>NC_088344.1:312500-960000 GCF_036884655.1 Musa acuminata AAA Group
TTCCCTTTCCAGTCTCCTTAACTTGTCCCTTTTCCCTTGATATATTGAACTTCATAAATAGGACTAATGTGTTCAAGTTGTCATTGAACAGTAACTGGAGATATTTTACTTTTCAAGATTATGGCTGCATGTTGGGGGAAACTCTTGACTTTTGTTTGCAATTTGCTTAGATGGTTCTCCTAGGATGTTTAAATATCTTTTTCTGCGATAATCAGCTTTTTTTTCCTTGCAAATGCAGGCAATCACATTTTCTGATTTCTTCTTGGCGGATATCATGACATCAATGTCAAAGGTAAACTTAAATAATATTCTCCATTTAGTTATTGTCATACAGCTGGTAAATAATCTTCCAATTAGGAGATTGTGTATGGTGCTTCTTTATACTATGAGTTGTTACTGTATCACTTATTTGGAACCGCTAGAGGCAACCAACATGGCCTCTTAATTTGTTTGATTGGATGCCTCAATTGTTACTATCATCTAATCTACGATTGTCGTTGTGTCTTAGGTCTCAAACTTCTATTGTTTTATGTTTTGACCACAGGGCTTCTCCCTGCATTAGATCAAACCTATTAATAAAATGTCAAGCATATATCATATACTGAATCGTCCTTATCCTGTAATGGTTCAGAGAGCTAATGAGACATGCCTGCTTTCCTGCTTTGCTAAACATGAATTTTCCTGTTATACTGAATTTTTGTTATTGTTCAAATTATTTCTAGGTATTCTCCGATTTGGAGCGTTCAGTTTGTCGGATGGTTAACAAACAGGTTAGTATAGAAGTGTTAAATCCATCTCTCTGCTCATACAATCTGTGGTGCAAGTATATACTATTTTCTTTTCTTAGATGATTGTCAAAGTTCTAAACATGCTTCACAATTTTGGCTTTCAGATTATGCTGACTTTCACTTTCTGTAACCAGATTTATGGCTTATCTCTATGGCCCTCTCTTTTATCTGTTGATAGACATTCTTCTGTAACATTTGTAGGAATTTGGCTGATTGAGTATTCATTTGTGTCCTTTAGTGCATAGTGGCTTGTGTATTTTGTGTTGCAGTTTGCACAGTTTTATACATTGCGATGGAAATCATACACAATTTGCTGTATCTGACAAGTTAATATAATAGCATGTATAACTGGGCCAGTATGACAAATGAATTAATCATGTATTAGTTAATGCTGTTTGTTTGGTTGACTTTTTGCAAGCTAAGTTTACTGTCACATTAAATTATTCCAGAACCACAAGGATGATAAAAGGGAACTATGTACTTAGTAAGCAATGCTAATTTCTTGTCTTATTGCTGTCATTCTTTTCTGGTGTCTGCAGCCACAATCTTTGGGATGTACTTAGTAAGCAATGTTAATTTCTCCTCTTATTGCTGTCATAGTGATCCTTTGCTGGTGTCTACAGTCACAATCTTTCTATAGGCTTGCAGTCTCTCTCATTTCATGAATAACATCTTTTATGTGGATTCATTCATATTCAGGTTGCAACAATAGCTTGGTTTGAGGCTGATTCTGTATGTGGCAGTCACTCTGTTGTAATCCCTGTGGTCCTTGTCTTTCCCTATTTATGCCGTTTTTTCCAGTGCTTACGTCAATATAAGGATACCAGAGAAAGGACATGCCTTTTTAATGGTAAATATATTCATTTTATGCTTTATCATACTTTTATTAAACTTTATTGTCCCTATTTATGATGTAAATTCTGTTGCATGATGTGTTATCTGTTTGTTCAAGGGGTTTCAATGTCTTTGTATAATTAAATGATTTTTTATATATAATTATAGAACAATGTTTAGGTATTCAAGTCTAGGAACAAAGGACCACTTATTGGACCATATTCTCTCTTTTCTTGGTTGATCCCATATTTTTTTGTTCCTTTTTATATACTTTTGTTATGGTATATGTAGATCCGATATGTCATTACCTTGCTTGAGAAATGAATTGACTCATTAATTTGATAGGCAAAGATGCTTAAGTCCAATTTGATATCAATATAGCCATCTAGGAGTGTCAATTTTTCTTACTTAATGCCTTTGGCCCAACTTGGAGTTGAAAATCAAGTCCAACTGTGGATGTCAGGCCTAGCCCCATTGTGATTCCACATCATGATGTGTTAGTAACTTCATCCATGGATAGTCATTTCCAACTTAAATACCTCGTGATGTCTAATACTAGATATGCTTTCGTACTAATTATCACGACTGCACTCAAGACTCAAGATGGGGTATGGGGTAATCGAACTATTAATCTTTTAGGTGACTATACAACAATAAGATGTCTCAATGTCCCAACTATTTGGGATTGGCTATATGGATTTTTTGCCACTATTGAACTCTATAAAAAAAAAAATATTATTAGTTAAATTAAGATCAGTTAAATTTTTATTCATAATTTCTAGTAAAATTTTCTTAGATCTCCCTCTATCTCACCTTGTATCATTAATTGTTTCACATCCTATAGCTATATTATCTGAACATCTCCCTTGCATATGTTCACAAGGCTATACTTAATTGTTTACAAATAAAAATATTTCTTTTCATATCCTTGCTAGTTAGTCTAAAGATATTTAATTCCAAATTAATGATAAGAGGCTCATCTATCCTTAAAAACCAATCTAGTTCTCCTTTCATTTCTAATTCTAGAATAAGTTCCAACGAGTGAATTCTTTTGCATATAGGATGACGATGATAACAAAAAGGCCATAAGTCCAACTATTTGAGGTCGGCTACATAGATCTTTTGCCTTCATTGAGATACGTAATAGAAGAGATCAACAAAATTTGTTCTCTTGAATAGTTGATGCTAACCATCTCAATGTGTTGCAGCTTTGGTTCAAGTGCTAACTTTTTAAAATTTCAAACCGTTCTTTGTATTCTGACCTATGAGGAAGCAAAGCTATATGCTACCTTATCCAAGCTGTATTGCATATTCTATATGATAATTATTACCAAAACCTTGTGATCTAGTGCTTGAACATTCAGACCAAGATCAGTCTACAACTTAGTCATTATTAAATATTATTTTGACCAAGTATTAGGCCCATAAGAGCTGTACTTGTGAGCTAATCCAAGCTTAATTCAATATTGTGTCTCAAGATTCTTAGCATTAAAGACAATAGATATCTTGGATTTCCTTTTATCGTCAGCTGCATATAATTTAGATCTTTTTCTTCCTCTTCTTTTTGATGAACAATTGCATTTAATCCTTGAATGTTGTCCTGATGTACTGGATTATCTATCCCTTTTTATCCTTTTCTTATTTTATTAACATGGTCGTTTGTTGTCTTTCCAGCTTTAAAATATTCAACTGCAATCCCTGTGATTTTTCTTTCGGCTCTCAAGTATCATGTCTTCCCAGACAGTTGGACCAAATTTTACCGCCCTCTTTGGCTTATTTCTAGTGTCATAAACTCATTATATTCATTTTATTGGGATGTGACTCGGGATTGGGATTTGAGGTATGCACCAGTTTTTCGGTTTCTTCATGAGTGTTTTGAGTGTTAAATTCATTTTTGTTGTATTAATCTATTGGTCTTGCATCTGCAGTGTGTTCACTCGTATCTTCAAGTTTAAAAATCCACATATTTGCACAAACCTTCTTTATGGACGAAAATGGGTATGTTCCTAAATCCAACAATTTTCGAGTGGGATATTATTTTTGCTAAACCTGTGTGGAATTGCAGGTCTATTATTGGGTGATCGGAAGCAACTTAATTTTTCGATGCACATGGACCTACAAGCTCTCGGCACATCTTCGGCACAACTATTTGACCGTTTTTACGATAACAGCTTTGGAGATCATGCGGCGGTTCCAGTGGATTTTCTTTCGCGTTGAAAATGAATGGAACAAGATAACGTCAAGCAAGCCAAGTTTGGAACTCTCCGGCAACGAAATCCCAAAGGAGGAAGATAGGCTACTTGGATCTGCCACCCACAACGTGTAAATGATTGTGGTTTAAATTGATCGATCCAGCTTGAGAAAATTTTGTAGCCATTTGCGGTTCTCTGTTTCTTTGGTTGCTATTTTTATGGTCTCACCAAATATTCTTTGGAGAATCTAGAGGCCTGCACACAACAGGAATGGGCATCAAACCTTAGCAGGCCATATATATAATTCTTACAAAATTATTTTCCTACAGCATAATATTGTAATCAAAAGCATAAATTCGTTGGTTTCAGATTCCGAACCAAATGTCTTTGATTTCTACCTTGTTGGCTATCACTATTACTGTTGTGGATATGCTGGGAAATTGGATAAGCCTATCGAAAGGAGAAACATCCGAGTTAGCGGGTAAGAATGCTAACTTTGCCCTTTTTGTTTTTTTTTGTTTTCCATTTTCGTTTACATACTATTTTTTAAAAATTATTGTAAAGTTTGTGACGATACTTCTGAATTGATCGTTGCATACTGTTTTTTAAAAATTATTGTGAAGTTTGTGACGATGCTTCTGAATTGATCGGTACATACTATTTTTTAAAAATTATTGTGAAGTTTGTGATGATACTTGTGAATTGGTCTTTACATTCCTATTTTTTTAAAATTATTGTGAAGTTTGTGACGATACTTCTGAATTGATCTTTACATACTATTTTTTTTAAAATTATTGTGAAGTTTGTGATGATACTTCTGAATTGATCTTTACATACTATTTTTTAAAAATTATTGCGAAGTTTGTGATGATACTTCTGAATTGATCTTTTTATATGTGTTATGAGGGTTTTTAAAAGTAGCCATGTTATTGACTTGATATTGAAACCCAATATGATATGGGGATCTTAGTCATCAATATAAGCTAACCAAATTCTAATGGGAATGTCCATCCTTTGAATCAAATCTAGAATATTCTTTCTAAATTGCATAGGTAGGACGATGTAAGAAGTCGAATTCTTTCTCGAATTCGTTTGAAGTCGTCGTCACCTCCCTTTCCTCCTCTCCGACCTGCTTCTACCGTGACCTCTTCGCAGAAAAGTTTGTAAGCTGAGATCAAGTAGCGCTGATGTGAGATGTGTCTGAATGACAGGAATGTGATCGTGAAAAATAAGGACATGTGATGAAGGGGGAGAGAGAGGGGGAGAGAGAGAGAGAGAGAGAGACAAGGCATATGTGGGTTTAATTACATCAGTGTTGTCATATTATTCCCCTGGTTATCTCCCAACCAGTGGAGAGAATATCTGACCACAGTAGAAGCAGGTGCTCGCATTCCCACAACCATCAATTGATTTCTGCGCAAAATATAGAATGAATTGCTGGTCTCTATACCTGCAAGCAAACTGATCATCTTCTTCTGGTTTGTTTATCCATGTAATACTGTAAATAGGGGAAATTAGCTCTTGCCAAATGTATGTTTTTTTCTCTTCACCGCTAGAAATACTTTTCATCAAGTTATTTACCAGCATAAGACATGAGCCGGGTAAAAAAACATAGAATCTCATTAAAAGGAACACAGGTTTTGCAAATTGCAATCTTTAGAAAATAATAGATATATCATTTGTTATATATATATATATATATATATATATATATATATATGAAAAATATGCAAAAACTAACAAATATAATTGTTTCTACATTTTTAAAACCCATAATCGGTACCCAAACTGATTAAAATTTATTTTTTTAAATCTTATTATACCCTTTTATGAAATTTGAAAAGGCCAACCTAGTTAAGGAGAAATCAATGATTTATTTTAATTTGGTATTAGGAATTTTACCTCTAGATCCTTTCGTTATGTCCATTCATATAATTAAAGTCTAAATTAATGATAGAAGAATTTTTTGGGGTAAATTCTCGAAAAAAAAATCTTTAATTTTTATAAATTTTTTTAGAATGCTTCAACTTTAAAAAATTATCGCAGAGAATCTTTTTCATAAATAATGAGTTTACCCTTAGTCACCTTCGTGTTGTCTCTGTGCATCGAACACACTTGTGTCTGGTGACACTAACCCTAGCTACCTCTCCTATTGATTGACTTCATCGCTATCGTTACCCGTAGGCCTCCCTTATTGTTGATCACTAACGAAGACAAAGGAGATGCAGCTCGCATGCTCTCGTCGTCGCATATGAGCAAGGAAGGAGAGGGCATGACCCATACGCCCTCACTATTAGCCATAAGTAAGGAACGAAAGTGGCGAGCCCACATGTGGAGGCGATCAAGGGCACCACGAGCAATGGACCATTGTTCGAGGCGAAGGGGGTAGAAGCGCAACTAGGAGCACACCTCAAGCAATGGACCATTGTTCGAGGCGAAAGGGGGTTAGAAGCGCAACTAGGAGCTCACCTCTGCTTGCAACTCCCCACTTTATCGACATCCTTGATAGAGGGGAATGAGAGGTAGGGCAATCGATACAAGACAAAATCAATAATAGAACTAATGAAGACAACGATAAAATGATGTTTCTATTCATGTGATTATTGTGATAAAATAATCTTAATCTTTTTGATGCAAGAGTGAGATTTTTTTTTTAAATTAAAACGTTTTGAGAGAATTTTTTAAAACTATAAATATTTTTCGAGAATTCATCCTTTATTTTTTAAATCTTTGCAAGAGTTAAAAAAAGACATCAAAATCAAATCAGTTCTTTTTATTTTCCTTTAACCATCTTATCCACTGTAAGAAGAGTTTATTGTTTCTGGTTTAGTACAGCCTTTACACTGTCATTACTACTCCCGTTGAAGAAAACATCACTAAAGCTGAGGAAGGAAATCCATTAATGATCAATCCACATTTCAGTTCACCTTCAAAGAAAAAGCTGCGGAACTCAATTCAGACAATAAACCGGCGGAAAGAAAGAGAGAAGAGAGCACAACACAACACAACACCACTCCACAGTCATCAACGACACAGCTCATGCTTCGCATATGAAAGCAGCATCCACATGGTCATCACTGCAGTAGAGACCCGGGCGCTGCGTGAATCCTTGCTTCTCCAGCATCTTCCGAGCCCGGAGCACCACCTTCCGGTTCGAGACCTCGCCGTCGGCTTCCCTGAGGATGGTCTGGATCGCATTGCTGAGAGCGCCGTAAGCTCCGCCCTGGCCACCCGCCGGGTTGGCGTCCGCCGACGTCTGGTCGGACTGGCAGCCGCTGATGAGGATGCCATTGTCTTCCCGGCCCTTCCTGCCCGCGCTCGCGTACACCTCCTCCGGCCTCACTTCCTCCTCCTCCTCCTCCTCCTCGTCATCCAGCTTCTGCATCAGGAACTCATGCGCCAGGCCGCCGACGATGCTCATGAGGCTGCCGCCCTCTCCGCCGTCGCCGCCCTCCCCGTGCCGATGCAGCTTGTGCAGGATGAACTTCATGAACTTCTTCACCTTGGGGCTGGCGTCCTCACCGAAGACCTCGAACAGGGTGGGCCGGATCTTCCCCACGTCGATGTCCTCTTTCCCCGTCTTCTGCTTCAGGAGCTCGATGAGGGTGGAGAGCGGGAGGGAGCGGTTCTTGAAGTAGCCCTGGCCGCCTCGTTCCCGGTACTCTCGTTCGGCATCGTGCGCGTCTTCGTGGCGGCGGCGGTGGCCTTCGTGGGGCAGGTGGATCCCCCGGGACTCGAATGCCTCGTGAACGGTCTGCTTCAGGAAGGATCGGAAGCCGAAGCCCGACTCAGATCCAACCTGGTCGGGGCTCTTGGTGCTCTCGCCGATCTGTTCCTTGGCCTTGTCGATGAGGCCGCCGCTGTGGCAGGAATCAGAGACGATGGTGAGCCGGCAGCCCTGAGGCACCTTGTTCACAAACTCTCTGAAGTCGTCGTCTGCGAGAGCAGCAAATGGACCAAATCATTCCCCAGGAATGCAACAAACAATCAACGGGCTGCATCCCCATCACAATCTCTCCAAGAATATACTGTTGGGCAAATTCCCGGATCCAAGACGACTTTGATTCAGGGAAAAGGAACGTAGATGGAAATCGAAATCGAGCATATGTTGGTGGTATATCAAGTCAACCAACTCAAGAACAAGATGATGAGTGAAGGCTGACCGGTGATGAGATTCATGTCGCAGGGGACGATGCACTCGTCGTAGCCGGTGTCGTCGTCCTCGCCGGTCTCGGCAGGGAGGCGGGTGCCGTGGCCGCTGTAGTGGAAGAAGAGGTAGTCGCCGGGATGGGCGGAGGCAACGAGGTCGGAGATGGCCCGGCGGATGTTGGCGCCGGTGGGTTGGGTGTAGGAGCGGTCGGTGTCGATGAGGACGGTGATGTCCTCCTCCACGAAGCCGAACCGCTCCACAAGGGACTGGCGCATCCGGTTCACGTCGTTGATGCAACCCTTGAGTTCCGCCTTGGTGCCCGGGTAGTTGCAGCCAACCAGCACTGCCCTCTTCGTCGCCATCTCCTCCTCCTTGCTGTGTGATCTGATCTGAGACGGTGCAGGTGAAGTCTTCTTGCTTGGGGTGGGACAGCTTCGTTATAGTGCGGTCGATTGTGATGATGGGAAAGATGGGTTGTAGGGAATGCTTGTTTTGACCTCAATGATCCGTGGTGGCAAGCAATTGGGGTTTCCGATGTGTTGTTAGGACCCACCTGTCCAATAGAGAAAAGCCACGAGTATTTCCAATTAACAAAGTGTATGGCGGTAGATGAAACATCTCTTTCCCTATTTCCTTTTTTTTTTGTTTTTTCTTCCCCTAAATAATAATAATGTCATCGTCAACAAGTAATAAGGTTTTCATTTTGTTTCTATTTTTTCATTTCTATCATTTAAGTTTGAAAATAACATATTTGTGTCTATATAAATATTAATTTACCATATATATCTCCTAAATATAAACAATTTAAATATCTAAAATTCTCTTTTTATTTGTGCTGATTATTATTTTTTAGTTTTCCTTTTCCTTCTTCCATTCCATGACATGCTTCCATCTTCCCAGGAAAAACAAACATTTTAAAGATTACTTTTTTTTGCCTTTTCTATTGTATATTGGTTTTAAGGATTATATCAAATTTTAGAAGAGGATAAGAGACTTAAAGCTGACATATATATGTATATATATATATATGTATATGTATATGTATATGTATATGTATATGTATATGTATATGTATATGTATATGTATATGTGTGTGTATATATATATATATATATATATATATATATATATTAGTTTTAATCCTTTTGACAATTAAGTGATGGGATGATCGGTCAAAGCAACCGGTCTCATGTAACCTTTCAAGTCTTCGCTGTCAACGATCTTACGCCCCTTCATTTCCATTTCTATGGCCGGCCGTGCGCCCATCTCGGTGAGAGGCGTCAAAACAGGCACCGCAACACCCGCCCCATCCCCCATCCATGCCTCTTCTTCCTCCTCCACAGGCTTCGGACTCCCGTCTCCTCCTCCATTAAAACCTCACAGTGAAAACACCAATTACTACTGCCTTTTCTCTTTTGGATGGAAGGACGATCACAGTATCGCATCCGAAGGATGAATCAGTTCGATTGCCATCACCATTTAAAAGCTCCTCCTGCTCCTGTTGTGCTTCATGACGCTGCAGTTGGCCTCCACCTTCTCGACGAAGCTGCAAAGAAGCAAAACAACGGCAGCAACACCGAAGGCTGCGCTTCTCTTTCTCTTGCTTGCACACGCGGCAATCCCTCTCTTGTCCTACTCTATGCTTTAGCATAGCACGCCATCTTATTACGTCGGACTAAGATTTGGACGTGTAGCTTTTGAGCACT
Organism: Musa acuminata AAA Group; assembly: GCF_036884655.1. Taxonomy (NCBI): domain Eukaryota; kingdom Viridiplantae; phylum Streptophyta; class Magnoliopsida; order Zingiberales; family Musaceae; genus Musa; species Musa acuminata. Next base: position 322,171 of record NC_088344.1, read on the forward strand.
CGTCTACCACCGTTCCATACGTACCATAGTGATAGTTGTTGTCTTCGTTGTACTCCTCACCGTACCTTCACCGCTCGGCATGGCCTCCTCGGTGGCCCGCATACCCTCCGCCGATGAGTGGCATGACCCCGGCCGCCTCGCCGCCGCCGTCTTCGGCGCGGCCCGCGGTCGTACCTCGTTCACCCCTGCCAACCTCAAGAAAGTCCTCGTTCGCCAGCAGCAGAGCAAGGATGTTCCTTCCTCCTCTTCTTCTTCCTCAGCTTTGACTGCTGCCGGCGATTCTGTCGCCGGTGAGGAGGACGGTGGGTCGCCGGCGACCGCGCGCAGGCGGCAGTCGCAGATCCACCATCGGTGGGCGGTGCAGCAGGCGCGGGAGATGGTCACCACCATCGACCGGCACGCCCAACAGGCGGAGATCTCCACGTTGACCACCACCTCCCAGCCCGTCTCTGTCCGCGCCGCCTCGCTGCTCCGCGAGGCGTCCCCTTCGGCCTCGGAGTGCTCCGCTGGAAGCGCCGCCGTCTCTTCTTCCGGCGCTGGCGCAGGCGCCGGAGATCTGCCGCCCAACGTCCGAGCCTCCTCGCTGATACAGATGTGGCGCGAGCTCGAGGCAGAGGCGGGGCTCACCCCGAAGCACCGCACGGTGTGCGGCGGTGGCACCATGGAGAACGCCAGTGCTGCTTCGTTCTCGGCCGACGAACCTTCTGGTTGCAACTCCGACTTTTCCGATGAGTCAGACGCGTTCGTGGACTGGAATTCTGACATGACGACGACGGCGAATTCTTCTTCTTCATGTTCATTGAACGACAACGAGAAAAGCCGGGTGGGGAGCATCGTGAAGATGCTGAGCTCAGGCCATGGCGCGCGTAGGTTCATGGCGACGTTGAACAGCGAGAACGAGCCATCGGGGCGAGAGAATCCAGTGGCGACGAACAAGACGGAGAGGCTCCGCAGCACGGGGTCGTCCTCCGTTCTGAGTCCAAGGCGGCTGAGAGGGCGAGGAGAGATGGAGAACCTGGTCGCAAGGATGGAGAAGGAGCGGCGGAGGGAGCTCGCGGCATTGGCCGAGCATCAACACGTCTCACGATTCCCATATCGCGGCCGTCTCCAGGTAAAAACTGAGACATCGTTTCTTCTACCTAATCGCTATTCTCTTCGTGGTAATAACGCAGACATGAGAATTTAAGACTTGGTTCTTTGTTTGGCAACATAATTTTGGTACACAAACAAGTTTGGAGCCTCACAATTGCAGTGATAGAACAGAGTTCTACAGGGCTAATACAATTTCATCTTCATGGACAAAGAGATACAATATATTCACACAATCTGTACAACATTTTCTTTGCATATTCTCCGTAGTCGATGCTGAGGCTCAAATCTCTTCGACGACAAGTGGAAGTGCACGATCAAATGCAGGGCCCTTCGACAGCTTCGGAATTGGATCGATTGCACAATGGATCCACAATCTCTTATCTGAGGTACATCCCAGTCTATTTGTAGAACAGACATTGCAGAATAAATGTGATTAGAAGCTTACCGTCACTATTTAGTAAGGTTAAGTCCATATAGGAACTCACTCACTCTGTTTGAGTCTGCACTCGTCATCCTTGAATTTGGCAAGCTCGAATTGCACCCTAACGTTCTGCTCGATCGACAAACACCAGGGAGAGATTTAACCACATAGGACAGCATTGTGGAGGCAGAAAGCGAGCTCTGGAGAGCTCGAGCAGTGCCCATGTCCAGTTCCCCATGGATGCTGAAGACACCGTCTACAAGAGCAGTGCACAAGTCCAGTTCCCCATGGATGCTGAAGGTTCAGCCCATACATATTCCAGCGACAACAATCAGTATCAGGAAATTGTGATTCATCCCCAAATCGCTCCACCTGAGACCAACTCATCATATTCCAGGAGTGATTACCTACAGGAAGGAAGCCAAAGTGTTGATGGTTCTTGGGACGAAAGGAACCTATGGGTGACCAACCTTGACTGGCAAAGACCATCAAATGGTTGGCACGGTGAGGCTGTTGCAGAGGAGCTTGAATCATACCCACAGCAAAACATGAGTAATTGGATCAGCAGGCCTTCCGATCCATGGACAGGATGGGGGGCGAACAGGAAACCTGATGCGTATCATGACTTGTTCCAGAATTTCTCTGATAATGTCGAGATCCGGGAGCTTCTTGAGAGGTATATTCTTCTTCCTCTCGGCTCATATCAGTAGACAAAGCATGATTTCATCTTTTCGTGTCGTCTCAAACTAATGATGATGATAGAGAATACCTGTGTTGCATCTCACTTGGAAAGCTTGTTCTGGATTTTCCTGTGAAGTAATTGTTGGTTGATACATTGCAATCTGGAAATTTTATGTCATGATTACTATATATCCAGTTTATTTCTTGGAACAACAATCTCGTCTGCTTGTGTTGAGTTTAGAGCTGCCAGACTTTTTGTGTTCAGAGCTCTGCACCCTTATTTGCCATCTCCTTTAATTTTCTGTGCTGCAGAAGAAGAGTCTCAACTTCTCTTGCAAGCGATTTTTGCAATAAGATGAATCAACTGATCTTGTCGTTCTTACACCGACAAACACAGCAAAGTTTTCATGAGAATTCAGAAGAAACACATGTGGATTATCCGTTCTGGCAACCAAGTGACGAGTACTGTAATGCTGAGCAAGATGCATCCGTCTCATCATCGCTGGTACCTCTACAATATCACACCTTGCACCACCCAGAGAACTGGCAACATACTTCATTCACACACCAGTCTTCTCACAATCTGCTAGTGAGTTCTGTCTCCATCTTTTCGCCGGTTCTCCAGTAAGAAGTATGTGCTTCTATATGACCACCATTTGCTGCCATCATGGAAGGACATGGAAGCTATGCGTGACTTGCGGAGTGATATGGCTCAAATCCATGAAGAAATCAGCGAACTGCGGGCATTGATCGAGAGTTGCATGGACTGGCAGGGCAAACTTAGACAATCTATCAAGCATGACATAATGGATGCGATACATCAATCAGGTTTGCATGTGCCTTTTTTTCCCAAAAATCATTTGGAGTAGTCATATTATAATGTTATCATTTACTGTTGGTCATATACTTAATCTGCAACATTATTATGTTATGACTAATCTGAATTGCAAAATTGGTTGCTTTACAGGTGGAATAGCAAGTGTTTCACAGGGTTCCAAAGCTAAACCAGGAGGGAGAGGAAGTTGCTGTATATGCTGTGAGATGCAAGTTGACTCTCTGCTTTACAGGTATATATGCTCTCTGTGTACGACTTTTGTGTATCATGTCCATTTTATATTACTCTAGAACACAATCTGATTAGAGAAATATATATATATATATATATATTATTAATACTAGATGAGACAATTATTAATGCGATATGGATAGTATAGTTAGAACGGATGAGGCAATTATTAATAATACGAGAAGAGATAGATAAGATTTAAGACAACTCTACAAGAAACTACAAATAAAGATTTAGATATTCTTATTTAATTAATAATTATTATTATGCATAGAATTCAACGACGGAAATAATTTATATAACTGATCCAAAGAGTTGTCATCATAAATAATTTACATAACTGATGCAAATAGTTGGATGGCTCTTCTCAGAATCTAATCTCTCCAGGAATCTAACTGGAATACTTGCAGGTGTGGGCATATGTGCACCTGTTTCAAGTGTGCCTGCCAATTGCAGTGGAACAGTGGATTGTGTCCAATCTGTCGATCCCCAATTGTGGATGTCGTGCGGACCACCTTTCCTAATTACTAATGGTGAAAGATGATGATGATGATGATGATGATGATGATGATGATGGCCAAAGTATTGCTGCAGTCTGTAAGGCAAGGCACTGACTAACACCCAAAGGAAACACTCGAACTTTTTTGTTACCAGAGCTTGCAAAACCTTCTTCAGAGGCTAAAACCATGATGACTCTTCGACTTCACATCATAGTTCTAGCTCAAGATTGATAGTGTGTTCATCATTCTTTCATAATGATGTAATTTCTTTGTTTTCAGTATGCATTGTGATCATTGGAGACAGGATGTATATTGTCTTTATATGAGGAATTGTTTGAAAAGGATTTACCACTTCTCTAGAATGGTTTGTTTGCATAAAGACTTTGTGGTGCATAGTTTTGTGTTTCATCGAGTCTGACAAAGATGCTTTGATCATAAAAAGCCAACTCGCCTGACACAAATTCTTGCAATGAATCAGATGAAATGTAGACACGATAAGAAACTCCAAATAACAAAACCATATCCATAAATGAGACTGAAGGAACATCACAATTTTTGACACAAGTTCAATATAACCACATTAAGTCGATAATTCCTTGATTGCCGGGTTCAATCACACCTGACCCAACCACCCTTTGTATGACTGGATTCAATTCTAGGGTTACAGATCAACTGATACATGAAAAATCAACAAGTAACCAACAAATGAAAAGAATTAGCTGGTGGAGTCTTCCAGAGCAGCCATGAGCACATCATTCCAAGTGTCTGTCAACCCGGGCAAGCACCAGTGCATGCAATCTTCGTGCTTCTTTCTGCCCATGGTTGAAGGATGAGCATCCGCTCGGAACTCGCTCATGCGAGTAATGTCCAATACCTGGAAGCTTGATCTCTGAAGGGCCTTGTAAAGATGCTGATTTATGACACGTACCTCTGCATTTGTTGCATTCCTCTCCACAGAAAAGAGCTCTTCAACCTGAACCAGTTACATTATCCTTTGAAAGGTGAATAAAGTGATACTCTAATCATGTTAGTTTACTTCATGTGTAAGCATCTGCATTCTATGAGATGCATGGCTACAGGATGGTTTTCTTGTTGTAGCCTCTCCTTTCTATCAAGAATGTCATATATGGAAATTCAAATGGATCCAAGAAAGAGACTGCAAATTCTAACAAGCCAGAATAACAAGTTATCACGACAGCAAATATGGGCCATATTGAAGACCACTTGGTGTGGCTAAAAATGCATAAAATGATATCAGGATACAATATGCAACAGCTTGGTCCGAGGTTTTTTATATTATCAACTTTAGGCTACGGCCTGCATAGTCTAGTCCTTTGGGTCCAGTCCATGAGGGACCTCAAGGAGATGAATTGCCAGCTCTTATAATGTTCTTGGCTCATGAACTCATTGATGTGGGATTCTGTGGCATCACCATAAGCTAATGCTACGCTAAGCTAAATAATCTCTTAAAGAGACATTAATGAGGGATTATTATGCGCCAGTTATGATAAGTACAAAAGAACTCACCCTATGTGACAATAAAGGTTCTCTTCGTCGACATGATCCACCTTGGTTCCAGTCACCACCTTCAAAATGCCTTGGTGATTGTGTCCGGAAGAATGTTCTTGCACCCTTAGCTGCTCTTCTCTCCACATATGATATCTTTTCCATGATAAGAAGGTTACCACAAGGGAGATTATGAGAAGGAATACAACAAATGAACAAGATAAATCAAGATATGGGTTCCATGACACATTACACTATATAACAAATAAAGGATCTCTTCTGCAAAATGCTGCTCCAATATTCATCACAAAGGCAAAAAATTGGATATCAGGTACAAGAGCTCTCCTTATCTGGAATACAACTACTAAAAGGATGCCAAAACCTTCTCTAAGGTTAAAAGTTCAAATCAAGGAGAAAAAAGCGAACTGAAATGCCATCCAAATATTTCCTTCAATATTTTAGTGGGAATGTCAGATCATAATTTTCTAAAAGAAAATCTTTACACCTTAACTAACAATAAAATAGGGAAAAAGAAAAAGATGAAGGCCACAACCCTCATGGGGGAAGACCTAACCTATCCTATCTTTCATCACTACAAACAAACTAACGCAATCTTCTTTTTTTGTTCTACATAGGAAATGTATACCATTACTGATCAAGATCATGGAAAAAATATGATCATCTAAGAATATGGACATCTATAATTCTATCTCAACATATTATTCCAACAATGTTACGGACTTCATTACATCTGTCATGCAACCCTTATATCCATCTAACATTTTTTTATAATATGCCGTGGCTCCCTCTTCACCTAATATGGCACTATAATCTTCCCTGACTGCTTGTTGGCCTACTTTCTCAGGCTTGGTAGAGTCAAGTGGAGTGAGCATAGTTCCTTGCATGCAATTCATGTGATGTATCGCAGTTAAAGCATGCAGTCTCTTCAGAAAGAAAAGGAAGCACAAGCAAGATGCACATTGGCAGGCAAGATGATATGGGAGCCATCCATGTGTGAAGTGGTGCAATAACCCGCTCTTGCAATATATACATAGGTGAACAGAAAAAGAAGGGTCAGCTTTTGCCTATCTTACCAAATTGAAATGCTCAATTTAGATGAAAAAGAAGGGTCCACTACACAAAACTCATATTTGCTACCTCAAGTGCTAAAGAAGGGAGAAACAAGGACTTAGGGACCACCCACTGGTTATAAGGCAAAAATATCACAAGCAGTTAAGAAAGAAGGATCTGAAAAAACAAAGCACCTCATATCCAATTGTGGGAAATGAAAGGCTAGCAGGTTTGCGAGAGCTATATTTCTAAATTTGGAGGAGATCACTGACATTATAGAGTTATTGGAGGCAATGAATAATACTGATGACATGAATTTTAACTTGACTAGTATATACATAGTTTGTTTTTGGTAATTGGATTTATCATTAGCCTAAATCATTATTGTACTTGTCACTACAATAAAATTCTGAGGTTCAACACATCTGATGTATATCTAACTGATACACATCTAACAATGATTTAGCAAGGAATACAACAAAACTGCTTGATGAAATGCTTCAAAAATATCATTAAATGCTATCTTAAGTTTTCAACAAATATAAGCAAATCAAGCCACTAATAAATAATTAGCATGTCATAATTGGTTTTTCAGTCATTTAGTGACACAAATATAAATATGTCAAATAATTCATTGTCATACCATATGTTTTAAAGCTAAATCTATGCCAATTTCTGGAGTTACTGGAGGTAACACTGGCAATCCCTTTTCAAAAAAGAGCATTGGTGACTGCTCTGGATCAAATTTTGAGGGAGCCCACCACCTGAAAATTAACAAAATTAATGTAAAAGGTTCATTTATATAACTTTATAGACTATATATCTTATGGTTTTCAATTAATACATCATATACATATAACCCTATGCAGAACATGATTAAATCCATTTACATAAATAACTACAGTTCAAGCGAAGTCCTTAAAACCATATAATACGACCTGTTTAACGTTTCTCTAAGTCAACCTATGCCTATTATGATGTAAAGCATACCTCCATGTCTCAAGACTTAAAAACAAACTAGAAGAATAGCATAATCATTGATTCAGAAACTTGAGAAGAAAGCGGTACATGAATGAAACTCGCAACAAATATAAAAGTACAAAAGATAGATTCAACAAGTTCAAAGGGTGATATGATTGTATTGTATAGTGTATGTTTCTTATAACTTTTCATGTTTGTGTTACATTTATAATGCCAAAGATTTTTCTTTTACTAAAGAACTCCAAAGCTGTACGATTAGTTGATCTTAAGAAATATAAATCAGACAGTATTTCTTCGAATCTAAACCTTCTTTCCTACTTTCTTCTGCCCTAGTACTGTACAAGCAACATCCTTTTCTAAAACTGTGTCCTCTAGCAGGCATGCAAATCAATGAATATATAAAGGGTCCCTCCTATAACAAAAATCACTTAGTCTTCAGCTGATAATGGTTTATTTACAGCCATTATCTAACAGACAACAGTATATGTTCTGCATCTATTTTCTTATGGATCTCAATATCAAATGAGAGATACACACATGGATTCACATGATATACATTCACCAACAGAAATTCATAAGAGTCTGAGCAACAGCTTTCAATTCCAGAACTAAACACTTGATCATGAGAAATTACAATTACCAGTGACCTGTATTAAAGATCAGAATATGATGGAAGCTAGGTGCCTCTGCCCAGGTGTGTTCTGGAACATCAACATCCACCCTGTAACCTTGTTTGATACCAAGGGACTCTAAGGCACCTCCATTGTCGCTTGCTGACCACCTGAAAGTCATATGAAACAAGAAAAAGAATAAAAAAAAGAGTCATATTTCTTTAAGGGGAAATTTCTTATGTAAATCCATAAAAAACACAGAGAAATCAAATTTATCCCATAACATGCAAATATAATGTATATGCCCCTATAAGTGAATTTCTGTGAAATTTACCTAGCAATGGACTGTTAGGAACAAAGATAAATATGCCAGGTTAGCCTCTAATTAAAGAGAATGACATGTCCAAGTTAACGGAGATAAATTTATCCCAGTGTAAGTCAATCTAACCCTAACTTTAAAAGCTTAGTCAATCAATCACTTTGTCCAACTTAATAAATGATTACTTGATCCCAGTGCAAGTCAATCTAACCCTAACCTTAAGCTTGGTCAGCCCATCACTTAGACAACCCAATCTAATTGGAGACCACCTAATCTAACACAATCTTTGCAGGCCCAATCTCTCAGACACAATCCTCTGAAACCCAATCACTCCCAAATATACACATATATATAAACCACACACACACTACAGCCAATAAGGTCTATTATTATATCATCCCCAGTCCATGTCAGGTCGAATATGAAATTGATCATGCAAAAATTTGATGGTTTGAGGCACAAACTTCTGAACATGAATTCTCAATTGAAGTTATACTTCAAATTTTAACAAAAAAGTTGTAATAGTAAATAACTAAATCTTGGCCTTCACAACAAATCAAAGGCACCTAGGAATCAAAGATCTATACCTAAAAACAAAAGAAGTAATATGTCATACAGAGTCGACTCCAGTATCAAATATGTTCAAGAACTTCACAAGATAGAACAGATTAACAGTTTTAATTTGCTGGTAATCTTTTTACGAAAGTCTGAAACAATAGAACTTTTGATGGGACTAAGCATACTCCTTTTTTTGTTGTGCCTACAGTTCTTATGTCTAAATGCTGACCCAGAAATCTTCTTCTGAAGGCTTCCAAGAGATACGTCAATTATTTATATGTTGCACAAGACCTTTATCTGGTCGGAACAAGGTTAATCGTGATGGATCTAGGGATCAAAATCAAGATGGAGGAATTGGTTTTACAATTCATGGTGACTAATGGCAATTATCTACTTTCTTGTGCAGGAATATGATGAACAAGCATACTCTTTATTGTGAGGATGCCGTAATTTTGGTTGATTCTGATTCTAAAGTCCCAGTAGTAGGCATTTTGAACAAAATTATACCCCTCATTGGTCTAATCACTCACTGTAACTAAAAATATTTTATTTTTGCCAGATAGTTATGCCACTATTGTTCGAGAGGATCTTGGCCATCGGGGCATAATCTGCTACAAACTCCCATCTTTGGGGGGGGATCATTTGTGCTCGATTTTGTACGTAATATATGATTTTTTTTAAATAAAAAAAATGCAGGTAATCAACCATTACTCACCTGCCATACCGCACCAAGAGATTAGTCCGGTGATACGCAACAGTGAGATTATAATCAAGAAAGGTGAAACCCCTATCGGCCCCGGCGGGACGCCACTTCCTCACCCCTCTGCTCACCGATCTCAGCATACAAACAAGCGACACGTACATGTTCCTGTTCAACGAATCCCCCACAAACCCTGCACTAATGAATCCAACCAAAGGACGACCCAAAGAATTGACTTTTGCAAAAGATAAAACAGAGATCATATGTCCTATAGCCATCAGCAACCAACCTATGTTGGTGTTCCTGAAGCGTCGGAGGAAGCGGAGGGGCTCGAGGCGAGGGAGGCCGCAGCGAGAGGGCTGCCACCGCCACCGGAGGAGATCGCGGCCGTTGTGCTTCCCGCTGGCGATGCAGTTCCAGCCCTTGAAGATCTCCTTGCAGGTGTGGTCATAACGGAGGGCGACGGGATCCGGATCGAGGACCCAGGCCCCGTCGGAGTAGTTGCAGGGCCAGCGATTCTTATCCCTCGTTGGCTCCCCAAGGAGGTCATCGTACCGGGAAACGACGGAGGGCCTTGCGGCGGAGAAGAAGAGGGCGAGTAGGAGGAGGAAGACGAGGCAGAGGAAAGGGACGAAGCAGGAGAAGGATGACGAGGTGGAGAGTGGTTTCCTTGTGGTGGGTTTGGCCGCCATTGACAGTGCCGGAAGCATTCCCAGGTGGATCAACAAAAGGAAACCAAGTGAGGACTTTCTGGGTATTTTGAAAAAATTGAAGGACTTTTTAGGGTAATCAGTAGCCCTATTAGTGTTTTCTCGTTTTTTTAGGAACAAATTAAATATTATCTCCTTAACCATACTAGCATTATGATCCCATACTTAAAAAATTTATGTTGGCACCATTACTTAAATAAATAACATTATCTATCATAACACCATTAGGTACATTGACGAAAAACATAACACGTCACACCAAGTACTAGATCAACGTGAACGTGACATCACGTGCTAGATCAATGTGAACGTGACACCACGTACTGGATCAATGTGAACGTGACACCACGTGCTGGATCGATGTGAAAATGATAGATAAAAAAATAATTTTAACATCTCTTTCGTTTCTAATAGTGAGCAGCTTTGTAAGTATGTCGTCGATTGTGGAGAGGAGTTAGATGGGGTTGGAGATCATGCAATCAAAGATGACCTCAATTGAGGAGGTGATAACGAGGCTAATGAAGGCCAAGGGATGACCTTTAAGAACTAGGCGGGACAACGACTACACCTTGAGCATCCCAATAGTGCAGTGAGAATGACCACCACTGGGATGCTCAAGGCGTGGTTGTCATCGTCACCACCAAGGTCTTCCTCCTTGGGCCCCCCCTCGTAGCCATGTAGCTTAACACTGTTGAATCTCAAATTTTGATGATAAAACCAATCGATAGTATTTGTGATTTAATGTGCATTTAAGTGACGTAGGGCTAACGTCAATCAGAAAAGGCAAATTGATTAAAGCAAGAGGAATCAGACGTTGGGCCGGAGCAAACATGTCAAAAGATTGGACGTTGGGCTGAAGGAACGATCAATGTATCGGCATAAAGCTTTAGGTCGTGAATTTGGTTATCGGGCCAAGAAGATCGGACATTGCCCTAAGAAGATCGGATGTTGCGAAAAGACATCGATTGGACAATACACCGGAGAGGACAATGCGTCGAATGATCGGATGAAGTGTCAGAAGAACTAATGACATGTCGGACAACATAAGATTCTCTTGTAATCAATTATGTCTAGATTGAGTTAGTTTAGAGTCTAATTGAGTTGATTTAGAATGTAATTAAACCAACTCAATTAGGGGCCAATTGGGCCCAAAATATGACTGTTTTGAGCCAAGAGAAAGGCCCATTCAGTTACCTAAGTTTGGGATGTGTTGGGCCAAGTGAAAGGCCCAAATAGTGACCAAACAAATGAAACCATCATGGACAGTCTCCGAAACTATGTCAGGCGGTGGTACTGACATAATTTTATCTACTGCACTAATTCACCCCTCCTCTTAGTGTCGACTCGATCCTAACAAACACTTGCTATAGCGTTCCATTCCTCATCTTCGCCCACACCACCTTTAGCATATGCAGTGCCCACATCATCCTCCTCCACTCACTCGTTGCATACGGTTGGTTCAACATTGAGACCTCGATCGATGGCTATCTTCCTCCTCTTCCTGACTTCTCTTTGCTTATTCTCTTATGTGATGTTGCTCCTGCGACTCGCCACCTCATCGTTGGAGCTCATCGCGGTCGCCCCACCTCTTCCATGATGGTCGTCTATTATTGATCAGTGTATATATCTAAGGGTCAATAGAAGCAAGTTTATTATATTAGTCTTATATATAGATGATATTTTTATTTGCTAGTAGTGATCTCGATTTATTACACAAAATCAAGCTTTTTCTCACTTAGAATTTTAATATACTTGATATAAACGAGGTAGACTATGTTATTTACATCTAGATGTTGAGAGCTAGATCTTAATGATTACTAGGACTATCTTACAAAAGATATATTGACCTAGTCTTAGAGAGATTCAGTATACAATATTGTTTAGCTAATGATACAACTATTACCAGTAGCGAAAGATTCAATCAAAATCAATATGGATATTCCTTATGTAATGTTAAAAGTCTATTGTATGCTCGACCATCGTCGCTCCTGTATTGCTCAACCACCTTCTCTCCTATACTGCTCGTTGCCGCCACACCTACACCACTCACCACCACCGCACCAAACCCAGCATGCCCGTCGCCCCATCATCTCGACCCTGATTGATGATGGTCTCATCATTGTAGAGAAGCTTACTGCCTATGCAACAACTACCTCTCCCTCTCCTCCCATGGTGCTCAGCTCATCGTCTTCCACCCCAAGGTTGATGAGATCTCCGTCATCATCGTCAACACCACCTCCAACCCCTCTGATACGATTCATCCCCCTTTTTATCTCCTCTATTTTGATATACATATGAATCAAATATTTCACCCTGATAAATATGTTTAATTTCACTTTGAATATTACATTAAATGTGTTCTTATATTGTTAGACAAATACATCATCAACCAAACTATTACTTCTTTGCTTTTCATATCAATAATGGAGGATTCATGGTGACATTTGCGGTAGAAAATATGCAGCAAGGTCCTCTTCCATCCTTGTTGGCAATAGTTCATATGCTCCGGCACCACAACGAATGCACTCAATTGTGCGATGGGTGAGCATGTGCAACGATCGAGTAGGTGCGATGAGTGATTTGGGTCTGGTGCAATGACAGCGAGCGGAGAGGTATAGGTCGAGCGAGTGCAATGGACGAGTGGAGGGTAAATAAGTAAAAAAAGGAGAGGAAGAGAAATCGATTAGGGTGAGAAATGGATATAAATTTAATAATTTAAAAATAATAAAATTATGTTTTTATTCTTTGTATTAGTGTTTTTTTTTACGTGACAACAAGTACGATTTTTTCTATTGTTGAAGTTGATGACATAAGAAGAATTAGGGTTAAATTTCACTTTCGTAAGTGTAGAACTCCGATGCTATATTTTAAAGTATTTGGATCGAAATACTAATCATAGTTAATTATAGGGGGTAATATGTAATTATCATATGCTCTAATGATGCGAATCCACTCACTAGAATCCCATCATTAGTCTGGTAACTCTAGTCTAGTAAAATAGATATACATTAGCCTAAAATCCTTTAAGACTTAGTTACTAATAGTAGAATATCTAATTGTGTATAACTTTAATAATGGTGTTACAGGAAAAATATGAACGAATATTTTTTCGAGGAGCGAAGATAGATATACTCATATATTTTGGAAATGATCTATACGAAGACCAAGATCGAGTATGAGTTTTTCAATCTAGCCTTCCGATACTTAAGTTAGTCCCGATGTTGATGGATGAAAATAATAAAAAATATATAATTTTGATTATTTAAAAATAATTTTTTATACCAAGTAATAAAGGATGAAAATATCCGATGAAATATTTTTTAGGAAACAACTCATAACCATGCCTTTTGAACTTATGTCGAGACCAAATGGGCAATATCTCATCTATGTCAATCAAATTATTACCACATGTCGAGTTGTTCGAGAATATTTCTCCTATCAAATGATATTTTCTCGTAATGGTGCGGCATGAAATTCGTCTGCATACTAATATATCTTAAGCATCGACAAGGTTTATTAGAATTTAATATAAGATTGAGCTTTGGTGATTACTATTTATTCAATTAGAGCCTTATATCTATTTAATTTTGTCTCACGTGGCATTTAATTGATATTGATTACAATACACTTAAATTGCTTTTACCTGACGCTCGGATTCATCTTACGCGTCAAACCTAATTTGATTTGTGCGTGAGAAGAGATTATACGATCGGGCTTTTTACTGGTCACGAATTCAACATCTTATGAAGGATGTCTAATATCCGAATAATGTCACGTGGAGATTTGTGATTGTAGTTTATAAGGTGACATACTGTCATCACTAGCAATATCATCTTCATTTGTGATTGTAGTTTATAAGGTGGAGATTTGTGATTGTAGTTTAGCATCGGAAATTACTGGCGATATTTTTAGAATAGCTTTATCATCCTCATTCGATCATCAAAAGGGGATAGAAAAAAAGAATAAGGCAACTCAAAATCCCATATTTATTTTTAGAAGAGAAAAGACAAGTAACTCCGCTCGTTTACCAAGTAATACAAACGCTAAAACAAGGATTATATATTCTTAAACTGGCATGACAGTCTAATTAGATCAGACAATTAGGCTAACAGCGGTTCCTGGTTGCTTGGTTCTTCGTAGACGCTCGTTTCATTTCTGTCCCACTCTCCCACTCCGTGAGTTGCAGCAAAAGACTCCCCAGTTTTGCTGCTATCTTGAGCTTTGCCCCACAGAAACAAGAAGAGGCCTCCGATGACCATGACCATGGCTATCAAGCTACGTGGACGGAAGTAAATGAGAAAAAGGATGAATTCCGATGATCACCTTCTCTAGAAATTATATTTTTTTTCTTTCTCTCACCAAATCTTAATGGATAATCTTCTCTGGAAGCTCTAAAGTAACTCTCTCTAGAAGTCTTAGAAAATAACCCAGGAGCACACAAAATATTTCTCACAACCTAGAAATATATAGAGTGTTGATAGAAGAATCAAACCCTAATTTTTAGGGTTTTCTCCTTTCACAATATATATATATATATATTTTGCACTAGGATTTCTTGTCCACCTAAGAAATTGACTCCAAGAATCCAAAACATATGTATGTAAATCTAAACAATTAGAATGATACATGAAGTTCCAATGATGCATCGAAAGGTATTAATTTTGGAAGGCGGGTGTTAGCTCTTTTATGTTTAGTCATGTGCCTATAGGGATGACAAGTATAAGTTAGTCAATTTTGATCTTATTAAAATTTTATCCTTAATCTGAAATATATTTTCTTTTTTCTGTTTAAAAAATGGCAAGGATGGAACATAGGACAATTAATGCAAGGATGATTGATCATTATAGTACTTGATGAATTTAGAATAGCATGGTCTAAAATGTTCAAGACTGGAATAATGATAGTATGCCGGTACAATCATTATAAGTTTATTAAGTCTTCTCTCAATTTGGATTTGGAAATAGATGTTTGAGCTACGAAGAGGAGCCAAGTTAATCCAACAGTAGGTACTACTTCTAAGAAGGCAGGGAGGGAGGGAGGATCCAAGTGGTTACCTGCTCCAAGTGAGTTGCACATGAAGCAGCAATGGCTCCAGTATGGCCACCATGACCGTCGACACGGGACTGAAAGCGGTAACGTAAACTGGGCCCGTTTCCTTCACACACCACATCATGGCGAACACCCCAAACCCTGCACAGAATATTCCCTGCAATGCGATGAGGAACATGGCATTCTCAGTACCTAGATCACGTCCACCTAACGCCACCATATACATTGACGGATTGATTTAGCATGGAGAAGGAAGTAGCATGGAGAAGGAAGAAGGAAAGAAGAGAGAGAGAGAGAGAGAGAGAGAGAGAGAGAGAGAGATACACTGTAAGCTATGGCCAGTAGCTGCAAGTCCCACCCGAGCTTCAGAGCTGCAGGCTTTTCAAAAATGAGTGAGATAACAGCGCATTGGAGGCCGCCCACCAAGTTGACAAGCCCCGAAAGGGTGAGCTGAGAAGGGTATTGGGCCACGACACATGCCTGTGATCGGGAGTGATAGTAAACATCAAGTCAAGCTTCGAGTTGTTACCGAAAGCAAAACGAAAGGGTGCACGTGCAGGTTCTAACATAACCTTTAATTATACGTATAAATACGGCTTCTTAATACAAGTAAATGTACGCATGCATCCGAGGAAGAAGACTTTTCGCAGAGACCAAATCAGAGCTTATCGTCCTTTCTGCTTCCTTGCTGCATGCAATACGATGGGCTCCACGATTACCAACGTGTTAGATGTATCACCGTCCAAACATGCATGTGGAATAGTTCCCATGAAATGCTATTAGTTAGTTAATAGACATTTGGAGTTGGGTTTGAAGACAAAGAACAAGACAAGCAACGTCGAATCTCTCTCTCTCTCTCTCTCTCTCGGTCACATCGTATCCACCAAGGAGTAAGGGTGGAGGTGAGGATGAATCATGCAGGTGCTGTCCTTAATCAATAAACAGATTTGTTTTTTATTCTTTATTTACAAATCGAATGCTGCTTTCTGGTATCTAATTTCCATAATTTTTAATTCATGCGTGCATCGTGTGAGTTAATTACCTGTAGCCAATAATATCCTCTAAGGGTTTATGATTCGTACCGACCTAATACCAAGTGTTGTCACCTCTTCCCTACGCAAAAGAAATAACATGGTTGAAGTTAATGGCGAGGCTTATTTAACATTGCAATATCATTCATCTCCAATTCAATGAAAGGTCGGTGCATAAGATTAATTTTTGTGCCTATTTAGTCTCATATAAAAAAATGAATTAAGCTGCTAATAAGTATATTCCATGACACTAAAATAATTGATTTCTTTCGGTTGAACTTGTGGGTCCAAAATGAGGAGAGAGAGAGAGAGAGAGAGAGAGAGAGAGAGATATGACCTGGTAGAGTAGGAAAGCTGACCACGCCGTAGTTCCCACGATTGTGAACAAGGCCCCGAGGACGAAGGAGGTGCCACCGCCGAGGCCATGGAGTCGTCGGACGTGAGGTGAGAAAATTGGATCCATCTGCGCTTGTAGCCCCTGGCCTCCGTTATGATCCTTGAACAAGGTCATCACCATGGCACCTCCCACGCACAGAAACGTGCCGAGAATCTTAGCCTGTCCCGTCCTGTTCTTTATGCTCACTTCCTCCAGTCTGATTACCCAAGTGATCAGCACCAACAAGCGTACAGCAGTAGAGAAAGACCAGACCGAGGGAATTTTTACCACCTTACCGTACCTGAGGAGATACGCCAGCAAAAAAGTAATCGCGGGTTGGAGATTGTTCATGGTGCTGACGAGGGTGGAGGAAGTGTAAGCCAGACCAGCATAGTAGAAGTTCTGACTTATGCTTATCCTACACGACGCATTTACAGCAGCATACTAGTCAGCTACCCCGAATTCTATGTCGTAAACAAGATTGATTCATCAGCAGCGACAGATTGGTTCTTGCGTGTTCGCTTACCCCATCAATGCCAAGAGAAAGATCTGTCCCGCGTTCTTCCATCTAACTGTAAGCCTCCCAATCTCCCTGCAGTCAACGAGGGCATGCAGCAGGAAGTGATGAAAACCAGAGAAAGAAAGAAAGAAGACGCTACGTTACTATGCATGCAGTAGAAGACTTTGTCGGTGTGGACGTACCTGTCAAGGAAGCAAGCGATGGGGCAGATCGCCACTGCCGCAATGATCTGGCGATACAATACGAAGCCGTAGTGGCTCATGCCGCGGGTGAAGGCGAGGCGGGTGATGAGAAACATGGCGGCGTAGGCCACTTGCACGTAGATCATGCCGAGCAGAGGGCCGCGCTTTCCCATGAACGCCATGCCTACTGATGATCAGATCTCCCCTTTCTGCGTCTCCTCCACCTCTGTATGTGTGTGTGACTGGCACTTTAAGAAAAGTATTTTAGCCATGATGAAATGTCAACTCATATTTGAGTCTACTTCTACAAGCTTCATATGGTAATTCGCTTTCATAAGCCCTTGTTATGTTTCGGTAGACGGTCATTGTCATCACATAAATACAGATTGTCACCAGCTTAGAAATGTCAATGTTACACCGAACGCTAGAACAACTCATGTCCTTTTTTTTTTTTTTTTTTTGCGTCTTTTTGGGGTCATATCACACTGGGGTCATAATCGACTTATTAATTTCCAATAAGTGACTATAAGCATATATGAGTTAGGACTACCGAAATTATCTTTTTTTTTTTCTCAACAGAGTTAAATTTAGAAGCACAAACTGATGTCTTCAAAATATATTTCTTTTCTTTGGAGAGTCCATTCCCCACCCTAATCAACTTGATCAAATAAAATAAACAAATTGCCAGCAGAATTTGTTGTTTGGAGGCGACTGAGACGATTTTGGGGTGTATAGCCATAACACGGTACGGATAATAATAATAATAATAATAATAATAATAATAATAATAATAATAATAATAATAATAATAGTCTCACAACATGCCATGAACTTATGAGGATGCGCAGGCCAGCATTCATGTGAGTAATGTCATGTTAATAATTGAGTTTTTTCATCTATGGCCCTATAAATAGATGAGTTTTATCACAAGAAAAAAAATATATATAAAGACTTATATGTAAGAAATAAAAATTTTAATTTTATCTTTTGTTTCATCCCTCGATTCGTCTAATTTTCTCTTTTTTTTTTCTTTCCCCCCTCACGCACAACCATCGCAATTATGTGCGGCCCATTAGTCCAATCTATTTGGTCGGTCGACCATTGGTGTTTTATCCTTTTCGATATGTGAGCTCCAAAAAGTATCTCTAAGGGTAAAGGAGACATAACGGACTTATGAGCCTTTGGTTCCCATACTCCTCAACCAATGTGGGATTAAATGACCTTATCAATGCTCCCTCCTATAGCGGAGCCAAAAGCTCATAGCCAAAGTGCATGACTCATAGCCTTATCACTGCTCTCTCCTTCTCTTCGGAGACATCCGATAAAATTAAAACGATATAAAGAAGATTAGTATGGCCCCTGCATAAGGATGACACGTACAAATCGAGAAATTTTTCCTTATTATATTGGCGCTATAAGGAGGGCCCAAGGCCTACACATCGACCAAGCAAACTCGCTCCCGAGTTGTGCACCTTGGCTATGAGCTCTTGTCTCCCCTATAGGAGGAAGCATTAATAAAACTATTTAAGCCTACATAGGTTGAAGAGTATGAGAACTAAGGGCTCATAAGTCCACCAGGTCTTTCTTACTCTCAGATGTAGCTTTTGGAGTTCACATGCTCCAAAATGATAAAACCGTACGAGTATACCCATCGCCTAAAACGGACAATTCTTCGTGAACCTACGGGCTACCGCAATGGTCGACTGACCAAATGGTCCCTTATATTTTACTATTCATATATAGTTTTGAGTTTCTACTCAGATTTAAATTATTTGGAGTATTGAGAATTCAAATATGAAGAGAATCCTTGCAAACCGGATTCTTTATGAAGGATGGAATCTGATGTATGGATCATCGGAGGAAAAGTTCTTTAAGAAGCTGATTCCTTAAAACTTTTGCTGCATCTTATGCTTTCTCTCTCTCTCTCTCCATGCAGATGCTTGAAGCTAATGAAAGAAAAATTTGGTGGGGATCGATTTCTGTATACACGACGACGAACGTGACAAAAAAAAAAACACATTAGATAACAAAGGTATGAAATGAGTGGTCTCAAAGAATTGCTGGTTAAGCAGAAGCAGCAGACTGTCAGTGAACCAGCCAAGTGTGACAAGTAGGCTGAGGATAGATTAGAAAATGGTGCATCTTCTCACGAGACAAAACCACAACTTGAGGGAGAAAGCAGCTAACCATGATTACACTGCGTCTCCAATGCTTCCTGTTCTTGAAAGAAGGAAGAAGCATCCAAAAGAGAGAGGAACGCAGCTAGTAGAACTTTACAGATGCAGAGAAGCGTCAACATCTGTTCCAATAGAACGTCATAGGGTCCTAGAGTCAAGCGAATTGCACGTCATTGGACCAGAAGCCTAACGATAACGAGGTCTCAAACGAGCTGCAGTCGACGCAGTGGACATGGCATTCAATCCGAGGGGCTGAAGAGCCACGTAGAGGGCTGGAACAATGCATCAAGTCATGGTGGAAGAACCATGTGGGTGGACGTTCAGCTTCAGCAAGCAGTCTCCTCCCTCATCTCTTTGATTCGCTGCAGCAGATGAGCATACGACTATGGCATCAGCATTCTGGCTTACCATGGATCTCCCAAAACTTATGGTGGGGTGTATTTTTGGGGTTCAACTGGTGTTTGAAGGGCTCGCTCCGTACTTACAGCGAACATCCACGGAGGAGAGGCTTTTGTGGCTTTCTAGGCGTGCTTTCGCAAGCACCAAAAAGGCGAACACCGAGATCCAGAAATAGTTATTTATGTCCTCCGGCTTCCACGCGTTAGAATTCGAGTGGCTCCGATGCAGTAAACGCAAACCGGTCGATCCTGCGATCGTTTCAGGTTGTTTCTCATCCCTAGGCCAGCGTCATACCCTTCTTTGATAGGTGAAAATTGCCAGGGAAGTATCTTGATTCTGGTGAAAAGGAATCGGACTACTGCTCTTCTAAATCTACGCACGCCTTTTCTCCTGCTTCATTTTGTCTCGAGCGATTGGAAGGAAGTGGCATGCTTAATCTGCCGAACTTCTATGTCGGCTTGGTGGAGTTGGGAGACCCAAAACAGCTACGCTTTTCCACCAACGCATGCGGTCTCCATTCCATTATATGCCAATCTCAAGAAACCTCGGGGAGATCTTGTTGGAACGGTGGCTTTAATCATTGACTGGATTGGTCAAAGTCAAACACAAGGATACAGATTCTAGATCTTGTTGGAATCGTGGCTTTCATCATTGACTGGATTGGTCAAAGTCAAACACAAGGATACAAATTCTAGATCTTGATTTACCAACCCAACTCATATATGTTTTACGATGCAAGGAACAGCGACGGCAACTTCTGTCTAGTTTTCGAACCCGATCGTGCTTGCGTTTCTCCATTTACATGGCTCCAAAATCCCACAGGTGCAATCCCGTGTCGTCTGCCCAAGCAACGACGTATCGGTCACTGGCGGCCACGGCGGTGGCCTCGCCTATCGTCTCTCTAAAGCTGTACAAGTACTCACCTGTCGTCGCGTCCCACACCCGAAACCCGCGAGCAGCGAACACCAACGCGTAACCCCAGTTCATGCACCCTACCACGCCCACGGCTCTCTGCTGCTGCTGCTGCTCCTCCGCCCTCCTCAACGTGCTAAACCTGCAAATCTCCTGCAGCGTCAGCACGTCGTGCACCTTCGACAGACCTCGCGCGTCCACCACCATCACCCGGCCCTCGCACGCGTCCACCGAGTCCACGGCGGCTCCGTGTTGGAGATCGAGCCGGTTTAGCGTCGTCATGGTATCATCAAGGTCTACCACCTCCATGCTCGAAGTAGTGCACCCTACCGCAACTCCTGGCTCGGCAACCCTCACGCGGCCGACCACCGGCCCGGACAAGTCGGTGAGCATGTGCCAACCCAATACGGCGTCGGGATCCGTCAAGGTTCCACCAACATAAACCAGCTGCTCCGTGGCGGCGTCCCAGACGTGCCATGACCGGCCGGGAACCCCCGCGAACAAGCCCACCCACCGGCGATCGTCTCCGGTGAAGTCGACCAGCGTTCCGTCCTCCACGAGGTTGCCGGCGTGAGCCCGCCGGACGGTTCCGGACACGTCGAGGCTCACCACGTGGATATCTCCGTCCTGGGAAGCGAACGCAAGGCGTTCATCGGGCTCAGCGAGAAAGACGACGCCCGAGACAGCCTGAGAGAAGCGTCCGAGTCGGTCGCGGTGCGGATCGGCCCGATAAGTGGCGACCGGCCGACCGGCGGGGAGATCAAATAAGCGGACCGAGCCGTCGCGGTAGCCAGCGGCGAGGTGGCGGTCCGACAGGGTAAGACGGCGGCAAGAGAGCGCAGCGGAGGGAGGCAGCAGACGAGAGTAAGCAGAGCGGCGAACCCGGAAGTTGGCGGCAGTGCGGTGGAGGCGGACGAACTCATCGCGCCACGACGGGAGCGAGGAACGTTGACGGGACCAGATGCGGCCGGCCAGGTCCTTCCACAGGAGCTCAGAACGGGAAACAGCCCTCCACGTGGCGCACACCTGCTATTTCCCATGAAATTGAGTCCCATAATATCTATAAGCATAACTTAGAAATGATCACTGAATAAGAATGTAGACGATTAAGTATCCTTGACATTTTATGTGCAAAGATTATGCAGAACGTGAAAAGAAACATTTTATGTACAATTTCATAGCTAACATGCATGACTCGCTGCATAATATTGCTTACATGTGGGACTGCAGAAGTTGGAAACATTGGACTTGTGGTGAACCTGCAAGAGGTGCTGTGAAACCAATCATGCAACGAAAAGCTCTCAACACAAGCAATGACGGCAGGATTTTAGTGATCCTCACACGATTATATCTTTTTATTTACAATCTATACAATTTGTGCCATAAACCCTTCTATCTACATCCATATATCGGAATCAGAGGTCATATACCTATTCATTCAGAATGCTTGCACCTTTTTCATGGTGACCTTGTTCCATATAATCTTTCATTTCAATATCTATTCCTAATATGATTATATAAGATAGTAAATTAAGTTTATTTTCTAATATTTCCCTCGAGCTTAATTTACCCTTGTAAAGTGCTCACATTAACATAGTGCTCTGCTAAATTAGGTTGATCATGTGGAGCCACACGATGAGCTCGATCATCTCAACTCGATCGTTCTTGTCGTGCTGCTCGCGCGATGGATTATTCATGATTTTTTTTAATTTTATCTTAACCTTATTATGCATCCAATAGTACGTTTCTCTGAACGAGGTGCATATGATGACCTCTCACAGTTCGTTCACTATATTCTAACTCTCCTCAAATTTAATTCGATAAATCCGATCACTCCTTTGAGTTATACATTCCCTTTCATCAATGTTTGTTTCCACTTACTCCAAGTAGAAAAGGTACAATGTTTTCACTTATTTTGATTGTTAGAAGATAAATAAAAAAAAATTCATCACCTAAACACTAAAATAAAGTGAAGATTTCTCATAATAATAATAAAAAAAAGAAATCTCATTAGATATAACATATTCCCCTGGGATTGAAGATATAGACAAGTAAGTTTTTAATTTCATAATGTCTCCTCTATTGTTTATCTTGTATGTTTTTTTTTTTTTTCTTTTAATGACTATTATTTCCAATATAATATCATGGCTTTTCGATTACGAACACCTTCACACCCATTGAACCAGCGGATGGTCTCCTTGCGTGTTTCAAGGACCGACGGCCACTAAAACAGGAGGGGGAGCTGCAAAACGACACGAGAGGATAAAGAAAGCTAAGTATAGGGATTCAATTTTGAGAAGAATCATCTTAATCCCAACGATCCCACTAGATTATGGGGTGGTCCCATGAACCCTAAACGAAGGGAGCAGCATTCGCGCTTCCTTGCGTTACCTCAAAACATCACAGGTACTGCTGCCAGGCTCGCTGTTCCCCCTAATCCGAACCGCGATCTCGACGACGTACATCTTCGTACGTCGTAAAATCCAGTCCGATCGGGGCGGCTGATATCAGTGATTGATGAGAGAGATGTGATCCGTGACGGTGGTGTAAAGCGACCATGACACATGACGTTTGATGTTTGCTCAAGTCCATCCTCTGCTAGACGTCGACGTCCCTTCGCATGCATGCCTAAGCCCTATAACCACTCACGAGCCACCTATGCGTGTGTGTGTGTGTGTGTGTCTCTCTCTCTCTCTCTCTCTAAACCCTCCTTTCTCCGTGAAAGAGTCCCGAGTCTGATTCCGTCCAATGCTTGGTCCTCACATCCCATCATCAAAAAGCAAAGACGACTAAACGACAAGTCTCCTCGGCGTTGGACTCTGCAGGGAGACCATATGCGTCGGAAGGTGGTGGGACTTTGAACAAGCTTTGGCAGCATGGAACTACCAGATTGTTCCCAGACATTTGACCTCAACATAAAACATTATACGACTCGAGACTTTTCATCAAAAACACAAACATAAAATGGGCACACAAGGACTCACCATAAGTTGGAACAATGTCCACCTATTCTTCAGATTTATATAGATCATACATATCAATCACGCAGGAGATAATTTGATATGGGTTCTAAGAATGAGGTGCACATGTGATGGAAAAGATGTGTCAGCAGCAGAAAGCAGCGGATGGATGGATTTGGATATATAAGGACTGTGTTAGACGTCCCTTGTGAGATTGTTTATTGTCGAGGACAAAAATTAGGAATTCCACAGAGGGCCCCAGCAGCTGGGGCCAATGCGTCCCTTTTATCTCAAGGACGGACAATGAGAGAGAGAGAGAGAGGCAGACGGGTCAATGCATGGTGCGGCGTGAAGGAGCCAAACCAAATCGTCGGAAGCAGCGAAGCTTTCGTCCGCCCATACAACAAAAAACATAGACCGTGCAGCTTGTTTTCCCCCGCACTTTCATTTCCAAGGAACGTCATAAAAGAACAACCCACCCACGAATAAACAAAACAAAAGAAAACAGCAAGAGGCCGTTCTTTTGAAGTCAGTCAACCCATGTGACAATTCTGGGACGGTCCCTAATAACTCTCCTCTCTTTCTTCCTTGTAGTATATTAACTTATTAGCACAACCCCCATTATAGTGTGAACTGAAAGCAGGAAGAAAAGAGGCTGTGCGGTTGTATCCTTCTCCCACCCCGATAAAAGAAAACCCAAAACGGAAACGAAAGGGGATGCGCGAGGGAGATGGTGGCTGGCTGGCTGGCTGGCTTCTTTTCCCCGCCCCCCTTTGCTTTCCACCGTCTCAGCCGCATGACGCCAACCCCGAGCTTTCTGTTTCATTTCGTTCCTTTCCGCTAATGTAAATAAAGCAGCGACAGGGATGGGTCGAGTAGAGTTAATCGAACGGGAAGCGGTGCCGACGCGAGGGTCAAAAGAACAGAGTACCACACGCCACCACCCACGACTGGCTCTATGCGCAGACCTCTGGTCAGAATCGGACGGCAGAGTGCAAGAAAAAAGGGCAGAGAGAAATAATGAACGCTGACAGGGTGAGGAGAGGCAGCAGGAGCACGTTGAGTCGCAATAGATTTTCACTGCAAAGAGCAAAGGGTACAGCTAAAGCCAGCCACCCATTATCGAGAGCAAAGAAAATGGAAGGCAAAGGCGAAGCATGGATATGGAGAATAGTGGCGGTCAGAGAGTAGCAGCAGAAGGAACCATTCTAATTCCAAAGGGTGTTCCTGTAGACAACAACAAATATAACCCAAAGAAAACCCTTCTACGGAGATAATCTATATGTGGAAATAAGCTACTGGAGCTTTCGTTATGGAATAGCGGCTCTGCTCTCAGTGCTATCTATTATTCCAACATTGTCATTTTTCGTAGCCGATTCTTCCATGTTCCGTCATTCCAAAATCATAGCGGTTAGTGTGTTCTTCGTGGTTTCGTTGTTCCAAACCATATTTAATGCAACAAGAACAAAAACCTAGTTTGCGTTCCTGATATCCTGATAACAAACAGGAACTGATCTATCTAGCATGGCGAGATGACAAAGATAGAAACCGATGCATTCTTCTACTTGGATGTCACGGTGGAGATATATAGCAGGAGAAGAGAGAACCTGGAACACGGCGACGATGGCAGGAGCGGCAGCGAGCCGCCCGCCGTTGCGCGCGGCGTCGATGGCGACCCGCGCAGCGACAGCCTCGACGAAGTGCTCCGGCCAGACCGCCTCCGCGGACAACCTCGGCCGCGACGACGAGGGACCACCGGTGCCGCGGCCGAGGCCCACGGCGTGTCTTACGGAGGCGACGGCCTCCTCTTCCCCCTCTCCCTCGCTGTCGCGTTCGCGACGTTCCTGCGGTGACCTCGACATCAGCACACGAGCAGACGGAAAGGTAGAATTGAGGGAGAGGGAGAAGGAGAAGGAGAAGGCGGAGATTTGCCGGACGTGTAGTTTACAAAACCCGGTGTTTTATAGGCGTCGTTGCATCGTTTTCTCAGCTTCCGTTATTTATGTATTGGTTTCGGTTTTATTTATTTATTCCAGTGCTACTGCTTGTACCTTATTATATATATATATATATATATATATATATATATATATAATTCGATATAACCAATATAATGGAATTGCATGTCTGCCTCGTATTAAAATTTTGTTTCCCATATCATTGAAAGGATACTGCTGTCCTTTTCTTCAATTGATGTTCTTCATAAATATATATTAAATTACGATTAATTTATAAAAACTTGATCCTGAGATCCATAAAAGGGCGTGTCTCAAGAGATTAGCAATGTGAGTAGCATATTTGGTAGTATAATGTCACTGAAGTCTGGAGACTGGAGCTAAGGACGACATCTCTCTCTCTCACTCTCTCTCTCTCTCTCTCTCTCTCTCTGCGCTTTGGAGCAGTAACAGTAACAGTATGGTGCTGTATGCATACAGAACCGGATCAGCACAGAGTGAAATTGGTGAGGCTGTTTTCACGAGTTCATCGTGGGAGACAGCCATGGAACGTGAATCCGGTGAGGGTGAGCGTTTCGCAGCCAGGGGAGAAGGTGATGTACGTACCAGGAAGCGACACATTAGATCGCCTTCCAATCGAGTTTGACCCCTCCCTCTCTCTCTCTCTCTCTCTCTCTCTGAGATAATTGCCAGAAGCGCCGTATTGCTGGCTTCTGTCTCTGTTTAGTCCTTCTCTTTGGCTTAGGTCTTGGTCGCCGGAAGCACTGTGCCCTCGTCTTCTCTCAGGTCTCAGGTCCTGTTTACTCTCACTATGTCTATGTGGTTGGTCCCCGATCATGAGAGATGTGTATATAAGAGAGGGAGGACGTAGGTTTTGATGGCCGTCGAAGTTGCAGCAACAAGTCAACGCCCACCCTATGTGACGAGCACGTAACTCGATCACCCATCTGAGAAATGGTGCGATCAAACCCGATGCTCATACGGCAATTGCGAATCGCATCTTTGATGATTCTGCCTTACGTGTGGTTTTCATGCATGCGTGCAAACTGCACATGCAAAACCAATGTAGCTCGTCTCTTGATATATAGCACCCTTCCGACTCTTCTTCCTTCCGAATGAACTTCTTCTTAACATGGGTGAAAGAATAAGGTTTCTGCAACATTCAAGTTAGAAAATCTGAAATGCTATGCCATCCTAACCCTTATATTTAAAGAAATATTCTCTAAATCGTACCTTATTTGAGCAATATTTTTCCAATTTCGATTGTTAGTATATGGATACTATGACTCGATTAAGCCACTCAAACGTGCAGCGGGATGACGACGAAAAGGAGAATAAAAGATAACGAAGACTCAATTTTTTATTGCCATCCGCAATCGTGAGTTCGACTCGGGTTCAGTTTGGGTTGGGCCGAAGTAGAAAGGCCGAAGCCAACTTGGCCCAACGAGACTGAGCTCTCCAGGGGTTCGGGTTTAGCTGAACCCGAAAGAAAAATCAAAATTTGCAATTAGCTCCTCGGACTTTTCTGATTTATGAACTGATTCGCTATCTGCATCTTTAAATTCGAATCATGATGCTACAAAAACCCACCGTCCGCCTCCTCCGTACCCCACGCGCAGTCCGTCTCATCGGAAGCATGGAAGAAAAAGGGGAACAGAGAGGGAAATCGTTGGTCGACTTTTCGCCTTCTGAGCTTCGGATTCGATCACTCCAATCCCTTGAAGGTAATGAATGATTAAGAAGTCCAGTTTCCCCATCGCTTATTTCCCTTCTCGTCTCGATCTGTGGCCCATTTCGATATATCCTTTTTCATTCGAGTTTTCCAACTCTTTTGGTACGCTCGAACGACGGTGTAGTGTTTCATCCCTTCGTCTTGATGGAAAGCATCGTTTAGATTATCATATTATCAAATAGGGTAAAGAGAAACACTTACGAAGATTGGCATAGTAATAATATTGACTTTCAGTATTTTTGTACGAAGATTATGAATATACTTCTGTTAAGAAATAAATATATCATTTATCGTGTGGACTACTTGAACACTAAGAAAATAATTGGAGGACCTATGATCTTTGATAGAAAACTTATTTCCAAGCTACCGAATAAACTAATCAATTATTATTGATTTCTTAATAGTAATAATTAAGTTTTCTGTATAAATTAGTAAAAACATGATTATGCCTTCATGAGAATAAATAAATAATAAATTATTAGATTGAAAATTATGAAACTAAGATTAGATGTGATAAAGACTAAGTCTTATGTATCATTTCATAATTAGTAAAATTATGAAATATATTTTGTACCCTTAGAAAGTTTGAAAAGAGTTTCTTAAAATTACATGAAGCGACCATTAGCATGTGTTATTACAAGCTTGGACCACACTTCATAAGAGGATTTTGTAGAGACTACATAGGGAACGATTTAAAAATAGAGAAAGACAATGATAACACTTCTAAAAAAATGATCTTGATGGATAAAAAAGTATCTGCATAACCCATAAAATCATAATTGATTAAAAAAATAAAATTAAGTATGCCAAAAAATATAGTTTGTGGATGTAAATTTAAGAAAAGCTTAGACTGCAACGCAACGGAGACAATAGTATTTTTAAGAATAAAGAAGTTAGGGTAATATAAGATGAATGATTAGTTGAAAAGATATTATCGAACATATCGAAAAGTGGAGAAGAAAAAGATCTGAAATAACTTATAAGAAAGAGAGACTTGTTAGAGCATAAAGCTCAATAAAAGTTGTAAGGCTATTTTCAACCATAGCAAAGAGTGGAATCCAAGTTCCTCACATATAAATCTTATTTATTTTTTTGTTTATGACAACCTATCTGCATGACATGGAAAAGAATCCCTTATGCCACACTTGAATAATAATATGATCAGCATAGTTCCTCACTTGAACATCATCAGCTGTAGAACCTGTAGCGAAGACACCAAGATTCGGGCTGCGTATACTGTATACTTGCAGGGAGCAGCCAGAACCAAAATATGGTGCAATGGCAATGCTCGATAGACGCTTACGGTCGCTTTGATTCCACAGCTTCCTTGAGCTTTCTCCCGAGTGCGTACGCGAGTGGCGGCGGCACAGCATTCCCAATTTGTCTGTGCTTGTTCTGTATGCTCCCAGAAAACCGATAGCCATCGGGAAAACCCTGCAACCATTACCATGGCTGCTGTCAGAGAGAACAAGAAAGGATCCAGTATGCCTCTCCAATGTTAACACCACCATATGACCCAAATCATATGTGATTTGAGTGTCATATCGATCAAATTATATGCAACCAAATATGAGGAAGAGCGTACCTGAGATCGTGCACACTCACGGACCGTAATAATCCTATCTTGTTCAGGATGAAAGCACATTCCCACCTTACCCATCGGTTGGGGATCTGTGATTGAAGTAGGAAAGTTCCCTTCCCAATCCAACCTTCCAAAGAGACCTTTCCACTGGTTATGCCTTTTTGCTGTGTTTGGTAGGCACCAAGGTATCAGATCAACTGTCTGACCACTTGATAATTTAACCTGATGTGGGCCAAGAATAGCTGAATTATCAATCATCGAGTTGACACTGATCATGATGAAGTAACAGTCCAGTTGTGCTAGAAATAGTTGCAGTAAAATCATAGAGTGAACTTTATGGAGACATGGACATAAAAGAAGGGATCACCTTTTCATCTGGGAGATCATGCCAGTCAGCACCTGCACGCTTTGGGATATGCTGACATCTAACGAGATTTAACTCATTCATCTCTTTTGATATGTGATCATTTAGAACCATCGTGTTCCCTCTTATTTGCTTTTGGAACCAAGAAGTAGGCTCACTTCCATACTACGATGAAAATAGAGGAGAGCAAATTGAGATGCATCAAGGAACTACAGCTGGCTACTTAAGCACATTCCATGAGTGAAACTAGACTTGACTAAATTTTCATGAACTGACAAAAAATAATAATAATAGAGAGATGCAAAGCAATTTTGGGCATCAGTTATACGAATTAAAAGGGAGGGAGAATGATTACGTCAATAGGAGATTTGGAAGCTCCATTCTGCACCGGTGGGAGATCCCCAATTGTATCACGAACAGTTATCGATCGGAATGGTGCTCCTCCAGCGGTGCTCTTGACAGCAGCATAATGCACACCACAAGGCATGGATATCCTAAGCTCAGAGCCAGCAAAGACGTGCATGGGTTCTGGCCACTCTGGAAGAGTCTCATCTGGAGAAGCGGCCCAAATAAGTGCCCTTTTCCTCGACTGTGAAACACCATAGGCTCCGGCTTCTAGAATACCAAAGCGCACCTAAAAAGCCATGAAATTGTCCAGAGAATGGACACAAGTCGGTAGTAGAATTCCAAACCAAAGTTCAGGCTTGACTAAACAGATCAAGACATCCAAGAATCAATATGATAGTATGATTTGGCATTTTACCAAGAAAATAGAAGGTGATCCATACCTGATAACCCATAGCTAGAAGTGAAGCTAGAGTCAATCTGAATGTTTGTCCTTTGTTGAAAGATACAAAGTTCCTGACATTCTCCAAAAGGAAGTACCTTGGCCGAAAATATTCGGCAAAAGAAAGAAATGCCAAAATCATCTCACACTGAACTTTACTCCAAGTGCTCTGATTAAATCTATTCATGCCAGAAAATCCCTGACAAACGAAAAAGACACGAGTGTAAAGGCAACTTTTCGTTCTAGACTTCAAGAAGACTTTTAACAACTTCTAACAGCCGATAAGATGGCATTTGGCAGATACATAAAAAGCAGACCTGACATGGAGGGCCTCCGTTTATAAAATCTACTTCACCAGGCACTGGCAGATTCTTAATCTTCTCATCGTCGAATGCAGCTGCCAACTCTGCAGCCTCAGGTGTCGAGTTGCAATCGTCTGCATCCCCACACCTTTCCATTATCGCCCTGCATTTAAATCCATGCAAGTTATTAATAACAAGTAAACAAATATGTGGATCCAATCTGGTAGTTGCCGAGGAGGTGAATACACAGATTATTTACAAAACAACTCACCTCAAGATAACATTGCAATTGTCTATAAACACCAATGCTTCCGGATGATTAACACTAAACGCTTCACCAGCTGGTTGTTCATATTCGATTGCCCATTTTGTAAATGAAACACCTGAGGTTTTGAAACTTTAATGATTTATCTCTTCCATGAATGTCAAAATACCACCTCCTTAATCTTCAAACTTAAATGAGTATATAGAATTAAGGGCTTACCGGATTTCTGCAATCCCTCTGACAAGCCTCCGCAACCAGCAAAAATATCTAAAGTAGCCAAGCAATTTTCTTTGTGCAGACCTTTCTGTTGATCAGAGTCATCTTGCATATTTTCTTTACACTTCTCCTTACCCTTTAACCTTTTTGAAGCAGAAGAAGCTGTGTGCTTTCTCAATGAGATAAGCTTTACATTCGCAGGCAACTGCATGTCAAGCATGATGTTATCCAGTCAAATAAACGATGACCAGAAAAGTTTCAGAGTGAGGCTAATCAACTTAAGATTAAATGGAATACCTGCTTAAGGGATCCTTTAACAGGATCATAAGCATACTCACAGAAGAATACATGATCCATTATAACAGGAAGCTCCATATTTGGAAAATCAATTTTCCTTCGGACTACACATTTACCTTCTATCATTTCTACAGGTACCATGAGTACCTCTTCACTGTAATAGACCTGGATTTCATTCATTCAAAGAGTTCTACAATGAGTTTTGGTGGAACCAAATTGCAAAGAATGGTTAACTAAGACGCTTGATTATTTTCTACTGTCCAACAATGTACTTCTACATAACGTTACATCTATAATCCAATAGAATCAGAAAGTGAAAATTATGAGAGAGAGAGAGAGAGAGAGAGAGGCTTACTTCTCTAATATCAGAACTATAGCCTTTTGTTGTAGAAACATCTTCTGGCCTGTAAAATCTCCCTACTCTAACGTGGGTTGATTTTGGGGTAGGTTCCTTACATCCTAGAGATGTCTGAATTTCCAACAAATGGCACACTACAAATGCTTTTAGTCCCACATTTCTACCAGCCTTGTGTGTTCCACGATCCTCCTCCTTTTCCTTGGCAAAAAATTGAGGTCTGATGTACAGAAAGTCATGCACATTGTACTCAGACTTTTTATAGATAAAACAAGTCTTGGAGCTTATTAGAAATTCATCTTGCTGGGAAACCTTTTGTTCACATGAGTCACAAACACCGGTTCCAAGGCCCAAACTTTTATAAGGAAGAGTAAAGAACCCACCCCTCTCTGGCCAATATAAGCTTTTACAGTAGAATTCCACTGGTAGTCCTTTCTTTTTTCTCTCTTCTGCCTTTCCCCTATCGATCTTATCAGCATTTGCATACTCCTTCCTGAACTTGTGTCCCCATTGTCGTGACTGGATTTCCACACTTACAGGTTCCCTAATATATCCTAATTCAATTTCCATACAGTTATTGGTAAGGAAGACCTCCCTCTCGTCTGCTGCATTTCCAAGAATAGTCTCTAACCCCTTCTGCATCACCCTTCCATGTAACATTTTTGTACCATCATGCTTTTCAAACATATACTCCAGAAACAATATAGCTGGCACTTCTGATAATTCATTAGCTTCAACAATTGCTGCTCTACCAACAGCAACCCAATGCCCATGAACAAATGCACATTTGTAAAGAGCTTCCCCAGAGTCCATTTTGCCAGTTGGCTCGCCTTCCCACTTTGTTTCCTTAGATGCAGGTTTAAACTTACCAGAGTGCATAAATGAGCATGATGTTGAAGCCTTTTCCTCATCAACCAATATGCTGTCGTCGTCTGCTTCTTCCTCTTCGGTATCTTCCTGCTCCTCAACTTCTTTAGAATCATGAGCTTCGCTATCCTTTGAATCCTCAGGAAAATGAATAGAATAGTAATCTCCCCAAATCTTATTGATGAGCCTTGTTGTAGTAGCCCTCATCACCTTTATCTTAGACAAAAGAGGTTTTACTACCGCATTTGGGTTTAAGTTTGCTTCTTTCTGCATTGTAACTCTTTTCTTCATGACAAGTTTGGTATGATGTCTCTCTTCCATCTTCTCTGAAAGGCGCATTACAAAAGCACACTTCCGAATTGTCTCATCTGGGTATTCAGCAAATTGTTGAAGAATAATCTGCCCATGAACAACAACATATCTCTCGACCAGTGCCATATTCGATGATACATAAGCAGGATGGCTTTTGTCAAACTCTGCCACTTTCTTGATCACATCGATGAAAGAAAGCTTTGAAGCCCTGCTTTGTTCTTTCAATAAAGTGATTATACTAATGGCAAGTCTTGCAGTTTTAAGGACTGGTTCATACCACAGAGCATATTTCTTGGATGGTTTCCCTAGCCTGTACCTGTGATCAAAAGACATACATAGTACCAAGAATGTCATTAAACTAAGAATATATTCAACTAAAATGGTACTGCAAGGTAGGATAAACATGACCCTGTAATGCACAAGACCTTGCTTATATTATATTACTTATAGTGTACGCGGTATGGAACATTAGACAGCTCATAAGAGTAAATCAATTCTACTTTGTTCAAGAATAAGGAAAATAGCATGTATTATGGGATCAAGAAAGATCATTGAATCATTGATAAGTAATACCAGGCCATATCTGTCCGAATTGAGATGAAAATCATTGAAGAGCCAAACTCAATCATCCATTCCTTTATTGCACTCAGATAGACTGGAATCCCTTCATTATCCACACATTCGGATACACTCAAAGAAGACTGGCCTGAGCCAGTCTCGAAAAAGTACCCACTACCATCATCTTCTCTCATTATCCCAGATCCAAAAATCATCACATCGACCTCTGCACAAGGTTTCATTGGGAGAAGTTCCAAAGAAATGAGTCTCGAGTCAGAGTTATACAAAGCCCAATTGTTAAGAACTCTTTTCGGAAGATCAAGATAGGACACACTATCACTGTCAAAAAAGATATATTCATCCGTTTCTTGGACAGAAGGTATGTAATACGAAGGCAAGGGATAATCATTAGCTATTTCTGCCTCACTGATCTTTATGTAGATGTTCTTTTGAGAAGTCATAGCACGACGACCCCTTCGCTGCCTCATTGATTTCCAATCCTCTTCTTCCTGCAAAAGGCGTGCTAATTTCACATCCTCATCTTCAATGACCTCCATTTTGTCTCCTTCCTTGATCTTCAAACTCCCATTAGGGATATTTGATGATTTGTTAAATGCTGTTCTTCTTCTGCATTTATCTCTCAAAGCAACAAGAGTTGGTAGTGTAGCCAACTGGACGTCATTGTTTCCTGAAGTCTCATCTAATCCAACTAGTTGGTTGTATACAAAATCACCAAGAGAGATAACAAAATCTCTACTAGTTAATCCACTAGAAAAGCTCTTGGTTCCACCAACTGAACGGAGTACTGCAGCAAGCAACTCTTCCAGACTCAAGTCTGGATTTCCACCAACCGATCTGGCGAGTTTTCTGTAAATTTCCACACATATGCAGGCCTTCTCATGAAAAAGATCATAAAATTTCCTATAAATGCTTGCAGGTTTCACACATTCATAGTCAGCAGAGTTAGTTGAGAGCCAAATTACTGGTGATCCATCATCATAACCAGAAATTGACCAAGATTCTATCCGCCCAAATCCTTCACATTTTATTCCTCTTTCTTTCACTTTTTCCAAATTATCATCCAAGGGCATAACAACAGCAGTTATGAAAATATCATCTATTTCAGACATTTCAAATGGTTGCATGTTTCCATCAGCATCATGCAAGATAAAATCCACAAGCTTTCTACATGGTGGGATATAATCTGGTCCAAGTTTGGTCATCTGAACTGCAACAATCTCATCTTTCTCTACTTGATTTTTCTTTATCTCAACTAACAAAGATCCATCAGATAACTTTATGTGTTTCTCTTTGAAATTTGAACAGGCAGCTGCTCGCTTTGGCCTCTTGCGAGTGACAACCTCTTCACCATTCTCAAGGTTGTTACCAAGATCCTCAATAAAACTTGCTACTGCTTCTTGTTCCGTAGATGAGTCATTTGTTATTTTCTCTTTCTTTTTGGAAGGTCTCCCTCTGACCTTCCTCTTTATACCTGAAAAGCCAGTTAAATCTTTAGTCATGACAATATGCCAAGGACTAGAAGCAGAACAAATATTCCTAAATTAGAATAATTTGTTGAAGTTTAGTTGCTAAGGAAATGTTTAGTTGAAGTTTCGTCAAAGGAAAAGAAAAACAGAAGCATACAGAAAGTGTAACAAACAAATAGAAGAAAATGTTTAGGTGAATATTCTTAGAAAGAAAGTATGTGAAAACAAAATAAGAATCACAACTAAAACATGGATATTCTCATCTATAGCTTGGAGAAAACAACTTCCACATACAAGAGCAAAAATATTTCCAAAAAAATCACAACGAAAGACCCATTGTGATCACTCAAAGAAGATGACTACTAATGTTCTATTTATTAGTACGTGATCTTACCTCATACAAACCCATAAACAAGTACCTTTAAAGCTATATTGCCTATTAATAAGCAAAATCCAAAGTTCCTTAATACTGATGTGGGCAGATAAATGGAATTTGCTTAGCACAATGATTGTATGCACTAGACAAGGAAAGCTCATTGACTAGGTCTAGTTACAGAAGTACAGACTATATTTGACCTAATTTAATTATTATAATTTTTCCTCCAACACAAGCTCTAAAGGGAATTATAAAAGCTTTAAACACAAGTTTGGTCAAGCCTTCTATGTATACCATCAAACAAACAACGAAGAAGATGCCATCGCCAGTTCATGTGAATAAGTGGATGAGACCTGAACGTGAAAATGAATCACATCCATGATTAAACTTGAGAAACTTGGAATCAACAGCTGGACAAGATCAAAATAAAATGTCTCGAGGGTGGCTAAGAAGATGGAAAAAATTGATCGGCCACTGGAAATGAGTATGTCAAAATGAAAGAGAAAAGCATTCTGATGGAGGCCATGAAAGACATTAGGTGAACAATGGCAGTCAAATAATCAATCATAATTGGATTTCAGGTACAACAAGGTGATAAGGCAGTCTGTGGGACAAAGGAATATTAAAGTTGACAGAGTGGTGCTTGAGCCTTACATAAGAAACTATTGCATAGATCATTAGGATTTCATCCAGTGTGTGGCATATGTTGATTAGCAACAATATAATCCATGTGGAGGAAATTATGACAAAACGAGGCAAGAGAGTTTGATGATCGCATGACCAAAGGGTGAGGAAGAGTTTAACTAGAGACTACAACGAAGAGAGCTTTGATATAATGAATCCAGAGATTACGACCCAAGGCTCCATAATTCAGTCTATGGGACAAAGTAATTATTACCATAAATAGACACCCATAGAAGTGATGGATGCAGAAAGATTTCATAATGGGGACTATTAAAAAATTGCAAAATCATGAACATAGAAATAAATTGGTCATAAAAACTGCTAAAAACGTTTTTATATTGTGATTTCTCAATTTCACTTAAATTTTGGTGTAAATGGTTAAATCAGGAATGTGAAGCGAATGTTTTGTTAATAGTTAAGAGATGGTTGAAT
This sequence comes from Musa acuminata AAA Group, assembly GCF_036884655.1. Taxonomy (NCBI): domain Eukaryota; kingdom Viridiplantae; phylum Streptophyta; class Magnoliopsida; order Zingiberales; family Musaceae; genus Musa; species Musa acuminata. The sequence continues at coordinate 358,564 of NC_088344.1, forward strand.
GGCTAACAATAACCATGTAATGACAAAAGGTGATGGCCTACAAGCATAGCGGATGCTAATTGCCTTTTTGGCCCGTGGCAATTGCGGTAAGCTTTTGGCCGCTACTGCAGTTGCTTAGCAAAGGTCTTGAGTGGTTGATTTACAATAAAGAGTCTTTTTTAGCAATTGATATAATTTAACACCCAAGTTAATGAATCAAATTAACTTAAATCAATCTTAATAAAACTTTTTGACCCAATTTTTTTCTGTGAATATCCTTAGTATCCCAACTTTTTATTAATAATATTGTTGATGATGGATGATCCTGTCAGTTTTTGTTATTTTAAATATTTTGATATTGTATAGGTCAAGCATGACTAAATTTATTTTTTATATTTGAAATTGCAAGTCATCATTTCACATGGAACTTATGTGCTAAATTAATTCTATATATGTATATTTAGTATTTGAAATCTCATTAAGAAATCATTTTTTTTTTATAATATAATTTTATGTCAGTGGTGCGCTTTGAGCTTGTTGTACCCGCAATGGTGCCTGCAGTCTTCAAATAATCACAAATACCCTTAATTGCTAATTTGTTAGATGACCATCACACACCATTTATAAATTTGACTAGGGTAATGCTTGATACCAAAAGTCATGTGGTCAGAGTCACTGGAGGATGTGGAGACACAAAAGGCTGATTTTCAAATGACAGCACAATTCAATCCATTTCTAGGATGGCTTATAATTAAGGGTATCTTTCTCTAACAAACTTACTGCAATGTTGCAACCTTTGATGATTTAACATATGCAAATTAATCTTCCACACAAAAGTTGGGCATGTTAACTGTACCAGCTCCTATCAGGCAACATAAGCAATGCCACTGCATAATTTCATCAAACAGCATGCCAAAATATCAAGGAGTTAATCCTATGCACTCATAGACAGACAGAAAGTCCATGATGGCTTGTATTGGTATGTTAAATTATGGAAGTGCTACCAAATTATGAATCTTAAGCACCTTACATCAGTTTTACTAGATTACTTAAAGTTAGCAAAAAATGAAGATATTGCTCAACATATTTAGCAAGCTCTCAACTTACACTCAATTAATATAATTAACTAATTGAAACAGATGCATAAATCTTGATTAAATTTGGGATACCTTATGTAGTATTCTTCGTATAATGTTATAATAACATAAATAAGAGGCCACATGCCTATTTTATTTATGCATCAATATGCAGAGCCATCATCATTGAACAACCAATGGGACTGAAATGAAAAAACTTCACCAAATTAGAAATGGTCCATCCTACAGATATCAAGGATGAGCTCCATTTCATATGAATGTGAAAATTATAATATATTGAGCATTCTCTTGTGAACACAAAGGTCTAGTAAAGTTAGCATTGAACATCGTTAACTCAACAAATGATTTAGAGTCAACCTGTAGAATCAACACCATCAGCATTTCTAGCCATAATATCCTTGTTCTCTAAGCCTGTACATAAAAATAGCACATGTCAAGAAAAATTCAAAATGATCATTAACAAGCAGAGACTTTACATGTGAAAAAATAGGACACTACAGATCCATTTGTTTGTATGAAATGTATCAATAAGCTGCAAAAGATGACTTATCTTGAAAGGATTGCACTGATATTAAAATTGCACTATAGCTTTCAACTTTAATTTCAAGTGACTGCTTGGCTGGTTATGTCAATTAAAAAACGAAAATTTATCTCATAAAACCAAAAAGAGCACTGATATTAAAATATGAGATAGGTGGATAGAACTGTCTTCTGAGATAAGTGAGACAAGTTCATTGTGACCTTAAAGCACACCCTATATCAGTACTTGTCTTTAAATTCATCTTAGGCTTGTCAATGAATTTGACATTGACTGAAGCATGGACATGTACACACCAGAGTATTAACAATCTAACATGGCAATTTTTCAGAAAGCATGGCACTAAACAGCATGAACACACAATTAATAAGTACATGCTTTGTGTTTATTGCTGTAATCTTTACATAATGAGCATGTATAATTTAATTAATATGGCTCATGATCAGAAATATAATTTATAATAAGTCACAATTTCTTTTTGAACACACATGTGAAATATTAAGCAGAAACTCCAAATTCATACATATTGTATATCAATATATTTAGAAGTCTTGTTAGATTAAATAAATGCTCTAAGCATATCCTAGTTTAAGATCTACCTTACATCTCTAACATATCAGAACTTATATCTAGCTAAATGATGTCTACTTCCTTCCAAATTTGTGCATTATGTATTTATCAAAATTTTGAAAAGTTCAGAGCATTTGCAAGGTTTCACAAATAAAGAATTCAAAGCATTGCTCCTTGGCATATGTTTTCGGTAGCAGAACTGTTCCACAGTCATTAATCAGTAAAACAGGCAACATGATGACCTTATTGGCAAAAAGAATCTTGCTGACTTCAAACTTCAAACTTGAAGTTTTTGAACCTGGTACATTAGACATAGGAGGAATATGTTATGCTGTACATGCAAATTCACTATATGCAAAAAATCCTATGAATTGGTGCAAAAGTTAAATAATTTAATTATCATATAACAAAAATGAAGATGAATATACTCTTATAAGGAAACCAGCCAGAAATAAGCTTGTTATCCTTTGAAAACTTCAGCAGAGAGTTAAACTCCGAAAAAGAAGAACTGTGCAAGCTATTGACATCACAAAATCATTCCAAACAAACAAACAATTTCCAAGTACTTTCATATATCCGAACATATTACTGCATAATGGGCCTCGCACATATCTTGCAAATCCAGATCCAAGACAAAGAGATAAAGTTATCCTAGCACGACCTTTTATGTAGCATTCAACAGGGATGTCTAACATGATAAGGTTTCTGTTTACAAAACATGGTGAAAGAAGAAAAAGATGAATGGATTCCAGATTTTACATTTACAAATCCTTGAACCATATCTTTCTGTAAAAGCGAGAAAAGGCTACAATGTTCGCATTTATCACATGCATATCTGATGCATTCCTGTCGACTATGGATTCAAGATGCAACTTGTAGCAAAATCATGAGAGAGTAGCTAGATGGAACAGTAATCGGAAGACCGAACATCGGATACATAAATCAAGGGAAAATAGATGTACCTTCAAAGCCTCAGACTGTGAAAGATATGCTTCTGTCTTCGGGATGAAGAATCGAGCGAGAAGATGTGGATATGATAACCGCGAATCGAAAAACGGTGATGCAAAAGGTACAGCAATTGCCCCCCTAGACAGAGGAATTGAACCGTAGATCGACAGCGGAGCGTCAGGTGCTTGTCCGGTGATGTGATCCACAGCAAGTAATCGATGTGAGGAAGAATCGAAGAGGTACCTGAAGAAGTAGATGGGGGATTGGCGAGGAAGCGATGGTTGGGCAGAGGAGACGGTCGGGAGAGGGCGGGGGAGCTGTATCGGAGCGGAGCGAAAGGGGTGTGAATGGAGATTGGGACGGCGGCTGCTAATTATTCCCGTTGCCTCATTACAGGTGTAGAGGCGGGATTGGCTTCGCGTCCTCCTTCACTTGCGAGTGTTAAGAGCGGGAAAACCTCCCGCGGCGGCATTACCTGACGCAAGGAATCAAATAGTGGGATCTTTGCATATGAAACCTTCCAAAGTATTATTCAACTATAAATAAATATACCTTAGAAAGGTTATACATGTAATAAGAAAACTAATGATTTTTTGTACACATCCCTCTGATCCGAAACCTAAAAACTTTATATATATATATATATATATGACATTTAGATTAATTAATGCTCCATTATTATCAGAAGTTGCTATCAATTGAAATGATTCTTTTTTTAAGATTCTCCACATTTAAAAAAAATGGATATATTATTCAAAACAGTTTTGGTATTTTACATATTCTCCCACTCGAACGAATTATATGTCATTATTATTGTCATAGGCTTATCAGTATACACAAAAACAAAGATATAAAGCTGCCTGAATGTTTTTTGATTGATTGATTGATATATATATATATATATAAAGTGATGAAGATGAAATAAATACCAAGACATCAATAACAACTATCAACACTTTTACATCAATTAACATCTTTCAAATTTTATCGAATAAAATTTTGAAGCATGAGACAGCGAATCGAAAATTGAGTTGAAATAAATTTTGTGCGATAGGATTTCGTTTATGCTGTAAAAGCCGATGCTTGTATCATGGCAAACGATAACTTCGTGACCAAGTTTGGAACTTATTACTATCATCAAGACTGTATACATAAGACGACCAGAGTAAAGCAAAAAGAAATTCCCAAGCATACATCATTAGAAGAGAAACCCAACATTCAAGAGGCATTGAGACCTGTAGGTACAACATCTATCCCTAAGCATTCACAGATCTCCAAAGGGAACTGACAGTAGTGTTTAATAGAGTTCATCAGCTTATTATACTTCAATCATTGCTGGAAATTTGTATAGCAAGCAAGTTGCTTGTAGCAGACATTGAGCGGGCTGTTGTAGAATTAGAAAGAGGCATCATTTGCGGCTGCTTCGAATGCTTTCAGGAACACCTCAGGAGGTTGGCCACCACTGAGCTTGTACTTCCCATTTATCTGATGGAAGAAACAGATCATGGGGTAAGTATAAAGGAGTCACAAAAGATCCAGAAATAGGACAAATGAAATGTTCAGTGAGAATCTCTTACCACATAGTGCGGGACTCCGTTGATACCTGAGGAATACTTGTCAAATTCTTCCTGGACCTTTTGAATAGCAAAGCAAATAATTTTGACAAATAGTTTAACCACAAAAATGAAGTCAGAAGTTTAAAAGAAATTGAGAACAAATTGTTATTAGCATCACACCTCCTCAATCCCCTTTGTAGGGTCTTCAAGCAGTTCTGCTGCTCCTCCTATGCCGACTTTTTGTGCAGCATCCAAAAGAACTTGCCTGTATGTTATTGCTTAAGATAACCATATTCACAAAAAAAAAAGAACATCTAATCATTACTGTTCATAAACACCAAGTACTCTACAATAACTGTTTGTCATGAGATCCAAGAAAAGAGTATGGGAAGCATCAAGCACCCCCTTCTCTTTCTTTTTCCAAGGAAAGAGCACTAAATAATTTGTTTGTTGGTGTCACTGTAATATTAGGGCAAAAAACAAAGGCAATAAAATTTTTTCTATTTAACATGAATAAGGCAACTTCTTTCAGAGTACATATTAGGGGAGAAATCAATAGAAAACCATCAAATTTTATCATAAATACAATAACAATTTATTTTTTAGTTGATGGAAATCAAGGTTTCAAAGAAGTCATCATTGACCCCAACTTGCAAGCAAGATGCTTTTTCCAACAGTAACATGATCACCTTCAAATAAACACTCAGCTTGGCACAAGCATGCACCAAACAATAAGAAAGCATATAGGTGGTTGTTTAAATAACGGCTATTATTTACATTAAATTACATATCAAGGAAAAACATATTAAACTCTTATATAAGAATAAACTTTTTTTTTTGCAAAAGGAAAATTAAAAAGCTCGAACAAACTATTTACATTGCAACCAATAAAAAGAACTCCAAATGGCCCATTGCATAATTCCTTTCTCATTGTTTAGATATTTTCATACCTATCTCCGATATACTTTCCCTGACAGAAGTAATTGAGAAACAGCTCCTCTACAAGAGCATTTTGTTTGTCATAGCCTTGAGTTGAAGCATATGTTATAAGCCTGTGGCTATCCATTGTATTTCCCCTGAATCAACTTGTGTTAATATAACCATCTTAATGCTTATACTTAGCAAGTTCAAAACTGTCTGATCCACTTACGTCAACCCATAAGTATCATACTGAAATCCAAGGCTTTGAAATACCTGCAACACAAAAACTCTAAGGCCATACATATTGACTGGTCATATAAGCAACTAAAATCCAAACACAACAACTGCAATATAACCTTTGTCATCCGTGAGATGATTCCCTCATATTGTGCAGGCCCAAACTTCTGTTTATAAAAGTCAGTCTTTCTCACTCCTTCTTTTGGTGCATTGGGGTTGAGAAAGAATGGATGCCACCTTACCTGATGGTGAGAAAAAACATGAAACATTGAAAGGAAACATCAAAAATAATCAAAAGTAGGTAACTGAAGAAAGGATACATGGATTCAACTTGGAAGGATGAAAAAAACCTCAAAATCAAATTGATCCTTTGCTGAATCCATAGCCTTTTGAAGGTTCTGCTTACCCACAAAACACCAAGGGCACACTGTGTCTGAACTAACATCAATCTTGATTACCTTCTTTTCACCTATTGAGTGTGTCATGGATCCGATATAGCTGCATGTTTGACAAAGAAATATCAATTTTCATCTTCACCTAAGATTAGATAAAACAATCATATCGCTATAACCAACATAGTATAAAACAACCTAATTTTTTATTATTGAAAGTTAAACTGAAAAAATTGAAAGATGCCCCCTCAACTGAGTCTAATTCCTGACTAACAGTGTTAAAACAACCCATTCAAAAGCAACATCTTCTACTTGAACATTGATCTAATCTAAGTCCTATAAATAACAGCAGCTTACATGGCAAAACCAGATCAACTTGCTCTTCCAGTTAAAATTAAGGGAAGGAATTTTTTTGCTCTTTCAAGCAAGTCAGCCTAGCAACTTTTAAATACAATAAATGTCAAATTTTATAAAACAAAACAACATCTGAATTATCAAAATTAGTTCCCAAAGTTGTTTTCTAGCACTAACTCAACCAATTACGCTAGTGAAGAAACTATTTGAAATCTGCAATAGATGTCAGACAACAGTGTTCTCTCTTTTCTCTCTAATAGTGGTCCTTGCACTTCATTGGAAAAATATTTCATTTCCCAATAGGAATGGGCAAGAGGTATCAGAGGTCAATAATGGATTAGCAAATTATCCACAAACTACTATAGCTCTAACAGATCTCCATATTTCAATATTATATCATTTAGTAAAATCTCTATTTCATAAAAAAAAAATTAGGTGTTTCCCATTTGTACCTAGTGTCTTACCATATGGTTATGGTCATAGGAATCAGATATCAACACATGTTGAAGTGTCAGATGCAACAAGGAGACATTAAGGGACGCAAGGAGAAAGTTGACAAGAGAATTTAACCTATCTTACATGTTAATTATGCTCCATATTAAGAAATCAAATCTCAAAACCAGAACCTGATCCTTAAACAGGGCTGATAAATCTGACTCCTTAAGGTCACAGTTTGTAAGGTGCTTGCAGTAAACCCACAAGATTCCTGAGAACCAAAAAAAGTCCAGTATTGTCACTTGATATTCAAACACTATAATCAAGGATGGTGATAAATGTTTAAATTGGAGACATGCTTTTGTGTCCAACATGATCCGAGTGGGTTGATTCATACTAGATGTGTTGCTACCTAGACAAAGAGTACTCTAGTTTATATGCTTTCTCGACTGAGTTTAGGAAAAATAAACTAGACAAGTCCAAATTCGATTGAAGTGAATAGTTCTATTTTTATATGTTCCTATAATTTCTTCTCTTTCCTATTCTTCTATGAACCATAGGTCTTTAACCTTGTTTTTCTTTTAATCAGAAACAAGAAAAACGTTGAAACAATAGAAAATAAAATTAACCAATATCGTCAATAAATTCAGTCCTCTGATATTAAAGTTTGCATTTCAAAGAAGAATTCTTTAGAAAGATCTGTTTGGAAATCCTAAGTAGGTAAAGGAATACAAGATCCCTGTTTCCTCAGAGCTTACGCCAAAAGGAGGAACTCTAGTGAATCGATTTTATCTAACAAATTACGCACATAAATTTTAAAAAAAAATCGATTTTTTTTTTATTCCCCTTAAAAGGGTAAACCGAACAGTTTAATACTTGGATCAGAGCAAATTCCTATTTTATACAGATTTCAATTTTTAACCAAGTATCCCAACTACAACCTAAATTCTCTTTTATAGATAACGAAGTATAATGTTTTCTCTCCTGTGATATATGATTTTGCATATCAAAGAACAATTTGCACCAAGGCTAATTAAGAAACCCTAAACAGGAAAGGGAAAACACGATCGCCCTGTTTTCACTGAGATTGCATCAACAGATATGGCTGTTTGGCTATTAATTTTTTTATCGAACAGATTGCCCAGTGGAAACTAATACCAGCGCAGATAGATTCAAAAAAAAAAAAAAAAAAGTCTCCCGAAATCCTACTAATAAATTCAATAGAAAAAAGAGGGGGAAGAAATGAACCTGTGGTTGGAAATATGCCTGCAACAAAAGAGAGAGGGTCGACGATGGTGTTTGGTCGTGTCGTCGTCTCTACTAGAAGCCACGCGGTGTCGGAAAGCGGTAAACGGCGGTAGGTGGCGGATGTTGCGGTCGCCATGAATCGGTCAACGTAGCCGTCGACTCGACAACCGCTCGCGTGCGATCTCCACCGCTCGTCTGAGATGATCTCGGAAAGAAGGGTCCCGAGACTGAGACGCGTGGTGGCAGCAACGCGAAGCATGAGGAGCACGTGACAACAGGAATCTTCAAGCGGTTGACCATAAATTAATCTGTGAAGGTTGATTTTGAGTACCACCAATCTTGGGATTACCGGATCAATAATTTAGGGATAGTTTTTTTTTTTTTTTTTCATAAATGATAAGTGATGTAGATAAGATGGAAACTCGTCATCTTACTTAATAAACATCGAAAACCTTTAGACATCCTCAAAAATTTTATCAAATAAAAATTTAAATCTTAAAAAATAATATATATATATATATATATTAAACTCATTTATCAAGAGTTAAACATTTTACATGTAAAATATTAGTAAGATGGTGTACCAAATATTTTTATCAAAGATCCATAGTTTAATATTTTTATTTAATAATGTTAGTTTAGTTAGTAAAGATATCGATCGAATTCATTTCTTAAAGTATCCAAATTAGTAGGGCTATGAAAAAAATTATGTTGAATTTTTAAAATAAATATTATAATTAATCATTTTTATTAATATCGATTTAACTTAGAATACGGCTAGTTTAGTTTAGCTGTGGGTTGCACGACACAGATCACCAAAGAGGTATACTGGTAGGGTCACGCAGCCTCGCATGGCACATGAAACGTAACTGGTGGTAGCGCTTGTCATGAGTTGCTGCTTCCATCAAACTGAAATCCAAGCGCTTGGATTTGCTCTCTATTATATTATGCTTTCTTTCCGCATAATATCGAGGGCAAATCCATATTATGTTTCCATGAAACTGCATACATAATATGAAGCTCTTTTTCTTGTCAATTTACTGGTAAGGTAGATTTACAAGAAAATATCTTCTCTCAGTAGGACCTATTTCTTCTCCTTCTCTTATAATCCCGTCAAAGTGGCTCCTGTATCTTGTTCATCTTACTTAGCATTGGTGACTGTAAGATAATATCTATAATTATATTAGCCTTATAATAAAAATGTTATTTGTCGTTTATTTTCTTCACTTAGTTTTCCCCTCCTAAATGAAATGAATCGAAAACTTTAAATTAAAATAGAAGCTGCTGATGCCACAACGCCATCGATCCTACCGGAATCAAAACGGAGAAGGCAAGTAACAAGGCTTGCTGTTTGCATAGTAGTCTAAAATAGTATTATAGAGACTTGCTGCTGCCTTGAGATTTGTTAGAATTGTTGAACCAGGCAGGCATGTGATGTAATGAGGTTTATATTGGTGAAAGACAGTTGTGTATGATGAATTGTTTTACTATGTTAAAAACAAATTAATTTAACTAGAGCTTGTTGTTGAGTGACAATAAATTAAAGAGCTTGTTGTTGTATCATAAATAGACTGCCACAAAGAATAATTTACAGATGATGGTAGGTAGGTAGGTTTTTTAAGGTCCCAATGACTTAATTGGAGATACTAACGGATGCCGACGCAAAAGTACCTCGACAGACATACCAGGAAGAGACTCGCACTGCTGGAACACCGCGTCTCGCATCATCACATATGACATAGCAGCATTGTCTTAATCGGCGGATGCGTGGGCGGACGACATGCCACACTTAGCCGTTCAAATGGCTGAGCATCCATGGCGGCAACAAGCTGTTGCTGATCCGTACCTGAGGTTGTTGTGCAGAAGCTTCTTCGGCGCCCACGGCTGCCCTTCCTTGGTAACATCTGCGTCACAGGATCAAACTGTCTTAGAAATATGGGGGTGATGATCTCAATACCAGATGACTTCATCATAATTTACTCATTTTAGCAGAAGACAGCTATAGCTGACATGCCAATCTACGTGATTTCAAATGATTAATAAATATAATGATATCACAAGTGTAAAATCAATTACACAAATTATGCATGTCTTTGTTTTACTTCGACGAATCTGATGATTATGGTAAACCATTGGCAGCAATGCCTAAACCACTATTTCCGATAATATATAGGATGGCAAGCTTGTGTAGTTGTCAGTCAATACCCGATATTTGGAGGAGGAAGAGGAGGAGCATCGGTTATTAACAAGAGCGGTGACAAGGACTTTGTTTGGGCTTGTTCCCAGCGTGCATTTTGCGTGAGAACCTTGGCCTTCTGCTTCTCCATTATCTGTTTCGGATCACGATATAGGTGATTACAGTGTAGAGGAGATGAATTTACTTGGGCAACAGACAATACACTTACCTGCTTCTCCAAATTCTTGTTTTCCTCTTGCAGTGTCTTCTCCTATACGTAAGAAAAGGAATGATGTCATGAATTTAAAGCATGGAAATTCTATGGGAGTTAGCTTGACAAAGAGGGGGGAAAAAAGAAAGAAAGAAATATACTAAATCATCATGCACGGTAAATGAAAGCACCAAAGAGAACTTCATATGTTGGTATCATCTATAGGCAAAACCAACTTTTATCTGTTTGCATTCAGGCAAGGTTCTTTAGTTTGCTTCACTAGACTATGAGACAAATGGTCTCATCATGTTTAGTAAAAGAAGCTTTGAATCGTAGGATTAACAAATTAAGTTGACAATTCATAGCCAAATGCAACTCTAGCATGCTAATATTCTTAGAGGTAAATTGAGCACAGAAATAATATGCTTCCGGTGACCATATGCTGTAATTATTAATCACTTGTCTGTAAAACTTCAAAAGGGAAATAGGGTAATAGAACTATAGATCCCTTTCTTAAAAGAAAGGATACGAGTATATAATTTAGAATGAAGTATATTTATTTGTGCATGTAAGCTGGACCACCTATGAGATCGTTTGAACTTACTCTGCAATCATTCTGTTTTAGAAAGATGGAAATAGGTGCCTCTGTCGATTTTTACTGGACAAGATCAATTTGTTCTCTGAAGATATCCTAAGCTAGTTATCAAGTAGCTCCTGCAAGGCTACCAGAAGATGTCACCCTTAATGCAGATGAAGAAGAGCTTGATTTCTCCAATAACTTATTATCGTTCGTATAGATTATAGAGCCTCACGTCATGATTAATCATTTCATCAAATTGAAAAAACAAGAAATTCTAGGTAATCTAGGCTGTAAATATTTGTTATTATTTATGACTATATATGTTACCCTTTAAATGAATGTCAAGGTTTGCTGAAAGAACTTACTGTATTGGAACATTCGTATCATGTCACATCAATCCATATTAGACATGCATTATGGACTAAAAGCTAAATGTTTTATACTTACCATATATCTAATTTTAACAACTGAATACTCAGATTTACATGTTTAGTTGTTGCCCTGTGCTTCATCTTCTTAAACACGGTAATTATTGGCGAGAAATTGAAACTACAAGCAGGATAACTATTTGGTCAGAAACAATGCTAATGATGCTCATCACCAGAATCAGACCACAATGTATCAAATATGATAAGCTTTTAGGCCACTAGATAAGCTTATATGCATAAGGACGACGACAAGGTAATAGTTATGGACAAAATCAAGCATGGTTGCAGTTCTTTTACCTTTCTTTCAAGCTCAGCAATGGAGTCAGATAACACTTGGTTCTGTACCATGAATAAAAGGCATTAATAACTTGAAATTCTCCGGTCACTATACATCATTCGTAGAGCATATATCTTATCTAATAAATATACCTGAGATTAGCAAAAATTATGAAGTTTTACCTTTCTTGACCTAATAAGCTTCAGAGAATTTTCAAGCTGATTCTCCAGTTGTTGCAGTTCTTTAAGATTCAAGGAGTCCAGTTGTTCTCCCATTAGATACCTGAAGGAATTGTAATAAGTCATTGGTATATCACATGGTATGCAGCTCTTTAATTGTGATCATTTTCTGATTAGAACTCTTGTTTTTAATCATTATCAATCACCTTTGACTTTTGCTTAAAACCTCAACCTTAGCCTTAAGCTTGCTGTACTCTTGACACCAGTTGCCCTGTGCAGTGTCCAACAAAATGTTAGTGGTTTACAATTTGCTTGTTGCTTGAAATTTATTGTTCTTAATCTGTTCTATCAAGACACTCACGAGTAGATACCACAAAATGATGCAGCAATTTAACGGAATTGTGTATCAAGTCCTAGGCACCCAAATACTTCATATAACTGTTCTACCAAGACACTCACAGAGTAGATACCACAGAATGATGCAGCAATTTAACGGAATTGTGTATCAAGTCATAGGCACCGAAATACTTCATATAACTAGTCTAAAAGCCTTTTGTATTCACACTAATATCAGAAGACATCTAAGTCCTTAGCTGTATCAGAAACAAATGATTATGCAAGTTGATGATGCAAATGTGTAAGAAAAATCAAATGCAATTTACACTCTTGCATATACTCTAAAAGATAAAAGGACAAATGCTTTCTAGATAATAAAGGTTAACTACAAAATGTTTTGGTGTCCTGAGAAAAAAAAATGTCTTCGATTGGAGCAGCACTCCAGGCACAAGAAACACACTACAGTTGATCAAGTGAACAAGAATGCAAATCGCATACTCATGAAAGGATTCTTCTCAATAATAAGATATCAGGACTCCACTAGAGAGTTCACATTCATTTTGTCTGTCCATTGTTCCCTTCCATTATCTTGTTTTGCTCCACATATTAAACAAAAGGATTAAATATTATCATGTCTCCTCCAATTCAATTTTTTTCTCAACATACTATACCTGATAATGTATCTTGAAAATTTTCTAGGTAGATATTTTGTGAGCTCATTTTGTTTAAGAATACAACATCTTCATTCTTTACATAAAACCATACCATATTATACTCGTCTCTCCATGAGCTGTTGATGCTGTCATTTTGAACATCTTAGGCAATATAATTTTGTGTGCCTTTTACATGGTAAGTACATTGTAGCCTGAATGCTTTTCTGTTGACTGATTTTGATGGAGGCCTTCAATTTGATGCATCTAGTTCTTCATTTCTACATCCATGTTTCTGCCTCATCTTCTAATCCAATAAAGTCGTCAATCCAATTTTAATAGACTGGACTGATTTGGACAGTCCTTTCCCTCTAATAGCACTTGCTTCTATATGATGAATCATCAGTATGCTCTAAGGATGGTGATTGTACCAGGCTATTCATGTCTCTAGCCGGATGCAGTTTCAAGCTCGATTAAGCTCAGTTGAAATTTAAAAAATCTGAGTTTGAACAGCATCACTATACTGGTTTCAACGAATGTTTTTCTAGTCTTGGAAAACAATCTATCTTGTATACTTTCCAACAATGTATTTATGTATATAGAAGCTTCGAATAGTGAGTTCAGTTGATAGTTACAATGAGTCTCAATTAGGCATGAAATAGACATAATTGATTTGACTCTTCCGGCCTCTTGATATTAACCTACCCTAATTTGTTTAAATTGACTCTAACGAGGTTCAATCATCCAAACTGTCTTATTTTGGACTCATAATTACTTTCAAGCTAAGTTTGAGCATGGGCAGGCTTCATCAAGCTTAGCATAATTACTCCCTAGAATATTATTATTGAATCTCCCACAGTCAACATCAACACCTTTTATTGTCTAGATTGACCAAATAGCTGAATGCAAACCAAACTCAGGGATTTAATTTTCTTTAATTATTAATTTCATTTCCTTGTCAAGATAACTAAGTTTGCCAAGTATGCACCAAAGCCTAAGTTATCTAGACCTGTGGGATGACTGAATTCAACTGTTTTTTCAAAGGTGGTAGTAGCAAGAAATGATAGAGAATTTTAGTATAGCATCATTTGAACTCGTTGGAATAATACCAAACATGACCTCTTTCACATTATTAGTGGGGCCCCATTACTGTTAAAACACAATTAGATATCCCTACTAATATGTGAAAGAGGTAATGAAACACAGATAGGAACACGTAACAATAAATGGTTTAGAGGTGCATGAGTTACATATGATGCATAAATGAGCAATGACTTCACTGACCTGAGATTCAAGATCTGATGAGACGAGTGCTTTTTCAGCATAAGAGTACTGTTCATATCGTTCAAGAATTTTTTCCATACTGTAGAAATATAACTTTCTTAGCAAATAGTCATGCTTAATTACAACTTATGAAAGAGAATGATGTCCAATATACATCAGTCACTTTTCAAAATTAATCAATATATTTGATATTATCACAAATTTATAGTAAGATCTTGCATAGTTTAAACAATTTAGGATCATCATTTGTACACACAAACGCACACACTTAGATATTGTGTTATTGCATATATACAACATTTTTAAACTGCATAAAAACCATGCACTAAAGGTATTCACATATATAAAATAAGTTAAGGTGATTTCTCATATCCATAATAAGTCAAAAGCGTATCCATTCTAGCAGTCTTAATAAACAAACAGCATTTGGCAATTGACATAGGTACCATTCGTGCATATAACATCCTCTATCATAAACAAAATTTATGATACATATGTATTCAAACATTTTTTTCCGAAAAATCCCAATAATACTGGAAGATATCCAGAAAGAACATGTTCGGGCACATACATGGTATAAGCAAATAAGTATTTGAAGTATCTATTTTTTGTAGTTTCAAATCTTAATCTTAAAGTCATCACAAATACACAACATATTTTTATCAAGAAAATATTGTGGTCAACTAAGTACAGGTTGACTTTAAGTCAGATAAACAACAGGACCTAATTGAAATATCAAAATGTGCAACCAAATTGTGACAATTGTCGCAATTCTCCAAGCATCAGGTTCCTTAAGAACTCAGTAATTTGAAATTGAATTACCTTAACATGGCATATGAATGGGAACAGGAGATATTTATTTATGCATGGTGGATTAAACATAAAACGCTTAAACGTATCATTATGAAATTGAATTTAAATGTAATATGAACTTATTGCTACTTGTTCTATGAACTTTATGACATCTTAAGGAAGAACAAGCTATAAGATGAGAGCTTTGAAGAATTACTTTAGTGTATAGTTGGAAGAACTACCATATAAGCTATTTATTCATTAAGTTAGTGTAATTGTATAAAAAGAAAATTAAGATTCTCATATGATTTTTTGTTAATTTAGAAAAAATATGACTAAGTTCTTAGAGATTTATAATGACCAATCTGGAAATGATAAATAACATTTAATAATTATACTACTGTATTACAATATGACTATGATACAATAGTTAGTGTTAAGGATGTAGAAAAATGCATTTAGTGAATTCTTTATAGCCATAAGTTTATTCCAAAGATAAATTTGAATTTCTTATCATTAAACATTGATGATGGACAAATTTATTCATACTCAATGGAAATCCTATGGTATATGTTCTTTATGAATAATATCAGATTTCTTGATGAGAGTTGAAGCTTTAGATTGCTTTCATTTACCATCGAAAAGGAATGACAAATTGGTAACAAATATTATTCAGACAACAAGTCATATGCTTAAATTTAATAGTGGCATCAATGTGAGATGTGATCGTATTATTCTTTTATATGACAAGAATACAATGTATAAATATCACTCATGCTTATCAACTAAAGTGTTAGACAATTGAAAAATAACATAAGAAAAGTTAGTACAGATGAAATGATTATATTGAACTAGATGTGAGATTACTGTAGAAGATAGAATAAGAGGTATATTCATATAAAAACAATTAATTATAGCCCCCAGTAGAAGATCAGATAAAGCAGAATTTTATAGAAAATATAAATATGTTCAGATGTGACTTATAGATATAGTGATTAGATGAGATATATGAATTAGAATAAGAAGGGATAGAGACAAAAAAAATTACTAAATAAGGATGTCTCCTGCACAAAATTCAATAGAAGAAAATGATGAATGCAAGCTGATCCCAAAATGCATAACATTATGGATTGTGAAGTCCTTCTACTATTTAAATGGAAATTAAACATGTTTTATGTATATTTCTCTAGAACAAATATGCCAGAGACCTTTAAGGATATTTTAAATCACAAGTGATATTTCTTTCCATTTCTTTAATAATTGGGTTGCTCAGGTATAGTTAAATAAGGGCAAGAAATCATACTCCTCTAAAAGAAAATAGTTTCAATTGTACTGGGATTATTTTGGGTCAGTACAAAGAAGCTCCTTTATCAAGCTGAATTCTTGTAGACCCTTTATAACCAGAAAAAATGGTTAGGAAACCTAATCAGAAAAAAGTTCCTCAATGTATCGCATGCAATCAGATTAATTATAATAAAAAGTGTAACAAAGACCCGACATTGAATATAAAATAGAAAAATGGACACTGGCCCAACATGATTGATCATTATTGTGGTATTATAATATTCCACCAATATCTTATGCGAACAGGAGATTCAAGTTAATCTTCATATGGCATCTTCAATATATCTCCTGAATCGATTGTATTGATTCCAACGGTACAAAGATCTGCGAATCAAAACAGAGGGTTCCAAATGACGCGTTAGATGTGCAATCAATGTTGGTCACCTTCTAATTGCACTAGCGTTTGACTATATATTAAAATTTATATGAAATTCACGATCATCTTTTTTAATATTAGTATTTGGGGTTGTTGAATATCGGATTTTGACGATGAATTTATGAACAAATAAGCATTTAAGATAAATGACGTAGGAGAAACTTCGATCATGAAAAGGTAAATTATTGAAGCAGGAGAATCAGATGTTAGGCCGAAGTTCATCGTATCAGAGATCGGGCATCAGACTAAAAGTTCGAGCATTGCGCTAAGAAGATCAGATATTGCGAAAGGTCAATATGTCAATGGATCGCGCAATATGCTGAAGGAAAGGATGATGCGTTGGAAGTTTAGATAAAGTGCCGAATGAACTGATGACATGTCGGACAACGTAGGCTTCATGATTGTAGTTGTTGAGTTTTGATCGAAATAGTTTAGAGTCTAATTGAGTTGGTTTTGGGTATAACCATTTCAACTTGATTAAGAGCTCATTGGGCTTGGATCATGGTTGAATTTGGCCAGTTAGAAGACTAATTCAGTGACCTAAGGTTGGGCCAGGCTATGACACCGTCAGGCCAGACAGTGATATCGCCTATGAGCTGAAAAGTACGAATTGTATTTTTTCGAGAAACCCGACTATAGTACCACCAGAGTTAGTGATAGTACCGTCTAGTGTCAAACGATAATATCACCCAATCAAGCGGTAGTACTGTCAGAACATAGTCTCCTAAGCTGTGTCAGGCAATGATACCACTAGAGCCCTGGTTCTTAGGCTCTATCAGGCGGTGGTACCGTTAGTATCCTGAAAACTCAAGAATTTAAATTTTTGACTACATTTTTGAAGTCATTTAGGGCATATAAATATCTTACTCATGCTTGCTTGATGTAGAAGAAAAAAGAACGAAAACTTATAATCGAAAGTATGTAAACTCTCTAGTAAAGTGTTAAGTCTTTCCTTCTTGAGTTTAGATTTTCTTATAAAAGAGATATGTGAAGGTTTTCTCCAAACCAATGAAAAAGAAAAAGGGTTATAACAAAAATAGTTAATCTTCATCTATTAGAAAGAAAATCGGTAGTGAAAACTGATAACTTCAAGGGAAAAAAAATCGGGAGTAGAAGTAGGTCAGAACGATCGAACCGGTATAAATCTGATTTACATCTCTCTTTATATTTTTCTAGTTATTACTAAATAATTTAATTGCTCATTCTCGCACACATTTTAAGTTAAATGTATTTACGATTAAAATTTTCAAATCGGTAGTTGTCTAACTACGAAGCAAAAACAAAAAGAGAATAAAGAATTTCCAATTAAATTTGTAGAGAGATCATGCTCTAATAATCTACGCTTTAGGAAAAAGAAAGGACACCAAGTGAATGTCACTAAGGTTTATAGGGCACCAAGCTCTAGAACATTGAGAGGGACGGATTAAAGGAGTTAGAAGTCAGAGTATTCTACTCAAGACGACGATCAACAAATAAAGTTCGTAGTTTATTTAAGGAAATGGGTATGTTTCTTTCCTATTGGATATGACTTAATGGAGAGAGAAACAAAAGAACACTGATTCAGGAGAGTTTTATGTATCATTTTGTTCCCTTCCTCAGCTAAACCATGTCGAACAAAATCATGCATGTAATTTAGTCCTAATTATGACTAACCTCATTGGAACGTACATCTCTATTGCCATAAATGAAAACGTTCTGGGTCTGCAATGTTGTTAATGCCACCATATCTAACCACGTAACTTAATTATATAAGTTATATTTAATAACATGAACAGTGAGAGTTATCTATTCTTAAGAATTGACCACAAGACCCTTCTTTTTTTTTTTTTTAGTAATATCTGTCCCCAACTAGTCCATCTAGGGATCATAATAAAATTAGGAAATAACAGACAATCAGTTCTTTTACGTGGGCACAATTGTGGGTCAACAAATTACATTCTTAAAGGAAAGATGATTAGAAAAAATAAAAAAAGAAATCTATATTGCATTTATTATCTCAATCTTTTTTAGCGGTATATTTGATTGGCTCCTTTAGCTTTCTGCTTGTCATCTTCAATAAGATTACTAGGTTGCTTATGCCAATCAAACAAAGTTGTAATTGTTGTGGGCCAATTATGATCGTAACCTTTAGTTTATCATCATGCACTTATATAGTAGCAACTATTGAAAGAAGAAATATATATCAAAATCACTATAGAACTTCAAACATCTGAGAATATTATGAATGTTATTATTTGATGTGAGGTTCAAAAAGATGTGACAAACACCAAATATGTCTTATGTATTTTCTTCTATCTCTCATTGAATAGTCTTTTAAGCCATCTTATGCCACTAAAGAATATACTAATGAAGACCAGATCAGAGGAAAAGAGGAAAATAATTCACCAGTGTAATCAATGCTGTGATAGTGAAGACCAAGATTCTAGCAGGGACATAAGTAAATTAATATACTATTGCAATCAATGCTGAGATAGTGAAGTTAAGCAATCTCCTAATCACAGCCATACAATGTCGTTAAATGTGGAAGCCAGAATAGCAAGACTTCACTCTCATTTTCGCTGTGAGAGTCGTACAAGCATATATGCTCCAAGTCCAAACATGAGGACTCCCACAGATAACTTTTTCCTTCTTGTGAGATTTCGATCAACCACATTTATCTTAATAACACTTTGTTTAAACAATCATAGCAATATGGATAATAAGAATTAGACCAGGCAAAAATAGTCTAATATGAATTAGCTATTAAATTCTAGAAAATATATCTAAATATTGTAGTTCTCTAGATACCTACGAGATCGTAGACATTCAGCCGTCAGTGTCATGAAATTTTTCAATATTTTCAATTAACTTAAACCACCACATACCATTGCATAGATACCTCAATTTACTGCAGTCGCAATCTAACAAATTCTTGCAGCATGTTTTAGGGTTTGATTAATATAGACTGGATATATCTAATGCCCAGCCAACTTTCTGGGTTTATGTGCAGTCTTGAGCGTAGCCCCTATATCAGTTTCAAGGCTAAGCCCAAAAGTGGAGTTCTAATCCACGTCTATAACCAAGAAACTAAGTTCTGCTTTTAGCTCCTTCAAAGTGTTTATTCCGTACCTCAATAGCTTCACCACTGAATCTGCAGCTAATGGACAAATATAAATTGTAACAAAAGGTCCACTGTATTTTGTATCAGTTGTTTCGTTGTGAGCATGATCATTTTGGTAAAAGAAATTTCGTTACCCGTCTCACATCCCATGAATTCTCAGGTTCTTAAGAAGAACGCCAGAATTGTCCGTCCTTGGCATCTTTTGAGGGACGATTCTTGTTTTGTTAAAGAACTAGCATAACTCTGTGTTTCTCTTATTCTTCTTCCTGTACGCACTTCCTACTTCGCTAATATAATATTTAATTGCAGTGTTGGTACAAGTCATGACGAGAAAACAAGTGATAAGCTGTCATCTATTAGTGACATCTTTCCTTTTTAGTGTAGTCCTTTAACCTAATATACAGATAATGCATGTTCAGAATATCGTAAATTCTCCCACATAAAGGTCAGCATGTGAACAAATTCTTCAAAAAAATATAGGTTAATAGAAAAATCACAATGTTGCATTTTTCCCATTAGGATCTCATGGACAAAATAACACACCTATTAGTTGAGATCCTAGCAGCTCCTCATGTAAAAATTTACTCACTTTATATGTCCCTATGTACAGATTTATTGGAGCCTAGTAATTAAATGACGAATAAAATTTCTTCAAGAAGAATGCAAGTCTGGGTTCAAAACCAATGATTAGAAGTTATAGGAGAACATGCAGAAGGCAAAGACAACATTTTCCAGAATTATGTTCAGGGAAATAAAGACACCAACGTAGACATATGAATGAAAACGAAAATATCAAACTTAATATTCTAAATGGTCGATCACAAGGATAGAAGATGCTAAAAGAAGAAGGCTAGATCTACATCCATCATGATAGATAACGAATAGGAACTACAGGATCGAAATGGTGCAGAGAAGTCCATTCTTTTGGAGTAGATTTACAAACGAAGTGCCATAAATATGATTGAGATAAAGCATGTAATTGGCATGAGTTTTTGCTAGTCGAAGCCTTTGATATCCATTTCAACAAACGGATGGAATGGCTGGAACCGGAACTAAATCTTGCAGCATCATTAGGATCTCGAACTTAAACCTAGCAACTAATTGTTTTTGAAACTGAGGTTATGCTAAAGCAAAGAACAACAAAGAAACAGATCGAAACAAGTGGCTGATCATCAGAAAAGTAGATGTAATTTGAATATAGGTTGAGTGGAGAGAGAACACGAAGAAGTTTTGAATCGCTACCAAGTGATTGATAAACGAATAGGTGCTTGGAACAGTAAATAATCAAACCATAGAATTGCTTCTAGCAACGCACTCTCTCTGGAGAACATGAACCGCTGAACACGATGAGAGCATTGAGAAGAATCGCACGGAAGACTAAATCCGTCATAAAAAGAATTAATCTCAAAACTTAGAAAAACATCAACAGTCACGGTTGACTGCCCTCGGAAATGCTCAGCGGTCATATCACGGAGCGGAGAAGGTACAGAAGGGAAACCCGAGAAAAGAAAACTCTAGATCTACTCCAAGCTACAAATATGAGAGGATGGAGATCGAAAAGAATAAGAAATGGCATTTCGTGGCCGAAATAGTAAAGAGGAAAGAACGGTTTCCTCTCAAACGTGCACGCCCAGTGCACGATAGCGATGGCTCCCTTCTTTAAGATAACCCGAAATGTAGCGGCTCCTTTAAGCTAAGAGACAAACTTGTTCGATCGGGAGAGACATTCCACTCGACTCGAACAGGTCGAGACTCAAATCTGAGAAAGCCGCATAGGAGGCCAAAAAAACAAAAACCCTAATCTCTTGTCGGGAGTAGGAAAAAGAACACAAAGCAACGAAATGAAATCCGATGGATGTTACATTCGAGACAAGGAACTTTATCAAACGATGTAACGAAAGCATGATTTAAATCACAGTCCATCAAGCATGAAGTTACATTCGAAAAGACTACGAACTGAAGATCTACCCTAGGGTTTGAGATTAAAAAGCAGAAAACGAGGGAAGCGCGGACGCACCTGGCGTCGGTGGAGTACTCGTAGAGCTTGCCCTTGGTGGAGAAGATGATGAGGGCGACGTCGGCGTCACAGAGGACGGAGATCTCGTGGGCTTTCTTGAGCAGCCCCGATCGGCGCTTGGAGAAGGTCACCTGCCGATTGATCTTGTTCTCGATCCGTTTGAGCTGCACCCTCCCCCTCCCCATCTCGATCGATCTCCTTCTCAGGACCTGTTCGAAGAAGGATTCTGGGTAGTGAAACAAAAAACACGGGAGCAGTAGCAATTTAAGAGAAGGTAGAGAGGGAGAGAGAAGGCGGTTGGTTTGGGTGGGGCGGGGCGGGGCGGGGCGGGGCGGGGGAAGTCAAGAGCAGTTTTGTAGAAACCAGGGTGGTATCCTGGCAAACACGTTGTCGAGCGGTGATTGGTCAGTAATTGGCGAGCGAGGGTGTTTGTCAAGTGGCAGCCCGCCTATCATCGTACGGATCGAAGCCATCGTTTTTGATACATTCCAAATAATAATAATAATAATAATAATAATAATAATAATAATAATAATAATAATAATAATAATAATAATAATAATAATAATAATAATAATAATAATAATAATAATAATCCTCTCCCTCTTTTGTTTTTGTTTTATTTTTCGCTACCTGTTCTTTTTTACTCCTATCCCAACGTAGTGAGATTTTTGTATTTGTCTTTTTTAAATTTAAATAAATATATACTATTTCTCCAAAGATATAATAACTTATATAACTGTTAACTGAAACTGCAGTCTATATATTAAGACTAACTCCTCAAACACGTACAGTCGAACCGCATAAATGCTGCTGCATACCCCCATAAGAAGAGTGTTATATAGTCGTCGTCAACCCACAGAGAAATCACAAGTGCCACTTAATTTTCTATAAAGGACGAGATGGATGGAGGAGACCTACAAAATGATGAATGTGAACAAAACACATGCATACCAAACACACGGGAATCTTCTTCTTGTGGTTATGACTCTCTCGGGTGTCGCCATTCTCTCATCGGGAGATGACTCAGACCACAACCTCAACCTAAACATAGCTCCCATCAAAAAATATAATGAGAAAAAAAATCAACTAAAACGATATTAACATGTTATGAGGAGATGACTGGGGTTAGTAGCTATAAATTATAAATGTAATTTTGGTTTAATTAGAGATATTATCTCTTACGGAGCTCAATAAGAGAAAAATAGATCTCTTAAATAGTTTTGCTATCTTAGATTTTGATTGTCTGTGCTTTTCATATTCTTGTTTTGTTGAAAACCAACCCTATGTCGAAGAAATAGAGGTTTAGTAGATGATCATGCAAAATTATTACTATAAACAATGCTCGAACTGACATTACCAGTTTAACTATTTTGTAAGAAATTATTAGATGAGGTGAATTGATTTGTCAAAGGAGGGAGGAGAGAGACCAGATAGGAAAATCAAAGACAACTTTGTTATTAGAAACAATGAAGGTAGATTTAAATACTGTTCATTTCATTAAAAAAAATCAATCAATCAAAGGTATTGCCTTCTAAATAGACCGGTAACAATAAAAAAAGGACAACAAATCCCAATATTTAGAATATTATAAAATGTTATTGTTGTGGTCCTAAGCACCAATGGACAATTCATACTTGTCTTTAGTGGTAAAGGACAATAATTCATACCTCCAGATTAAAGCAAGTGAAATTTTGAATATTTCTTGCCAATAAAAAGAAAGATAAATTCATTCTCAAATCCATTTAATTCAAGAATAAAGACGTAGAGAAGAAGAAGAAAGAGAGCACTTTAATATTGTTGGATTGGTGGATAGGTCTGACCATGAAATATCTTAGCGATGGAGGGACGTGTGCATGAAGATATATTCTAAACATTATTCATGAAGGTAAGTTTGTGTGAGTAGCAACCTAAAAGCAAAGTTGTGCAGCTAGATTTTGATTAAAATGAGATGAAACAAATTCGATGCATAATCTTGTCTCTCATCATAAGAAAGAGAATTAAACGTTTTAGAGCTCAAAGTTCTTTTATTACATAATCCAAAATGCTTAAACCTAAGTTAATAATAATAATAATAATAATAATTGATTCCTTTGATCTTATATATAAATTCAGCTCTAAACTCGAGTGCCAAAATTTACACACACTTACGACCTTAGTTAATAACAGTTGATCCATATGGCCAGGCGGATGGTAAGTAAACAAATGGAAAGTTTTAAGTGCCTTGTGATTTTTTAGTGTTGCTTCGTAGGATAATATTGAAAACTGCAACATGTTAGCAGAAACAGAACCCACAACAATTTTTATTTGTGGATAAGTATATTCCCAAATATTGATTTCTAAACCTTGCATGTGGGTGAAGGAAACCCAAGGCTCAGTCAGTACCCTAAGAGTTAGTGTTGCTGCTTAGGATAATATAGAAAACTGCAACATGTTAGCAAAAAACCTGCAACATCTTCTTCTTTGGAGTGTACCTGCAACATTATTGTATCGGAGGTGTGTGAATCATTGGACTAACTTGGCCACACCAAACAAGACACATTTACATGTCAGATTCTCGTGACCCCACCCCCCAACAGTGGGAAGTAGGACTTTTGCACTGCATGACCAACTAATTGTGTCTGTGATAATTGGGAGCGATGCAGAAAGAGCTCAACGATGCTCTGCTGACCGCTGGAGGCCGCCCTATTCCAAGTTGGCACTCGACACTTGTCACCCCTTTAATCATTCAGGCCCTCTTGAGATGCGTGCTAGAAGTTCATTGCATCTTTCAAATCCGTGCTATGGCACGCATGCAGATGGAGGGCTTCTGGCCTTCTCCAGCAATGTTAGTGGAGTTGGCGGGCGTCGATGAAGTTATCGAAGACAGGAGCCGGGGAGTACTGAATCCATGGGAAGGTAGGTGGCTTACCTTTCATTCATCTTGGACCCTTTCGATCTCATCTTGCATCATGGCCTCAAGGTTTGTGAACCATTGGATAAAGAAGGTCTAATGGTTGAGAACTTAAATGACAGTTCCAGCTTCGGGTGTTTTCCTTTTTTCTACTTTTGATAAGACAAAAAGACAGTGAATATTAAGATAAGTTCATGATGAGTCAGGATCAAGTCGTAGGATAGGAGGATGACTTGGAAAGCCACATGTCAACTTCAAGAAAGAAACAAAAAAAAAAAAAAAAAAAAAGACTCTTCTCCCTACAATATGCAGACACCATGGTCGATGGAGCAAGTTGATAATGTCATGGTTCTGTCTGAGATTGGATAACTTAGATAAGACACCAATATGCTCATGCAAAAAGTACTGATGCCATGCACGTTGTGCGGTCGTCGTGAGTTGATTCCCCCCGACAGACAATCCATCCTGTCGGTTCAGGACGAAACAACTCCCTCGTTAGATCCCTCGGAGGACCGAGAAGATCATCGGTCATTTCTTTCTATCACCCATCAGCATGCGTGCAGCTTCAGACGCCACACAACGATGCACGTCTTGACTCGAAACGGTTCCTTTTGATCAGTAAAATAGTTTAGCAGATGGGTCTTCACGATGATGGAAGAACACAGACACCATGCCCAGGATCAACAAATGCAGGACACAAAACCAGGGTGCCACGAAGACGATGAACTCATTATTATTATTATTATTATTGTAAAGATTAAGGTAATGAGATTCAAGAAAACAAATGGTAGATATAATTGCGGACATCGATCGGTTTGTCCTTGGCGGGGCCATTGGGCACTTAGGCAGCTGGTTTCGGGGGGTTGAACTCGTCCCAAGCCTCGATCCATGTGACCATCGCGTCTGCAAGCCTGATGAAGTAAGGGTCGATGCTGGCGAGGTTTTCCTTCACGAGCTTGGCCAGTTCAAGGTAGCACTGCTGTGCCGTGGTGCACTCCTTGGGAAGGACCACCGACTGGAAGAAGGGAATGAGCTCCTCTTGCCAGAAGAGGCCGTTGAACTCCTTTTTCAGGTTCACGAATGGGTCGCTGGCCTTGCTGTGCCAGATGTAGGGCAGTCCCGTCTTGACCCCCAATCCCAAGTGATCGCACACTACCTGCACGTCAAAGTCGGTGCAAGTCATTCCACTTAGACGGGACCGATCGATGTGATCGGAATAACAAAACATCAAACGAGTCGAATTTATCTCTGGATAAATAGAGATTCATCTAATGCTTTTAATATTTTTTTAATTCAAAAATCTTTGTTATATGTAAACTTATTGTTTAAACAAAAATTAAAGATTGATCATATATACATATATATATATATATATATATATATATATATATATTGAATAGAAATGCCGACCTTGCTCAACCATCCAGCCAACATGTCGTCGTAACGCTTGAAGGGCTGGCCGTCACCCAAAAGTCCAAAGTACATCGCAGCGCCGATGAGTTCACGGTCGAACGCCAGGTTCATCCCGCACATGGGGTACAACGTCCCCTTGGGAATCGTGATCACCGCATCCACGTACCTGACATGAAAAGCCAGAGGATTTAGCCACTCCGGTACTCCTCCTCTGAGACCGTCCCCGCCCCCGCCCGGCGAGCGAGTTTACCTGGTGCTCCTCTCACGAGGCTTGACGAGCTGCGTGGGAGCGTCGTAGTCGGGAATGTTGAGCCACAGGCCATGCGAAACCGCCGTCGGAACACCACTGCGCATGCTGAAAGGGTACCCACGAACGAAGTCTGCTCCTTCGCGGTAGGGGTCGTATAGGGTGTTGAAGAAGAAGGGAGTGGATGGGGTGATGAGATTCTGGATGTGCTGTTCCACCGCGTCGATCTCCTTCCCGGAGGGATCCTTAGCAACCTGTTCGAGAACATCCAAGACTCCTGCTTAGAACCATTGCGACCCCACGAGAGGGTGGGGGAGAAGGGGCTCACGAAGCAGTCGTCGTCGATGGTGTAGATGTACTTCTTCTTGGAGATCAAGAAGCCGAAGCAGCGGCAGGCGGACTCCTTGTAGGAGATGCAGGAGGCCTTGGGGCCGAGGATGCGGTTGATGTCGTCCCGGTTGTAGAGATCGTAGTCGAACCCCTCCGGCACCTTGATCGTCTTGCTCGGGTCCCCGTCCTGCACGATGATGAGGTGGTACGGCTGGAAGAAGGGCCGCCATGACTCCAGGAAATCCAAGGTCCGTATCGTCGGGATCACGATGTCCACCTCATCCTTCATCAATGCCATTTCTCCCACTCTTCTTCCCTCGCCACCGCCATCCGTTGTCTATAAATAGACAGACTTTGTAATTTAGTCATGCAGATTTGAATACCGCCCCCCCAAACAACAACTCTCGATTCAGGAGGAAGTTGATTTCAGGAAGACTTTTGATTGTGGAGTACGTGAGATATTCTATCATCCCCCTTTCGGATTCCTCGACGTTCCCAACTTCCAATTTAACATACATACATACATCAGGTAGTAGGAACCCAAGGGAACAAATCTTTTACCTCATCTTCTGAATCGATGCATGAGGCGACGGGTGTTTTCGGATCACATCCACTCAGGAGGCTGAACCTAAATCCAATATACAAACACAGGATCCAAATATGGATTTGCATTCCACAATTATGACATGCGGATCGGATCCCATAACCCCAAATGTCTAGATTACCATATGAATGGAAATGATTTGACGCAAACGTGTCCAAACGCCTTGAGTCAAAGGAATTCAAAATAATCACATAAATCTCTTAATTTTCCAATAAATTCTGAGTTCGGTGTTGCCATATTTATAAGATATATTGTTTACCATCAGAAATCCCAGTGAGTTCAGAATCCAATATATTCTTAAAATTTTAATTTGAATTTTTCTTGACCGAGTTTCTATCTAGACAAAAGAAATAAAATGCTTTGCATGCGACGTATTCACGAAATAATATATTAATAAATTAAAATTTAGATGATATAAAATATTTTGACAATCAATCCTCGTCTGTCAATTGAACACCACAAGGGTGATGACATGA
This sequence comes from Musa acuminata AAA Group, assembly GCF_036884655.1. NCBI lineage: Eukaryota > Viridiplantae > Streptophyta > Magnoliopsida > Zingiberales > Musaceae > Musa > Musa acuminata. Next base: position 386,552 of record NC_088344.1, read on the forward strand.
ATAAAAGGGCCAAGTCATCCCCTCCCACTAGGCGATGATGTGGGGGAGGTTATGATCTATTGGCTCCCATGGACAATAGTCCATGAGAGGTTATTCGGACCGATCCTATCCTATGGACTGCAATTCATGAGAGATCATTCGGGCCTATCCCCCATTTGTCGGCCTCCGTAGACAACAGTTCACAGGAGATCGTTTAGGCTTGTCGTCCCCATGGATAAAACATCAAAGGGTAGGGCATTGATGCTATTACCGATGATTCCCTCAACTGGTCAAGTATAAAAGCTGACCCCCGATGTTAGTCTAAGGGTCAGACCTCTTTTCTAAAACCTCTCATACTCTTGACAATCTCCAAAAACTAACTTGAACGTTAGAGTGATCGAGTCGGGAAACTCCCCCCGACGTTGACCTTCTTATGGAAACCCACTAAAGAGATTGAACACCAGCTCGACCAGATCTCAAAACCACCTCGGGTAGGGCGGGATTACATGAAGACCACCTCACCCGTATTAAGGCTCTCACGAGGGTTCCTCCTCTATATTTTCGAGTCCAAACCGAATCGGACTAACTCAATCATCGATGGTAAATCCTCTCAACACCACCAGGTATCTCAATGAATTACAGTGATACTTTTATTTCTTATTTTATTAATGGTCATCGGGATACTATAGCTTTAGCACAAATCTTAGACCAAGTGAACTGTAATTAGGTAATCAGGATTGATCTCCCATTATACTACTCCTTGTGATGACGATAGACTTGTATGGACAACCGACCTCAAGGGGCAATCATCAACTAACACAGCCCATAGGTTTTTGTTGAGCTCTGAATCCAACAGCAGAAGTCATGGACTAACCTCTGGTGACTTCCATTGATTCCCAGGGTGTATGTATTCTGTTGGAATCTCCTTCCTAGGAAACCATCTTATACGGAGAGACTTGCAAGATTTAGCATTTGTAAAACCCATGTCTGCTACCTGTGTGGAGAGTTCTCGGATGAGTTAGACCCTTTTTTTTTTATTGTTTTTTGGCTATCCTTTTGCTATCAGAATTTGAGAGTGCATTGAGAGGAAGCTTGATGTCACATTTCATAATAAAGCTGAGTAGCATTTAGGGGCTTGGCTGGGTGTTCCTTCCTGATGTCAATTGTCTAAGAGTTGAAATGCTTGCGATCAAAGATGGACCGAAACTCAACTTTACGAGAGGGGATCCATAACATTATCGTTGATTCTTATGTTGAGATCTGTAGTGTAACTTTATGTCGTGGAAGTGGAGTATGTATGATTTGGTCCAGAGCGGATATGTGAGATCGTCAAAGGTGGCTTCCTGGCCGGAGCGAGTTGGTACCTGATCGGGTCGGTCCGAGGGAGATCAGTTCGATCCGTGGGAGGTTGGGTCGGGGTACATTTTGCAACGTACTTTCCTTCTGCATCGAGCTCCAGGCTCTTGCAGACAAGTCGAGGTTAGGAGTAGATTTCCTGACTCGATTCATTCGAAGCTGAAGTCGGTAGGGAGAAGTGATGACGATATTGGGTGTTCAAAGTTCGACCCCTAGCACTGGCCCAGAGGTTGGCTTTTATACCCGCAATCGGAGGTCGTCGTACGCGTTGGTTAATGGCTACCGACGTCTCAAGCGATCGGCCCATACGCCCAACGTAGGCGATGACCGACTTGCCCGATCTTATGTCGTGTGGCGTCGCTTCACGCTTCCCGAGCTACTCTGTACCGTTCAATGTCGTCTTATACAGCCTCAAGTGGTGTGGGCTAGTCGATATGCGATGCAGATGCAGGTGACTATCTCATACGGGTTTGAGGTGTTGCATCAATGCGGTGCATCACGTCAGCACCGAAGCACCATGTTGGCTCCGACATGGAATCCTATATTTGTAGGAGAGGGATAAAAGAGATCAATTGTCCTCCTCTTTAGTAGTGATCCATACGGCAGATAGCGTTGACACTCCTTAAATCATAATATGATCTTCCTCTTCAATCATACTGTAAAGGCTACACCATATCCAAGAAGGGGTCAACCCTTCTAGCTGTCCACATAGTCTAAACTGGGGCTGTCAATTAAGAGAAAGAGAGAGAGAGAGAGGAGAGGAAGGAGAATAAGAGGGGCGGCCAAGAGGAGACTAGCCTATGCCATCTTTTGGCCCCTCCTATTTATAGAGTTTCTTATCATTTAACCACAATAGATCTTACCATATTGGGTATTGGATCTCTATCCAATTACCTAAGTCTCTTAGATTAGTAAATCTCCATCCAATAATTTTTATTTATTATTATTGGGTCTAATCTAAAAGATTTAGTAATTCATTAACTAACTGGATATCTTGTTGAATCATAAATTTTGACGATGAAATCAATTGACAATGTTATGAACCAATGAGTATTTAAGAAAAGTGATACAAGACTAACTTCGATCATGGAAAGACAAATCAACTGAAGTAGGAGAATCATATGTTAGGCCGGAGTGGATCAAGTCAAAGATCGGGCATCGAGCTGGAAGTATCGGGAATTGTGCTAAGGTCAGATGTTGCAGGACATGTCGACGAATAAGGTAATACGCCAAAGGAAATCACAATACGTCGAGAGTTTGAATGAAGTATTGGATGAATTAATGATATATTGGATAATATATGATTCATGTTTATAATCATTTGCGTGTTAATCGAAGTAGTTTAGAAGTCTAATTGAATTAGTTTTGAGTGTAACCATGCTAATTTAATTAAAGGCTCGTTAGAATTGAATCAGGGCTGAATTGAGCCTATTAGAAGGCCAATTCAGTAACATGAAGTTGGGTCAAGCGATGGTACCACCCAGACTAACGATAGTACTGCCAAGGTAGACAGTGGTACCGCCAATGCTTAGTGTGGTTGGTAGTGGTACTGTCCAATACTAGCAATAGTACCGTCAGTACCCAAAAACCCGGGGATGAGAATTTTTTGCTCTATTTTTAAAATCATTTGAGGTTTATAAATATCTCACTCGTTGTTGCTTGAGATAGTAAGAAAAGAGCATAAAAAAACTTATGATTCTAAGTGTGTAAAGTATTAAGTTTTTTCCTCCTTTGACTTTTAAGTCATTCAAAGGGAGGTACGAGAATTACTTGTAAAAGAGAGTTAAAAATGTTCTCTCCTATGCCTAGAAAAATGAGAAAAGAGTCGTAACGATATTCATCCATTGAAAAAAAAAAATTGTTAGTGAAAATCGATGGCCTCGACGAAAGAGGAATTTAACGTAGGTCGGGAACTTTATAAATCCTGTGTGCATTTCATTTTATGCTCATTCATTTTATTATTTAATTTAATTACTTATTACACTTACTCATATGCTATTGCTTACCGTCAGCACCTCTGGGCGACCTCTCTAGCCCGACCTCGGGGCACCTCGGGGAATTGGATTGCAAATTGGTTAACTATACAAATGGCATGCTGACTTGCATTTTAGTTGTTAGAAACGAATTCATTTAGATCTTTTTTGAAACAAATAATCTATATTTGAAACACATAGCATGCAGAACATATGCAAAATCTTTGATTTGCCAGCGGTCTAAAGCATTATCAGCTCAAACTGTTGACTTAATTAGATTTTATAACATTTTGTTTTTGTTCGATAATACTATTGAGGCTAACCATCGTGTAGTTATCACGTGTCTTGCACGTGATCTAACTCCTCTTCTTGTCGCGTGTACTGCACGTGAGTTGGGGTGTCGTATAATGATTTCATCGCACTTCACGTGACCTCCCTCTCGATCGAAAGCCGAAGCGGAGGGGAAGAGCAACGCCATGAACTCCGGTGCAGAAGAATACCCTGTACGTAGTAGGTAAGTAGGAGGAGAAGAATATTGACCGTTGCCTGGAATCTGTTCGACGGATTGCTTCAGAGGACGATTCGTTTTAGTGCTCAACTCAATCTCAAAATCTATACACCAAAACACAACCATCCAAGAATCATATCATTTATCATTAATGGATATAACAATTCAAATCAGATTGATCTTTTTGATTGATCAATAAAATTTAAATTATTTATTAAATCATCATTAAATAATAAGGCCATCAAGACTTGGGTCCTGAAGAAAGCCTAAAATATCTATGGGGCGCCTCTAGAAACGAGCAAGAAAACCAACAAAAATGGCAAGTAAAACCAAGATGAAATGGCAAATAAAGATGATCTCACAAAACAATTAGAACATAGATCCGAGACAAACGTCAATTATGTCAATAGGAGGGTGACAAGTACTTTTGATCACACTGTTACTGTGTGCACATCCATCATCCATCCTTTACATAACTGATCAGGTAGTTGAAGTTAAATGACAAAGGGTTATAGTGTACAAGCAGAATAAAAGAAATCTTGACAGCATTGCTTTAGCTGTCAAGATTTGCATGCTCATTTTTTGATCGAGCACCTTGACACATGCATTGTGCTTTACAACGGTCTATTTGAGGTTGTCACTAAGGAAACAAACAAAAAAGAAATAAGAGATGAGGGGAGATGATTTTTAGCAATAAATATGATTAACAAAGACAATTCGGAGGGAAAAATGGATGGGCAAACATGACATGTTGACATAATTTATACTATTCTCGTTAAGGTGCAGCTCATTTCCAAAAGTTACTTCCAAAGAATGCACCTTTCCTAACATAGGCAGTTATTTACCAGTAACGACTATCGACCACTGCACTCACCCCTTCCTGCTTTTTAACTTGCTTTTTCCTCCTCTTTGCTGACTCGATCCTGAGGTCACTGTCTATAGCCTCAGAATTGTACGGAGCGTCTCACAAAGGTTTTGAATAGTCTGCTTTTCTTGTGCTGCTTGAAGCTCTTGGAGAGGCATATCCTCATAGCACCTGGAAACAATGTATTAATAACAAGAGGCACAAAAAAAGGATAAAGAATGTCAACGATGGCAAAATTGTGGACAACAAAAGAAATAGTTTTTCAAAATTAAATATAGTCTTACCTTTTATGATAAGCTAAAGCCTGAGCTAGATTCATCAATGTTGGACTTGTAGTCAATCTCTGATGTACCCCTGGAGGAAGCTGGATCTACACCAACAGAGCAGCCGATTGTGAATCCCCAAACATCACAAAGGTAGAATTTGACTAATAGTTTAATACAACATAGTACAAAATATGCTGGTGTTACCTCATTTTGCCCTTTGCGTCCTTTTTTAGATTGTCCATCACCACTGAAAAGTTCTTTCACTGCCTCCAAGGCAGCATGGCCACTTGATTCCTGCATGCTATCCCCCACTACATTCTCCGAAACAAGTGCAAGAGGAGATATGTCGGTTGCCTTGAGAAAAGGAATGGGTACTGTGTTGCCAGCAGCATAGATAGACCGGATCTGGGAAGTGAGCAAACAATTAAGTGGTGAAGGAATTGCTCCATTAGTAGTGAAAAGACAGAGATACTTTAATCCATGTTTACTTGAGAACAAAAAGCAGTATTAGGAAGAGTACAAACTATCACTCGAGCTAAAGTACCTTATCTTGTACTGAAAAGGCTTTACGGCTAATACTTGCACTTTTCAAGGTGCTACGCTTAGCTTTACTGGCAGGAATTGCAGCATTGTTGACTAAGCTGTGTTGCTCATCTGAATGTGCTATCTCCTCAGGAAAGCCAAATGACGGCGCCAACTGTTCCTGTATTGCCTGGGAATCAGGCTTCTCCTCTGTATCAGTCTTTTTGGCAACAAGCGTCCCACTCAAGTTTTCCACCCTGAGGGATGACCCAAGAAAATTTGATTTCTGATGGTATCAGCAATATCCATAATCCAGAATATTCTAAAAAATATAAATGACAAAAGAAGCTTTCAAAGTAGTATAACATAAAGTGCATATAAAAGGTAATAGGACTTGATCACAATTTGACCAAAAACAAAAGGAATACGAAAAATGCAGCTCTCAATTAAATGCAGTCTGCAGCAGTTGAAGCAGGTACACTGAAGAACACTCTTAATTCTTACCTCTGATAATTACTGAGACAGTATCATGATTTCAATTTCCAAATTCAACCATGAAATTGCAACTTCACCATTAAGAAAAGAACACAAATGCCGCATCATAATGAACAGAGAATTGTAGGCAATTTTTTGAGATTGGCAATGGTATATGTAAATTATTTCCTTGAAAGAAAGAAGATGGTCATGGATCTTGCACATTTGTCAAGAAGACAAGAACAAATCCCAACCAAAGGGAGAACTTTAGACATGTCTCAAGCAGAAACTTGTTTTCCATGAAACATTCAGAACTGCTGGAGCCTAAATACAGTAAATGCTCAAATTACATATACACTAAGCAAGCTGTGAACTACACTAAATGCACATAAATGGATTGACAACAGTCAAAAAGCTACCTCTGAAGCAACAAATACGAGTATGGTGACATGGCTAATCTTAGAGTCGTAGGACAACACATAGCTTGGACATGGGACAACACACACACACACACACACACACACACACACATACACACACACATACATTGACACGGTATGGTGAGACATACCGACAAATCGGTATGTACCACCTATACCAATCCCCCATCAGACCGATATGTAACACCTATGCTAGGCGGTACACCACGGTACAGCAAACCTTGGTCTATTCTATAAATAACTAATAAGTTCATCTAATATCAATATTTAAAAATGTAAGGGTTAAGCATTGATGTAGTCATATACTAATTGGAAACCCACTAAATATCTCCTGTATTTCTATGCTAGTGACTACACTATCGTACATATAATATCAATATAATTAGTGGATACAACTTTCTTTTCTAGAACCACCATAATAAACCTTTACAAACTCTACCATAGAATTCTCTAAATCAATATAAATCATACATAAATTTTTTTCTTGCTATATTTTTTCAATTAATCATCTTAATAAATAAATAACTTCTATTATTGATCTACCAAGCATAAAACCAAATTTATTTTAAAGATATTTAATTTATATTTTATCCTACTTTCATTTATCGTTTCCCAAAGTTTTTCCTAAGGTTTCATAGTGTGGCTCATAATTTTAATTCCCCTATAATTAGAATAGTTTTGAATATCACTCTTATTCTTGTTAATTAGTATTAAAAAAATTACTCCATTATCAGACATCATTTAAATCTTAGAATTTTATTGAATAAACTAGTTAACCAAAAAATTTTTTTTTGCTCCTAAACTCTTCCAAACCTCAATAATGATACTATCAGGTCCCGCACTCTTACATATTTTTATTTTTTAAGGCTTATTTTATGAAAAAATCTATGATTACTAAACCTAGCACCATGATCTATCTTTAAAACTAATTCATTTTTAGAATGTTCATTAAATAATTAATAAGCATAAGTTCCACATCTTTCCTTAGTTTCATTATCTAAATTCATTATCATTAATAAGGATTTGTTGATCTTCATCTTTAATACATCTAATATTACCTAACTCTTTGTACTTTCTTTCCCTGGTTTTAACAATTTGATATATATCTTCTTCCCCATCCTTCGTACCTATCTTGTTATGAAATTATCATAAGCCTTATATCTTGTCATACTTTAGCCTTGTTTTTGGATTGTATATACTTTCACATTTTTACTTTTTTTATAATTTTGTTAATCTCTAAAGCATGATCCTTCAATAGTAATTGCTTTTTGATCTTCCTCATACCACCAACTCTCTCTTCAAGGCTACAAATTCTACTTTAGTTTCTCTAAGAATCTACTTTGTTAAGCCCCTAATCTTATTGGTCATCATAGTCCAAATAATAATAATATTATCACATCTGACTTTGAAACCGCCTCATTTTTCATCTTATACTTAAAAATCCTTACATTATTATATGTAAAATTTCTCGTAATTTTCCCTGATCTCTTGCCCCAGCAAGAACTAAAATATGTATCTGTCATATTGTGTTTTTTAAGTTGTCACATTGATTTCAAGTTTAATTTTTGTTCAATAATGTAGAAACGCGATTAACTCTTCCCATGAACAATGGACATGTAACATTTTGCAGGCTTATTTCTTCACTGCTCTATTATCCTTGCCCGTTGTTCATGATCTGTAATCATACCCAACAAAGTTCTTTGACAAAACTATCCTTATATCAGTGCATTTATCTAATTAACATCACACCAATTCATCATTTATTTGTTAACATGTGAGCATTCACATTCACCGTTGAGTATGATGTCATAAGTGTACAATTGGAGCAAAAGTGAAGGAACATAACATAACAGCCTCACGTGCATGAAAAACATAAAACTTGGTATGTCTCTGCAACTTATACAGTAAAAGAAATACGTGAATAGTTAAATTTACATATCTACAACATACCAGAAATCTATGGGTCTGTCTCTCCTTGGATCATGAGTAAAAGAACTGATGTCACCAAGTCCAGAAATGAATTCTGGTTTCGTAGAGATAGGGGATTCAATAATTTCATCACTGACTCCAACTTCATGATGGACTATGATGGTACCAAATTCACCTACATAGAGAAGAGATGTCAGTGCAGAAGAATAAGAGTCTGATATGAACATGTTTATTTTGAAGAAAGAAAATTCCAAAAGTTTGAAGGACATGTCTAATGTATGCCTAACGGTGCAGATTAGATCAAAGATAAAACACCAGAACTTGAAATTTTAAACTAAGTTCAAAGATTACTGAAATAACACTGTAGTTTAAGTATATCTTAATCAGAATTAGCCTTTGAAGCATAACCTGCCAACATAGATCAAGTATCCACTTGGGTGCAAACTGTTCAATGATTAGTTAATCAAGAGAAGTAAATGCTGAGATTAAACAATACTATTCAAACCATATCATGAAAAAGAACATTAACTAGTATTGCATGTTTATTTTTCGGATAATAAAGTTGAAAAAAGAAAAAATCATGGTACACAGTTGATGAGCTTTAGAAGATATGAGGTTGTTGACTGAACGTAATTAGGTTTAGGAGGTTTAGGAGATTGCTTGTTCAACAAATCATCAGATGTGATTGATTAGTCATACACAAGAAAGATATAATGATAGGCAGTCGAATAAATGAGGGTGCATCACTGGCATTGGATTTTAATGTCAGATCTGGAAGAGTCCCTCCCACCCAAACCTTAACCAATGTTAACCTTATTTTCTTCTAGGGAAAAATCTAAGATTTGTTACAATCATATGGGAGAACTATAATTTTATCCAATTTGACCGACAAGATTAACTTTGGCATATAATGATCAGGATTCAGGAGTACCTAATGACAGTGCGTATCATATAGCCAAAGCTGAATACTTACTACTAGTAAAACCTTAATATTTCAGGACCATTTTCTTAAATTACCTGAGTAAACCCTGTTAAAACAATCGTGTGTTTTGGTTTCAACTCTAACTGCAGGTTAAGTTGCCACAAAAACAAAAAAACTGCACAGTACTTAGAAGACAGATGTCACCATTGTTGCATGGGAAGAATTTAAGACGCCACAAGTTGCAAAGAGATGGCATATGGAAATTTGTTCTTTAATATGACCAAACAATTTCTCTGGCAACGAAATGATTAATTACCTGTATCAGGTTCGGTGCTATGGCCTATTTCAGACTTCCCTAAAACACCATCCTCATTAAGTGGGTAACTCTTAGGCCTTGAAGGAACAGTATCTCCATAGTGTTCATTAATCTGTGTAGTTATTCCCTGCGCTACCTGCTATAATCATGAAGTTTGAACAAAAGCAAGAAAAGAAATTGAAACCAATTTCAGGTTAAGTGATCATACACTTTCACTTCCTGATTGCTGATTCTGTGTCTGTGCAGCCATTGCTGCCCTAATTTGCCTTGATTTTTTTATCTTAGGCAACATCTTTGAAGCTCCCCAGTTACATTTTTCAATGAACTTGTGCTGTAGATAACAAGAATAAAAAATATAGTGGGACCTCAAATTAATCATATGAACTGAACAATAAATTCTTACATCAAATCCCGTTTATTGTAAAACTAGAAGCCAAATCTCAAAGAACATGGTTAAGCATGGTGTGCCAGTTAACCCATATTCTCCAGATCAGAAAACTACTTAAGTTTATATGCGCCAGGCATTTATCATGAAAATAAATATACTTTCTTGTTTGTCTTGATAATATTGGATACCTTCAACATCTCAGTTGCAGTAGGGCGTAACCGGGGATCTTTTGTCAAGCACTTGGCAATAAAATCATGGAAAAGAAGTGACCTACAAGAAAAGAACGGTCACATAAAGAACTCTCATATTAATAAAACTACTAGCTACAGAATCAACCGTAATAAGCAGGATGTAACCCTTTATTGTGAATACCATCAGTTCCTACTTTGCCAATCAATTCAAACTACCTACTGTTTGTATGCATGCAGCAAACTACTTACAAATGTTCTTTTAAATGGACAGGTACATAAATAGAAGTTATTTCTATTAAAAAAACATACCATTTTTCTTTGTCCTCAAGCATTGGAGCAGGTTCACCAGAAATCATAAATAGCACCTATCCAGAAAGGGTAAATCAGAACACTCAACTTATTAATTTGAAAGAGAAGAATACGAAGAAGAATTAGAATGAAATAGCCCTGTAAAGATCAAGTGCAAGATTACTAAAGTTATGCATGCCTTTTTATCAAAAGACAGCAGATAGTTGCATTTTACATAATTGGATGAAGATAATTCCTGCTGCTGTCTATAATTTAATTAAAGCAGAACCAGTGCATGTGCAAGATACTCGCATATCATATACAATTTATTATTTTACTAACTTCTCCTGTTAGACGAATATTGAAATTACAACTCTGTCAAAAAGGTTATCTTTTTGTATGATCTCCAAGCAAGTCCAAGTTGATGGTTATCTTTTACGTTTTTCCATAGCTCTTTTGTTTTCTTAAAATAATTAAAAATGTTTGACATTACTTCTTTTTATGGGGATGCCCTATAATATTGTTATTTTCCTTTCCGAAAAACATTTGCTGATCAGAATCTTGTCACGTTCAACTATTAAAGGGGGAACTCAACAGAAGATAAAAAAGAAAGTGGGACTGTTGAAGGATCATGAGTTTGGCAAAGCCATTCAGATGGTGAGAAGGCAGATCAACTTAGAAAGTTGTTCCTCCACTTCCACAAATTTATAGAAACATTAAGTATTTTATATTGTAATATTAAAAGAAGAATAAAGCAACTAAAATATAATTATTTGGTCAAATTTCTGATTAAAAAAAAACACACACAACATGAGCAATAGAGTAGGACCTTGGTTGTGACTTTTCACTTAGATCTCTTGGGTAGAGGTCCTTAGCCCTTTTTTGATACTATAGCAAAAGAAAAGGAGCTTTTTCTTGCTAAAAGGTGGGACAACAATTTCCAAGTTTTCCTTTGATCGTATACTGCAGAGCTCGAGGACTGTTGCAGCAAATAAGAGGCTAGCCCTCCATCACTTATGGCTCATCCATCCAACAAACTTGTTTATGTTTCTCTGTAGCAACATGATACTCCCTTGTTGGCTTTCTAGGCGTTTTCTTGGTCCCTACTGGCATTTTCATTTCGATTATATTTCATGTCTACTTTTACTTATATGGACATAGCTTGAAATGACCTTCCAAAATGCTATGGCTGATCAATCTATTCTGTTGATTAGCTGAATCTAAACACAGTTGAGCCAACTGAATGATTTACAGGAAATTGGTGATTTGTATTTATTATTTAGATCTACTCACTAGAAACCAATTTGCTATTGTATAAAGCCACCTCGAGTATTTTTGGTTAAAGTTTCATGCTTCCACTCAAAGGAAAAAGTATTGTTCCAAAGGGGCAATCACATCCGAGCCCTTATGAATGTTTAATATATCCTATATAATGCTTCAAAACTTGCAAATATCCAACGCATCCCTATAAATATCATATTCTTTCATAAGTGCACAATAGTCAATGCTTGTCCATAGATGTCCTATTACTAAGGTAAGGTTTGGTTGAGGTGAGAGTTTAACATGTCCTCATGTAAATCGACATAACTATCCTAACAGCCAACAGTGGTCACTGTTCTACAGATATATCTATAATTCCACATGGGAGCATAAAAGTATCCCTGATCTTATCACCAAATGCAATCTTACTCTCCTCTCATACCTCAACTTCCCATATCCTGAGGTCCACTCTCTTCCCAGCAAGAGCCTCCAATCCACAGGAATATATGTGACGCGTAAGGGACAAAATTTTCATTATAGCAGCTTAATCTAACATTAAAACATCTATCGGCTAGAAGGGTACTCTAGAAGTACGATAGTTATGAAATTTATTAAATTTAGAGTAATGTTAACGTATTTTTAACTTCACAAGGATTTCTATGATATTATAAGTGAGATAAGGGATACATAAAAAAAATTTATCCATTCTTAGAACACCAATATCTACACAAACTTTCTTCTCATCATGATGATAGCAGATAAACGATATATTGTTTAAACATGAGGCTGATTTTGTGGAAAGATTGATGATTCCTTAGCCATCGCATCTGAGACTCCCTGGCCTATACTCAATACATATGAAGTTATCATGTCATCATTTTTGTTGTTGTCAACATGAAGAAAATTGGAGAGGGCAATGATATTTGTGGCTCTGAACAAGCAACTATCATGTGAATCAAAAGTCTTTATTGAATAATGGCATTTTCCTTATCAGAGAAATAAATAATTAATAGTCCAAATAAAAAAGATGTTAGCATGTCAAAAGAACATCTCAGGCTATTTCTTGTTTTTCTATGTGCTTCTTGTGTATTAAGACATTTCATGACATTATAGTGTATTAAAGCCAAACAAACAGCCAACACAGCCAACATGAAAAACTACAATACCAGAATACTAACCAAACTAAGAGTCTGGCTAAGAGATAGGATCCAAAAATTCATCCTTGATACACATGAAAAGCAACTCATTCGGTTAACTAAGCACGATATCTATTTCAATCTTTTCACTACCATATATTTAGGGATGAGAACTACTATATACACATATTATAAGCAAAAGTTTTACGTGCATTTGTTCTCTCCAGTTATATAGATGCATATTTATGGGTGCATGAAAGGTAAAAAAATCATGTATCAACAGAACTGGCAAGTTTCAACTAGAGAAAAGGCATATCCACTAAACTCAGTGAAAGTAGAACTTATGCAAGGACATGGAAGAAAAAAATGGAATGCAACAAATTATGACAAAAATACAAGAACTAATTCTTCAAAATGTATCACAGATATGTACTAACTCTCATTGGATGCACCGCATATCTTGGAGGTAGCCCCTGAAATCAACATTTTAGCAGGGAGAGAAGTTAGCAATCTGAGGCAATTACCTGGCATAAACTAGGAGATTACCATACCAAAAAAAGGATTGTATAATGTGTTTACATAAGCGAAGCAAAAGGACAGAAAAAACCATAAGATTATAAAAAATAATAATACATCATGCAGAGAACATACCTCCGCCATTTCGATTGCTGTCACACCAAGAGCCCAAACATCTACCTGAAAATGTTTATGGAGTACCACGTTACTTTGGACATGAGAAAAAGGCAACTCTTATCCAATCTGAACGAACGACATATCAAAATTCAAAGAAAAATTATAAAAATGAGTAAACAACAAAAGTTATAATGTCTCAAATTTAAGGTCGATTATATGGATTTTTGCAACCCTTGAACTCTTGTGGCAATACCTTGTAAACAAAATGGTTCTTTTAGGTCTCCCTATCTTTCTCCACACCAGTAATCTTAGTTTGGTTGACCTTTCAACCGATGTATGCAATACCGTACTGTACCGGTGTTTCGAGGTTGGCTCGATATGATACGGTACCATGTACCGAGCAGTACACCAGGGCGTACCGAGCGGTTTTATATATTTCTCCCTCTACTGTAGCACTGTAGCACGTTCCGTCCGATAGCGGGCGGTCCACGTACCGGTACGTACCGCCTGTACCGGGCGGTACCATTCGAAATTGCATACCATGCCAAGGTATGCTACCGAGCGGTACGCTAGGGCGTACCGAGCAGTACATCTAATTTAGGTATAAAACCCTCCGAAAATACCTGAAAATAAATAAAAAAAGTTAGGATAGGGTTTTTAAGTTAGAAATGAATATAGTAATAACATAAATTTAGTAAAATCAATGTAAATTAGGTAAGAATAGTATCACATATCTTTTTCGGGCTTTGAAGAATATCTTGTGCAAGGTTCGTATTTCAATCCATTACGGATTATCCTTATGTAAATATTGAAATATTTATAGAAAAATCATTTGAAGTGTTAGACTATTTTGTTACAATATAAACTCTAAAATTCAAATGAATTAAATAATCACATGTGTAGATATACTTGATTGTTGATTCTACCACCAAAACGAACAACGGGCCTCCACGGGTGGTGGATCGATGTCTTCGATCATATACATCTGTATATCAATATGATATGTTTGTTGGACCCAATCATGAAATTGATCTCATGACATAGTGTATCGATACACCATATGCCATTGATGCATCAATGTGGTGCTGATCGTCATGAATCATATTTGTCACAAATCGTTGTTTTGTAGAGTTTAGGAGAGCACAAATGTGAAAAAAAAGAGTTTGAGATAATTTAAGAGAGTATGAGAATGTAATGGAGTGAAATAGGGGAGAAGAAGGGTTTAAATACTATGAGAAAGGGCTCCAACGGTCAATTTGACCGTTGCACCGTATCACTATTACAGTGTCGTATCAGTCGATTTCGACCGTTACCGAGCAGTAATGGTCAAAATCGACCCGTTACCGAGTTGTGTCGGGCGGTAATAGTCAAAATTTTGACCATTACCGCCCGATATTACCCCGTATCATCCGATACGGGGCACTTTTAAACGTTCTACCCGGTAACGGGCGATCCCCGTACAGATATGCCATCGGATCGGTACGTACCGCCCGATCGAAATTGCATACCTTGGTCTCCACCACAACCTTGTCGCATGCCTCCGTCGCACACAGTTGCCTATGGGTATGCGTCGTCTCCTCTTCCACTTTCTCCTCTCCTTTTGTGCTTTTTCCTCCTATGCTTCCTCCTTCCTCTTCCTTTCTCTTCCTCCATCTTCCTCCCTCCTGCGCTTCTACCTCTCCTTCCGTGCTTCTCCCTCTCCATCTTCCTTTCTCCTCTCCTTCTTTCGTCCTCTTCCTCCAACGTCCCTTCATCTTCTCCTTTTTCTTCCTCTTTGAAACACCAATATGATGGATATAATCCTTTTGGTATGAATAGTTTATCCGTATGGGCGTGGATGTTCTTATTTGGACATCTTGTTTGGGCTACTGGATTTATGTTTTTAATTTCTTTGCGCGGATATTGGCAGGAATTGATTGAAACTTTAGCATGGGCTCATGAACACACACCTTTGGCTAATTTGATTCGATGGAGAGATAAGCCAGTGGCTCTTTCCATTGTGCAAGCAAGATTGGTTGGATTAGCCCACTTTTCCGTAGGCTATATATTCACTTATGCAGCTTTCTTGATTGCCTCTACATCAGGAAAATTTGGTTAATTTTAATTTAGTTATTTTTTTTATGTACTGTTTCAGCAACAATCTCATTTGTTTCGATGGAGAGGGAGGATCTACCTTCTTATATTTTTACATCTAGGATTCGAACTGTATCATTGATAATAATAGGAACTGAACATTATATTATGGCAAGAAAAAGTTTGATTCACAGGGAGAAGAAGCGGCAGAAATTGGAACAGAAATATCATTTGATTCGTCGATCCTCAAAAAAAAAAAAGCAAAGTTCCATCATTGAGTGAAAAATGGGAAATTCATGGAAAATTGCAATCCCCACCACGTAATAGTGCACCTATACGTCTCCATCGATGTTGTTTTTTGACTGGAAGACCTAGAGCTAACTATCGTGTATATATATATATATATATATATATATATATATATATATATATATATACACATACACATACACATACACATACACATATACATACACATATATATATATATATATATATATATATATATATATATATATATATATATATATCACATAGAACTCCTTATCTCCTTCTCGTCTTTGACAAGCTCACTTTACCTATATAGATAATTTTATCATCTATCTCAAATTCCTACTTAATAGAAATCCAAGATATCTAAAACTTTTACCTCTAGGAAATTACTGTCTATCTTATCTCTACTATAGACTTACTTTTTTTTCTTGACATTATCAAGGTTACATACACTTCATTTATTTGGTTCTAATCCTACTTAGACTGACATCCTTAACTCCTAGTGTTTATCTCCATCACCCAAGTTTAGTATTAATCGTAACTAAAGTCTCATTATTAAAATATCATCATAAGCAAAAGCATAAATCATGGAATTTTGTCCTGACTAGCAAGCTCATCCATAACGAAAAGGATTGAAAGTAAATCCCTGATGAACTCCTAAATTTCCATTGAATTAAATAGGAACTCCTATAGTCCTAAGGCCTAACACTAATAATAATAATAATTATTATTATTATTATTATTATTATTATTATTATTATATATATATATATATAACTAATATACAGCTAAATAAAATGCAGAAACTAAAAATCCACAAGAAGCTTGTGAACTACCAACAGTAATGCATGAATGTTAATTGCAAGCCTTTGGCAACCAATAAAAGCTTCTAAAGATGGAAATGACTTACAAGTGCAATGAGGAACAAGAATGTTGAGTCATGAAGTAACCCCATTATGTGTTTGTAACATACACATTTTATTTTAATTCCAAATTAGGAGTCTCTAAAAGTAATTTAGAATTTTAGATAAGGTTCTTCAAATTTCATGCATAGCTAAATAATGTTGACTATGTATTCTATTATAAAAAATAAGAATGTCTCTCCTAAGCTAGGACTAGAATTGTCCAATCAGCCCAACATCTCGTAGTTCCAAATCTTCAGAAGCTACAAGAAAGGGAATACGAAAATTTCATAACTTGAGCTTCACTAAAACAAACAATGTCAACTTTATGAACAAGCCAGCACTAGGACTGCCGAGACAAGATCCATTCAATAGAATAAAATTTTCAAGTTGATAGCAATCACCACTCAATGGACACATGAGAATCTAAAGCAAAGAATAAATTTCTCCTTTATGGCTAAGGACTCTTTCCCAACCCTAGATTTTTTATCAACAAATCATAACCAAATTCTTACTGTGAGAGCTAAATGCTATATCTTGTATTGAAACAACTCTCGCTGTTATGGACATTGTAGACACATCATGTGACTACCTGTGAATTTGTAAAATAGATAGAGGTTTTTAGCGACATTTGAAGGACTTTCACATCACACACGAGCATAAAATACCTAGGAAGGTTCGGGTAAAAGTAATAAAAATTAAGTTACCTTTCCATCATAACGACTTTCTTGAATAACTTCTGGAGCCATCCAATGTGGAGTGCCAATAATCTGAAAATGACAGGCAAAGACATTACATAAAACTAAGGAATTTTTATGTTGTGTGCAGCATGAAGATTTTCTTCACTCTAGATTTATTTAATTGCATTAAATAAGAAACAAATACAGAGGGTACACAACCTTATTGCAAAATAATATGAATGGTTTGGGAATATGAATATCACAGGATCTTTAGGCATCAGAAGTAGCTTCATGTGTTTGAAGTTTTGTTTACTATTTAAATTGCTTGATGTGAAATGACAGATGAAAGAAGGGTCACAAAACAGGCTGTAAATTAAATAAATGGCAAAGGGGAAATAACAGTAGTCCTGAGTACTGCTTCAAGTTAGAGAGAAAATTACTAGTTCACTATGACATTTTTCCCGAGGATAACAATCCTTACCCATTTTGAATAATTTATTGCAAGTTCCTATTCAGATGGGCTGGATAAACTTTTCCCTTTTCTGAGAGATTGCTTCAGATACCAATTAGATTAGTTTAGCTCCGATATTTGATAGAATACTAGATTGTCAAAATTAAGGGGGAAAAAGGGGGAAAGATATTGATGAAAGAAACCTGAAACCTTAGAGAAACCTCCACATTCTAATTTTGACATTTGGGAATAAATCTTACATATTCACTTAATGAAGTGTTTTACAAGGACAAATACTAGAGAATGCAAATATTTAATAGGAACTACAAAAATACAAAACAGAGTATATTAACAAACAATGGAATTAAATATTACTGTAAAGTGTTCTCAAGTATTCAACCAGTTTGAAAGCAAACATCCATGTCTAGCAAAGACAATGTACCGTGTTGCGTTTTGACATCGTTCTTGTAAGTTGGGCAGCAACACCAAAATCACCTGTTCAGGTAACACAAGGATGATGATACAACAACAAAGTTAGGACAGAACACAAGTTTCAGGTGAGAAAATGCTAATTCCACTGTAGAAAATATATAAACAGCATAAAGAACTATAGTCGTCATTGTGCACATGCACTGTTCTTCTCCATGTTGCATGAGAATATAAAAGAACATAAAGAACTATAGTTGTCATTGTGCATCTTTTTACACCATGTTGCATGAGTAATCTTGTCTGGAAAGTGCTCACCCAACTTTACCTCTCCTTGCTCCGTAAGCAAAATATTGCCACCCTTAATGTCCCTATGGACCTTAAAAATTGAGTGTAAATATGAAAGCCCCTACATCAAGAAAATTCAAAAATCAAATTATAAAAAAATAAAGAATCCAAAATAACCAAATAATCACATAAAAAATAGCATGCAAAAGCCTACTTCAAAAGTATCGAATAATTTAGTTCTTCTACTTAGATTAAAGAAGATTTTCATGCATGATTAGCTAATATTGATAAATTGATCACTCTTTATTCTTATTCCAACAATATACCATCATATGCCATATTGTTCCAATATAATGTACACGTATGGCATTTGGATTCCTGGGCCAATGGACTTATCAGGCTTGATTATCATGACTGTTATGGACGAATGAGTCCCATAAGAAAGGGTAATTTATGGACAATGCAAGAGACACATAATGGTGTGAAGGCACCACTAGTATCATGTGCTTCACTTGCTTACAAAGAAACGATTTTAGGTTGCATTTCATGGGAAGCCACCACAAAGAAATGGGCTTTGAGGAAGATGTCAAGCTTTTAGTAGAAAAAAATTGTACACAGGCATGATGTGCTTAGCATCTTTATTAATGCAGTTTAAGGATAATTATGGGTAAAAATAATCTCCCAACTCGTTTGCTAAGATTAATGAACCAAATCTGTGTCTAATTCTAAAGCTAAATTTTCAAACAAGCAAAACGATAAGACTCGGTCCATTTGGACTATGAGCTGATAGGATTTGACCTGGTCCCTTGAGTTGGTCAACCCCTGCCACTTCCACTTGTGACTCAACCTGTCTAATTCTCTGATTCACTTTGTGCTCTTATATGATTTCAATTGGCCAAGCCTGCCTTCTCCATGCTACAGTTCATTCTTCCAAGTTGATGTTGACTTTTCTTTACAACATTGCAAGGATCAATCTACATTTGCTAGAAATCATGCATAAAGGAATAATTTGTCTCCATTTGTTAAGACAAAATAAGAATTGCCTATGCAATAAAAGGAAATGGAGAAAAGCACAACCAGCCATCCTATGAGGAACCTAACAAAAGCAAGTGACTTTAGAATATATGTCTGCCAAGATGCACAATTTATTTCTAATTTTTTTCACAAACAATAGGATTCTATTGAAGGATTCTCATGTATTGACGGTTTAAAGTCCAACAGTGATTAGCATTGGTATGTTACAGCAAAGGCATTGTTGTCTCATCAATAAGGAGTTATATTTTTATCAAGATAAATCAAAAAAGTTGTTCATGATGGAGAGCTGGCAGCAGCAGGTGTAAAACGTAACTAACTGCTTCTGTGTATTTCATGAGAATATGATATAGTGATCTCCAACATTTGTCTTGATGATAGAAGAAAATTTTCACCCAGTATTTAATTCTTAAGTTTCTCAAAGAAAATAAATTTAGATGAAAAACTAGTAGTCTGACAAATGCCAAATGACAAAGTTTTGATACCTTTAAAGCTTCTCGACATATATATGCGATTTGGTTCTCATCTAGAGGCTCCTCTGTAGTATTCATCAAATCAGCAATGCTTCCTCCACCACAATATTCCATTATTATCTGCCAAATGCAAATTAAAAGAATGATGGACACCAAACACACTAATCACCTAAAAAGTACAGGAAAAAACTATAATTTACTAGCATTAAAATTTCAAGAAAAAAATGATAATCTGAATTTCACTTTTTAAGATCAACACTATCCATCTTTTCCCTATCAATGTGTCGCTAGATATGTGGATCACAAAGTTGATAAAAAAACAACTTTTTAAGAAAGCTCTAATTTCAGATACAAAGTAAAATTGAACCAATTTGCAAGTATTGCACTGTAAGTTACACAAACATCGGATCATGGAACACATAACACCAGAAGTTGCAGTGAGCCAGTGAGTACCAGTAAATAGTTCCTAAGCAGATAAAACTGGTCGGTCTATAGTTTTCAAATATTTCTTTTATTTTTTAAGAGAATTTAGTCACTGAAGGCATAAATAAGTTCAGAAGAATATAGAGCATTCACTGAGCAACCTGAGATATTACATTAGGTTGAACTTGCAACCAGGACAAAAGCCTACATAAAGATAGCATGCTAGTTATATGAATCACTCTAGTTTGTATGCCACAAGCCACATTTCTTCTAGAAAAAATAGGACAATATGTGAAAAAATGGCCACTAGTACATTTAAGTAATCTTCACGGGACCTGTATGAGTAAAGTTGCATATTATAGTACATGAGAAGCAAAGATTATATGTATTAGTGTTACTGCTTTGTGAAGCATGTGAAGATCATTTGACATACCCATAGGTATTCCTCTCCCTGGTAGCTCCCAAAATAGCGGACAACATTTGGATGACTACATTGTTGCAGCATTTCAATTTCTCCACGGATATCTTCATAACCCTCTTCCTGATCAAGATATTTACATATAAACAAAGTTTTCATTGAAAGGCAACTAAGCATTCACAATCTATTTGCAATGAATTGATCTTTTCCAAGATTTCTTGTAACAATGAAACTAGTAACCATTTGATTAACTTAGTACGGAAATAAGCTCAAGATATCTGTAAATATAAATATTCGTCTAAATTCAGCAGAGAGCTAGAAATGTAGATACAACTTCTTATGAGATATCTGTAGTTCCAATTGTCAAATTTTCCTAATAATTGTATTTACCACATGGTTTTCAATGTTGGATGATTTTGGCTGCCTTCTGCTACAATCTAAACAAGAACGGGATGCATTATTACCAAGTATGGTTGTTTGAATTGTATTTGAAGCTTTCAACAAACTTATTTGCCTCAAGTGTAAAAAACATATATATATATATATATATATATATATATATATATATATATATATATATATATATATATATAATAGTATAGTTTAAAAAAATTATATAAAACTCAGTAGATAAATCAACATAAAGGCAATATTCAATATTACTTTAGTACGAGGCATATACTGGGGTGGTAATTCTAAAATGTTTCTTCCTAAAACATAATATATAAATTTTCTCATGGAATCTATTTATTTCAAACATTTTTTATTCTTTTATACTTTAAGATATGATGCTCAGTAATGGTCCCTGATTTCTGCCATATCTGTGCTTCGGCCATGTCAACATAAGGCCTTACAATGATATACTACTTAGGTGCACCTAAAGAACCAACAGATTTATCAAGTAGCACGGAGAAAAGGATATACCCCTTCAGTCAAGGATATCACTTTGACTGCAACAAGCTCTGAAGTCTTTAAATCCCTAGCTTTGTACACTGCACCATAAGAACCTTTGCCTGCCCATGCCGAATTGCAAAGCTAATCAAAACCAGTAAAAAGCAGACCCTTTATCAGTGAAACACTTGAATATTTGATTTCTTCAAACAGGAAGACTAGTAGTAAGTTCTCTGGTACCTTAGGATGCCTTAATTAAGGCAACCCATAACTTGAATGATGACCGACCACTGAACAACCCTTTCCTAAGCATGTCCAAGAGGAAACATTTGCCAAGCAAGATTGAGAAATCATAGAACAACCAATTTCTAGAACGAGTATATCGTTCAAAGTAGTTCCAACGACCATTGGCTACAAGAATTATAAGTTCAAGAGAAGCCAATGAAGGCATCTATTTCCATTGTACCATCCTAAAGCTTATTGTCTCCAGAAAAACATCGCTATCTCGAAAGCGATTTGCGAAAGAAGAGGTACTCAGGTTGCAGCGCTTACCTAGCTCATGGAGCAATTCATACTTGGATGAAGGATCCTCCCTGGCAACGCTATCAGGCACCGAACTCACGGACGCCTTCCTCCTCTGGGACTGCTGCTGCTGATGTTGCTGTTTCCCCTCCTCCCATTGGGATTGTCTAAAGCCTCCTCCCTCCCCCATTCTCAATTCCTCCACCGCCCCGCTCGTAAACGGTGACCCAAACCCACCTCCACCGCCGCCCGTCCTGCGGACGACGGTCCCCGACACGGACTCACTCAGGCTCGATTCCCTCGATGTAGAACGGATCAAGAACGTGGAGTAAGGATCGTCCTGTTCGCCCCCCTTGCTCCTAGGGCTGGCACGTTTCAGATCCAAGAACGGTGACCGGAGGGTGCGGCGGGCGGTGGGGGAGTGAGACAGCAGCGAATCGCGCTTCACGATGAATGTGCCAGAGAAATCGCCGCCTTCGTCCTCGTCGTCGTCGTCGTCGACGGCGGCGCCGAAGTCCTTGGGAACGCGCTGGAGGAGGGGAGGGAGGGAAGAGGCTTCCTCCTCTTCGTCGTCGTCCCCGGCGGCGGTATCCGGTTCGGATCCGCCGTCGTCGTCTCCATGGATAACGACAGTAGAGTAAAGATCGGAGCGCCGACCGTGGCGGCCGCGGGAGGACGAAGACGACGCCCTCGGGGAGAACGCCATGGGCGAAGGAGCGAGAACGAGAGCGAGTTGGGCTCAACGAGTCCAGACTCGGGCCGACGATTTAAGGAGCAGCTTTGGACGGGTAGCTTCGGGGTTAACTTGGGCCGCTTTTGGTTCGAGCTCGAGATTATATGGATTTGGGTCCGATTCGAGTCCGTCATTTGGGCTACCACTAACTAAAATTTGATTTTTAAGGTCTGATAAGACACTAAATCCATAATTATCAAAACTATGAATCAATTGATTGGATCATTTGCTTGATAAAAGATATCAAACATAAATGCAAGCATATATATATATATATATATATATAGGGCTTAATTCCAAGGTTGTGAGGCTAATTTTCGATTTTTATTTTGATTACTAACGATGGAGGACTGATTACTGTATATTATATATTTTATACAAAATCTAAATATGATTTATTGATCGTCTAATCCACTCGTCCCATCAGCGAGCAGCCATCCAAGATTTCAATCTGATAACATATTTTTATTTGTATGAATCCGTATTATATATTTCAATGCCTTGTTGGTACTTGGCCCATGAAATAGTGTTATAGATGATGGCCAAAATTGACACCATTGATGGACCTGTCGATCTTGAAATAGTGTTATTCTAGATGGTCGAAGTTTTTATTTTTAGATATATGTGTGTGTGAAGAAAGACCTGTTATTTCGAGTCTTGGCGATTGAATCAGCATCACGAGTTTAGAAAAGATTGATTTTGTTTTGCTCTCATGAATTAGGTGAGTATTGAGAAAATTGACTGATGGGTTCATTGCACCCACAGCCATCTCTCTCGTTGACCTCTGCTTTCTACGGAAGTCGATGCTCTCTCCTAAAGCTTCCTTTCCGATGCGGTTTGATGTAATCATCTGTTAAAGATGAAAGAAAGCCGATCAAGGAGCAAATTGCAGGTGGGGGCATCGAAATCGAAGTGGATTCTTCTGGGTTCGTGATTCCCAAAAACAAATAATAATTGCGAAAAAAGAATACAGGATTTGATCCTGATGGTCAATGTTTTAAGGGAACAAATAAATGATTGAATTTACCATAAAAAACACCCAACAATTTTATTATCGAATTTTTTTTGTATTTTGTTGAAAAATATTTTTTTTAATATACCATGTGATTCGCCCACCTAATTTATCAAATACTTTTTTTACATTTGATCAAATACTCACTTTTTCTTAACTATAATTTTTAGTTTATTTTTTTTATTTGGTGCCTCTATTTTTTTTATAAAATACTTAAAATATCCTTCGTCCCATCACATTGTTTTCACCAATTCTTCCTTCACCAACTTCGCCTAACTCTCGACTCTATCATCACTCTCATCCATTTTTACTCTATGTAATTTCTTAAGCTCTCACCTACATCTACCTTCATCGCTCTCGATTTTATCATTTTTATAGGAGAAAATCATGAAAAAAATATGCAAGAAAGCGATGATATAACTATGAAAAAAAAGATAATGGAGAGAGACAATAGGACCTAGACGAGATCATATGAGATGAAGAGGAAGACTTGACGAGTTGATAGCATGATAAAATAATGATGGGTGAAAAAGACCATACGCCTAATGAAATAGATAAGTGACCTCATAAAATAATATATACAGTGAGACAGGGGAGAGAGATAGCTCGGGGTGAAAACGTTCAATCGAATATCATGAGTATTATAAAAAAATAAAGATCTAAAATTAAAAATTAAGATATTTCTTTTGAAAAACTGAAAGAAAAAAAAAAAATCGCCCAAACACTTTGACGAAAACAATTGGAAATCAAAGATAATAATCTTGTCTTCTAGTTGGGTGTCCTTTACAACAAAAGACTTGCACATGACCTCTGCTGTCGCCGCGCATCCCTCTCGCTGCCCCGCTTCCTTATTGGCGGTCAGTTGTCCTCTCCCTCAGATACGACCTATATGTCCTGCGGTGGATCCTTCCCGCACCACCAATCCCAGCCTTCCGAGAACAAAGAATATATAGGTACAACATATTATACAAAAGGCCATAGTGTCGATGGAAGCAAAACATTTTGCTTCCTTCTCCCTCGCCCAGGTTTCTTCTTCTGCCGTCTCGGAGTTCCACATGTTCCGTATTCCCCACAGAGTCTAAGACAACCTCATCCTGTTCGGATCCCTATATCCCGGAGACCACTAGCCCGGCTGCTCTCTCCTGTTGTACCTTTGCTCGGTGCTCTTATTCGACGGGGCGAGCCCGGCGCCCGGTCCGTGGAATCTTGGACGAATACCTGGTGACTGGGGTTCGCTAAACCTGATCGTCCCCGGTTCCTCTCTACGATCTTGGTTCCCAAAAAAACAGGGAGAAGGTCTCCATGGGGAAGAACATGAGGATCAAGACCGCGTCGAGTAACAGGAGCCCGCTGCTGGACCACGAGGTATCGCAGACGGCGTGGTCTCCCCTTTTTTGGGTGTTATCTTGCTTGTCTGCCCGATGTTATCTCCTTTCTTGGTGGGCTTTGGGTGTTGAATTCAGTTTGTTATGTTCTTTTTCTTTGCTTGCAGCGTTACGACGTTTGTTTTGGTGTTCATCTATGTCTGGTTTGGACTTTAAATTACCTGAAAGATCGTCTGTTTGCGCGCACCCTTTGCTTTGAACATTTATGACATTTTTGTGTTCTGAATTGACAATCTTTATTGCGTGAATCATTTGGTTACATGTTTATATTGTGGATTTGCAATAATCCAATAAGATTAGCTATTAATTGTATCAGACCTGCAGCTTGTGATGCAGAGAATCTTGGTTTTCCAGATTCAATAAAGAATTTTAAGGTTTTTGACAACATTTAATTGAGAAATCTTGAGGGCCTTGGTATCATGGTTGATTGTATCCGCATCTTTCCTACGATGATTCTATGTAGACTTCGTATGTTTTACACAGGATTTCAAATTTAAGAAACTAAATTACAAAAGAAGTTCAACAAGTGGGAATGAGAAATTTCATTATTCACTTGTGTTAGACCTGCATTTTTGGGACTTCTTATTTGTTTACGGTTTGCAATGCATTTATTGATGTCGTTGTCTTTCTAAGCCTCCTTATCTGCTGTCAATCCATCTAATAGTTCCATTTAGAAAACAATAGTCATTTTACATTAGGATCTTTCTTAGGAATGACGTGATTGAAGGGTTTTTAGCTAATGCTGGATTTTTTTAACTTAGGAATCCTCAAGCCGTGCT
This sequence comes from Musa acuminata AAA Group, assembly GCF_036884655.1. Lineage (NCBI taxonomy): Eukaryota > Viridiplantae > Streptophyta > Magnoliopsida > Zingiberales > Musaceae > Musa > Musa acuminata. The sequence goes on from NC_088344.1 coordinate 412,759, forward strand.
TTGTCAGACCTTGAACATGGTGATACAGTTCAGGTAACTTAGGTGCACTATTTCCTTTCTTTCATTGTTTCACCTACATTACCTTGTATTTCTCTCAAATGATACTGACAAGATTGCTTTGTGAACATCAGCCAGCCAATGTCACTTTCTCTAGAGTTTTACACTTGGTAAGCAATGATATCCTTTCCTAATTACTTTAAAGCTGAACAGATGTAGAGTTTATTGACATGCTGTTCTTTTGTAGGCGAAACCTGATGCAGGGAAACTTGTTCTTGCTACTGTAGCATTGTTGATAGCGTCTACAACAAATATCCTAATTGTATGTATTCATTAACCTTTCTTCCCAAAGTTTGTCCATTGGTCATTCTCCATAATCCATATATCCCTGAACTTCTTGGAAAAGAGAGCAAGATGACATGATGGCCTTTGTATTTGTGAAAGCTTAATAGTAGATTCACTAGGTGTTTTGAAAGGTTTATAATCATCAAAATACCTTCTCCAACATGGTTAAGGTGAAAAATAAAAGGAAGAGACTATAAAGGCAAGTTATACTGTTGCAGAGTTGTGATTAATGCTGCTTACAATGATATTTGCAATTTGTTATCAACTTATGATATTTCTTTTTCCAATTATCTTCAATCAAACCACTTAATTGTTTCCAAATGGATCTTTATACAGAGCATTTATTTCCGTATTTTATGTAAGACAGTGGTTAGCTTAATGAAATATGAAACGAATTTTGCAACTTGTACCTGGTTCAGTCTGTTGAATAGAGGAGCAGATGTTAGTGGTAGAATAAGCAATCAGAGTTGTCTTCAGGGTAGAGGCTTGGGCTCTCGGTGGATCCATTCCAGAATGAGAAAAGCTTGGTCTACGATGATGTGCATGCAACAAGAGATGCCTTGAACACATCAGAGCTGTAGCAATCACCCAGAGCAAAGCATGAAAGATGGAGGAGTAAGATATTAGACTTGTTCTTCTCAAGCACAAAGGACTGCTAATTGCCTACTGACTAGTCCCTGTTTCTCAAGCACAAAGGATTAGACCCTTTTTTCAAGAGAAACACCAACATCTCTGTTTCTCAATCATAGCCAACCTACAGAAATTTCCCCCACAGTTAGCTATAACTGCTAATTGACTAGGAGAGAATAGTGGGCTATGCTAAATTTACGGAAAGCCTTAGCACCATGTTAAGATTGCTCCTCTCTGATCAAGGATACTAAGATTGAATCACAAAAACAACCTTTCTAGTTATAAGGGTAAAATTGCATGGTTTGGCCTTTCCTAGATCCTTACATTTGGAGGGAGCTGGGTCATCCTTTTTCTTGTGGGTCTACTAAATTAGATTAATTCAAGGAATGAAAGTGTAGACCACCGATGACAAACCTTCCAAATAAAAATTGTAACACAACACACATGTAAAGGCATTTTAAATTAATTCAATAGACATGATAAAAGGGCACAAAAATTTAAAACTACACAACTTTGAAAATTTCAAATTAATTCAAAATTTCTGTGACATTTTTGAATGAAAAGAAGTCAAGGATGAAGCTTAATTCTCAGGACCTAGGTCACTAAAGAAACAGCAAATTGTCATTCGGCAAATGATGAGGATTAACTGGACATCAAAAGAAAACCAAAGTTACTTTTTCATTAATTTGTGGATTTATAGGTGAAGTTTCAAATACATATATACATTTTATATGTTTTGTGTATCTATTTATAAAGACAACAATATATTGTTCTATGCGAATAATAATGTCTAAACTTTAGAGACTAGATACTATATATTGCATAGATACGTCATGTGTGTGTATAGCAGCAATGATTTATTGCTTTTGTAGAGTAAGTTTTATAAAATCTGAAAATTTAGTTCTTTGTATATGATCTTGATTCAAAGTATGCTCTGCTCAAAGACCTAAGCATCACTTGTCGTGCATGTCCCACTCAACATATATCATGGTACATACTAGGTAAGAACATGCTATTATATGTTGCCATTACCAAGAACATGCTATTATGTCATTCTAGGTTGCCACATGACAACATATTCTATGTATCTCTATTACTTAGATAAAAAAGTAGCCAAATAGGAAAAGAAAAGAAACAAGACAAATCTTTACTTAATTAATAGTTCTAAGGATTGATTAGAGCGCCATCTCCACAATGAATTTAATCTTGAAGGGTCTATAATCTCATATTAAATCTATCTATAAAAAAGTTTATAAGGTAGTATATCATTCAAATATCATGAAACAAGAAGGATTATTTGCCAAAATAAATATGAAAGTACTTATTTCTCCAGAACAGAAAGAATATATTCTAATGAATATAGGTTTCTTAATCGTGTAAATTTTTTTATAATTTTTACTTTTTCTTCTTATACTAAGGGTCTATTTAAAGCAGGAAAGAGATTGTAACATAAAATTTTAGGGAATGAATAAATGATTTTTTTTTCTCATAATACATGTGAATTGCACATGCTCACATTCCTAGAAGTGACTCCTATAGGCTATAGCTAGAGCGAGTCTAATACTTATTCTAAAATTTTTCGATGATGTGTTGCCATTGTTCATGTGCAAGACACATGATGGGATGGGCCTGGTATTCTTTCTTTACCTCTCTCTTTTTTCTTCCAGCATTGTTATCCCAATGTATGTATATTTTCTATGCCCTCCATGCATGAGCTATCATGTTGTGCTGGAGCAATTGTCTTGCTTTGGATTTCGTATTAGGGCAGGTTGTCCTATGCCATTTTGGTTTCAGAGCTTATGTCTCCATCACGTATTGCATACACTTGTTCCTTGGGCTTCTTCACCTGTGGCACAGTGGATGACATGTTGGCAGCATCTAGATTCTTGGCCTTTGATCAATTAATCCTCTGTTATAATATCCTTCTAAAATCAAAGGCTGTGGGTAAAATAGAATGGAAGAAAAAGCAATTTCATTGAATGCTTACCAAAAAATAACCATAAGTGGAATTCTATTTTTTTTACAATTTTTTTTATGAAAGACATATCATGCTTTATTCCGAATTTTTTTTTATGTTGCAGCCTAAATTTGGTGGGAAGATAATAGACATCGTATCAAGAGGGATCCAAGCGCCTGACCAGAAAGCTGAAGCTTTGGATGCTGTTAAAAATACCGTGCTGGAGATCATGGTGATTGTTGTCATAGGGTATGTGTAAATGTTCTCAAATCTTGAATTTCTTATGCTTATTGTGGATGCATGTCATGAATTGAAAGTTCTGGTGGTGATCGCTACATATTATATTAGCCTTTTCTTTTCTTTTATGTTTAGAAGTTTATGTAACTCATTCTAACACAAATTTTTGTTTGCTGACTTCTTCAATTCTTTTGTATGGACCTTAGAAGTGTTGATAAAGCTGAAATGTTGAAACATATATGTTAATTGCTAAATGATAATTTTGATTTTATCTTTTAGTTCAATATGTACTACTTTGCGAGCATGGATGTTCAATTCTGCCAGTGAAAGGGTAGTTGCTCGATTGAGAAAAGACTTGTTTAGTCATCTTATGAACCAAGTGAGTAACAATTGTCTGTTCATATCATGTATAATGCTATACCCATCAAATGAATATTTGAGTGATCTTTTGATTTTGTTATGCTAGGAAATAGCCTTCTACGATGTAACTCGAACTGGGGAACTTCTAAGCAGACTATCTGAAGACACACAAATTATAAAAAATGCTGCAACAACCAATTTGTCAGAGGCTTTGCGTAATCTTACCACCACATTTATTGGTCTCGGTTTTATGTTCTCCACATCATGGAAATTAACACGTAAGTTCTTTAAATGCTTGATAATTAAGAATTGCTGCTTCTTACTTAATAATCACATCATAATTTCTTATCATAATAATTGCAATTGATTAATTTATAAATTCACTTTTTCTTTAATATTCCTCTTATCAGTAGCAAGAAATAAACAGCTATAGACATATTCATACGTCATTAATGATGAAAGCCAAAGTAATTTTATCATAAACTGCATGCTATAGACAAAAAAAAAGAAATAAACAGCTAAGGTATCAAGGAACTATAAAAGTGTCAATTGTATTCTGTATTTAAATAGCAAAAAATTTCAATTTGCATAAGAAAACTTTTCTGTTTAAAGACTATTTAAAAGAACCATACAAAATTTCAAGATTCTTGCCTGTCACATGGAAGGCTCTATTGTCTTGCAGAAGTTGCAAGCTTCAGCAGCAAAGACAATGGAATCCTGTATATGGATTTCAACTTCTACATATATCTTTATTACTCATGCTACTAGCATCTTGTGTTTGTTCCTGATAAGATTGCTACTTGTCATGGAGCAGTTCTGTTTGATTAGGAAAATTGTTCAGCAAGAAATGATACAATAAATCTCATTTAGACTCTAGCATTCACTTATTAACTGTTTTCCTAATGAATATTGTGTTAGATTTTTCTCTATAATTTCATATTTGTTCTTTACATCTTCACAAATTTCTTATGAAATCTCTTATCTGTTCTTGACAACTGTTATTCTTTAATTTTAATGAGGTAAATCTTATAGTTCTTTGCATGAATATAAAATCCAATGATATCTTCTTGGAGCAGTTTTGGCACTTGTTATTGTTCCTGTTGTCTCTGTCGCTGTCCGACAGTTTGGGCGTTATCTTCGTGAACTTTCCCACAAGACTCAAGCTGCAGCAGCTGTTGCAGCATCAATTGCTGAGGTTTGTTGGATCCTTATAACTGGTTCTTTAGGTAATTGTAGTAAAAGAAGTCATGATTCTATTAAAACCTCCTTTTTTCCTAAGTTTCCATGAGAGACTGCATCCAGGTTTACAATTGATTCTTTTGAGTAATGGTGGTAAACAAGTCATGATTTTATTAAAATCACCTTTTCCCTGAAGTTTCCTTGAGAGATTGTTGGTATCTGAAGCAAGCCATATATCCTGTTTCTGCGTCGATATTTTCATAAAATTAAATTACCATTCTTTTTATTGTTCTCAAACAAATTCACATCTGATGATCATTACTTTTATTTGCTATGGTTGAGTTATGGTTATAACTTATAATACTACACAATGATATGGTAAAAGCTGACATGGATTTTTAAAAAAATAAAAGTGGATTTCTCCACCATAATTCTGTTTATGAAAGTGGATATGACGTTTAGAACTTTAGATAGTATTTTTCATATGACTCTATGGGTTTGCTTCTGTCAATCTGTCTATTTGTTTCATTCACTTTATCTGGTCTTTGACAAACAAAACCATAAAATCTAAAAATTGAATGTCCAATTCAGGAATCTTTTGGAGCCATTCGCACTGTGAGGTCCTTCGCTCAAGAAGATTATGAAATATCACGCTATTCTGTAAAAGTAGATGAAACTTTGAAGCTTGGACTCAACCAGGCTGTAAGATTCTTTTCTTTGCTTTATTTCTTAATAGTATGAAAGTGATATTGTATTCCTAAATAATGAATTTTGCACACCTTGCCAGAAAGTTGTTGGTCTCTTTGCTGGAGGACTGAATGCAGCATCAACATTATCAGTTGTTATTGTTGTTATATATGGAGCTAACCTAACCATAAATGGATCTATGACAACTGGTGCTCTTACATCTTTCATTCTTTATAGTCTTACAGGTACTCCTTGAAGGTCTTACATTTATTTTAAAAAAGAATTAATAGTTCTGAGAAAAAGGATCTGATAATTTTTTTCTATTTTTAATCCACTTATAACTTATGCATTTGTTCTGTTATCCAGGAACTGATTAACCCTTCATTCCTAATTAATCTGTAAATTTTTCCCTACTTTTAGGGAAGAAAGTAAATCTCTCAACTTGAAAACTTCTCATGTATGACAAAATACAAGTGGCAAAACTGATTCCTATTAGATCTCAGCCATCAAATAAATATAAAATGGATGGCTAGAAAATTTTGCTTTTATTAAGCATCTGTATTACTTGAGAACCTTTGGAAAAGTTTTATCTATTCTTGCCCACCTGCAGTTGGTTCGTCAGTATCCGCCCTATCAGGATTATACACAACAGCAATGAAAGCTGCCGGTGCAAGCAGAAGAGTATTTCAGCTTCTGGATCGTGTCTCCTCTATGCCAAAATCTGGGGACTTGTGCCCCCTCAGGTCAGTTGTAGATGTTGAAAACATCTTTGTATCATACTTGAAGCAAGTTCGATAACTATTATTGTGATAACGATATGACTTTTCGGACAGTGAGCAAGATGGAGATGTTGAGATAGATGATGTCTGGTTTGCTTATCCTTCTCGTCCGACTCATATGGTGCTTAAGGTATGATCAAAAATGTATTTTTAACACAATTTAAATTAATTCTTAGTTTAGTTGTTTATTCTAATTTAACCTCGATTTCAATTTTACCTATCTAGTTAACTATCAGCAGGTTCATTAAAATAGAAATATATAACTAATATGTTGTTTGTTTGGTAAAGTTTGTAAATATGTATTGCAAGCAAGGAGAGTGCACGCTGATCTCTGTAAAGGGTGGAGCTCCTTGCATTTCTTGACAACTAATTATGTCTTTGAGTGTGACACACGTCACACACCAACAGCCCAGGTTTACTTCCACAAAGGATGTGTTTTTGAGTTAGTTTATAAGGCTAGAGAGAATCTACTTGGATTTAAATATTTTTTACCAATGTTCAGACTCATCAAGTTAATGGGTTAGTTAATCCATTGGGTCAAATCATGACAAGTGGTATCAAAATGGACCTAGTATTTAGCATTGTAAGGGACCAAAGTAGGAAAGAACTATCCATGAATAAGGCTTCTTGAGGGGCTTAGGTTGGAATGAATTGCTCATGGATAAGGTTGAAGGCATATCATGGTTTGCGACACCAATAGGCAGGCCTCTCATGCACTATATTGGAACTATTCTAGGTTATGTTGGACCTTGAGAAGGAAGTTTAATCTAACATTGAATATGTGGCCAATTGAGTTAATTTATAGGGCTAGATTAAGTTTATTAATGTTAGCTTGGGCTTAATCATTTTGGACAACTAGTTCAAATTCATCAAGTTAATGAGTCACTTATCCGTCACGTTGGGTTATAACACTGAGTCAATATAAACTATTGTCATTGGTTAGAAACTCAGTATTATGCTAAAAGCTAAGGCAAAATTTTGTCTTTATCTGGTATAAGGAATTCTTGTAGAAGGAAAAGCCTTTTTGATGTTACTATGTTATTATAGTTACTTGAATAAACTATCAGTATAATTTTACAAGGAAAACTTGCATGTGTGCTCCTGCAAAAAAAAAAAATCATGTGCCCCTATGAAACTTGAAACACATCTGCCACTTAAATATTAGATTATAGAATTTGCAGCCTAATGGTGGTATGTTGATGTGCTTTGAAATGTTATATTCTTACATAAATATATATACATGATGTACAAAATTTCTAGGGCAATATGAAAAAGCCTTGTCCTAAAATGAATTCATGACCTAATTAGTGCATTTGGACTACTTTATCTCACATTGGTAGGAACCTCATGCATTAGGCCATTCTTTTTTCCAATATGAATAAAATCTTGCAGAGTTATGTACAATTTTTCTTTTTAAAATGACATCACAATTTTTTGTTGTAATGTAGACTATTATTGTTCTAATTGTGTTCAGATGCTGTTTTATAAAATCCTAGTCAGCTGAAGCATGAGAAGGGCATCTGCATATATTATATACAAGTGGTGAAGTTTCATTAGAGGTTGAACTAAACCTGGGACTTTTCACAATTTGCAGGGTATTCAACTAAAGTTGAGGCCTGGTTCAAAGGTTGCACTTGTTGGGCCAAGCGGTGGTGGAAAAGTAATTTTCTGATAAGCACTAAATTTTAGATGTTTCTCTACCTATTTGTTTAACCCTGCCATTTGAGGTAGGTTGCTCGAGTCTTTTACTACCTGTGTGACATTTCTAATCATGCAAATTACATTCCTGATGCAGACTACAATAGCAAATTTAATTGAACGGTTCTATGACCCTCTTAAGGGAAAGATCTTACTAAATGGTGTTTCGTTGGTCGATATATCACATCGCTATCTCCACAGACAGGTAATTATTATTTATCATTGATAGATAGCCTGAAAATGAACAGATGTTTGTGATATCAAATACATAAGCGATATAGCAGATTTTAGTCATGCAAACCAATTCTAGCATATGGCAGATGATGGCCATTTCAATGATTGTAATGTGTTTGTTGTTAGTTTATGGCTATTCCTTATGTGATCTGTAGTAAACTTAAACATATTTATAAGATTAATGACAGTGTCTCTGAATTTCTATCAGTTAGTTCTTCTTTTGAGTTCATTAGACTTGCTACCTCCCATTTTTTGTATCAGAAAGAATAATTAATAAACTGGGAGTCTATGATTTACAAGTCTATGTAACTACAGCAGTATTTTGTGTTTTCATAATCAATCACACAAATGAGAATGGATTAAATAAAAGAAGTTCTAGCATTTTTGGTGACTGTGCTTTATAAACTATAACACATGCCATTCATGTAATAATACCCAATTCAGTTATCAGAAGAAAACTAAGAATTTTTATTTATGAATGATAATTTTAATGGATACGTATTGGATGAGTACTTATTGTATATGTTTTCACCATTAGTTACCAAATTGCAGGTTAGCATAGTTAGTCAAGAGCCTGTTCTCTTCAATTGTTCTATTGAAGAAAATATTGCTTATGGTTACGATGGAAAAGCCACTAGCAGTGAGATAGAAAATGTTGCTGTAAGTTTTTATTCTTGGGCCAACTATCTTTTCAAGTGTTATAAGTTGCTAACTAAAGCTTTTTTGCTGAAATGACAGAAAATGGCAAATGCACATGAGTTCATTTCCAATTTTCCTGATAAATATCAGACAGTTGTTGGTGAACGAGGCATAAGGCTCTCTGGAGGCCAGAAACAGAGAGTTGCCATAGCAAGAGCCTTACTGATGAACCCACGAGTTCTTCTGTTGGATGAGGCCACGAGCGCTTTAGATGCTGAGAGTGAATATCTAGTGCAGGTAGATCAAACGAACTGCCTCTCTTCCATCTTTCTTCCAAGTTCTCTTATAAAATGATCAGAACAACCTTTGTTCCATTTGAAGAAATTTCTTCTTTCCTGCATGGGCCTCACAGTAAGCCCCAGTACAGGAATTTCTGTTGACCATGGTTTCTGGATTCATCAAAGAATCCAGTGGCAGAAATCTAGCTCGAGATTGATAAGTACAAACTTTGTCAAATAATTTTTCAAACTGGTGCAGGACGCAATGGATTCTCTAATGAAAGGAAGGACCGTTCTTGTGATAGCTCACAGGCTCTCGACCGTTAAAACCGCAGATACAGTTGCTGTCATATCTGATGGTCAGATAGCTGAGAGCGGTACTCACGATGAGCTTCTTAGCAAAAATGGCATTTATACTGCACTAGTGAAGAGGCAATTGCAAGGACCACGATTTGAAGATGAGACAGGTGACAAATCGAATGGAACCCAGGGCTGATTTTGCCCCATTTTAGATCGCAAGCAATGCCAACAGTGCATTGCTGAAGATTCAGTCTTGCTTATCTTTATGTAATGGTGGTGATGATGATGATGAGGGCAATTTGTCACCTGGTAGTCATTAACTAAGATGCTTTAATATCAAAGCTTGAACTTTTGCTTTTTGAAGTAACGGCAAAATATATGGTAATCCTGGTAGTCATTAACTGAGATGCTTTAATATCAGTTTGTCTGGAAGATTTGTTGTGGAGGTTGTTCAATACTGTGAATGCTCCTCGGATAAATCTAAGTTCGCACTTCCACCTTCAAAAGTAAATTGATATATTTTTATTTTTTTTGAAATTGTTCTAGGAATTTTTTTATCCTCTTTTATTTTTTTGAGGTAAGGCTTTAAGAATCATTAGTTGCCAATATTTCATTGCGCTCAATATAATTGGATTGGTTATTTTAGTATATGCTTTAATGGTATTAAAAAAGACTTTCCTGCATGTTCTATTTTTTCTTATGTGTTTTTGACTATTGGTTCATAGGGTTATTTATTCTCATGATTATAGTTTTGTTTTCTTTAATATGCTAAATATGTTACTCATTTTTCTAAATGTGTAGTTCTCTCCTTTTTCGTTTAGGATTTTGTTCTGAGGTGAGCAGGAGGGGAGTCAAAACATTTTATTTTTTCCAGACACGTGAAGTTTGTTAATTTTAAATTTTTAAGGAAAATGAGTAAGAATTATTTTGGTTTATCAAAATTCTGTCTTCAAAATCATGCTTTGAAAGATGTTGGTATTTCTGGGAGATCAGAAGGAACATTACACAAAAAAACAAAAAAAAGTTCTTCAGATGCATATCATTAATATGAGCCTGAGGTGCTTAAGCCAATGGATGCATTACTTTTATATTTGCTTAAGATGGAAGGATTTTAGTTTTAGAACATTCTAAAAGGAGGTACAGAGCATGAGTCAAATAAGGAATAAAAAGAAAAAAAGACAAAGATTGAGGTAATTTCTAGTCTAATTCTCTATATGATCTTTTGTTTTTCATATTTTTCTACTGTTATCTTTAAATTATTTTTCTGTTGTAAAAATCTTCATAATTTTTTTCTTAAGGAATAAAACAGAAAATTAACAATACAAAACTAAACAAATATGAAGATGTAGTTTCTTTTCCTTCCTCTAGAAGTTGTCCTATTTTTATCTAAAAAAATTGATAATTCTCTCTTCTTCTTCTTCTTCTTCTTCTTCTTTTTTTGACAAAAATATCGGTGCTGCGTCGGTCAAGTAGTGGCCACGTTTGGCCACAGGTAAATGGAGGCCAGGTAGACACTGTCATGCCCTCGGACATAATGCCAATGGCCCCACCAGAATAAAGATACAATGCCAATGGCCCGAGGACTTGTTTCGAGAAAGATGGATGGCTAGAATGGAAGCTCGTCTTGGGACCATGTAAGAAAGCTTTGCCCTTCTGAAACGAAGTGGACCACCAAACCATGCAAAACCCTACAGGCCTATGCATGCATCTTTTTCCTCCATGGGACCATAAAAATCTGCCATCTTTCTGTGCTGTGCTGTGCTACACTGAGACCTCCACCAACAGCAGACTTTAGCTCCAGCTTTGGTATTTACTGCAAACTCCACCATGTCTCATTCCAACAGGCGCCTCCTCATCTCTCCATGCTTCCCCTCGATCTACACGGCGGCTTTCCACCGAGCATCATCCGGTCAGTAGCGATGCCTGTAGCTGTCCTAAAAAAAGAAGTCGAAAGAAAGCAAGAAAAGAGGAGATGATTTGACAGTGCTGCGAGGAAACCAGTAATGCAAAGCTCAAAGTTTGCAGCATGAAGTTCTTTCGATCGAGTGGCTTGAACAATCATATATGATAGAGCAGGACCTTCCCATAAAAATCATTCTGCATAATGCATGTGGACATGGAGTTGTCCTTGATTTGAGCGAAGAACACTAAATAGCAAATGGGATACATCTAGAATATCCACACTCGAGATCTACCGGTTATGAAAGACAAAAGTAACTGGGTTGGATATGACAACCACACAGAGGAACAAAATGCCTGACATCTGAAGCTGTTCTTATCGACAGTTTGTTTGCATGACATGCTTGACATGGATCGCCTGGCTGCTCTCGCTTGCACCGAAAGTTATCAGCTAGTTTGTTTGATGATTGTAAGGATTGTGGTGATCGGATGACGACCTTGGGTGTGAAGGTCTCACCATTATTGGGCTGCCACTCTGAAGAAGATTGGCCGAACTCGATTGTGAAGCTGCCGCCTGAAAGTGGTTCAACTGCACCGGATTTAAGCCATTTAAAGTGGTCATATATGGTGAAAACACTGATGGCATTCCTCCGGATGCATAAAAGACTAGCTGAGATCCCGAAGACAGTGACAGCGGAGATGGCACGGAATGACCTCCGAGCTGATGCTCGTAGTATCCATCTAAGCTTGCAGAATCCAAGTGATAGCAGGAATCGTATGAGATCACATTACTTCCCAAGCCGGCGAGTGAAGAATCATTAGGCCTCGGAAGAGAGACATCAGCTGAAACTCGTGCATGATACCTTCCGACCCCATCGTTTTCCGACTCCATAACCCTGATGGAATTGCCTCCTTCCGTAGCATCTGTTCCGGCACGCGAGCTCAACGCAAAACTTGCAACTTTCACTGGCTCAAAAACCTTATTCCCTATACCTTCATCGTTTGTCTTTGAAGAGAACAATGCCAGGTGACAGTCTCCGATTTCATCTGCTGCACACTTGACATTTCTATGAGTCGTACATGCAACATCCTCCGCCGTCGTACATGCACCACTCAGATTCGCACCTTGAGAGATCGGCAGTGATCCACAGAACCGTGTGAAGCTCGCTGGTGGAAATGGAAGCGGAGGAAGCTTATCGATCTCATGCTGTGCAGCATTCAGCAGCCAATCCACCGCCTTACTGGGTTGGTTAACCCCGAGCTTATCTTGGAGATCATACAACTGGATTGCAGTCGGGACCGAAAGCCTAACACGCCGGTCTCTCAATCCTCTGATGGTGCTGACTTTGCTGTGCCGATCTTTTCCTCCGAATGCACGAGGAACGCGCACGATTCTCGATTCCTTCAGTCCCGGCCATAGCCTTGATGAAGTGGCTGAGAGTATGTCATCGCTCGGAACACCTTCTTGTTTAGTCGTAATTTCCTTTTCTCTCGATCTATTTATCATCTTAAGCCTTTCATCATCCCTTCTTCGTTACTCAAAAGCTCGCAATAGAAGTCGCAGACGAATGCAATCCACCCAAATCTTCTTCGGCAGGATGAACTGCATCTACCGGTATTCCGAAATCAACATCTTGTTTGTTTATCGGGCGAGCATGTGTTCTTTCATTAACAAAACAAAACAAAACAAAAAAAAGGAGAGGTGAGGTGAGATTTTTGGCAACAATTGTCTTTCATTCGTGAGAGGAGAATATAAAACATAGAAAAGATGCAATAACAAGTTGGAGAAATCGTTTCTATTCTTCTTTGTTAGTTTGATTAACATGGTGTATGTTCTACCGAAAGAAGAGTGGCAAATATGCATGCAACAAGAGCACAAACCGTATGCATATGTCGGTCATGGTAGCCATGTGAGAGCTCAGGATCGTGAGATGAACAACAAAATTTTGTGTTCATGCTTCTCAGATAAATATGAAATAGCAATTGCTTCGTAGAGTACGACAAGCTTTGTGTTCGCATCTCATGGTGTGGTGTGTTTAATGGAATGAAAAAAAAAAAAAAGGAAAGGAAAAGAAAAGAAAAACGACTGAGTAAAACAATTAAAGATCCAGATATCATCAGTATCCGACTATAACAAAATTGGAGAAGATTAGATGACCTAAATAAATACTAGTCCAAAACAACATTGATAGATATCATCATATGTTCAAGAAATACACCAAAAATACTAGAAAACTGATACTGCCGTGGATCTCCCCCTCTTTCTGGTGCTTGCTTTTTTTTTTTTTGTTTGGCTTGCTTGCTTCGAGTCTTGGCACGGAAACAATTCAAAGACCAGCAATCAGGAACCACAACTTTGTCGTCTTAATGGGATTAAGCATTCGAGAAAGATGGAACACGAAGAACACACTTGGGAAAGAGCACGGGCAGAGTTCTACCTTCGATTCGCGCCGAACCCTTTCGGAAATGATGAACGACGAGGAGAAAAGGAGAGAGATGCTCGGTTTGTGCAAGCCCTAAGCAAAAGCCAGGGATTTCTCGCATCGATCGCCGAAGATGATGAACCCTAGTATATGCATGCTTGGTGAGGTAATAATATGTTGATGGACTGAATCGGCTAATTAAAGGAGAACGCTTTAGCACCTTCAGGAAAGGAAGCCACGAGGACATATTCTGGTGGTTGATGATCGACAGCAGTAAAATAATGGAGGTAGTACCCATTCAAGATGGGACCATCTTCATCGGTGTCTCGCGATGGCGTTGTCATCTCTTGAAATATCTCGACTTATTGCATTTTTTGTCTTGATCACAATCGAGGAAGATAAATGCAACCAAATACAGATGCCATCTGATGGTTCTAATCGTCGGTAAAAACCTTGCGAGTTTAACTGATTCACCCAGCTGAAAGCTCGCGTTAGATAGATGAAGATCCTGAAAAGCCAAAGAGGAAAGAGCTGGAATTTTAGGTCATTTATTTGATTTAAATCGACACAAAGATGCCGTCCCGTGGTTAAACCCTAGGGAGCTACCACATGTGTAGCACGAGGACCAATACGCCTTTTGAGCATCCTCTAGGTTTGGAGGACCACGCAACTTTGTGTCCTCATCGTGCTACATATCCTTGAAGCAGTGTGAGTACCAAAGATTTGCCGCTAAGCCGAACGCAGAATAAGAATATATGAAAGATCTAACGGTTCTCGTGCCGAAACACTTATCTCAAGCTGCTACGTACATGATGTTGCTCGGGGGGGACTTCGATCTTGAAGAACCATGTCATTTTGTGGTTGGCACTCTCGCTCTCCCTCTCCGGTGCTGCTGGTCCAAACAAAAGAGTCGAATCCATTACCTGGGAAAGGAAAAGTCAACAACAAGACAGGTAATCTTTTTTGGTTATGAAATCTACTGCAGATGGACAGTGCTTTTTTCTTACTTTGATTGCAAAGAGCCAAGGAGAATATTCTTTCATGAGTTCGGTTGGAGCACACTAACCCAAACCCAGCAGCGTTCGAGTGCAGAAGGACAAGCAATATGTTTCCTCGGACATGCTGCGACATAAATGAAATCTTCTTGTGTTTCCTTCTTTTAGAGAAGCATGGGAGAATAGACCAAAGCCAACAACTCATACCTTTTCGTCGTTATAAACACAAGCCAAAAGAAGAACACAAAACCACCAAACGCGGCCTCTTTTCTTGATGTTGGATCGCAAAATCGCTCCTCCGAGATATTCTATGGTTCCATGACTGCGTAAATCCCCCTTGTGCACCTTTCATTCAGTCTTCTTGGATCACGGCTACCAAGCAGCGAAATCCCTACTGAACATCTCATATCAAGAACATCAGGAACTAATTCCACCAGCTTGTTCACCGACTTCTTACCATCCTTGTCTCTTACGTTTTGGTTGTTGGATTAAAGTGCATGAAGGCCATAACACCATCACCTTCGGGGGGAGACGAAGAAGCGTGGTTGAGTAGGCTTTTCCATGGAAAGAGATGGTCGTAGAGGAAAAAGAAACGAGAGCCGTTCGTGGGAAACACCATTTATGTGTTCACTATCATTGAGCTTGAATCAGTTATAGGCAGTACAGCAACAGGCATAGGCATTCGTTCTGATGGCCGAATCTGGTGCAGCAGAGGAAGAGCTGTTGTGATCCAAGTAGCCACCCGATCACTGTGGATCATGAGACTACCGTGTAGGGTTTCGGTCCAGAGATTGGGCTGTGCTTGCGACATGGCACATTGTGATGTAAGCAGGTAAAGGGAACAAGGCATGCCAAAAAAGCAGCGGAGGATGTGCGATCCAAATCAGCAAGGAAAGTGACCCAGCCAGGCATGTAAGCAAACAAGTCTAGATTTCTAAGTTCGTCTTTTTTTTCTTTGACTCTCACATCAAAGTTACAACTTTAAATTGCACAAGGAGAAGCAGAAAAATCTGCGACTCGAAAGTTAGCTCGCGAGGAGCAATAACTATGTCTTCAATTACATCAGCAAGCATGACAACAGATTTAGATTTTGATGCAAACTAAGTTTACGAGGCAAGGAAGTTGTTCCCTCCAAGACTACGATGATCTTGTGTGGGGGTTTTCATTCTGTGAGTCTTCTCATCATGGTTTGCCAAGGATCATGCTTTCATCAATTTCTACCCCTCTCTCTCTCTCTCTCTTTTCTTTTGATGCACTTTAAATCGACACGATCATACTCGAGACATGTGAGTCGGAAAAATATGACTTAAGTAACAAGAAACTTGTCACAGCAAAAACTTGACCCAATAAGAAAAAATCTGTCATGGAGGTAGGCATAAGGTGAAAAATGTCAAGAGCAAATGAGTCGGAATAACCAAACCTGCATGAGAGTAAGTTTGCAATGGCGAGAGACATAAAGAAAAGAATGCCCGAAGTAGGGAGATAGAGTGTCAACCCCTCTTTTACTCGAGGTGGGTAGGCCCAACATAGCCTATCAGCTTGGAGGCCCATAAATTAAAAGAAAAAAGAAAGAAAAAGAGATGCAAGCACCTTAGGTAGAAATAAGGTCTCTATATATAAAGAAAAGAGATGTGAACCCCGCTTTCTCTCAAGGCAAGGAGGTCAAAAAACGGATCCTCACCATACGCCGAGGTGTGGAGGTCGAGAAGCTTGACCCTCACTTTTGCTAAAGATAAGGAGGTAGGGAAATCCGACCCCCGCCTTGCCCACATAGACAAGAAGCCAAGGGGGGAGGCTGTTGGAAGCAGTCATAGACTCTCCCTATAAAATATTTCATGAAATATTCCGTCTCTTTAAGGTTATGTATAAAAGCTCATTTTCAACACAATACAAATTAAATTACTTTTTTTACCACTCGCATCTACACTCATATACCTCGGGTTATTAACTTGAGCGTCGAAGGGACCAAAACCAGGTCGAGAAATCTCTCTCGAGGTTTTCTGACTTTGGTCTTTATGCAAGTGGCATCTCTAAAGCTCAACGTTTTTATCTCATAGGCACTTCGGATAACCCTATGTATATGGGTCCAGACCACGTCAGACTGACTAGGATGTTAACGACTTCGTCCTTCAATAGAGGATAAGCAAAGTAGGTAATGCTATAATCGGCGATGAAAGCATGTATCCTTCCATCGTCCAAACTAATCAAATCAAATAGGACATTTTTGAAAAGATTCTGCATATAGATACTCATCGAGTTTCTTCCAAGACCCCTTCTAATTCTTAAACAGGTGTCCAAGTAGTCGTGGGCATCGCAGGTGCATCCCACGGGCTTTCGTCCATGAATTATATAGAAAATCGACCCATTAGCAGTTCAGGTCGGGTTTGCATGATATATTCCATGTGGAACTCAATTCGAATGGCTCACACCTGATAGAGAATATTTTGGTGTCACCCCCATAACGATAGCTGATAGCCACCTCAGAATCGACATGGCATCTCAGAGATAATGTGACGCACACGTGTGGTACAACCTTGACACGATGTAGCAAACTCAGAAGTGATGCATAATTGCAACCGTGCCGCTTGGGATCATACAAAGGCGTCCCCGAATGGAACGGAATCAGAAGAGTTAGCTTATGTCATTCAAAGCAGACGAACCGACCGTCTGGAGTGTCCACGATCATTAACAACTTGCATAAGACCGACCATTGAGGAGAGGTATAAACATTGACTCTTTGGCCATTGCTAGCAATGTGGAAGCAATCAATAGCCTTTCCACTCTCTACTATCTTATTTACACACCTCATACTATTGTCTTCCTCCCCCCCTGTCTTTTACTGACTTAAGCATCGAAGGGGTCAAGCCGAGAAACTCCTAGCGCGGACCTGTTGTGCAAGACCACCAACGACCAAAAGACGACTACACAGCCTAGAGGTGACGTCATGGCCTGAGAACCACCCATCCGCTAGGAGATTACTCCGCAGCAAGGAAGATCCTCGTTCCTCTACCTAACCTCTCCGTTTCCAAGCTAGGGCACCTCCAATGAATCATCTCGTCGGTAGGCCTCCCATACCGACTCACCACATCAGCATCCGACATAAGCAACGAGGAGACACCAAAAGAAACCTACGTCTTTGATAGTGAACATAGCAACGGATCGATTCACCGGTCGACGATACTTTGTGACTTATCAACACTCGTGACGAGTATATGAGGCCGGATATCTGAGTGTGAGGGTAAGCAAGGCGGGTTATGCTACGGCCGACGGTGAAAGCGTGTGTCGTTCCGTCGTCCAACCTAACCAAATCAAACGGGGCAGTTTCAGAAAGATTCTACGCGTAGATACGCGCCGTCGCTGACCCTTTCTAATTTTTGGACACGTGTTCAAGTAATCCTGGCCATCGCTGACGCTTTCCTCCACGAAGATCGATCGAGGAATCCCACAGCCAGACGTGGCCGCAAAACACGCGAATTCTAAGGCCGTCCAAACGACGACGCAGTTCGCGGTCGACCTCAGGCACGATAAGATTTATGTGGACCCCACACTTCTCGGTACAGTCCGGTAGTGGCTGGTAGAATGTCGCGGGTCGGAACACCCAACTCATTCTGCTCGGAAGAGTACTTCCCAGGACTCGGCAACATGTGGGACCCATCAGTTGTTATCTGCGACCGATTCGAAGTCGGGCACTAACCTCTGCTTCGCAGGTCTCGAAGACGGAGGAGTCACATTCGCAGGTCTCGAAGCACAGAATGATGTCAGGGGGATTAGTCTAAGACTCGGAATGTAGCGCTAATTCCTCCTATAAGATTGGGCAGAACTGAAGGAAAATGGCGAAGGGAATACCTGAAAATTCGATGAAAGAATAGCAGGCAGCGGGGCAACGGTGATCGTCGATCGATGTCCACCCGAGAAACAATTCCTGTCCAACTAAATTACAGAATCAAGTATCAGCCGCCATTAACATTAAAGAAATATTATGGCCGAGCAATCCAATAGGAGAAGGATTTTAAGCACCGGTAGAAGTCAGCAGAACAAGGTAACAAAGGATCACCTCATAAAATTGGCCAAGCGATGTTCTAGTGATAGAACATCTTAACATTTCAAGTGGTCTAAAATCAGGAAGCAGTAGTAATGTTGATGTAATCTTCTGTTTCTCTTTGACCTGCACCAACATTGAAATCTCCCATACAAAATTTAGCTGGATAATCTAGTCATTGAGGCATAGAAACTCCACAGTCATGTTGATATAATCTTCTGTTTCTCTTTGACCTGCACCAACATCTAGATATAAAAAATACCATGTGCCTCATCTCAAACTATCCTATTTACTTCTTCAAGGATATAAATACCCCACACATAAACTCTCATTCTATGCCCATGACAATGACTTTGAAAAATGAGTGCTAATAAAGTTAGCACAACATAAAATTTTAAGGCAACTTAAGACTGTACAAAATACTTACAATTTTCGAGGGGGCAATAAAACATGACATTTGAATACACCACCCCGTCATCGCCACAAACCAACTCCATAACGATAATAGTAGCTTCAGACAATTTTAAATTTATAGTTACGACTGAAGAATCCTGAGAAAGGCAAATATGATCTAAGGTAATCAAACTTAAAGCAAATCAACTAATTGTTATCAGAAGTTACAGTTAATTATAACCCTGCGTGATAGCAAGGTTTACAATCTTGGTTTCGAACCAGTCGATATGATTCTTATAAACTGGGTGATATATTGATCTGTACCAATGGATATCGCCAAAAAATGATACACTGGTCAAGAACCTATGAGTACAATGGTAAGTATCAGTTTGACCAACCCGATATTTGATGTGGTAGGCCTTGGTTGCAATATAATACCATCAGCTTAATGATAAAAAATGCAGCTATACTTGCACTTTCAAATTGACACTTCTTGCCGGATCAAAATGGAGGAAAGATCTACACCCTTACAATGAGATTTTCTTACATTAAGATTCTTTTGGTCTTTCAATGAGATCATGGTTTCATTATTAACAGATGCTGCAGCATTAGACCAACCTAGGTAGCCTTCTGTGCCAAAACCTGATACGGAGATTGACATGCCGCACAACCACTTGAACGATAAATCCAGAATCCATCTGCAATAAGCCAAGACTTCCATAAGCAACATAAAGCTTGCTGACCTGACTGGATTTGTGGAAAAGCATAATAGGCTTTGTCTCCTTTGTGCATTCCAAGATACAAGCCACTTAAATACTGTGGCTATGGTCCTAGAGAAGTTCCTCATTCATCTTCGACAGAGAAAACTTCTCTCAGTACAGGAACCAAAACCTGATATCAGGGAAATTGACCTGTAAAAGCATGACAAAGGATATGTACGCTGCTACATGCAAGAAAATGGCCACATTTGTCCCTTCAAAGAACTCTCAGATCATCTGCAGGAAGAACAAATAAGTATTGATTCATTATTTAATCAATTCAGTTTAAATGATAATTCTGTTTGTTACAACGAAGCATCACTGCCACTACTGGTTACTAAAATTTGCTAAAAGAAACAATCTGTAAGTCCATTGCACGGTTGCCTTTTCAATGTATATTCCCTGCAACATTACAAAATGCTTGCATATCACATTCAAAACAACCTACAAACATGAGTTTTACACCTTTGCTGTAGGTACAAAAATTGAATGAAAAGTCAAAAACATGGTCCCATATAATTTCTTTTAAAAAACAAGATGGTAAGGGCAATTCACAACCTCACCTGTTTGTTTACTTATGATCTAATGAAACTATAGTTAATTCTAGGATATTGAATGTGAGGTAAATGCAGGGTTTTGCTCGCAATAAACAAGATTTATAGGGTACAAAGTACAAACATTGTGAATTTGCAAGGTATCAAGCTAATAAGAAACTTTATAGAGATACATTTATAGAACACCCACTACAAATATCAATTAAAGAAATCTGTCCACGTTTCGAGATTATTATATGTTTTAATATCTCAGTCTACCTTAGTCACAGGTCCTTTATCATTTCTCATCTCAATTTCAGCCCAACAACCCAAATCCACTCCCATTTTCATTTTATTATATACGAAGAGAATTAATTATGATATCATGCGCCGGACATGGTATAGTTTGTATATTAGATGTATATTAGTTTCAAAAAAACCTTGAGATGATGCTTGAATTCCATATAATATTAGCATGCTCAGATTTGTAAGAATACAATGGTAATGTTGCAAGCAATTCCCTACCTATGTTGATTTTATGGATCAGTCATGCTAGGGTAAAGAATTTTTTTAATCAAACAACATATGGTGTAACTAGATCAGAGAGCTTAAAAAAAGTGATTAGATTTTTAGAAATTAAAATTTAATTTTTACAATATATCAGAGAATGAAAAATCAAAACTTATGTAATATGCATAGGAGAGAATATAGAAATATATGAAGGTAAAAGTTACGGTTTGATTAAAGAAACGTAGCAAAAATGCATAAGATATAATGACAATTTAACTGTATAAATTAAGTGCATTTACATACATTTTCACATTTTTATCTATTTATAAGAGAACACGATCTTTTCACCACTTTCTCTGTAGAAAATATTTGAATAATGACTATTATAGCCCTTGTTACCAAGTAAATGTAGAGAAAGAAAAAAATGCACCCCACTCTGACAGGTTATATGAAGAAAAAACATCTGCAAGATGGTGACTATACCAGCAATATCATATAAAGAAACTTACTTGGACAAAACTCCTTGGTGTTGCAACCTTAAAACAGCTCAATTACTTCAGTGTGGAGAATGTCTCATATCACCTGTTATTGAATTTTAAGACACTTTTACTACTGATGAGAAACAAGAAGTAGAAATGGTGAAAAGTTTCCAGACAGATACGAACCATTACCCTCCCATATTATGCAGGACCCATCTTTGAAGTAGAGACTGCAAAAAAAAATAAAAAATATATAGGCCATCATAATTCTTCATCAGTTTCATCTTCAAACTCTGCCTACATGTTCACTACCGATTGTACAAGTTGTCTAGATTTTATAGAATAAAAATAAGAGTTGTAATCATAAAAGCATTACAAAAATCTGTTTTCTTTTCTTCTTTGACAAAGTCTAATATCATCCACATATTTTTCCTGTGCATAAAGCTACACGGGGGAAAAATCTTTTTTACCTGCAAGAATTAAGAGTATAGTATCTCTAAAGCATGTATGATTTGGAAGTATGAAAATACACAAGCTTAATAATCGGTCTAGATAAAACATGGCTGCCCTATTTTCTAGTAATAGCCAAATGTAACAACAGTCGTCAGCACAGAATCAGCAACTGAAAAGATATATCATATGGTACACAAACTGTAGCTAAATCTTCGTATCCAAGAATATATAGCATGTCATACCTCTCTAAGTATGTTGATTGTGCCCAAAATGTGGAGGTTGGATTTCCTTCAAACGTTGAACAACTTGCTTCATAGTGGGTCTAATAGACAGTGAGTCAACAGTACACTTGACACCCAAGTGTAGGGTCTCTACCAAATCATCATGGGGAGCCACATCCCAGAGCCCCTCGGTGAAAAACTCACGAGCCCGGCCTTTTTGCAGCAGCATGCATGCCCAAGTAACTATGTTGAAACCATTACCATATGGAGAGAAGGAAGGATCTAGTGCTTTTTTATCTGAAATTAATTCCAGCAGTACGACACCGTAGCTATATACATCTGCTTTATCAGAAACACGACACGTCATGGCATACTCAGGAGCAACATAACCAAATGTTCCAGCGACACCAGTGGTTGCATGGGTCTCAGAATTTCCTAGAAGCCTAGCCAGTCCAAAGTCAGAGAGATAAGCATTGAATTCATTATCCAGCAATATATTGCTAGGTTTAACATCCCGGTGGAGGATACGAGGCACACATGTGTCATGCAGATAAGCAAGTGCACACGCCACGTCCAAAGCAATCTTGTGAAGCATCCTCCAATCCACAGGCCTTCTTGACCTTTCTTGTATAAATCTCTCCAAATTACCTCCAGGGAGATAATTATATATCAAAAACATCTCAGTGTCACTAATGTGATAACCTATTAGTGTCACAAGATTAGGATGCCGCCATCTTCCAAGTGTTTTGATCTCTGCATGGAACTGTTGAGCACCTTGAAATCTCCCTACTGCAAGCCTCTTTATAGCCACCAAGACCCCTGGTGAAATCTCAGCCTTGTATGTGGCCCCAAAACCTCCACTTCCAATGCAATTGCTTGCATTGAAACCCCCAGTGGCTCGCACAACACTCTCATAATTCAAAGGAACCCCAATATCGACAAAAACAGTCACTTCTTTTCTTCCAGAAGACCGAGTGGTGGACCTAGGTGCACACTTCCTTGTGTAAATATAGAGGACTATCAGAGCTAGGAGGACTGAGACTATAGCTGATGCTGATGCGATTGAAGCAATTTCGATAGAACTAAATCCACCACCACTGATATCATTTGGTGAGCCGTTTGGTGGTGACTCAGAATATGATTGCGAGTTCTGGCTGCTCCCTTGCAAATCAGATGACGGAACAGAGAGAGAGTATATATGACAAGATTGGAGTAAAGGGTTGCCGAGGACACTATCACATCTCAGTGTACTGGCATTTAAAGGCAATGGTCCAGATAAATTATTATATGAAACATTGAACTTAGTAAGCGATGTCACATTAGCAAAAGCAGAAGGGATATTCCCAAAAAGTTTATTGTTGTTGAGTAACAGAGTAGTAAGATTTGACATCTTCACAAGATCACTAGGAATATCACCTGTAAGGGAATTTGATGAGAGATCCAAAACCTTCAGTGATTGCAACTGATCAATGCCAGAAGGAATGCGGCCACTTAAATTGTTATCAGATAACGACAGATAAGTCAAGCTTTTTAACTGTTTAATGGTGGCAGGAATCTCACCCTGCATCTGATTCCTACTTAGATCCAGGCTAACAAGATTCCACAATAACCCAATAGTTGCAGGGATTGTTCCCGATATCTGATTATTGGCAACATCCAGAACCACAAGAGACCTGCATGTTGTACCTATTTCTTGTGTAAACCCACCACGCACCATGTTGTTGCTTAAGTCGATTATCAAATGATTCACTTTGTTGCACTTTTCTACAATAATGCCATTCAGCGACCCAAAAAGGTGGTTGTCATTAGCCAAAAATGCATAAACAGTCTGGTTAGCATACCCATTAGTGGCCAATGGTAAAGAAAGTAGACTACCCGTAAAATTGTTCTTTCCAAAATTATGATATATAGCAGATTCACCACCAGATTCAAATATGGGCAAGTTAAGTCCTGTGCGGCTCTTATACGCAAAAAATGAAAAATAAGCTGAGGATAGGTCATCTCTAGGGAACTGATATAAGAAGCATTCCTTGTAAGCAAACCTTGGGATGGAGGCAGACAACTGATTTCCACTGACATTAAAGAAATCCATACATGGCACAGGAAGATCCTCCTCAAGCCAACCTGTCAAACTGTTTGAGCTCAGATCAAGAAATCTAAGATTTCTGCACTGACCATAAGCTTTAGGTATTGGTCCTGTAAAAAGATTCTGGCCCAAATTAACCATTTCCAAGTTCTCACAGGTACCCCAATTGCTAGGAATCTTGCCTTGAAATTTTGCCCTTGGGGCCCAAAGCACCCTAAGCTTTGGCAGAACAGTGATGTTTTCAGCAAGTCTCCCTTGGAAACAATTGAATTCATCTATATCAACAGAAGTCGAAGCTACCTCCTCCGGAATTGGATCATAAAGATTAAGAAGAACAATGACAGTCAATTCTAGGCAGTTCCCTAGGTCCTCAGGTACGAATCCACTCAAACTGTTCCTCGAGACATCCAAAACTTGAAGCTTATTCAATCGACCAAGATCAGAAGGAATGAGACCATCCAAAAGGTTGGAGAATAGCAATAGGACTCGCAACTCGGTGCAGTTGCCTAAATTGGACGGAATGCTTCCAAACAAGGAATTTCCAGACAAGTCCAAGATTTGGAGATTTCGGCACCCATCTCCAATCTCATCCGGAATTGACCCATCAAGCCGATTAAAAGCGAGATACAGTTCTTCAAGTTTGGAGAAACCACCAAGAAATCCTGGAATCGTTCCGTTGATCTGGTTGCCTGAGAGGTCTAGGGTTTCTAAATCTACACATCTCGAGAGGGAGGGAGGAATCTCACCTTTGATCAAATTGGAAGCCAGACTTAGCTCACGCAACCGGCGAGGGAAACGCGAGGGCAGGCCACCCGAGAGCGAGTTTCCTTCGAGATCAATCACTTCCAGCTTCTCCAAACCCCAGATCTCGTCAGGGATCTCGCCATCAAAACCATGGAAGGGCAAGGAGAGCACCCTGAGCTCGGATAGGCTCCCGACGGCTGCGCTCAGCCTTCCGGCCATCCTCCGGCCGGGATCGCCGCAACTCAGCCGATAAGGACCGGATCGGGAGCAAGGGAGCGGGGAAGAGCCACCTTTCGCGGAGATGTTAAGGGAGACGACTCGGGATCGGCCGTCGCAGGAAACGCCGGGCCAGGAGCAGTGGTCCGCGGAGGAGCCCCATACGTGGAGGAGACCAGCGGGGTCTGCCAGGACGGAGCTCTTGAACTGGAGAAGGGCGGATCTCTCCGCCTGGCGAGCGTCCAGATCCCCGCCGCCACCGGAGGCGGAGATCGAGACCAAGAGGAGGACTAGGAAGGACAAGGAGGATGAGGCGAGGGTTATCCGGCGGGACTTCATCTGCGTTGGGCAGCCAAGGATACGTCGCCAGAAATCGCAGGGAGACAAGAAGGTCGTCGTAGTCTCACAGAACTCCAACTCTAGCCTTACATGGGAGAGGAGGAGGAGGAGGAGGAAAGCTCGGAAGAACCAAATTAAATCGAAGAAATCTTGGGTTTCTTTGAAGGAAGAAGCAGAAGGAGAGAAGTAGAAGAAGAAAGACGAGATTTTTCCCCTTTTTTTTCTCACAGTTTCTTTTCTTTCTCCTCCCTCCCTGTCGAGTTTTCAATATAATAATAAGCTTCTTCGTTATTCTACTGACACAGACTTTACCGGCCGTGAAAATATTTTCTATTTCCGTTTTGGCGACTCGAATTTTATACATATTTGATTTCGTTATTACCACTCTCATGATCGGCTGTAATCATCGATCGACGATGAGAACACGTGCCCGGATGAAGAACAGAGTTGCAACGTGGGACCCACTCAAGTGCGTCGCGAGCGGAGGAATCCGGTGTTTTTGGTGCTCTGGAGATAAAATAGAGGGGAGGATGGAGCGCCGGGCGGCTCGGGGCACGTGGGGGCCGCGCTCGCACGTGTCCACGGGACCCAAGATGAGCCGTGTGGAGCCCGCGTCAACTCTCGAAATAAAATATATCCACCAAAGTGTGGTTTTTCCGCCAGTAAATGGTCCTCCGAACACTTGTTAGTTTCGAATGATTTGGAGTTGATCTAGAACCATTTAATCTTTCTCGTGAGCTTCATATGGTAAGTGCAGCGTCGAGATTCCTCGTATCCAATTCACCTTCAAACCTAATTGATCGATCTTTTATATGACTAAATAAAATATCATAGACGTAGGTAGTGATACAGCCTATTTTGGGTGCAAGACACGTTACAGTTGATGTCACACGTCAAGTCAGAATCCATACCAAGATATTATTTGGTATGTCCATCATGTCAATCCATGTGCGACTGACCCTTGGACAATAGTATAAAGACCTCTGACCGACATTCGGTCAGAGAGAAGGAAAATAATTACACCCACAACTGACTTGCTCGTCAGAGAGGCCAAAGTCGGGAATCACCCGACGAAAACCTTTTTTGCAGGAAAGCGATCACCCTGAGCCACGAGCGCCTCGACTCATAAATCACCATCCGATGAATGAAGGCAAGCTGTCACCTATCCTGAGAACGGCGCTTGGATCAATAAACGCTGACTAACATCCCGTCGTGAAGGCCCGACCTACCTCGGCATCCAGCTCAATCAATAAAGAACTCTCGATATCGACCCGTGGACCTAGCCATGTTGATTCACCAACCACGATACATTTGTTCACCAACAGATAGTATCTACAAATCAGGTAAATACAGATCCACTAAAAATGAACCTTAATAATGAAGTAAAAATGGAGACGAAATATTAAATTTGCCCAAAAAGCATCAGAGTTATCAAAAAAAAAAAAAAAAAAAAATATATATATATATATATATATATATATATAAAGGATAAATATTTGATAATTCCTTAGACAACTCAGAACAAAATTTTCCTCCCATGTTAATTTTTTTATACTTGTACATATATATTTCATAAACCAGGCAATAAATCTTATATATTTTCTTTTCTTTCTATATATATATATATATATATATATATATATCTTTCACATGAAAAGAGGGGAGGGGGTATTCTGCTTCCTCAAACCAGAGACTCTCGAGTCAGATGGCTTTTCTTTGCTCCATCTTCCGGTTCTCTGATGACAGTACAGGAAGGAATCACTCGCCACGGCCACTTCGGTGAGACCCATTTATTTGCCTTGGCCAAATCCAAACCTTCCATCGATGCTAAGACTTCCAACATGGAAAGGGGTCCACGCACACCGGATGCGAACTGTGTCTTCAATGGCAACGGAGACCGGGCTGTTGCTCTGACCGGTCCTTCTTGAGTTCGGGACGCGTAAAGCGAGAGTGATTTCTTACATTTGACAAAAACATGAACTTTATGTACATCAAATCCTTGCAAAATCGATACTTGTATTTCAGATGAGTACGTGCAAGTATTTTCGTTTTCTTTTCAGTACAAGCTGTTTTTTCACTAGCACTATATAGATATATCAAAAACAAAAACCTACTTTTCCCAACTACTGTCTAATATGTTTCCATGTCATAATTGAGCATGCTGGACAACGAATGATGATCGAGCTACTACTACTCGAGCACATAGTGTAGCTGAAACATTTTATGAGGTTAACACAGAATAGACAGTGTTCTACCATCCATGATGCAGAGGGGAAGCTTATCATCTGGGTATTTGGACAGGTGGAAAGTTCAAGATGTAGCAGGAAACCAGCACCGGTCATCTAGTTGTTAGTCTTGCCGGAACTCTTTCTCTGGTCAACGTCAATCCCATAAATCAACCTTGAATGTTGCCCACTTTAGGTGTCCCACGATTGTTTGTCAGTGAAATGATATATGCCCAGCCAACCCCCATAACACTACTCTTCGTTATCCATTTGAGTTATTATGTAAGAGTAGAGACACAAAGGACAAGGTAGGGAGGAAGAGTGCTCCTCTTTAAATAGTATCGAAGATGTCCTCTTAAGCAGAAAGAGATC
Organism: Musa acuminata AAA Group; assembly: GCF_036884655.1. Classification (NCBI taxonomy): domain Eukaryota; kingdom Viridiplantae; phylum Streptophyta; class Magnoliopsida; order Zingiberales; family Musaceae; genus Musa; species Musa acuminata. The sequence continues at coordinate 440,764 of NC_088344.1, forward strand.
GAGGAATATGCTTCTCAACCGGACAAGCTTTGGGTGTCCATGAGCCCCCTCGATACAGCTTGTTTTTGGTTGGTCATTCTAGTTAATTAAACAAGGGTTGTTGTAGAGCTAGAAGAGAACCTTTTACCAGGAGGAGTTCCTTATCTTCAATGGTTCCTTACACTGTTAACTTGCTCAAGGGGGTGGCATAATGCTCGTACACACAGGTCAAAACAACTGCAGCATTACTGCAACATGTGAGAACCAAGAGAGGAAGTCAGTCGTTCAAAGCAATCTTGTAAGATCTTTTTCCATGCTTGAATATTACTTCTTCCCCAGTCGAGATACATGCAGAGAGAGAGAGAGAGACAGAGAGAGTAGCTTTCTGAAAGACCAATGGAGGTCATGGAAGATTTGTGGTGGAGAGAGAGAGAGAGAGAGAGAGAGAGAGAGAGAGACAGAGAGAGTAGCTTCTTGTAGAGGAAATTAGTGCTGGGTTGAGGTGATAGGGGATGCATCTGCGCTGTGCGCATCTTGGAAAGTTTCAGAGTGGTCTCATCTAAAGCACAAAAAATAACGACGGATCAAAGAAGTTGCTTCGATCTAATTGGAACACACTGGAGATGGATTGGATCAACATCAATATATCATCCCTGATCTCAGATTGTCAACCCTAAATAGAAAGATAAAAGGACATTTGCCTGTCACAGACTGAGAGAGAGAGAGAGGTGTTCCGGTGACAAAGAGCGGCCATACCGCCATTGGGCCCATCAGCACCCCGAATAACGACGAAGGTAGCCATGCGAGTAACTTAGTCAGGTAGGCCAAGAATATTCTCTTATTTGAGAGACGAAAGTATTAGGCCGAGTCAACGTTCCCTCCCGCGGTGGTCGCGACAACTCGCCACCACCAAACCGGTCGTCATGGTCCAACCGCGTCAGGCTCAGCGACTGCCCCGATCGGACGGTTAGATTTCTCCAACACGTCGACGGCTGTGATGGGAGCCTGCTGTTTCATCCTTTGTCCTCTTCTTCCCCATCCTTCATGCTTTCCATCCCTAAAAGATTCGTCTTACCATGAACATGAAGTTCTGTGAAAACGGAGGGCCCGCTGTTCCAGCCAGTAAAAGGATTGGTAAAGTTGGGGTAGATATTGAACTGGTTGGCAAAACTATGATCTTGTTCTTTTGTTTGTTATTTTTCTCTCCGTCGTCATAGTGATTGCGAGAGCCACAGACAATCTAACGCGAAGGGAAGAGAAAGGCGAGAAGAGAGGAGAGAGGCCATCTTTTAGAGCAGTGGGAAGCTTCGTATCACCTTCCTCATCCCTCCTAAGTTCTCTCTAGGTTCTCCGCCATATTCCTCCGACAGAAAGCTATTTTTTTTTGGGGGGGGGAGGGGGGGTCTTTTTCATCTGATCACTCTCTCTCGGTTCGTGAAAAGGAGGGATTTTTAGTTCCACAGCTGTTTGCTCCACCTTTTCTTTTAATCTGATCACGATTTTCGAACGAAGAGTATAATCTTCCCGTCTCGTTGTTTGATTGACTTCCAGTCTTGCTGTTGCTACTTGTCCGAGTTGATCTTCGCTTTAGGAGGAGGAGGGAGGGTTTCGTTGCCCTAGAATACAGAAGATTCGATTTTTGAGTTGGAAATCATCTGTTCGATTCCGGTCTCTTGTTTGCTACTTTATGTTTCTGTTGATAATCTCGCAACTCCATGTCTTCTTCCTTGTTTGCTTCTGATTATAAGTGACAGGATTGCATAATGATCGAACCTAAAAGAGAAGAACGGAGATGGGGAGTTTACGATCTATTCTGGCTTAAAATCTCATGAAACCCTCTTCCGGTTGTTGCTACAGTTACCACTTAGCTACAATTTCCATACAGTCTGCTACGGTTAGGGTTAGATGCTGTATTTGCTTATGTCCTGTCAGATTTCTTCTCCCTTTTCATTTGTTCGTGAGTTCATATGAGGTTGAAGATATCTAATCTTAAGTGCAATCCGATGAAGGTGTCAGTCAGCTTAACTGGTAAAGAATCGCAAGGTCCTCTTGCTACAATCTCAATATTTCTCTTGTTATGCTCTAATATGAATTCTTGAAAATTTTCTTCAAGGTTCCTTTTTCATTGGGTCATTATTTCTTGTTGATCTGTGCAAATAGTGCCTCAATTTTGCATCAGTGGTACAAAGGATAAGACTCAGAAAAAAGTTTAGGATTTTGATTATGACAGCACGTTAAGGTGCTAAATGACATAGAAGAAGGATCTCAGAGGGGTTTTACTTTGCTGTTATCCTCTTTTCATGTTACTGTGGTGAAGTAGTGGGATCATAGCAACATCATTCTATGGAAGGTCAGGTCTCTGTAGGAACAGCTCAGGTGGACGGAAGATGTGTTGTGGTACAGAAAGAGACTCAAAATCTTACTGATGAAATGGTAGAAATGATTGCTGATATTGGCATCCGATACTCGGACTTGACAATTGCAGAAGAGGTGGGAACTGGTGACATTGAAGAGCAGCTGAAGGAACTGGAGAAGAAGATTCTGTTACGTGATTCTGATACGTTACCGATACAGGATCAAGTTCTGCCACAAGTATCCGAGTACTTAAAGGATGTGAATGAAGTCTGGGAACTTGGTGGAGTCTTAAGATTACTATGTTTGAGCAATGAAGATGAGAAACATAATGAACTCCTGAATTTTGCCGAAATCACTCTTCAGATGGCCATGGAAAGACTTGAGGATGAGTTTGTCCAACTTCTCACTCAATGCTGCAAACCTTTGGTACCTGACAGCATGTCTCTTCATTCTGCAGAAGAAGACAGCATGGACAACTTCTCAAACAGTTCTTTTGATGAGGAATCAGTTGAGGCCATGTCTCACAGTGATACCGCCAGAGAGTCAGAGAATGTTGTCATTGATTTGATCAATCATGGTTTAATTTCTGATATCACAGCCATTGCCAATTTCATGTGTCTATGCAATTATGAGAAGGAGTGTTGTCAGGCATATGTAATAGTCAGAAAAGATGCAGTCGAGGAGTGCCTGTCGGTTCTCCAATTCGATAGATTCAATATTGAAGAAGTTCTCAAAATGGGGTGGAATGTCTTGCATCGCACGATAGAGAAGTGGAAGCAAGCAATGCAGGTGTTTGTTCGGGTCTGTCTTGCTAGGGAAAGACATCTTTGTGATCTTGTCTTTGGAGAACTTCCAGGATCAATCAGAGAACCTTGTTTCGTCAATATCTCAAATAGTTCAATTCTTCAACTTCTCAGTATTGCTATGGCCATAGCCCTTGCACCTCGAAAGCCAGAAAGGCTATTTCAGACACTCAATACATACGAGGTTTTAAGTGATCTTCTTGTGGACATGGAGCATTTCCTCCCGGAAGACTATGGATCTGGCATACTAACTGAATGCCATGAAGTTTTACTGAGATTGAAAGAATCTGTGAGTGGGACTCTAGAGGAGTTCAAATATAATATTCAGTCAAGCATATCATATACTGCATTTCCTGGAGGCGGAGTCCATCATCTTACAAAGTATGTCATGAATTATATCAAAGCCCTTTCTGCTTATGGGGAGACACTTGGTTCTGTTCTTGAGGGCCAACAGGGCACAGACCAATCTTCAGTGATGGAAGATGGTGACAGAGAAACTTCTTCGAATCAATCCCCACTGGTTTGGCATCTGAAGTCAGTGACCAAAATTTTGGAAGCAAACCTTGCTCATAAGTCCCAGCTATACAGTGATGTCTCTCTGCAAAGCATTTTTATGATGAACAATGTCTGTTACATGGTTGACAAAGTTAAACAGTCTGACCTTAGAAACTTCTTTGGTGATGAATGGATTCGGGCGCACATTGTGATGTTCCAAAAGCATGCACGGGACTATGAGAGGGCCTCATGGACTTCTGTCCTCTCGTTCCTGAAGGAAGAGGGGATTTGCAGGACAAGTTCTAGAAATCCTTCCTCGACAGTCCTTAAGGACAGATTCAGAGGTTTCAACCATGCATTCGAAGAGGTTTACAACGCACAGACAGCATGGTCAGTTCCGAATGCTGGACTCCGGGATGATCTGAGGATCTCTGTATCCACCAAGTTGATACAAGCATATCGGATTTTTGAAAGTAGGCATGCTGGCTATCTGGATGGTGAGAGACATCGAGAAAAGTACATCAAGTACTCCCCAGATGAATTGGAGGAATACTTGCTGGATCTTTTTGCAGGGTCCCCAAGGTCATTGCAGAGCCAACGAAGGTGATATAGGTACATTCTTGAAGTCTCTGCTGCCACTTGTTTTCTGTACAACGTGTGAGATACGTGACCAAGTAGTTGTAGATAAAGTGTCTTATGGTGTTGGATGCCCGATATTGATGCTAGTAATATTTGTCCTTATATCCTAAGGATTCCTGGTTATCCAGACTGTCTTCACCTTCGAGGTGAAAATATGTTGGTTTGTGACTTGACAAGTGCAATCACTTTCTAAATAGGTCGGTTGCCGAGTTACAGATGATTGACATAGACTAGACTCGTTATGCAACAATATTTCTATTTTGCTTGAGCAGCATTTGGCATCATTCATGTAGAAGAGACAATGGTATCAATAGGTGCATCATGTTTTTACCATGTTTATTGCTCTTCGTGTAGTAGAGACAACGGTATCATTCATGTGGAAGAGACTGATGATAATTATGGACAAAATTTTCAGACTCTTTGCTCTGTTTTAAGGTTAATTTGTACCGAACAATTTCAATACCCATGTATCTTTCTCTCTGATCCTAGTGAGGAAAGTTCAAGTCGAGTCAATAATATTGATCACTTTATATCGGCAGCCTATGACCCATTCAGCAGCTCTGCTCCCTTCTTGGTTTATGGCCCCCTTGCGACCACCGCATTAAGAGATTTCATCGTAGCTTCCTCAACAACAATATATCCATGTTTTCCTGCTTCTGGACAGCAACTGTAGTTCTAGCTCCTATCATAGAGCTAACTAACATTTCAACACCCCCCGTTAAGTATATTTGCTTTATCCTAATGAGAAGCTTAAGTTTAGTCAAATTTGAGTATATCTGTATCTGTCGGCAGGCATGGACGGACAATCGGTTCCCATCCATCTTTGTGCATTTTATCTTGGCTTGTGACACAGCAAGCACCAAGCAAAGAGAACATGCATGCATCACCCACTACACCAAGGTAATGCCAATAAGAACTTGCATGTGAAGTTGTTCCAGTTAATTGCTCTCTTCGTTCGTCATTGAAAGGAAAAAAAAACTATGATGGACAGTGATTCTAATCAGGTGATGAAATCAAATTTGCCAACTTTGTCATCTGCATGTAGGCATGCTGAGTGGTGAAACTAGGCACCACCAACATGCTTCTTCTCTTGGTACTTTTTCATGTACATCATACTTGGATGTTTAGAAGAAGCTGCTCTCCATTTGCTGTTGATGTTTATTTAGCTGTATCTATCTTTAGAACACTCCAGAAGGAATTTTATAGGGATGCATGACACGATCGAAATGAAGAATAAAACAGGGTTGGTCCATTTGACAGTAAGAACAGCTCATCAGTGACAACAGAGAAGAGAACCCATGTGGCCCGGGATGGAAGAAGAAGAAGAAGAAGAAGAAGAAGAAGAAGAAGAAGAGAGACAAACCATTCCAGGGTTCCCCCAAGCACACTAAACTCTTACGAGAAGATATGCCTCTGCATCAACATCAGCAGAATCACGTATCCATTTTTGCACAGCCATCGTCACCACTGTAGCGTCGAAGCCAATTCCCGAGCAAATGAGAGTGAGGAGGAGCCAACCTATCCCCGGCCTGAGGAGGAAACCACCGTGGTTAACGTCACTGGTCAAGCTACCGGACGGCCCCAATCCTCCCGGTACCCCCATTGGTCGGAGTGAAGGTGGTGGGTGGGTGGGGTGCTTGTTGGCCGGTGTCGAACTTGTGCCAGAAGCACTGGAGGAAGAACAGCGAGCAGAGAGAAGAAGACATCGTAAAAGAGATGCTGGATTACGTTCCACAGAAAAGAAAATGGTCAGAGATGAACCTGGAAGATGCAGGGTAAGCGCAGCCACTGCTACCTGAGGTCAAACAGATGAAGATTATTGCTGCACTCGTTAGGGAATCAAGAAGATGCTGGTGACTTACTTGGATCCGTAGTGGTAATGGTGGCGGTGCCTGAGAAATCACAAGCCCCCTGTGCCTGCCCCTTCCTCTGGTAGTAGCTGTTAGCAGCATAAGAGCAGTGGGCTCTCACGGTGTTGGGATTGTAACAAGCTCCTCCGTTCTGGAGAATGGGGGTGCAATCAGCCCCAGCTCCACATGCATAGTCCAGTGTTTTCTGGAGAGCTGCATCGGCCATCTCAGGCCTGCACACACACCAAGCAGCGTCTGCCACCAGAGAAGAACATCTCCAGAAGGATTAAAAGACTAATGATCCTAATTGTGTGTTTTTGTTTGTTTCTCACAAGTAAACATTTTCCATTTCACAAGTTTGGGGAAGAAATGGAGATGGAACATGCGATTTAGGTGTTGCTGCAAACATGAACAGAAACTTAAGAAAAGACCAGAAAAACAACAATTTGGCATGTAGATTGAGCATCAGAACAAGCACCGAAACAATGCGTCTCATCAAAGATTACCAAGGATGAGATTTATTTTGAAGTGATGTTAATTACGCCTTACCTGATCCACCAACCATGGTCAACATGAGAAGTACGAGAGCTAGAGAAGCCATATCAGAGAGTCAGAGAGAGAAAGAGAGAGGCTTTGTGTTGTCTTCGCGGCAAGGGTTTCTAATGCTTCATTTACTGATTAGTTTATCGCCTGCCTTCTCTGGACGCAGTGTCGCTCGGAAGAGTGCCACCATCCTCGCTCGCTGTTCATGTCCCTCATGTGTGGAGTCAAGAGAAGATCCAAAGGTCGGGGGTTGGCGTGCTGTCTCCATGCGCCGACAGTGGCCGCCGTGCAGCATCAGAATCTAGATTCGTCGATGCTGATAGGAGAGGAGGCATGTCATATTTGAACAGTAAACAGCACGCACACATCATGATACATTTTTTGGTTCGGAATCTTCCTCTCCACCACCGACGGACTACGACCCATTATTTCTGTAAGTGTCAAAGGTGAAGACCAGACTGTTTCTCTTTGTGTTTATAGGATTAAAAATGAGATTTACGACGGATCTGCTGACCCAATAACTCGAGAAATTTCCTGCCCATAAATAAAAAACCCTGATGCAGTATATAATGATGTTCCATATGAACTACTCGCTCTCTCTTATTAGCATTCATTCAGAAAACTAAGACGAATCACAAGTAAAAATCCTATCAACCCTTATGGTTATTACAAAACTTGAAATTATTTTCATAGATAATAATAGATTTCTCATCATGTGCCTAACAATAATGCTTACTTACAAGAAGTCGGGATATCTGCCTGCGAAGTTAGGTATCACTCTAATTCATCATGAGCCTAACATTGCCGGATCTCCAAGTCCAAGTTCTTACACTACGATGAGTGTTCGTTGCTTACTCGATCGCCATTTTTATAATTTATAAGTGTTGGGATGTTAGATTATAAGATCATATCTAATTAAATTTTAATTATGATTATCGATCAGTCAATAGAAAGAAAACTTAATAGAATTCATCTTTATACGAAGGACTTTTCTAATTACCTCTATGTTCTCGTCGATAAAAGAATAAGACCTTTTAGTATATCAGATAGATAGATCAGTAGATCAGATAAAAGTTTTCTGAATGATATCGAAAGTTACGTATTATATATTTAATTTGTTATTTGATTTCAATTTTTGGTATTAAATTATCTCAGTTTGTATATCGAAAGGTACGTATTGCATATTTATATTGAATGATCTCAGTTTTTGATATTACAGTTTTTAAATTTACATGCAAATCTCAAACTCTTATGAAATATGAAATGATAATAACAAACGGAGATGATTGAAGCTTAATGGCTCACATTTCTTTTTCCATTGCCATCACATACAAACGGAGGTATCTCATCGTTGTTCACGTGTAGTTCCAACAAATGTGCTTGACGAGGTTGTAGCATTTCCTTCGCCAGCTATCGCTCTATTTTCCGGTCATGACATTGACATTTGGGAGGTGGCATACAGTTGGAAAGATATATACATATATATGACGGATCGGAGACGACCCAAAATAAAATAAAACATCAAGCGGCATAGAAAAATTTCTCGTATATCCGAATTAGATCTATTTGTGTGCCTGACCGGCGTTCCATAATTCGACCACTTCGTTTGCATGTGGATTACTGGAATCAATCTGCTAACAGGTTGAATTTAACTTTTGATTGATTAGTAGGTAGAGACTTTAAACAAAGAATGCCTTTTTTTTCAATTAGTAACGATGAACGGTGTTGGGACGACAACATCATCGAGGCCCGCATGTGACTGTTGTGGATGGAGAGAGTGACGACGAGAGGTAAGGGTCACTTTGCATTGACGCTAACACAGTTAACAAGAAACTATTTCGCTGCTTTGCAACTGCATTGGTGTCGATGCAGGTACAAAGATACTTTGCATCTGTGTCGACGTTGACACAGTTGTCGAGCAGTGAAAGGATCGCTCTACATCTGCATCATAACTGCATTGACATATCGCTTAACACTTGTGTCGACATTGATGTAAATACAAAGCAATCCTCACATCTCGTTGTCGCTCTCATTTCTCATCCATAATAGTCACCCACGGCCCCTAACGGTGTATAACTTAACAATTGTGTCGTCGATCATCACCACTAATTAGAATATTAAAATTATATTTTTTATTTATTATTTATATATTTTTATCAGTAAAATCGATGAATAAATAAAATTAGATTTTTTTTTACTTTCATAATTATAGAAATATTAATATGATTTTTTTTAATTTAAAAACTGAAACACTAAAAAAATATCTGAGTGTATAATTAACAGTGGATTTATTTGCCAGCACAGGGAAGAGCAATTTTTTTTCCTTTCCTTTTTTTTCTTTTTTTTTAATTAAAAAAATTCATTTGTCACCATCAATCAATGCATTCAGAATTGTAAGGATCGATTGGAAAATGGGTGTGGGCTCATCCTCCCTTTCCTTAAATGATCTTAGCAGTTGCTCAAAAGACAAAAGGGAAGAAGATAGCCAAACAAACAGAGGCCCGATTATTACATCAAACTTTATGCCTCCTCCGTTCATGCATATAAATAAATGTAGCATCAAAGAAATAAATCACCGTCAGTGCTGAGAAGAGGATGGATGGATGGTAGGTTAACAATAATTGATTCTTCTGTGTCTCTAAATGGATAGATAATGCCATGGAAATGGATAGCCACAAAACATTAGGATTGAGCATCTTGTACCTCAGGCTTAGCAGCAGCTGCTACGCCCGCTTCATTCTTGACTGCACCATCACCTCCGTCCTCAGGTAACTCAGAAGTCCAAAGAGTAAGGTTGTCCCTCAGCAATTGCATGATCAAGGTGCTATCCTTGTATGACTCCTCGCTCAGGGTGTCTAATTCTGCAATTGCTTCATCGAAAGCTTGTTTTGCCAATTGACATGCCCTGAGATGAGATCCCACACACACACACAAAGAAAAAGGTTCCGAGCGCTTTAATTTTTTCGCACATCAAACAAAACAGAGAAATCGGAAGGAACGACTGTACCTCTCAGGAGAATTCAGGATTTCGTAGTAGAAAACTGAAAAGTTGAGAGCAAGACCGAGTCGAATTGGATGGGTTGGGGGCAGCTCAGTGTTGGCTTTTTCAGAGGCATCCTACAAAAATAATAAAAGAAGATAATAATAATAAAGAACAACACGATCAGAACCAAGAGAACAAACAAACACTGGACGTGCCTGATAGCCCTTCAAAGACTGGTCGGCTGCTTCTTTCCTTTCTTCTTCGGTCTTGAACTCTGCAATGTAGCGGTAATAATCACCCTTCCTGTAAACAGAGTTGTTGTGCATGTTAAATAACAGGAAAGAGGACTCCGGAGACGATCACCACCAAATCAGCTATTCCATATCGTGATGAAATCGAGACAAGATTCGAATAGGCTACGGCTCGGTCCAAGAACCAATAATACATAAATACCACTAGGAAAACCAGAGAAAGTGAATGATAGATATACCAGACACACAACCAGAAAGCTAGAGATCATGTTTAGTTTTGATCTAGCACAAGGAAAATATTTATGTCTGTAACATATTGATACCATTGGCTTAACGATAAAGATGAACGAGTGAGCAATCAACACAAAAGTTCAAAAAGATACGAGACGGATGTAATAAACAGCATAAAATAGAAGAAACATAAGCGAGCAGAAAAATCTCTTACATTTTGGCATAAAATACTTTAGATTCGACGCTGCTGGAGAACGGGATGAGATGCTGATCGATGATGGCCAAGATGTCATCACACATCTGGGTGAGTTCTTCCTCTATCTTCTGCCGATAGTCCTTGATCAGCTTAACATTCTGCTCGTTTCCCTTTGACTCTTCCTTCTGCTCGATGGACGACATGATGCGCCAGGACGCCCGGCGAGCCCCGATCACATTTTTGTAGCCCACCGAGAGGAGGTTTCTTTCTTCGGCTGTCAGCTCCACATCAAGCTTCGCAACTTTCTTCATGCTTTCAGCCATTTCTGGGTGGAGATCGTGACAAGCACCGGATCAGTATTGTTACAATTCTCACCACCATCATTTTTTAATGCTTCAGGCATCAAAGAAAACCAAAGAAATCGTTTTCCCAGAAATAAATCAAAAATGAATTGCCTAAAATGGATATAGGGACGTGGACCTAAAGCAATCGATCCACCTGGTTAGGTATGATCGCCAGAAGAATCGCAAACCGCATGAGTCTTGCATGCAACAACCAAAAAATTAAAAGGCAAATGAGGGCTCGATGATCCAAATAATAATAATAACGTATTATTATAATCCATCAACGACTTACTAGATTTTAAAGAACAAAATTAAAGACGGAAGATGAAGATTAGATTAATCCCAAGGGACGAAATTTAACTGAAACCCACAAGTCTGTGGAGAAACGATCGTCTTTATCATCGGAAAACACACTTGTCAAGCTCTCATCTTTGGGATCGAAAAGAACAAGCTTTACAGGTAAAATCGAGGTAAGAAAAATAAATGAAGGGGGGGGGGGGGGGGAGGGGGAAAGAAAGGTCTCTCACCTTCGTAGCGCTCGGCTTGCTCGGCGAGCTTGGCCATATAGACATGGCTCTCCCTCACCTTCTCCGTCGACATGGATTTTCTAGGGTGGAAGAGGAAAAGAAGAGAACGGGAAACTTCGAACCAGAGAAGGAGAACCAAAGGATCCGAGTAGGGAAGAGGGAAGAGGGAGAGGGAGGAGAGGCGGGTATTTGTAGGTGCGGGTCGAGCGGGCGACGCGATAAAAGAGGCGGAGAAATGCTCCGGGGCTGCGGCTCGCCTGTATCGTCGGAGACAGGGAACGGAGCCAGACCACCAATCACAGCATACTAACGCCATGGACCCCTCTATTTATCCTTGCCCCTGTCTCACGTGATGCACACCATCCAATAGGCTGTAAGAGTCATGTTAGTAGCAATTTAAATACTACATCACGATATATATATATATATATATATATATATATATATATATATATATATATATATATATATATATATATATATATATATATATATATATAATAGTGTGATCTCGAAAACAGCTCAAGTTTATTACGAGATGTTAAGATGTAGTATTTACTCTTTCGCATAGAGAACCAACTATTTATCAGGGGAGTATAATTAGCTCACCATTTAATCAGCAGAATTTTTTTGCTTGATCTCATCCTCAAGGCAGCAACGGCAATGATCCACGCGTGATCCTGTCGCGTGTCAGAGGCCTGATAAATAAGACCGGTGAATTATAATGACAAACAGGTTTATTCACCAAAGACTGCAGGAGGATCAACCAATCCATTCTCCAATAAAATAGTAGTAACACGAAACATGATCCAAACTTGGAACAGGTTTTACAGGCAAAAAGAAAACGAATTCATGTATCTGGCATTCATTATTTCATTTGATCTTGGAATGTTACATCACAAGTACTGTGAACGGAAAGCAAAATCCTTCCAGACATCTGAAACTTTCATGGTGATTATGATCAACAGCAAAACAGGAAGGGCCAGTGAAGATCCCATTCTGAAGATCTAAAGAATAATTAAGAACTAGTGCCCACCATCAATAGCGGAGCAAATATGTGTGGCGCCGGAACCAGTTGTAATCTGGAAGGCTCTGGATTGGTCCCATGGCTGCAATTGCAACATCCTGCAAGGCCAAAGTCGCACCAGAGTTACATGATGATAATACAAAGGGTACCACAGACTGGAAAAGAATATAGACCTGTGGTGTTGCACATTCTCACTATATCAGATTAGTGAAAATATACAAGGGAGACTTTTTCAAGAAAAACTTCAAGGCTCACCAACTAGTAACACAAATCTTAAAAATTGGACATGATTCTAACACAAATCTTGGAGACAAAACTCCAATCACAGATGCTACCTAACACTGAAATGCAGGCTTGATTCTAGCATCATTTATGATACCACTCAAGTCCCCTACATCTATCTCGGTATCACTGACTTTTTTTTATCAATCATAAAGCATCGCTTTGTAAATAAGAAAAGTAAGCTATACCTGATCAAATATAAAACGATTGGCAACACGCTTAACAGTGCTAGCATCGACTGCATCTATCCTTGCAAAGAGTTCAGCAACTGGGACTCTTCGTCTATATGTAAGCATCTGCAAGCATTAAAAAGTATTAATAAAGATATGAAAGAGAGCAGGGTACATGATGTAAGACTTATTGTGACCAAGTAAGCATTTTTTTATGAGAGAGTAACAGAAAAAAGCATGTTAACAAAATAAAACAACTCATTACCTGACGGCCAATATCCTCGGCAACAGGGCTGGTTCCATCGATGTGAAGTTGAAGAGAAGATTTGAGCTGTAAATAACCATCGATTGATTGTGGCTTATACTTATAGACCAGCTAAGAAATTCAATAGAACATTCTACCAGTATGTAATTTTTGCTTATTCATCATAGTTTGGACATATTCTTGAACATAAGATTCTCTGGTTATACTCCCGAGTCTCCATAGTACCACCATAATGGAACAAATAAAGCACATGTGTCAATTAATTACCTGATTACATGCACGAGTAACATCAGCCTCCGAAACTCTGTAAGACAGCTTGCTTATCTCAGACATAATTGCATAAGCCAAATCATCCAAACAATCCGGCTGCTCATGAAAGGTGGAGAAATTTTAGCCAACAAATTTTAACTTGCACAAACAAAATCATGATTCCTATATTTAAAGCCACTGTAAAACAGAATCCATATTCCAATGCTTTGATGTAATCACCATCTGGCCATTAATACCATTAGAACTGAGCCCATGTATACCACTAACAAACAGCATATTCTCATAAATAAGGCAAAGGTAAGATTCATGCTGTTGAAATATCATGTGGTATCTATATGATGAACAGTATGAAATACTATGCATTTAAAAGAAATTCATTCTGAAAGACTGCTGCACAACTAAGGATGACACAAAGTTTAAGACTAGAAATTCAGGTAAAACTTGCATCAAGCTATCAAATAGAATTTGCATGACACATTTCAGTATGGGTAAAGCCTAATTGATTCATTTTCTACATAATGTCAACACATGCTTTAAACAGTTTCCTCATAGCAGTGATTCCGTACAAGCAATGTGAAAACTACCTTCTCAATGACTCATCATTGCAAAGTCAACTTGTTCAGAGACAAAGAACAATTCCTTTGTCATCCGCAAACAAACTACTTTAGTATCACAATTCCCATTGTACGGCCATATTTCATCAGTGCATATCATATACCATCGTATAGTGAAAAAAAGATTAAGTACACCTCAAAGTTCGGCAAGAACTAAGAAGCAGGTTTAACAGGAGGCTCTGGTAAGATTACTATAAATAACAACAATTTTTTTGAACAAAAACTTGCCAGCTACAAGGATCCATCCTTACATGCAATTTAGCGCTGACAGTGGAGCAGGTGTCATCCAAGAGCAAACATGTACATTGTGTAATTGATTGTGTCAAGTCTTACCCGATTTCATTCCTCACAAGGACACCTCAAGTTTCAATTACTCTTCCAACCAAAAATAAATCATGGCCATCCTACGTGGTGAAGAAGCAACCTTGTAGTTGCCCTCTATATCAGAACTAAACAATTGCAAGTCAAAATGTACAGGACTTTAATATTGTTGCCAGTATCTTTTGATGATTAAGGCAACTAAAACTACAGAATAGATAAAGACTCACTTTTTTCCAGAGATATGATAAGGTGTAAGGATACTGTTCGTTCTTTAATTCACAGATTCACTTTGCTAAGAGCTTATTCAACATATTGTGGTTTTAAGATTTGACAAATTAGGATCAAGATCGAATTATGTAGACCACTTCAGAAACTTGTTATCTTACAATTTGTTCTCCCAACAGAAATTCGTAAAACTATTACTTGTTCCCAGTAATACTAGACAGCACAGGTGTATATATTGCTCAATATACTAGTCCAACCAGTTACCCAAACTGATACTGCTTCAAAATTTAAATCCTTGGAGTAAATATCTTCAAACTTAAATGATAAGCTAGAATCTTAATCATCATTTGAATTATAAATGGTCAAAGTATTTATAAGCTTATTCAAATAAAAAGAACTCAAAATTAGACCATAAACTGCCTCTAACTGCTCCAATTAGATAACAGTAAAAATCAACAAATTGAAAGCAACTCTACTGAAATTGCAAGTTTCTGGACATAATCCTGTGCTTAATTTTCACAATTCACAAATCACCAAAAGCAATGAAACCTGAGGCGAAACTTTTACACATCAGGCTGTATACATCTTTGAAAATGAAAATATGCTAGAAATATCGCTTTTAATGAACCAATCACCATTTAGTGATATCCACTATCAACTTCAGCATTTCCTATCTGGATAAAAACATAAAAAGATCACTAACCTTGGCAACTGCATAAACACCAAACAGACCAGTGTCTTTATAGTTTGTATTGAAAGCCATCATGCTTTCAGCAATCTCATTAATGGCTATTCTTTGGGACAGCTCTGAACTGCTTAAAATCGGGCATGCGATCAATACAGGTCAAAACTTGGATTTAAATATTAATATCATCTGAGCCTATGAAGAAGACTATAACAACCCACCCCATGTGCTTTCCACCACCAGCGTTCTTGTTCCAAGAACCTAGCATAGACTGCATGACCATTAATGCAATAGAATCTGGGTCTGTCCAAGATGCTCCACTAAATGCAACCGCAAATTGCGCAAGTGGAATATCATCATCTATTATCCTAACCTGGACATGGCAAACTTTAGAGGCAAGAAAGAATATTGTGATAAAAAAACAACATATCTAAGAGAGAATAATGGCCAAACATTTAAAATTGGGTTCCCACCTCAGAACCCGTGAAAATAGCTGGTTCCTTCGCGACCAATTCGGATGCTGTAGTAGGATCATTTGAAAGCTTTGTGAACACCTTTTTAACGTGCTCAACTATGTCCTCATGTTTAACAGCACCAGCAGCTGAGATGACCTAAACCATCATAAACAAAAACTAAAAGTTACACCAGCTAAAACTAGGGAAATTTGTAAAAAAAAAAAAAAGCAGGTGGCTGGGTCAGTCTAATACAATGATCACACAGAAAATCAAGAATGGTAATCCGAATAAAAACACACCATTCTAGGGGCTGTGTAATGAGTGGATATGTAGTTCTTAAGGTGCTCTTTAGTAATAGTCTTGATGTTCTGAGCAGGTCCTAGAATGGTTCTGCCAAGTGGAGTATACTGGAATGCAGTTGCATGCAAATGATCAAAAATAACTTCTTCAGTTTGTCCCTCAACCTACATGACAGAGAAAGATGATATTAACATACAGTACCAACTAACAGTTCATATAAAAGTAATCATCAACAA
The DNA here is from genome assembly GCF_036884655.1 of Musa acuminata AAA Group. NCBI lineage: Eukaryota > Viridiplantae > Streptophyta > Magnoliopsida > Zingiberales > Musaceae > Musa > Musa acuminata. The sequence goes on from NC_088344.1 coordinate 456,810, forward strand.
GTTTACTGAGGTTTTCCTAAAACAAATGTTTAATGTGATGTCAAAAACACAAATCTGGGAGATCAGTATATCCAATGAACTCCATAAAATTAAAATGTGTTTCACTTTAAAAGTTTATATAAGGAAAATGGTATGCAAGTGATGACATGTTAAGATAAAATAACCTTAGGTTATCCTGGCTAGCATGTTTACCTGACAAAAGGGAAGAAAAAAAAAACAGGAACACAGCTTCCGGATCATTTTTCAAACTGCTAATATTAAACCAGCTACAGTAACATAACACAAGAAGCAGCAGCAACAACAAAATCATAACACCCAACTACTTGGGATCAACTACGTAAATCTTTTGCTGCCATAACACAAGCAAACCAAAGTTTATGCATAGAGTAAGAAAATATTATACTGCTAAAAATTGTGGGCAGGACACATTTGGGTTACAAGCAATATAAATTACATAAGTTGCATCAAAGTTATATGCAAATAATTTATCACAAAGAACACATGAAGATGAACTCAATCAAATATTCCTCAGCTAAACCAACCAACAGGATTCAAAACAGAAATTGAAACAGACAGAAACAAGTAGTAAAAGAAATTCCAGGACTATAAATCATCATACTCAACTCATATTCAATTCAAAATCTACAGACAGTATCCATGATTACAGGGACCAAATCTCAAAATTTAAAGCAAGAACATTTCACTTGTTCGCTTTTGAACAGACTTCCTTTTTCTTGGGATTGGACAGACAGTTAAAATGATCAAATAATAGGCATAAATAGGCAGAATTATAACATCAATATAATTGTGTATTTTGTACACCATGTTACCCATTATAAAAAAATATAAGCCGATAGAATCAACATCCTTCAACATTGACTTTAAAAACAGAAGACACATTTGACTACTAACAGATTTATGTTATAACAACACCAATAAATTAATGAAATAAGAAACATCAACAAGCAAATGTTTGAGTGAACCATTACAATAGATGATATGAAGATTAATAAAGAACAATAGGCACTTCTCCAATTGCTTATCCATAAACTACTTTGTCATTAATATCCATGTCAATAATAGCCATCAGACCCCTCTCCACTATTATATATCCATTTGCTGGTATAGATACAAACAAACAGATATATGTACGCCAGAAAAAAAGATACTGAATCAACAGAATCTTTTCCCAGCACCTCCCATGTCTACATTGTAGTGTACATTAAAACTCATAATTTATTTTGATGCACTAATTGATAGGTCATGTAAGACAAAACTTAAGATCGAGTAAAAGGCTCTGACCATACAAACACAGTAGCAACAGAGTCTGGTTTTTTAACTGAAAATTGTAAGATATCAATTAAATTACACTATTCACTCCACTCAATTTCAAAGACCATGCTCAAACCAACTTCTACTATTGGCAGCAGTTCTCCAATATATTTTTAATTGTCAGTATTACTTCATGACATGTTATCTACTGAAAATAAAAAAGGTCATTCCTCCTATGTAGCCCAAATAAGCACAAACAACAAAAAGCATATAACTGACAACATTGTTTCTTCTTATGCATCTGTTGACTAAGTGTAAACATTTCTTAATCTTCCACATTAATTGCGTAACCTACTGGATAATTTTTGAACCCACATTCTCATCATGAATAAAAGAGTTTTTGAAGAGGGAACACTTCTTTAACATCAGTCATCTAATACAGTACCAGAATGGACACAAAGTTTGACACTATAATGCTTCTCATCCATTAATCTTGTAACATAAACATGAAAAATTCATTTATAAAGAAACAGCTACCAGAATATGCAACCTTCACAGCTACAGTTTATTGTTTTTACAAAAATTAATATAACCATAAACCCCTTGCAACATATTATTCATGTTTTCATTAATAACGTTATGGTAAATGCCAAACATGATGAACATGCAACTCTTTCATCTCCTTGGGTTGAAAAAAAAATATATCCAGTGTGATTTTCTTGTTAGCTTCCTGTCATAACCTACTAAATTATTTTCACCAGAAAGCTAAATGGTATCTAGACAGTAGATGTCTGACAGAAACGTAAGAAGATGCTAAATCACCAAGAACAGAGACTTTTTAGGAACCCACTGTATCGTGTATTACCAACAACATACTATCGATGGACTTTCACTTATATTTCCTCAGTTGTGTGATGATGCATGTAAAACCTCTAACACACACTGCTTATAAGTACCTAGCATCTTGATGCAGCAACATATTCAAAGTGTTTTATCTTAGCCAATTACTCATGTAAACTAATTATCTTCACCCTCAAGTTATTGCCTACAGTATCCAATTCTGTTTGCTAACAACTAATGGATCAGCGAATATATAAAATATAGATCAAATGTCTAATAAATTAATATAAAATAACAACGCAATGAAAGCAGAAAGTATAATAAGAGACTGCCAGAACTGATGTCATCAATTTCAAGGTTAGTATAACTCATCAATTCAGTCTCTTGACCTTCTTTTGTTTTTTCTTTAAGCCATAAGATCTCTGATACAAATTAGTAACTGGCTGATAAACAATCAAACTATAAACAAGAAGCAATCAGAGTTGGATTAAAAGAGTAACTGTGAACTTTGTTCGAGGCAAAAAGTGTGATTAACAATGTTCATCGACTTTGAAGTGGATATTTTAGAAAAAGTTGGTCTTTTACAACGGAGGAGGTACAAGATACTAAATTCTGAATTATACCTCTTCCATCTCCCTGAGGATGACATCCCGCTCCCTCTCAATGCGCTTCTCATCGAAGCATGAATTCTGAAGTATGTCCGCAAGGATCTCGAGCGCCTTGGGCACATCCTTATCCAACACCTTGGCATAGTAGGTGGTCTGCTCCCTCGAGGTGTAAGCATTCAGATGCCCCCCCATGTTCTCGATCTCCTCCTCCAGCTGCCGCACCGTCCGTGACTGCGTGCCCTTGAAGATCATGTGCTCCAAGAAGTGCGCGGTCCCGTTGGTCTCGTCGGTCTCGAATCGGCTGCCGGCGTCGATCCACACGCCGACGGTGGCGGTGCGGGAGGAAAGGGTGGACTCGGTGGCGATGCGGAGACCGTTAGGGAGGGTGGTGACGCGGGTCTGCGGCGCGGCGAGGACGGACGTGTGGTCGGCGAGGGCGGGGTGGGGGGAGGCGTAGCGAAGGAAGCGGGGGTCGGGGTCGTCGAGGCGTTTGATCTTGGACCGGACGGCCTCGGCGAGGCGGTCGTAATGCATGACGGGGGGCTTGGCCGGGGCTGGGGCGGCCAGGTCTGGGAAGGCAAAGGCAGCTGCGGTGGAGGCGGATCGGCTGGAGAGGAGGAGGGGGCGGCGAGAGAGGGTGAGGAGCTTACGGATCGCCATGGCTAGGGTTAGGGGAAGGAAGAATGGGAAGAGAGAGAGAGAGAGAGAGAGAGAGAGAGAGAGAGAGAGAGAGCTTAATAGATTTCTCAGTGGCAGGCTCCTCATAGCCCAGAACATCTAATGTGACTGATTTCACCGGCCCAAAATTCTAAAGTTGTGGAGCAAGGTCTCAGTAGATGGCCGGCCCAAAATTCTAGTGTGCCTATCGACCTCAGATCCTGCAAGCGAAGGCCGGCCCAAAATGCTAGGCCCAAATGCTCACTAGATGGATCTGATCTGATTCATCGTTTGCCTGTAAATAGCCAGTCCTCACCGTTGTTTGATTTTGATTCCGGATCAATCGTTTTTTTTTTTCTATTTTTTTTCTCAAAAACAAGAATCAGAGTGATTTTTTAATTAAATTAATTATTATTATTATTATTATTTTATTTGAATTATCGTTTTTTTTTTATTATTTTTAATTAAAAATAATTTTAAGTATGAAACAAAATTTATAAATTTATTTTTAAATTTAGATAAATATGTATAACTGTAATGAGTGTAATGTCATGAAAAAAAAATTGATATAAAAAATAAAGGATGAATTCAAACTCATAACTTTGAGAAATTCAAGTAGAGATTTTTTTTTTTTTAAATACTCATTCTACCCCTTTTGGCTATTGCCCTCCACCGTGCTGTCGTGTCTTCACCCCATCAATCACCTCCCTCTGCCATGCTAGTTATTCCTTTCTTATCACAAACAAATCTATACAAAGGATATTCGATGTAGTATTTGTATATATTTATATTTTTTTTATTTTGTTCATCCTTTTTACAAAATGTAGAGAGCTTATAGTAGGCTTGACATCCTCATTTTAATTAGTTTTTATAGTCATCTTAATCATATAAGTATAAATTATGTAAAAATTGCCAACTCGATGAATTCAATACTTATGCAATGGCTTATATGTGGACAATAGTTTATCCATGGCTATACTAAGGCAATCAAAATTGAATGTCATGAAGCATAAAGATTTTCTCTTCCGTATAGAAATGATGCATGTTTAGCATGTTACTAAGCCTTGAGGGATACAGTGAAGGTTGTAGTGCCGAAGAGTTGTAATATAGTAAGTGTGTTCATGGTGGAGGAACAATGCACAGTTTGCTTAAGAAGACAGAAAATAGTCCAAGAGGATAGTAGTATTGAAACTTCCAAAGAGAAAGATAATAAGAGAAAAACTACTCCAATGGGACAGATATCCAAGAGGGATAAGTTTCAATTTTCTAAAGGGAGGATTATATGTAATAGACTGCACATGTTGATTAGGTACCTCAAGACAACGGCTCCATAAAGCTCAATAGATTTAGCGAGTGATGAGAAGTCATTGTATGATCTCGCACGAGGTAATACGTTGATAGACATTATAAGACACACTTAAAGCCAATGTAAGAATCAGACTTAACGAAGGGCTGACCTGTGGAATAGTAAGCACGAGGAGTACTATCAACTTATTGCAAACCGATTAGTGGAGCAACTTGTGTGAAACTTAGTGAAATACTCAAGCCACATGAAGAGAGTCGATATATAAAACGAAATATAGAGTATATATATTAAGTTTTTCTTGGATAGAGGTTAATGCCATGAACTATTACAGAGATAAAAAATAAAATCATATCATTATGGTAACTATTTTAATTTATTTTAATTTTATTCTCAGTAGATTATAACATTTTTTTTTGTCTCCCTATCCAACGTGAGACAAAGTAATTTATAAGAATTAGATGAGTATAATTTCGAGGATGATATCCTCCATATATGGGTAATTTAGTCATTTGAAAGATGGAGGTGTTGTTATTTTTCATTGGGTGGCACAAACTTTTGTATGTCATTCAGAAATCCCATTGTGGCATTATTATAGTCATCAAGTCAGGGGGGAACATATGCTGTATAAAATGTAGGAAAGCTTGGCTTCACTGTCTTGGCTTTTGACCTTCTGGTTTTGTGCATTACAGCTGAGCTCAATGTCTACAATCCTTCTTATTCTCTCCATAATAAAAGTTGTGATACAAATGACATTATTCCTTACAATGATGCATAAAAATCTGGACAATTGTGCTCAGTCGCAAGAGGTTTTCATGTGGTTCTGCTTACAAGCTCATAAGTTTATGCCAAGTGAGGCGAGAAACAATGAATGCATTTTAACTCTCTTCTAGGAACAAGGCTTGTCATTTGCCGTACAGTTGTTACAGTTATTTCTAATCGCAAGCAGTCAAATGTGCCAACATAAAGTTTTCACATTTGCTCAGACAAATATGTAAATGGATTATTTTTTGCATCGCAAACTGAAAAAATCAAGATCAAGGCAAGAAAAATAGAAGCTTCAAACGTTGCTTAGTCAGGCAAACAAAAGGGTCAGCTCCAAATGTTGAGAATTTTAGCTGAGAATGGCATCCTGCAATTTGAATGAACTTGAGCCTTCACAAGTGCTAGAAGAATTTAGTTTACCAACGACAGTTGGGTATTTAAAAGAATTGGTCTGTCAGATACATCCACGCTTCGATTCATTTACCTGGCATTAGAACATGAACAAATGAGTGAGAACATACCATCATCGATAAATCTCAAGTGTTTGCTGATCATCAAATAGAATTTATCTACATGCTAAACAAATGAATTATATTAGCATCTCTTGTGGCTATCATCATATCCAGCCAGAAATTATTTTCTGACAAGCAAAGACTCAAAATAATCAATATCCACACGTTATTAGTCCTCCTTGATTGACTTAAGACACTGAGCTTACTGGTTCAAAGACGCTAATTGTTCCTTCACAATGCATATGATTAAATCTCGACTCTTTCGGAACTACCGTGCAGGGTTTTGTTGATTTCTATTACAAAAATGAAACATATAACGAAGGAGCTAAATAGGTTCCGTAAGAGTAGTAAGGTTTCAGAATACAGTGAAGAGCAAGAAACAAGTTAGATGCTTACTTTCTCGGGTTGAAGGGTTGATCAAAGTACAGCATGGGCTGGTCTCACAGTACTATATCTCTTTTGGATTCTGATTCTTCCTATTTCCTTGTCTTGATCTTTAAACTTTCAAACAGAACTCATATTAGCTGAGTGAGAAAAGGGAAACTGTAATGACACATGACAATGAAGAAAGGAAACGTACTTTATGTTCGGAAGCTATTCTGAGGTCTTCTGAATTTAGATTGTATACCTTATCCTGCCTCTCTCTCTCTAACGTTGTCTGCTTGATAAAATCCACATGCTCAGCAGCCTTTCACATTAATCACAATGTAATAATGAGGAAAATACAATTTTAAACGAAAGTGGCATTTGTTTGAACAAAAATTCTGTAGAAGCCTACGTGAAGATCAAACTCAACATGTTCACTATGAAGAACGAGATTAATTGGTTCAGTTAGCTCCTTTATGCCAGGCTTTGGCGGGTACCATTGCATCAAAGATCAATGTCACTATCGGTAGTTGATCTTGAGTTGGAACTATCAGTGATGGAATATGTAAATACAATCAGATTGGCCTATAAAACAGACCATATGTATCAATCCAGTAGCGTTTAAATCAAAATTTCCTATAAAATTTTGATCCATTTTAGTTCTTACAAAATCTAGGTTGAAACTAAATTGCACTCATATTTAAAATTCATTAGATTGTGTGTCTGTGTGTGTATATATATATATACACACGCATATATACTTTCAGTTATTGCAAACTACATTTGGTTTGGTTGTGTGTGATCATTTCTTTTATGTTCTGAGATGTTTCAAGGTTGTTATTGTGATAATTTGCTAGCATAATTTCTTGTCACAATTAACTCTAACCAGACATCTTATGATGGTTTTGTTCAATCGTCACTGATCTAAATATGTATTGCATGAATATAATTCTTCAGTCTGCTGAATAATCAAATTGAAGATAGGTAAAAAAAATTAGTCATGTTGTTATAGGACCTCTATTAGTGCCACTGAATATTCTACTAAATACTGCCTTCTGTTCTATGATATGCATGCAACTGATTAGAATTAAGAATGTGATTAAATGTGAAACCTCAGGTTCTTCCATATTCCATGTGAGCCTTTGCGTGAAGGGTTTTCTTTTCTCCTCCTCCAAAAGCACCCCTCTTATTTTCTTGGTAAAGTTCTCCTCTTTGCATCTTCCTCTTTGCTGTCAAAGAAAATTTTCAATCTGTTCAGATTCATTGAACAGTAATAAGCTTATAACCAAATCTATCTTGAAACTTCATATTATCTGAGGCTGATTAGAAATTATGTACAGAATTTTAGTTTTCAGGCATTACTAACCCTGATCTCGAGGAAGAGAAAAGGAACAAGGACAGATACGAAAGAAATTGCACACTTGTCTAGTAAATCCTTCCAACAGAAATAGCATGCTAAATGAACACAGATTTTGCATAATGCCTATCCAAGAAATGTGTAAAATCCTTGTAGACATTTTTTATGACAAGGTGGATTTGAAGCAGCCGATATTGAGACTGAATATCCGACGAATTTCCAGATTACTTTTTGCTCCTTGCCAAGAAGAAGGAAGCCTCTTTGCACCATTGATTTACCACTACTTGAGGTTCAAATTCAAATGAATTACCTTGTTTCTCAAGGCTTTGTCATCAGTCATCTAAGCAGAGTAAACAACCCATGCAGATCCATAAAATTGAGGCCATGAAATGTGCGCATGCGGCAAGCGCCCACATTAGTCTTCCTGCCTTTCATCTTTCTTAGACTAAAAGAATTCCAGGAAAAGAAAGGTCTCCTATGCATTTCATTCTTTCTTAAACTAAAAAGAGTACAAATAACTTTTAATCGGAAAAGAAGAATTGATTCTCTCAATACCGTGTTCGGATGAAATGTCAGATTCTAGGACCTCATTTCCATAAACTAATTTCAAACCCACTATATTCTCTATCATTTTCTATGTACAAAAAGAGAAGATATCAGTATCTAAACGTCGGAATACCTCAGTCCTCAGCTTGAGAGGTTGGTGTGTCACTTTAGGCTTCTTATTCAGGCTACTTCCCGGAGAACCAGTTCTCTTCTAGAATGCATAAATAGTTAATGCCAAAGAAACGTAAACCTTACTTATCGAGTAAAAAACATGCTATAAAGAAGCAACACAAATTTGATATGCCAAACAGGATCTACACAATAGGAGATATACAAGATTATGCATGGAAGAATTCATACATTGCATCTGTTAGCTCGGCCATCTGATTCACTATTCCATCTGTTGGCAACATTAAGAAGGCAACAAAATTAAATCGATGGTTACCGACAATAATCAGAAAGAAAAGATGTCTTGATAGTATCACTGACCTATCACCGTTGCTGTTCACCGAAGACTGCATGGTGGAATCTCCGTCGTCGTCCTCACCATGGAAAGAGGATGAGTAAGAGGCAACTGGGGAATAGGAGGCCCCAGTGACATCCGCCTTCGTCGGAAGCTGCAAAGCTGGCAGGGCCCAAGTCATCACCTTCCGCTTGCTCTGGCCTCCGCCGTCGCCCTTGGTCTCCTTGGAGATTGAAAAGAGCCTCTCGAATGTCTTCACCAGATACATCACGCGCCCGGCCCCCGGCTCTGGTAAGCTACTCATGGCTTCTTCCAGCATCATTCTCCTCATCATCCTCATCTTCGAACTCCCCTCCAATTCTCCAGTCCCTGGTTCTTCCGCCAGCGAACACCAGATTTCTTCGCGATTCTTCTTCATTTTCTCTGTTCCATCTGCCTGAATTCTCGCAAAGGGCTTCTCCTGCGGTGTGCCGAGGCCACCGCTGGCGACTTGTCGACGTTTCGTGGACTTGAAATCCCTGTTTCCTTTCACCGAATCCTTCTCACCAGCAGCCGTTCGCTTCGCATTTGCTAGGGAAGGAGACGACGACATCTTCGGCACCGATTTCTTCGTTTTTGCGGACAGGATCGCCGGAGACCTGATTGATCTCGGCGGAGTGGAAGCGGCAACATTTGGATCGATGTTCTCCGAGAGATAACATCTCGGGGCACGGTACTTCTTGACAGGGGTCGTCATGCTGCCGTTCCGGTCCCCGGAATCGATCACAGAGCTAGTCGGAAGCGGAAGAAGTGAATCTAAACACGAAGCTCGACGATCTGGAGATGGGTTTAAGTAGGCTGAGAGGAGCGGGAGATAGAAAAAGGTGGGAGTTTTGAGGTTGGATTGGGGCGGAGGGATTATAACGTTGTGGGTGCGGAGGCGGCGACCTCGCAACGGCTAGTTGGTGATGATTTAAGGTAAGTATTTAACATACGATTTAGCCGTTGGATTAAGCATCGTATTAAAGGTTTTTGCACATTTTAATTACTCAAGTTTTTAAGATATAAATATATATATATATGTATGATTTCACCTTTTGTATTTTAAATAGAAAAAAAAAACTATTGATCAAATGCTGAATTGTTTTTTTCATTTTTAACCCGTGCCACTAATTATAATGATTCATAGGATGAGTAATAGTGCAAACTTTAGACAAGCTTTAATATCTCAATTGAGTAAAAAAAAAATTCAATCATCATGTCTTACTTTCACTCTCAATACTTTTTTTTTGTTAGGGTCATCGACTTTTACATTTTGATCTATCTTACTTTTGGATTTATACTTTTGTTTTTTTTGAAGAGTTAGAGAATGTTAAGATACTCTTATTTTTCAACAAAGAATTAACTCATATAAACAAGCGAAAGAGTTGTCACTTAAGGCCTCAACCACCCAAAATATGAAATATATAAAGAAAAATATCTGAAAGCATGGCTCTAAACAATACTAGTACGATTACGAAATTGTCAAAACTACATCGCTTGGACTCTTCGGGATGATACTAATACTACTAGATTGTTAGATAGTACCACCGTTTAAAATAGATTGCTAAGCCTAATAAAATAATATATAATTCCTCGATACAATAATCTTTCACTATTCTCCAACTCGACAATTGGCTCTTTAATGGTCCGAATCTATAATACAAATATTTCTTACATTATTCACAAGTTTATCTATTGATCTTATTATCTAAGGGGCCTATCAATAGATATCTATTGCTCATTTCATGCCGTGAACATGATGAAAAGGTGTTTATTAATAAAAACTCAAGATGTATGCACCGAAGAAAGAATCATCAGAAATAGAATATCTCTGAGCAGTGCAATTTTGTTACAATATTTTTTTCAAGTGCTCAAGTTGTGATTGGATCCAAAATCTACTTAAAAAGATATAATATTTTAAATATAGTCAAAAGGATTATCGATTAATGAACCACGATACTCTAACTCGTTTTAAAAAAGTATTATAACCCATTTAATTTGACACTGAACCAATTTGGTTGGTTCAATTAGCTGAGATGGTGTGAATTCCTCGCTGTCAACAAGATAATTTTGTTATTTTTGGAGAAAATTAGGTGTTTTACCTTAAAAAATTATTATTATTGGGCTTTTAGCACAACAATGAACCCTTTTTATATTATTAATTTGATGAAAATATGCCTCCGTCTTTGACCAATTGCTCTTGATCGTTATGATTATTATTTCTCCTGACCATCATCGCCTTCGTCATTGTTGCCCCTGCTTCTCCCATGAGAAACGTCTCTATTCTATTTTCTCTTTCTTTCTAGGGAAGGACAGAGGAGAGAGAAGACACAAAAGATAAGGAAAAAACAGAAGAAAAGAAATGAGGGGGACGAGGCAACAAATGATAGGGAAGGACAAGAAACGAGGGAAGAGGAGCATGAGAAGAAGAGGAATGGCGAAGGTGAGGAGGTTCAACGGATGGCATCGCTCGTGAGGAGAGTGAGGATAATGATGGCAAAAGCAGACAAAAGTTAGGACTAATGACCACGGAGGTGACAATGGTTGAAGGGGGGGTTGGTAGAGGATGGAGAGTTATTTTTATCAAATTAACAAAAAAGACATGCTAAAGCAATTACGGGGATGTCATTTGGTAAAAGCACAATGGTTAGGTAAAATATCTTAATTTTAAAAAAATAAAAACTTTTTGAAGAAAAACTTATATATTGTTATCTTAGAAAATTTAGAAAAAAAAGGACTTATTTAGGAAAGACTCAAAATTGGAGGTTTTTTTTAAAATCATCCATATCTAGAATGTTAAAAAATATATTAAATAAGTAAATAATAAATTTTATTAATTATAAAAATGGAGAGAGGAGGAAAAAGGCCATAGATGATGGGGAAGGACAAGCGACAAGAGAGGAGGAGGAGAAGAGAAATGAGTGAGGGAAGAAGGTTTGACGGGTGACATCACTCTTGATTGGATCAGGGGTGACAGTGATAAAGGCAACGAAGGTTAAGACTAGGAATAGGTGAGGCGATAGTGGTCGAGGGCGATTGGTGAAGGACGGAGGAATATTTTCATCAAATTAATGATCAAAGATATCATTTTAAAAGCCCTGTGAGATAAAATATTTTAAAAAATTAAAAAATATATTTAAGAAAGACTCTTTTCTTGTTATCTTAGAAAATAAAAAAATAATTTATTTAGGAAAGACTCATGGATTTTTTTAAAAAAAATCATCCATATATAGCATGTTAAAAATATATTAAGTGAGTAAATAATAAATTTTATTAATTTATGGGATTACATGTAATACTTTGGATGATTTAGTGTTTTGTGGAGTACTTTAGTGTTATACATACATACATATGTATATATATATATATATATATATATATATATATATATATAATATGTGAAACAAATATAATATAATTGTGATGAGATCTCCTTTACTTCTCTTGGTCTATTGGTTTGTCCCGTCGAATGGATCGCCAATCCCAAGTTCCGGTTCCGGCAGCCGACCAGAACGATCAGCGCCGCCTCCACCACCTTCTCTACGAAGCGGCTCCGGTGTCGTACCAACCCCAATCCTACGCTTCCCCTCCGCTGTCTTACTTCACGTGCCCTAACCCCAATACGAGCGCCGCCGATGCTGCGGCGGGGGTGAACCCCTTTGACGTCCGCGATCACCGGATCGCCACGCCCTATGCGATGACGGTTGCTGGTGGGATTGGCTTGGCGCCTTACTATAACATGGCCGGAGGGCAGGCGCAGGAGTTCCCCGCTCTGCCGTTTCATGTGGATCCCTCGAGCTATGGTCCCGTGAGTTGCCTCTTGCCTCGTCTCATTTTTTCGAGCTTGAACCGTTCATTAATCTTCTTTTATGGGTTGGCCTTCGATTCGTCTTCTTTTCCTTATTGATAGATTGAAGTTCGTGCTGTTAAAAGAGGGTGATTTCTATCTGGAATTGGCAGAAATTGCACAATATTGGCCGTCATTCTAAGTCTTGCGTGGTGGCAAGAGGATCAAACAATTCCGTGTATTAGAAATCCAAAGGGAAGGGAGTTCTGAAAGTTTTAGTGCTGAACTTCATCCTTGCTTGAGCTTTTAGCTGTTCCTTGTGGATCCTGGTCCTGAAACAAAACTTACTGACAGAAGTTCTCTTTTCACGTCAACTTCATCTTTGCTTCTTGAACATAGACAGATATTAATTTGTCTTGAATTAGGGTGGCAACTGCTGTCTGGAGCACAAAACTTGGCTCGACTCGATTTTTAGTTGATCGAGTCAAATTGAATTCTTGATTTAGTTTTTTTATTGCATTTTGAGCTTCACACTGTAAATTACATGAATTTGACTTAGTTTATTCATGCATGAGCGTCTTCGTTTTTTAATTTATATAGTGCCAATTTACCATATGTTAAGCACGTGGCATTTTAGAAAATATCAAGTTAAGTTGAATTTGAGATGCCACACAACCAAATTAAGTTGAGCTCATATATTGTTCCACTTGGTCTTATCAATGTAGATGCTTTTGTGCAACCAAGCTATTGATTATAACAACAATAAAGTCGTAAAGCACAACTATTTGGGATTGGCTACATAGATTTTTTGCCACCATTGAGATATGTAAACAGTCATATGTTTAGTTAAGTTCAGAATACTTAGATATTTATTTATGGTTTCTATTAAAGGCTTTTTAGGTCTTTCTCTATCTCTCCTTGTATCACTAACATTAATCATTTCATCTCTTCTAACTACCGCATCTGAAGGTCTTCTAAGCATATGTGCATACCATTCTAAATAATTCTCTCTCATCTTAATTTTTATCGAAACGATATATAGTTGTTCACAAATAAAAATAATTTTTTTCCTATCTTTCCTAGTAACGCCACACATCTATCATAGCATTCTCATCTCAACAAGACAAAATTTTTGTATATGTTATTTTTTAATTGCCCAACACTCGGATCCATAAAGTATTGTCGGTCTCACAACTTTTCTTGTTATTTTAACCATCATGTTTTTACTCTATGAATAATATCTTTATCAATCTCTCTATCTTGTTGAATAATTGATTAAATATACCTAGAGCTTTTACCTAAAGGAACTTCTTGTCCATCCAACTCAATTATATTCTCTTGTCTATTCCTAGTATCACTAAAATTGCATCTCATATATTCAGTTTTAATCATACTTAATCTAAAACCTTTAGTTTCTAAGGATTGTCTCCATGGCTCAAGTTTATAATTAATTTCGCTTCGGTTTTCACCAACTAGGATAATATCATTGGCAAACAAAATCATATTACTTGTTGTCAATTATAAAATGATAAAATTGACATCATATTACTTGTTTTTCACTACAAAACAAAAAGCTAAGTTCCTAAAATGAACGAAAGATAAAGCACTTTCGCATTGATACACATCAGGTATGAGTCTGCTTTCAAACTTGAACTAGGGGATTGGGGGGTCTCTCCCATATGAAAGGCTACTTCAACTAGTAGTTTGATAGACTTTTCACCTTGGGCTCTAGTTTCATGATTAACTACTACATTTCCATTTATTACCATCATGGTTCACAGGAGTAAGGAAGTGAATGTTGGAGAAACATGGATGCAGGTAAGTGGAAACTGTTCCTATAGAGTTGGGAGGTCCAACTCACTGTAAATGCAGATAAGACTAATTGCTTTGATGAGTGTTGAGCTTTTCTCTATAGCTTTGCCCTTCTTCCACAAATATTCATTTTTTACTTCTCTCCTATGCCCCTCCATTTTCAATGTTTTTCTCATGAATTATTGCAAGTGATGGCATGGCCATCACTACTGGAGGATAAACCTTATTCTTGATGATTGTCTCCATGTGGACTTAAGAAGAAAAGGAGCATCTCGCTGTGTAAACTTGTTGTGGCTGCAATGGCTCTTTTCAGGGTTGGTGTTTGGACACCACATCAATGCATATGCTAAAAGGATGAGGGTACATGGAGACAGGTTGCACTTGGGAACTCAAACCTTTATGTACTTTTGGACTGAATATAATGCATCCTTTAGGTTTACAAAATGTGATATGTAGCAATGTAAGTAACTGGCTGCTCAATTGGCTTCTTCAAAGTTTTGAGGAATGCTTTTTATCAAGTAAAGGTAGGTTAGAGAACTGGCAATACTATGTGCTTTAATTCTGGGTACTTTCTTGTTCAGGCATTTGATTGCTCTAGTAATGATCTCTAAAATAGTTTATTAGCAAGGACAGACACAATTCTTGTTACACAGAATCTGCTAGCTTACAGCCACTTAGTTTTAGCTGGTAATGTGCATTATATCCAAAGTCACATGCTTAGATATCATTATAATATCTACCAGATAAGAGTAGCCATTGATACCAAGGTAAAGGTCAAAGACTTGGAGATGAAGAAATCAAAAGTTATTCAAGGAGGCGCAGCTGCAGAATCTGTTAAAATTTGCACAGTATGCAATGTTGTTTGCAACAGTGACAAGGTTTTTACCTCCCATCTTGCAGGAGAAAAGCACGCCATTAAGGTAACAGATAATCAATAAAATTGAGTCGAATGCATTCTTATATGTATGTATTGATGTGCATTATGTCAAAAGTGACATACTCCGATGTACATTTTGATATGTACATACCAGATGAAAGCCACTGGTACCATTCCGAAGGTCAAAGATGTCGAGACGAAGAAATCAAAAGTTATTCAAGGAGGTGCAGCAGCTGAATCTGTTAGAATTTGCAAATTGTGCAATGTTGTCTGCAACAGTGACAAGGTCTTTGCCTCCCATCTTGCAGGAGAAAAGCACATCATGAAGGTAAATAGATGCTCGACTGTACTTAAATACATTCTTGTCTGTGTTGACGTGCATTATATCAAAAGTTACATGTTCGGATATATATTTGATATGTATGTTCCAGATGAGTGCCACTGGTACCAAGACAAAGTTCAAAGATCTGGAGACTAAGAAATCAAAAGTAATTCAAGGAGGCGTAGCAGCTGAATCTGTTAGAGTTTGCACATTGTGTGATGTTGTATGCAACAGCGACAAGGCCTTTGCATCCCATCTTGCAGGAGAAAAGCACGTCCTTAAGGTAACAGATGCTCAACCAATTTAATTGACTATAGTGGATCACAATCTATTTACATTGATATGCATGGAAATATGATGGTGCGTCTAGAATATCGAGGCTATACATGAGGAGGTTTCTGCATTCTTGTATATGATGTGTAAAGAAATTGGCATGATTTGTGTACTTATTTTTCTCTCAGCTTATATTCTTTGCTGACTGTTTTAATTAACAGCATATTTAGGATTGCTAATGCAGTAACATTTTTCTGTCCTTAACCAAGTCAGCAATAGCAGCACTTATTCCTGTCATGATGTTATGAAAAAATAAAATTGACTGAGGGCCAACTGAACAAGATTTCAGTATCATAAACTCATCTCTTCTTATGGACTAGTTGATGTGGCCATATTTGGGTATACATTCTTGCTAAACTTACATGGAGCATTGAATACGGACATTGCAGAAGAGTGTTAGAAAGGTTGTTGACAGTCCCTAAAGTTGAAACTTGCATTAGGAGGTCTCCTATGTATCAGAAAGGGATTGTGTTTCAAAAATATCATTATATTATGTATTAGAAGGAATCATCATTCCTCAGAAATGCTGTTTAAAAGTCTGGGAAGCATGGCTTAGTTTTTCTGTAAACTTCTCACAATTGTGGTCGTGGCTTAGACCAACTATTGAACCATAAGATTGTGAATGAGCAGGCCTTTTGTATCTCGCTTTACATGTATCATGTGTTGCCTGCAAATATTCCCTATCTGATTTACGTAATCTTTTTATTCTCGATTTACAGCAATTAACTGTATCTTTTAACAATTCATGTTCGGTTCAAGACATAATGACTTTGTGACAACTGATTTCCTTAGCATTGCACGTTACAGGCCCAGGGAAGACTTTCCAATTCACCATCTATGGTTTCCCCCAATGAGACAATTTTTCCAGCCTGTACAAGTGGCTCACACACTGCCCCCTGGATTGTACAGCCTCTGTATTGTGAAATTTGTAATATCAGCTGTAATAGTGAAGATGTCCTTAACAAGCACAAAATGGGGAAAAAACATAAGAAAAACTTGGAAAAACTACAAGAGACCTTCACAGAAAAGCCTACAAATGATCAAGTTGTAGATTTACAGATGGAAAACCCAGCTGCTTTTGAGGAACCAGAGAATAAGACCGGACCAGCATTGGAGCAGGATTTGGAGACCAAGAGGCGGAAAGTCTTGGAACAAGGGGCGGCTGCAGATGCAATTAGAGGCTGTTATCTATGCAACGTTGTGTGCAACAGCCAAAAAGTCCTTGACATTCATATTGCTGGGCAGAAACACAAAGCCATGGTGAAGAAACAGCAGGAGATCTTAACTAGCAAGAGCTGATGACAATAAGAATGCCCTTGCTCAATTCTGGGGTTATCGAACAACTTTGTTGCAACATGTCGACTTTTGTTATATATGGAAACACCAATCAACATGTCGACTTTCTGTTTTCTGAAAGTAGGAAAGTGTTTTAGATAGTAATCTGTGCTTCAGACTGGTCGTGAGTTGATTTTGTTCTGAAACCGTCTTTCGTATGAACACCTGATCTGCTGCTATGCTGTATGCCTCCATTAACCAAGTGATGTATATAGTTGTATGGTGATCGAATAGAGTGGTTGGCTCTTCTGAAATGATTCAGAGAAGCTTTTATGTTTTAATGTGTTTTCCGTTAAATCGTATTTTATTCTTGTTCTATGTCATGTTTCCTTGGAGCTGGAATTTTCATCTGCAGCTGAAGGAACAAAAGAGCAAAACCCCGAATAATTTTTATGGGGCATATTGATCGGATACAAGACCACATGTGGATGTTGATCTGCAACATTGCTTATTGAACGAGTGACATAGTGAAATTAGGAATTTATTTGTATCTGCTTTGTGACATATCTAACGCACGATGCTAATGAACTGAAAACCTAACATATGATTAGAATTCGTGACGCAACAGTTGATTTAGGATTTATTAGTTTGTCACATCAATGATCTTATTTCAACGGAAACAGTTAAATACGGATGAATTTGTTTAAAAAAAACTCTCTTTTTTTGGTTTTTCACGGAAGGAATGGCTCTGTTTTTATTTTTATTTTTATTTCATATGGTGCTCTTAAATCTAGTAATATCGGTAAATGTCTTTTGTCATTGTTCGGTGATCATTTCCTCCGCCCTGTCGCCTTCATCATCTCGCCCTCCCTACCGAACACCCTTTTCTATCCGGTGTCCTTCCCCCTCATCTTGCCCCGTAGGGCCTCCTCCCTATAGCTGCTTGCTTGCCCTACCATCTCTTCTATTCTTCTGGTGTTGTCGTGAATCTGTCACCTACTTCCAATGTCACTTCCGCACTCACACTATCGAGAAGACAAAAGTGAGCGGACACGACGATGGCAATGAGGACGAGAGATATATTTATAGAATTATAAAAAAAATAAACGTACCGTTCCTTGAAAAAACACATAGGTACTTTTACAATAAAAAAACCTAAAAGGAAATTGCTCCATAGGATTGATTTAATAATTCGATATGGTGTCAGAAAATATCTCGTTTGAAGAAATGATGAATTGGTCACGTCATTAATCGTCCCATATGACTGTGAGCTAGATCGGACCAAATGTAGGTGCTATATTTATTGTTCTTTATATCTATCTAGGTTTCATGTAATGTAACTGAAGCTAAAAGGAAGAGAGAGAATAGAGAGGCAAAAGGCCCCAATTCCCTGTGTTCTGCTACAGATCTCTATTGGCTCTTCAAAAGGGCACATGACGTGCATGCCATGCAAATTGGTTCTGACGTACAACTCTTCCACGAAGGACAGTTCCTGTTCCCGAGGAAGCCAGCGTATTCTTTTCTCTCTCTCTCTCTCACTCTCACTTTTATCTGACCTTTAGGTCCAGTTCAAAACGCCTCTGAGAGAGAGGAGAAAGGAAAGAAACCGATGAGACAAGACAAGAGAAGTCGCCGTCATCATTCAGAACGCGGTTGTTTACCTTCTTTCTCTTCTCAGGTGCCGCAGGACCGGAGACGAACGAGGTAGGAAACAAAGAGGTTGAGATCTCGTTCTTCCCATGAATAGCTATGAGTTCTCTTTTTCTCCGACATGAACTCTTACAACAACAGAAGAAGATCTAGAAATTAAATGAGAAGAGCTACAAATGATTAGTAAGTCTAACAACCGAAAGAGGAGCCACGTAGATGAATATATATATTTCCATGCTTCGATTTCTTCCGAAGAACCTGCAAGAAAGATCGTTGCCACGAAGAGAAGCAAACTTATGAGGACGAACATAGATAGATAGATAGATAGAAAAGGTGATCAGCTTGTGACATTAAAGAGTCTACACATAGTGAATAAGATTTCATGTAGATCGAGTAAAATGTCCATGTTGCCACAACGAGTTCCTAAACTCATGCATCTTTCATCATGGATTTGCTGCTTTAGATTTATGCAGAATAATGAGGATACTATCGGTGATGTGTTGTAGCAGAACATAAACATGTATACCATAAGCAAGTTTAAAGTTTCGATACCAGATTACTTTCGTCATCTCCTTCTCATTCCAGATGGCACGACGTCATCTAGCAGGCCTTCGTCCGTGGGAGCCGGCGAGGTTCTCTCCATCGCCATCGGCGTTCGCTCCTCGTACCGTGGACCGATTACTTGGCCTGGACGGATGACAGGAATCACGGGAGGGTTCCGATGGAACTGCATCGCCGGCAGACAAATCTGCGGTGCCGATGAGGCAAGCTGTTGAGATGGCGACGCGTCGGTGCGAGGGGAGGCGGAGACGGTGTGGTGACAGTGTTGGCCTTCGTAGGTGGTGATGACGATGCTGGGATCTTGCGAACAGCGCTCGACTCTCTTCTTTACATTGCACTTGCTGTGTGTGCACCGGTAGTAACTCCTGCATGAGCGACGGCCAGTCGTGAGATCGGTTGTGATGTTTTCATCATCGCACATATTCATCGGCCATTGTCATCATAAATTCGTTGCAATCTTTGACTGTGTACTCCAACTTTAGAAGAAAGAGAAAACCATTTGGAACTTCCTACTTGTGCGATCGAATGATAACATGAAATTGCTTCAGCTGTGACAGCTACTTCAGCAGAAGGAATAAATAATATTGGATTGCTTTACTTGTGAAAACAACAACTAGTCAAAGTTTACGACCGGAGCAAAAAAACACCATGAAACGAGGAACATATGATGATGAGCTTCTGCAGTAGGAGACGTCGACTGACCTCGGAAATGGGCTGTTCTTGACGACTTTCTGTCCGTACTTTCTCCACCGATAGCCATCTTCCAGGTGATCCACTTCAGACTTGGTCATGAATGCAAACCTCGGTTGACGAGTTCCCTTTTGCACCCTTTCGGCACTTGTGTTCCTACAGCCAGCCGAGATGAGTTGACGTTTGACGCAAGTCTAAACAGATACAGTAGATAAAGAAAACGAAGATAAAAATTAATTGGCTTTTCTCATCATCGGTCTTCTCCGCCCACACGTCACTAAAATTGACTTCATAACCCAAAAAATGCTTATTATTCTATAAATTAATTACTTCGGAAAGAAATTATTTATTATTATAAAAAAGAAAATCGCGTAATCTTCAAAATATTAAGTAATAAAACACGGAATTCCCGCCGCCATGGCGGCTTCGTTGCGATCCCGACCATGCCCCCGACACTTTCCTTTATTTACGCGGTTGCCCCTCACCGTCACACGTCTCTACTTTTCTTCGTCTGAAACGAACCCTGAAAAGCGAAAAGGAGGCGAATTCCGATCGCCTTCGATTCCTTCCGCCGCTTGAATTCGCTCCTCTCTGAGTGCGACATAATCACGAGTCTGCCATTCGGAGGAGAGAGAGAGAGAGAGAGAGAGAGAGAGAGAGACGGGGGGTTCGGTTATGAAACGGAGCGACTCACGCTTTCTCGGCGGGCTTCCCGCCGGGACGCTCGTCGCTCGAGCTCGACGCCGCCACTGCCGCGGCTGCGTCGCTGGATCTCGGCTCCTCCGTCACCCATGACGGCAGATCGAACGCTGGCGGGAGTCCGTCCCCGATCCCGCCGGGCAGGCCCCAGTCGAGGCCCTCCCCGACGCAGAGGTCGCGGAGGGAGGCGATCGAGATGGAGGCGCCGTCGGCCGAGGATTTCCAGCTGGAGGACGCGTCGGATAGCGGCGGGAGGCCCTCCTCCTGTTCTTCCATGCGTTCCGATCGGCTGGCGCCGCCTTAGGGTTGCCGTAGGGTTAAGGTAAGTGTTTCAGCCTCTCTCTTTCTCTCTCTCCTCCCCTCCCCCTCCCACCGCCAAACTAGTAAGAGTACGCTCGTCTTCCTTATTACGTTATTTTGATATTTTTAAGACGCGTTGAGGCTTTTGGGGTGTACTTTTCGGAAGCTTCTCTACCGCCAAAGCCATCTCTCTTGACACAGTTTACTATTTTTCTTGGCTGTCAGTTCGCGGCCGACCCGTCACAACTACCCGCTTCGTCATGGGACTTGGAATAGTGGCCTCACGTGGGTCCGCGTGGGCCCAACAATAGGTACTGGAAGTTTACTGTAACCGGGGAAGAATATATATATATATATATATATATATATATATATATATATATATATTTGATACAAATTATGGTTGGAGCCAACACCAGTTCTTATATTAGGGATGTGCTCCGTAAAATCTCTTTTGATATTTAAATTATTAAAAGAATAAAAAAAGTGTTGTATATTAATTATTTGGGAGTCGTGGAATCATGCTTAGGATCTTTTTATATGATTTTTTTTATAATAGTTAGAATTAAGTAAGAAATTAATAGGATAATTATGTGGAATAGTTGGTCGATAAAAAAAAATCTATTAAAAATTTAAGAATTACGATTATTATTATATATATGATTAACCTAATCTAACGTGTCGAGAGAATTGAGTGCGCGAAGTTACATCAAGTAGATGCCAATGTGGATGTGACAGGAGGACCTAATTGACATGACGATGGTGTTGAATCATTTACATATCCTCTTATCGAGTTAAAATAACATAATTATCATTAATAAAAGAAAATTTATTTTTAACCACGAACAAAATTAATTTATTTGAGACTCATCATCGTAAAAACTCCAGTATAGTACGAGGATCCCAGGCAGTAGTAGCAGGACGGAGGTGCACCATGAACTATTTATTATTTGAGACTCAGCATCTTGAAATCCCACTGTGACATGAGTTTGACTGTGTAGTACCATATACTTCACTCCCGGTTTGCTCGCCTATCACATTGTCGTTGCTCCAAAACCTTTAAGCGAAGAGGGTTTCATTAAATGAACTATTATTACCATGCGGATGGCGATTGATTACGGAATAAATGGTGTTGATGTGGAGGCTTCATTCTGCACCGTATATGTATGTTTGGGGGTGAAAGAAGGGAAAGGTAGGTGAGATGTGTCTAAAGATATCCTAACAACACAAAAATTCCTACTAATCTTTTATACGAGTAATGATTCTTTCGTTCTATCCGTGCTCTATTTGATGACTACATTATAATTTGATGAGTACAAGGTAATCTAAGTATGTATGTATACACCTTCGGCTGAGGTGGACTTGGTCAAGACAAAAAAGAAGTCTTTGTTGGATGGGTATGCCCTGTAGATTTCTCGACAACTGTTTGATGCGATCTTCTTATCAGCTTGTCTCCTTCGTGTGCACCACATATTTGAAGAAAGACCTTTTAGCAATTTATGCGTGGCATGATGTGGGAAGGGAACATGTAAGCCATGCAAAAATCCTCAAGATCACAACCTAAGAAATCATCAAGTGTTTTACTTGGACAAATGGATGTTTTTCTGAGGAACAAATAGCATTGTGTCACCTCCCAGTAGTGCAGCATCGTGAAATGTTCAGAAAATTCCAACATATCATCGAGTATTCCTTTTTCTTTCTGGTAACAAGTTAGGCGAGTTTAATACTGTCGAGTACAGTTTCTTTGGATATCTTCATTGGAAGGAAGATATCTTCTCCTCTTTGGTTAGTCGAGGATTTGGTGGGATTTGTAGCGATCTTATCATCGATTTGTTGCCGTGAAGGGGACAGTGGAGGAGATATCGTGGGGCCACAGCTCGAATCTTTCGAAACCTAACTTGGATCGCATTAAAGCACGTTCCTTTCGGATGGAACTCATTGGAGCCCCTTGACAGTGCATCACCTCCATTGATGATTGACCTACTCAGATGTTCCAAACGGTACACGTATTGGTATATACAAGAGCGGGCTCTTTTCCGTCTGGAGTATCATCAATAAGGTTCGCATATGATGACTTCAGTGACGGCACTAATACTCCAGCAAAAAGCTCCTACACTGTCGCCATTACCCGTGGAGCGACTGCTTTCTCTCTGGCCATTTCTTTTAGTGGTGATGCTGCCTTGCTCTGGAAGATATCCCGCAATCTTGTCTGAAAGCAACATCAGGAGCCGTTTGGAAACCCTACACGGCGTGATGCACTGTTGGCCTGATTCAGGTCTCTCTGATTTAATTCTGATATCATAAAAACAAAAAAAAAATCGGAGAGATATTTTATCTGTTAAAGCCGAAGAAGAAGAAGAGGAAGAAGAAGAAGAAGAAGAAGAAGAAGAAGACCATCTAAAATTCAATAGAAATGCATTCTTATTCTTTATGTTGCAATGCTTTCGCATCACATGCACCAGTCTTGAGATGATAATGAGGCCACAAAATCGTGTTACTCATTCTGCTTTCTTCCATTTCCTTTTTATTTGCCGCTGCAGCCCCACCATGGCCTAGAAAGAGAATGCTAAGGATAGAGTAAGAGAAGGACATCAATATGTTACAATTAATTATGTGACAACAAAGAAGAAGAGGAAAAAGGAAAAGAAAAGAAACAGTACATGCCGTGTTCTCATGTTCTTTACTCGTACCGCAGGTAAGCACTATATTTAGTGCTGTCGATGATGCAACAGTGCCTACGACAGAACATTGTCTGATTGATTTGGGCGACTAAAAGGATAAGCTTAGAATCCCCTGTCAAGATTACTGAGCTTATCGAGTATAAACCCTTTTCTCATTAGGGTTTGACGTATCAGTTCCGGTGCTATTACACCGCTAGGAGTTTATGGAACTTACAAGGTCATTTTTCTCATTCGGGTTGTTGTCACTCAATCAACCTTTCTGTGGCTTGGTACTGCATAAATGCTGACATGATTGATATATACAGCATTCATCCGAACAAGAGTCTCTCTTTCATCACCCAGTGTGATGATGGAATGGAACCATGTTCTAGGGTTCTACTCTCCACCCTCACAGTCATGCCGACATGATGTATCAGTCAGCCAATCATCTGAGGCCATCAACACTCTTTCTCTTTTATCCAGACTTGCTCTTTACAAAGATCAGATTTCATGAGAAGTAATTAAAATTAAATTTTATTCCTGAAACTTGATGAAACACCTCGCACTCAGTCCATCCCTTTCCATCTCTTCATCATCTCGTCTGACGTAAGTTCAATTAAAATTTATCGACCCACTTCACACAGGAGAAGAACTACATCCGATTATTTTAAATGATAATAATAGTAATAATAATAATAATAATAATCATTTGAGGTTGGCTACATAAATATTAATAAAATATATATCATGTACATGACCCTCTTATAAATAATATCTATCTAGAGAACTCATTGATCACGTCTAACTATACATAGTTTGAATTTTAAAAAATAAAATGATAACAATCTCTAATAATTTTATCATGATAACAAAAATTAAGTTTTTGGTTTCAAGAATAAATACGAAAATAATTGACTTGGAAGAATTCACACGCAATTTTGTCTTCCAACCTCGGATCATATCCACCACACGGAATCCGTCCAATCTGAATACAGTGGTACGGATCTCTTCCTCGGATCGAGGAGTAGCAATATTTGCAATACTATTCCCCGCGAAACTATTGACTTGGAAAGGACTCGCACCTAATTTTGCCCGATAATAATGGGAGATCACTGTTTACTGTCTCAATTAAAAAAATATGAATATTTTTAAATTACTCTTTGTAAATAATAATTTTTATAAAAATATTATGTTTATAATATAATATGAATATTTTACATTGTGTTACAATATTTTCAATAATAAATTTTATTAAAATATTATGTTTAAATGTGTTTACACAGAATCATAATATTTTTAATAATACTAAATTATAAGACTATTTAGT
The DNA here is from genome assembly GCF_036884655.1 of Musa acuminata AAA Group. Classification (NCBI taxonomy): domain Eukaryota; kingdom Viridiplantae; phylum Streptophyta; class Magnoliopsida; order Zingiberales; family Musaceae; genus Musa; species Musa acuminata. The sequence goes on from NC_088344.1 coordinate 481,813, forward strand.
CTAACATTGATCGAGGAGTATGGGAACGAAGGGCTCATAACTCCGCTTGGTCTCTCTTATCCGCAGAGGTATATTTTGAAGCTTAAATGTTTCGAAAAAGATAAAATCGTACGAGTACGTTCATCGTCCCGGACAATTCCTCACGAACCTACGAGCCGTATCATTGGCCCGAGGCTTACACCTCGATTGAGTAAACTCGCTCTCGAGCGTGCAAAATAAGTGGCTTAAGATACTTCTTGTATTAGAAGAACAAAAAGAAAAAAAACGAGCTTTAGGGATTCGGGGGCGCCTTTAAAAAAGAAAAATCCCAAAAGAGAAGTTTTTCCTGCGAATTCGCCCTAATAATAACTCCAACCTGAGATCCACCGAGATAGAATCATTCTTGGCCGTCCGATTTAAAAACAGCGGTACGGATCCCGTCACCAAATCAAGAAGTAGAAATGCTCGCGATACTTCTGCCACTTCTCTCGTAGTACCCACTCTATCGCCTGCGTCGTTTTGTATGTGGCCCACATGGATCGAACCAGCACGCATGTGGGTCACTTGGTAAAAACACGACAAGAAGTTCCGACGGTCGAATTTTTATTCTTATCTTTGGGAGCCTCCTCATCCCGTTGGCTTTGATCCATTCGAGGAAACTCCCTTCATGCTCTCGGGAGGCTCCGCTTTCTCGCTTGCGGCGCTCTTTCTTTCACGCGATCGTCGGCTCGCGGAGCAAAGTCAGATCTTTTCTTAACCTCTCGCTTGATTTTATTTACAGTCGTTGCTGCTGATTCTTGCGATCGCACACGGGTTTGATCTCCAAGGTACGTTCCTCTTCTTGTTTGCTTCTCCTGCTGTTATCAGTTTGTCTTTCACAAAAAAAAAAGTCTCTTTTTTGAATTTTTGGGTCGGGTATTTCTTCCCCTTGTTTACTTGTCGAAGTGATAGTTTGAAGCGTTTTAGGTATTTTCTTGGGTTTTGCGGTCTAGGAGTGATTTGTTTTAGTTTTGCTGTAAGCTATATGATTTGTCTTAGGGTTCCTTTCTTTGATGTTCTTGTTTACTATTGTCTCTGTTCTCGGTTTCTTTTTTGCTCAAGAAAGTCCTCTTTTTTTTTGTTCTCTTTCATTAAACTCTCCTTTCCCCCCTCTGGCTTATTGTGTAGTTGATAGTCTTGAGAATTTTCAAGTATTTTCTTGGAATTCTGGGTCTAATAATGTTATTTTGTGAGCTTACTTTTTAGGTATGCAAGTGATTTACATGATTTAGTGTAGTTTTACCTCTTCGATAGCTTTAGGTCTCCAACAGGTTACGGAAAGGTAACTTTTGGAAATGGGTTACACATTTTGTTGTTTCTTTAGTTGGCCGATTCGTTTGTCTCCGAATTAGTGCTATAGAAATTTTTAACCAACTTTAAAGCTTGATCGTATCGAAACACGATTATCCAAATATTGAGTGCAAGTAAGGATTACGAGTAAAGTGAATAATAATAAGTTTGGCTTTCTAATAGGTTCAATGGCTTTCTTGACAAGTTGGCATTGTTTCGATCTAATACCAACTCAAATTGACCCAAAATGATCTCAATCAAGACTTTAACAAATCAATCATATATCCTGCACATTTACGACGCTTTCGGCAAGTTGTACTCTCTTTTGATATGTCGTCCGATCTTTCAGCACTTCGTCCGAACCTCCGGCACATCGCCCATTCTATCGATATGCCGACTTTTTCACGACATCTAATCTTTCGGTGCAATATCCGATGCTTACGACACGATGCCTAAGCCTATAGCATGAAGTCCGATCTCTGACACATTGATCAATCCTTTGGCTCGATAGTTGGCCCTTTGATGTTCCAAGTCTATGATCGAAGTATTTCCTGCGTCACTCATCTCAAAAACATATTTAGTCCAATAAACTCATCAATTGATTTCATTATCAGAATTCGTGATTCAACAAAGTCATACTTCTTACTTGTAAAGGTAAGACTATGTAGATTGACCCTTCCCAAATCTTGCATTAGAAGGAGCCTCAGCGCATTACTTTAGGTTTATTGTCATATCTTATATGATAGAGTTCAAGTTCTTTTTCATTACCATTTGTTTTATGATTTACTTCCTATTCGTTTGCTATCATTAGTTTTATGGCATGCTTCTTGTACTTGTGCTCATAGTTCAACAAAAAAAAATATTGATGAATCATTTATACTTGTATTTTTTTCCCCTAGTTCAAGGTCATGTTGTCCAGTTTTTAATACTGCTTGTGTTGATATCTCTGTCTTCTTCACTCGATCACTGATTCCTTTAGAAGGTGAGCACTAGGACTCCTTTAGCAGGCAATAGGCAACATCATGTGAAGCCTGGACTTTCTGGCTAAAACCCTTTGGATTCTGTTTCTGACTCGGAACTCGACCTAAACAGCAAGCCCACTAAATCTTTGCGGTCGACAAGTCAAAATTTAAGAACCATCAATTTGGCGATAATGAAGATCAAGGAATAGGGACAGCTTCTGCACCATCCTGGGGATTCTCAGATGCAAAAGACAGATACAAGTATGACTTTCGTGATTCAGGTGGCATTGAGAACCAATCAGTTCATGAATCGGAACATTATGCTGTGTACAAGGCTGAGGAGACCCCAAATAAACTAAATGGCTGTCTGTCTAAGAATTGCCGAAGAAATTAGAGAAGATGCTTCAAAAACTCTTGTTATCTTGCATCAACAAGGCGAGCGGATTACTAGGACTCATCGAACTGCTGCAGACATTGAGCATGACCTTAGTAGGGTATGCTTTTCCCTGGTCGCATATTTAGTCACCATGATGCTAAATTAATTTAATGTAGGCATACCTAAATTAACTTGTAACTTGTGTTACATGATATTGTAGATAAATTAATTTGCAGCACTACAGCAGCAATATCAGAATTAAACTGATATGTAGGTTGTATTAGATGATCTTGTATGCTTTGCTTGCTCATAACCATCAGTTATAAGGTCAATCGTTGAATTTAAGTTGATAATCACAGAACAAAGTGCCATTTTCTGTGGAAGGTTGTCACACACTTGTGGGATAAGAAGATATGCAGGCAGAGTTCATTGTCCTGTTGGGGATGTAACAAAGCATCCACCTACTAAATTGCAAAAAGAAAAAAAATAAAATAATGATGACCTTCTCATTGGGTGAGCTAAATAAATTTCACTGATTTTTTCTGAGAAGAAGCAATGTGTCATTTGAGCATACTGCAAATGTGTTACTTGGATCTTATCGTACAAGTTAAGAGGTGGCATGAAGTGTTCTTGCTCCCTTCTCACCACTTCACCCTCTCTTGTTCTCTCATCCCAAGATTCTTGTTATGCTTCTTGAAGAGCATATGGTCTTCTTCTTCTTCTTCTTCCTGCCTTGGTTGTTTTAATATCACAATGGAGAAAATCTCAACAAACAATACTTTTTTGTTTTCATACAATAATATTATATAAAATTAAAATGCTGAGAGGGTTATGGTGGAATTATTTTTGAGATACTATACCAACAACAACAAAGTTATAACTTCCAACGAAAGAGTCAAACAGAAGAAAAAACAAGAACATGAGAAAATTGGGATTAGAGTCAAATATAATTTCACATTACAGATTGTCTCGCTACCGTCTTCCATTACAGTGACGATGGGATTTGCATGAGCTAGTAGTGCCAGAGCTAAAGCTGCATTCATGTTCGATGGACATAGAGTGCAACTACAGATGATAATGATCTTTAAATTCTATTCTAAGTAGATCCTGCATGGCATGGACCCCATCGGAGAATTAGAAATGCGATCTCTCAGTGCATGTTTGACCTCCCATGGAAGCCCTCCGACTAGAAGCCAAGTGTTGCTGCGATCCTTCCAAAGCTTGTTTTATGTTTTGAGTTTATCTTTTTTTGAAATTTATCTTTTTTTGAATAATATTAAAATAAGAGGGATATATATATATATATATATATCCAAGGAACAGAAATTGGAATTTGTTACGAGACGCTCCAATTCCTTCCCCTCACCTCTCTCTCTCTCTCTCTCTCTCTCTCTCTCTCCATTTCTTGGACACCAAAGATCTCGGTGCAATATTTCTTGGACACCAAAGCCAAGAACGAGCACCGATTCTTCTCTTCTCGTCCTGATTCCGATCCGAAACCCAATGCCAGATCATGAACAGCTCCTACGATCAAATCTTGTAGCTGCCGGTAGCGCGATCTCCGCCTCTGAATCCCTCGGCGATTTGGTAGCGCGTTCTTTTGCTTAGAGGCGTCGGAATCTGGTGTCGCCGGCGCTGCCACGTGGACGGAGGCAGCTGGCGCGGCGGCGTCGGCTACGACGACGATGCAGGTTAGGTTCTCTCTTGGCACGAGAGGCATCAAGGTATTGAGCAGCAATGGTTCCTCGACTTGATGAAGGTGAAAGCTGCCGCGCGTTACTTCTCCAACCGGACCATCTTTTACACCGTCCTCGCCCTGGCCTTCCTCTTGCCGTTTGTCTTCATCCTTACCGCCGTCGACACTCTCGAGGGCGTCAACGATTGCTCTTCCTCGGGTAGGTTTCGGAAACCCCTTCTCGTGGGTCTTGAATTGGTTGCATTTCGATATCTTGGATTGGTTACGCCGGCGCTAAAGGATCTGACGTCGCAAGATTGGATGATTTGCATTTGGAATACTGAAAACACGTCATTCACATGATTCTATATTATACTTGCTGATTGCTAATCTGATTATTGGTGATTGTTGCCCCTTTGATCCGTTTTGGTCAATCTTGAAATTTTATTGCCTGTTGTTACGCTGACGTATATATTTTCCCACCTTTCCCTCTGATTGACAAGTTAGTAATTCCGATACCTCACTCCATATCCAGGATTCAGTATAGGTCTAATGGTGGTGTTGCTTCGTGATATAGTTTCTTAGGTTGAACATTAGGTTTATTACATTGTCAATTTTAGGCTCTTTTTATACTTGACCTGATTAAATCTTTTCAACGATCCTTTAGTCGAATTTTGATGGGAATTGCTTATCCTTTTACCAGAACACAATTGATTGTTATAGGTGTTTTTACTTTCTAAGATCTCGCGAATTGATTTTTATACTAGTTTAGCAGTTGTGCATATGCATGGTTTTCTTTTCTTTTCTTTTTCACTTTTTGTGTGTGCATGGGCATAGTTTTCTTATTTTTCTTTTTTTTTCGTGCGTTTGGTGGAGCTCCCTTCTTCCCAGCTGAACAGTTGAGACTGTTCCATATCTTTCCTTTCTCCATATTTTTCTTCTTTTATGTATTTTCGTATTAGTTTTTGCAGGGTTAGCGTGGTCCCAATCAGGAACTTTTTTTGTACTCCCTACATATTTCTGAACTGTCACTGGATTAGCTATGTATGTTTTTCGTTAACTTCATGAGCTAATAGCTTGTCCATTTTCTTATTTCTTTGATGATTTTGTTAAGTAGCACCTATGGAGGTGCATGCCCTTTTAGTTTCAATTGTTTATTCTCAATTGATTTTTTGTTATGTTGTTTAAATTTTGTTTGTCTTCTCGATAGCATTCCTTTATAGCCAATTTTTTGCTATATTTTAGTTTCCATTACCAGTGCAATTTTAACGTTGTGCTCTCTTTTAGTTTTCATTTAAACATCTACCTTGCTGTGTTAGTTATCAAACTTATGCATGCTGCTGTTTGTTTGAGATATTACTTTTTGCATTGATCTTTCCTCAACTGTCACTTTAAAGGAAATTCCACACGGAAACTCTGTTAACTTTGTTAGAAGTAAGGCTTGCTTGGATATTTTGTTCATTCAACATTATCCTTCATCATATGTGGCATCTTATCAGATTTTAAATCTGTGTTTCATATATATATGTTTTTCCTTATCCAAAGTCTGCAGTGCTTACCAGCATTTCCTCATCCTTTTTTTTTTTTCTTTCAGCCGCCTGGATTTTGCCATGAAGTTGGTTACCATACTTCATTTGAAATTCAGACAATATTCACAAATGATGTTAATCGTGCTCTTAAGCAATCTGACAATGTTTGCATTGGAGCATCTTGTTTCGTTCTCCTATCATATCTACATAATTACTTGTATTGATATTTGGATGTCTATGTTTTGCAATTAGCTGTTGTCTCCACCTGTTTGCTATGGATTTTCTTTAACCTGCTACTTGCAACATCTCTACTGCTTTGCTCCAGCTGGGTTTCCTTGAAGATATGCCACAAGCATGTCCATATAGCGAATGGACACAAAAATTTAAGAAGATTATACCAAGCACCTAATTAGTTCCACTTTTCTGATTCTAATTTTTTGTTGCTGAAGAACATAATTTGAATGCAACGCTTATAGCTTTGACAAATATACATCAATTTTGTTGGTAATATTTTGTTTGTTTCAGATTGTTTGAGGAGGCGGCTAGGTCCGAGTTTTCTTGGTTGGAGTGGTGATGATTCCACGGTAGTGTTTTCTATTCTTTGCGATTTGAGTTGATGATTCATGGATAATTATCTCTTTCGTGAAGACGACGTCTTACTTAGAATCACATGAATGCATTTACAGAAGCTTGTTAAAGAATTGTACAAGATACTTGAACAAGTAAACTCTCTGGAAATTCCGGACAGTGAGAAATTTCCAGAATCTTTCAGTGAGTTTCTGTCTGACATGAAAGATAAAGAGTATGATGCCAAGAAATTTGCCATAAGACTAAAAGCGATGGTATGCTATTCATTATTCCTTTGTTTGTTACATTCCTTCCCAGAACAAAACTAAAGATGTTCAGCAAATCTAATCTTGCTGGATTAATTGGCCATTGAACTTTTGTGCTTTTAGATTCATCATATTAATGTAATTTTTATGAGATTATCCAGAGGAAAGTTATACTGCTTGTCATTCTTTGCAGGATTATCAGAACTATTCTTTGTTTCATTTTTCTTCTTTTGAAGATTTTATATTTTTGTCTTTTGTTTCTTCTTTAGATGTTGGAGTTCTCATTAGCCCTTGTGAATCTCTTCCTTGTTTATCTTTATTTAGTATGAGATACCTCCTCAATACCTATTTTGTAATGGACCTTCAAGCATGGATTTCTTTGGATGATTTTTCATATTATATTCCCATATTGGTATTCATAAAATGTTTCTATGTTTAAGGTACAAATTTAAACGAAATAGTCTTTTTGTCATATTTCAAGAATGAATTTTTCGTATATTCTATATTCTGAATAAACTGTTTCTCTGTGTGTTTATTTTCTTTCAAGTCATTGAATGGAATATTAGCAATGTTTTTGTTATGGGCAGACAGTCTCTACTAGTTTTTACCTTTGAGATGTCCATCAATAATATATGTTTAGATGATCTTTGCATTAATTCTCCTCATGAACTACTAGATCAACCCTACCCTACCTATATAAACATACATGAAATGTACAAGAATAGATAAGAGTACGTAAAAAATGCATTTGCATTTTACAAGTGTCAACTGACTTGATATATAATACTGAATATTATCATCAATTTACTGCTATCATCCAACACAATGTTGAAACTTACATGATCATTGCATAAGTCCATGATCTTTGAAGGTACTTATGTGATTCTTATTTTAGAATTTATTGTCTAATCCAGCACAACTAAAAACTACCAGATCTACCTTCATGTCCTTCTTCGAGATAGATGTTGTCTGTTCATAAGAAAAGTTACATGGTGTCTGCATTTTTGTCACAGGCACCAACAATGTGAGAGTTAGGTGAATCCTCTGTAGGGCCTTAGTGGATTGGGTTTGAAAACGAGCAGATCTGGGATGGAGAAGTCCTGTGTATATCCATGTCAACTGTTTACATATAATTGATATTCCTGTCAAGACTGACAAATAATATTCTTTAGCATATCCATAATAAAAGTGATGTTTTTTTTAGATTTAGTTTAGAAAATATTGCAATTCTCAGAGCCAGAAAAAGTTCAAAGTTTCTTTCATTAATTGAGTTATTAGATTTAGAAATCCTAATAAAGACTTTTCTTTTCATCTGACTAAATAATATTTTTATCTGATCAGGTATTATTTTCTTTTTATTTTCACATAAATGTGGTCATTTTCATCTATTTTTATTTTGTAGATAAAAATGCTAGTCCTTCTCCGATCCAATCATTAAGAACTTATTTTGGGTGGTTTTCTAATTCTGACTTGTATGTCCTTTGCAGATTGAAAATATGGACAAAGAAGTTAAAAGATCAAGACTGGCAGAACAACTGCACAAACATTTTGTAGCAACTTCTATTCCAAAAGGCATACATTGTCTCACATTACGCTTGACTGATGAGTATTCATCCAATTCCCGAGCACGTAAACAGTTGCCAGCGCCAGAGTTGCTATCTTTGCTCTCTGATAACTCTTGTCACCATTTTGTTCTAGCCACTGATAACATTCTTGCAGCCTCTGTTGTGGTCACCTCGGTCGTAAGATCTTCATTGAATCCTGGAAGGGTTGTTTTCCATGTCATAACTGACAAGAAAACCTATCCGGGTATGCATGCATGGTTTGCCTTGAATCCTCTTTCCCCTGCTATAATTGAGGTGAAAGGTGTTCACCAGTTTCACTGGTTAAGGAGAGAAAGTATACCTATTCTTAAAGCTATTGCAAATTACCATGGTGTTAGAAATCACTATCATGGAAATCATATCGTGGGAACCAATGTTAGTGAAAATCCAAGGGTCTTCGCTTCTAAACTGCAGGCAAGGAGTCCAAAATATATATCTCTGCTCAACCATTTGCGCATATATCTGCCCGAGGTAAATTAGTCTATGTTTCTGAGATCCTTTTACTTTGATATATTTTCTACGGTTGAACCAATGATTCTGGAGAACCAATGTTGTAGTAAAGGAAAAAAGAAAGCTTTTCTACAGTTCAAAACTTAAAGCGATTTTATGAAAAATGTTAATAATATGCTCTTTCTAACCTTTTAAACAGATATTTCCAAACCTAAACAAGGTGGTGTTTCTGGATGATGATGTCGTTGTTCAACGTGACTTGTCACCACTATGGCTGATTGATCTTTCTGGAAAAGTAAATGGTGCTGTAGAAACTTGTAAAGGTGAAGATACGTGGGTGATGGCTAAGAGCTTCAGGACATATTTCAACTTCTCTCATCCCCTCATAGCTGATGAATTGGATCCTGATGAATGTCCATGGGCATATGGGATGAATATTTTTGATTTGAATGCTTGGAGGAAGACGAACATCAGAGAGACATACCTTTTATGGGTGATGGAGGTAGTATTTGAACTCCATTGCCATCTCATCGTTTGTCTTCATTTATCTTACTTTCCTTATACAAAGGAACATTAAGATTCTTTCTCTTTTCATATCTCATTGAATTTTACTCCATGTTGCTCACCAAACAAGTCTATAAATTTAGTTTAATTAACATTATGATTATTCTTGTTATCCTTCATAGAATGTCGACTAAATTTGGTTATCTTGGTACATATGGTTGGTGCTAATTTTGCAAGAAAGCATTTTATGGTAAGTGAAGACAAATGATCCTAGTAACATGTTGATATAAACATAAGGAGTTATTGACAGTTATATGGTCCGCCATGCTTTAGTTGGAATATTAGACAGTTAAGAAACAACATGTATAAAAAAGTTAGTATTATTGGGATGTGGAGATTGAGATGGATTATCAGAAAAGAAAAAAATATATAGGAAATTCACATTTATGAACAATTGGGTGTAGCTCCAAAAGAAAATAAGAAAAAATATTTTAAATGATATAGACATGACCAAGACGGATATATGGAAGTCCTAGTTAGACAAGATGAATCAATTAAGATTAGTGATATGTGCGGAGATCATGAGAGATGTTAAAAAGGCCCCTTAATTTTTTAAAAAAATATGCTCTTAGTTTTAGTACATTGGCCCCAAATAGGGCTCAATGGGTGAGAAGATTCATGTAGTCGATCACAATTTAATGTGACATCATGACTAGTTATATGTAGGTTGATATAATGAGCCAATAGTAAGGTGACACTTGTTTATCAAACTTCTTACAGTTGTAAAGAAATTTATGGGAACTTGTACAAAGTATCATATGTCCTTCAGTTCTCTTCCAACTTTGGTTGAGCACTATGCTTTCTCTACCTTGCTGTAGGCTGCAGGCCTACATTTATATATGTTGTTCTCTATGTACTATCTGCCCCTTCCTTCAATTAGTTAATGACTGTATGGTGCATGGTTCTGTTATGTACCACTTGATTGTGCCGGTCTGTTGACCTATCGGCTCGACAATATGAACTCACTCCCGATACCATGTATACTCAAGTCTTAAAAAAATTCTATAATATATGCTGGCATACTGTGTGTATCGGTATGTACCGGACTCGTACTGGTCCTTACAGTATTCTGGCACATACAGGATCCACACCGGTCACTACAATACACCGGCACATAATGGACTTGTACAAATCCAATACAAGGTCAAATCATGATATAGTGGATATGCCAAGTTATTGATGTAAACCCAGAGATATTATTATTATGAAGGATGAACAAAGATGTTATGCAAAATTATATTTGATTTATCCCCCACTAGGAATTGCCAAAACATTTGACTGTTGACTCAATCCTAATGCAGGTTTTGATTTTAATTTTTATAACTGGGATAGGTTTGGGGCCTGCCTTAGCTGCTACTTTCCATTAAATTTCTGTGTTGGCCAGCTAGGATCAGTACAAGTAAAAAAAAAAGCAGATTATCAATATGCTATATGATGGAACTACTTGAGGTGTTCCATGATTGCCCATGTATTTATCGTCCGATACAATTTTTGAATGCTTGATTGCTCTTTGTTAGTATTGGCAATACCCAATTCGTATTTTCCCTTCTGACCTGCAGTATATAAATGATCAAATGCTTAAACTGATTATTTTCATAAGTAAAGGCTTTCTAGATGTGTCAATGGCATATAAGTTACTGTTTTATCGGGCATCGCTGCTAACTTTTATCTCCTTTTTTTTTTTTTTTTTGGCAGAATCTAAAATCCAGTGTGACGCTGTGGAAGCTTGGAACACTGCCACCAGCCCTGATAGCATTCAGAGGTTATGTGCATCCTATAGACTCATCATGGCATATGTTAGGTTTGGGCTATCAGGAGATGACAAACACAGATAGTGTGAGGAAGGCTGCTGTAATTCACTACAATGGACAGTGCAAACCATGGCTAGAGATTGGATATAAGCACCTCCAGCCATTTTGGACGAGGCATGTAAACTATACCAATGACTTCATAAGGAGCTGTCATATCTTGGAGCCTCAATAACGACACGAAAACTGGATGGCATAAACAATATCTGAAGACAACGTGATGACTCATAATTCACTCAAGATATTAGCAACCACTGATTAAATCAAGAATTCAGTTACCTTAGCAACGCAATCAAAATGGGATATACTTCTCATTGGCCTGTTTGAGTTACTTCTGCAACATGGAAGATTCTAACTATTTTTCAGGATAGTAATCAGTATTTCTCATATTGAAGGTGCTTCTTCGAAGTACTCTGGAGGGTGTATTACCCTGTTTTGGAACAAATGATGCTCTTATAGTGGTGGAACATCTGATTGCATGACCAGTACATACTGAAACCAGGATTATTTTGTCCTGTGAGGCATGCAGATTTTCTTTTCCTCTCTCTTTTTTTTTTTCTTCAAGTCTTTGTATTAGTTTTTCTCAACCTTTTCTGGTTCTTTACTTGTCCTCTAAATTTAGAGGACATGCATATTAACTACACAGTAACCCATTTTCCATATTGGGAAACTTTAGGATGTCTTCATGAGATATTGAAATGTGCAGTTAATTCTTTTTGCATATATTCCGTTGACTATATTGTCCACTTATCTTAATGTCAGTTGTCTGTTAAAATGCGATCAATCCATATTTTTCTTCTTCCAAATTGATCAGATTTAGGATTGCAGCCTCCTAAATCTGTTTCTTACCAAATGATATCCAAACAAAAATGATGGAAAAGAAAATAAGAATGTTGACAATTAAAAAAAAAAAAAGAGACATGGATCAATTATTCTATAGAAGCATAAGAACAATGATATCCATCTAATAATAATAATAGATACCATCAACCAAAACAAAGAGAGTCATGGAACTCCTGAGAAGTTCAATGATTAGGAATAGCTGGTGAATAATTCAACCTCTTATTGCTACTCTAATACATGGAATCCAATTTTAGGCAGAAACATAGATCTGAAGTAGAGCCAAAGCGCTGCATGTTCTTATACTCTCATTTGACTCGATTGTTTTCTAATTTGAACTCCCATTAGAAATGGATTGTTTTAGGGTCCATTGATCATTGATGAAGTTTTCTTTTTCTTTTTTCTTTTTTTAATACAAAGGAAGGAATATAGGTATGAATTTTTCCATGTTAATTCATAATGGGCCATCAAAACAATATACTGACCTGACCTTGTAAAACAATATAGTCACCATCTCTCACATCTATCGAAACCAGTGATCATAATAAAAATGCGTGTTGTGTAGTATTGTAAAGAGAAGTTTAATGTTTTCATATGATTGATTAATCATTCTTCTTTGCTTACTAGAGTTCATGAACTCCTAAAATTAATGTGCAGGTCATTCAAGTTATTAAAGCACATATACTATATAATCCTTCAGCTATTCACATCCTTTTTAGATTCAAAAGGATACTATGATGTAAAGGATCAAAGAGAATCCTTCCGCCTATAATTTGAAGTATGCTCAGTGCCACAGTCTTGAAGAAGAGATAGTTGAATGCTTCGGATGCAACACAGCCTTGGATTTCTGGCAAAACCAAAACAAGTATTATCACGCTAGAAATCGCAAACATGAGAATGGTAAACATAATTGCAGGCAGACGCGCGACACCACAAAGTTCTCCATCTACTCGTATGAGCACATCCCCAACCCTTTTGAAGTCACTTTTCTAGATCGACTTTTAACAGTCAGGACCGAAGACAGTAAATAAAGAATGGTTGCAGATGCTACTGCCTCGGTGGTCGTAGTAGAAGAATGAGAGGTGGGGGCAGTCGCTCGCCATTGTACCTTGGAGAGCTTCTGTTGCTCTCTCTCTCTCTCTCTCTCTCTCTCTCTCTCACATGCGGGCCAAAGGACTGTGAAATCATAAATAGAGCTTTTATGGTGGGTGGCCTGTGTGCCATCAGTGCCCGGCGTCATTCTGCTTCGTTCTGTGCCATGTCCACCACCACCACCTTGTACATTATCCTTCCTCCGGTAGACCATCTAAAAGCTGGTGACCCATCCCTGAAATAAAGGCCCAACAACAATAGTTTCATGGCCGTGGCCAAGATTGCATGCCACTCTCTACCCACCTCCAACTCTCAACCATAAATTCCCGGAACGCAGCAGCCGGTTAAGAGCTTCATGCCTTCTCCGTGACTAGATTCGAGCACGGGACCACTACTTCATGCTCTTACATCTAACGAGTTTGATCAGGGAACGCTGGTAAGAATGATCCAAGCTTTCAAGCCGATGCAGGCACCCACAAGAAGAAGAAGAAGAAGAAGAAGAAGAAGAAGAAGATGATGATGATGATGATGAAGAACAGAGCTGTTGGATCTGAGAAATAATTCAGATGATTTTATGTCACGCCTGAGAGATGGATAAATCGTGCCAATCTTCGGTTTGCAGTAAGATGAAGCAGCTGTTTGTGGTCCAGAGAGCAGTGCTTTTTCAGATGGCAAACCCACAGTGGCTGCATCATGTGCTTTCTGAGGCCCTAAACAAGATTTAAATGCCTAAACCAAGTGTCAGTGTCAGATCACAGGCGAAGGAATCTCCATCAAACCTAGGATTTAAATCCAGCTTCGCTCTTACTCCATCAAAGATTTCCCGTCTTCCAACACCGGCTCCCCTGTGTTAACCGGAAGCAGGGTGGAAAAGACTCCGTTTTGGAGTCGCCACCAAGTTCTTGACTCGTTCGGCTGTCGTCGACTCTCCTCGAGATCTTTCTCTTCTTACGAAATCTGGGCCGCGCACAAATGGCATTCCCAGCATCCACCCAATCTCAGTGGCCCCCACACCAGTCCACAAATTGTCAGCTGGAAGGAACATGGGAGCCAACAAAGTTGATCTTGTCAAAGATCCAGCGCTAGATCGCCTCACCTTCCAGTGAGAATAAGATTTGTTTGCAATAGGAAAAGAAAGGTAGAAGAATTGGTTGGTGTGTTCTCTGGGAATCGCGTTTGCTTGCTCGGAATTGCACGGTTCAAGTGGCAGCGCGACTCGAGTGTCTCCATTCCCCCACACCCCAAGGCAACAAGGGAAGGAGAGAATCTCTGAGCCTATAAAGAAGGGAAATAAAAATCCCATCGTGACCGCTGCTGCCGAAACCCAATAAAGGATACTCACTGGAAGAGTACGAGAAGCCAATCACAGGAGAGAGAAATAGAGAGCGAAGGAATCAAAAGACCAGATGTTGACAAATTTCCTGTCACTGTTCTTAGAAGGTCGTTCGTTGTTGTGAGAGATTTTTCCTTTTATCTCGGATCTCTCTCCTCTCCCTTTCTTTGTGGCCCAGGGGGGATCGATATCCTTCGATCTGCGGCAGCGTCTCCTGCCAATGGCCAATTCCGGATGCCCGTCTCTTCACCTTTAGCGCCTTTTGATCCCAAAAATCCGGTCTTTTTGGCTGAGACCCTTGGCGCTTGTCGTCTCCTGTCGCTGGTACTGGTGCGGTACGACGAAAGTTGACGTTTTGCCATGGCGGAAGGCCCGCGGCCGCTTGGATTTTTGATGTTCCGCGTTCTGATGCTGAATCCACTGCAGCGATGTTCGCGGCGATGCGGGCGGAGGTAATTTTTCCTTCATCGTCGAAAAATTCCTGTTCTGTTCCTTATTTGGTTTCTTGATTTGGATTCCGATAGGTGGTCATTTGGCTTTTGTTAAAAATTTCTTCTGGTGGATTTGATTTCTGATGAGGGTTTTGATGTCTTCGAGAACATGCTTGACTCCAATTCTATTCTCAAAGAAATGGTTTTGTTGTTCTTATGTGATTGTATCGCAGTCTATGACCATGGAGTTTTAAGTCCTTTTTCCATTGAATGAAACCAAAAGGTTTCCCTTCGTGTCGATTAGTCATGTCTTCTTCTTTCTTGTTCTTTTTCCCTCGGTGAACTTTGGACTCAGGGAAGAAGGGCTTATTCAGCTTCAGTTGCTGACCTTAAGGTTGGTAACTCTTGCACCCCTTCTGAGATTTTACAGATATCTTCTTTGTGCTTCCACTGGGCTAACCAATGCACCTCTTAGTGTTGATTCACATGATGTGCATGCCAGATTTCATTCTACTCTTTCTTTGGTGGATTTTCTATTTTTCAGTTTCTAGTCATGTGGGGACTGCAAGTTTCCAAATTCTGGCCTCGAGACTTATGATTCTTGTCACTGCTTTGACATATTATGTTTTAGCTTAATGCTTCTTATATGTTCCTTAATTCACTTGATACCGCATGGTTAGGTCTCTCCGTGACTGGGAAATCTGAGGCTTTCTTCTGACTACAGTCTTCAAGAGCATGTTTTTGACCAAATTGACCAGCTTTGGTTGTGAAGTCGGGCATCAACTTGAGGGCGTTGAAGCCTAAACTCCAATTCGATTTTCGAAATCGTACTTTCTTCTAGCTAACGTGCTTCAGATAATTCGCTTGCTGATTGCTGCAGCCATGTTGAACAACTCTATCCAGGATTTAATGGGAATCACATTCAAGTGGCTGTAACCTGTTTTGCTAACTGGATTCGTATTCCCTCTTTCCAGTTCTCCAAGTAATACTCTGGTAACTACAACATCCTACATTAACTATTCATGTAAGTAAATTTTTTTTTTAATATTACAAATGTTGGTCTTGATGAAGCTGATGATTGCTATAAGTTCCCATTGGAACTATGATGATGATAGAAGATTAATGAAGTCCTGTTTTATTCTTTGCTATAGATATCATATTGATTTGTGCTTGTGATAGCCATTCAAGACAGTGATTTGTGTAGGCCGATTCTTCGACCTATCTTCTACCATTCATTTTCATCGTGAAATTATGATCTTCAGTTACAAATGGAAAGCTTGTTGATTATTATGTTTTCAGTAAAAAAAAGCCTTTATGTGCATAGTTAAACCCTTTTTAGAAAACCCATGAATAGGAGGGTTGCATTAGTTGCAGACAACTGGTATACATAATCTTATGAAATCCAGTATGGCTATAGATCTCTATTATTCAGCGTCCTTGTAGTGGACCCCAAATAGTTAGGGATTTTGTCATGCTGTTGTGTTGTTATTATATTGGAGAACTCAACATAGGAGTTCTAATTTTTTAGAGTTTAGTATCAGTACTTCTGTGTACAATCTTTTCCATTTAAAATTATGCTATGATTGATATTCTTAATTTTTTTAGTCAGATTCAAAATAGTTTGGATTTATTGCGATGGAGTTATTGCTGATGTTCTAGAGGCCTTTTCTCCTCCTTGAATAAGAGAACCAGGAACTACTTCTAATACAAAGACCCCTTCCTAATTTTTGCACAAGCGTGGACCTAGTTAACAGAATCTGCAGAACCTCGTGGTTCCAACATTCCATCTCACTGTGAATTCTTCTTTTATTTTATAAATAGATTTGTATGTTCCATTTCAGTGGAAACTATCCATCTTTTCATGCGTTTCTTGTGCCATAACCTTTTTAGTGATCTTTAGTTGTGCCATTCCTGCTTTGGCAACATTTGTAAATTTGGAAGTCCCACATTGTTTCCTTGGCTACATATCTTTTCCATAGAGTCACACATTTTTATGTTCAATACTAAGTTAGTGACAGTTATTGGAGGCATGAATACCATATAGTCAATATTAAATCATGATATATGTACCCTGTCTTGTATCTTCTTTCTTGTTGAACAGACACTTGGTGAAGATATGTAAGCAATGTGATTGTTATCAACCTCATTTTCTATTTTAAGAAGAAATTACTAACTAATATTACTTTAGTTTGATGCTATTGCTACTGGTGGTGGCGGTGGTCCATCTCAACTGCAAATATCATTCTTGTTAACCACCAGCAGACGTTCCTTAAGGAGCGAGGAAAATCTTTTTATGTTGAACGTTAATTCTTTCTAGAATTTGCATATAGGCATTACTTTGCTACTTCATATAGGGAAAATGAAAGCCCTTCTGACATTCCAGTGTTCATGATTCATGTATTATCCATGTGTTTCCATAGATAGGAAATTTGTTGAGTCCCTTTGGCATCATATTCTTACTTTTCTTTGCTGACTATCTTTACAACTTTCAGGAATGGCAACAAAAGTGCAGATAAAAAGTTACCTTCCAGGCTATTATCCTTTGCAGGATGTTAAGGAGGATGCAAGTAGTTGGACTAGTTGCTATCAGGATGAGAAATTAAGTGAGCATCTCTATAATAGTTATATGCCAAAGTCAGTGAACGATTCAGCACAGGATAAAGAAATGTTGAAGCGGACAATGCTTGAACATGAAGCTATTTTTAGGAGGCAGGTAAAGGTTGAATGTTCTCAATTACAATTTTAGAGAGAAATTACCTTAGAGTTGAATTAATTTTTTTCATTTCAATTTTATCATTCTTGGGTGCACCTCATCTCTTTCCTGGGTGAAATAGCTTGGCTATTACATCCCATCTGTGCTTAATGGTTTCGATGACCAAGTAGTCCCAACAAAATTTAGTTGATTGTATCAAATTGTGTTTAAATACATGTCAACTGTCTTGTACTTTGGTTGATTTGGATCCCCAGAGCTCTAATATGTGACCCATGGATGAGATTTATCACATTTATTCTGAAGTTCTTTGTGGAAGTTGCCAAGTGACGAATTTCAACATCAAACACTTTTTCGATCACAATTGTTGATCACAAGGGAGGCATCTTTTTTAGCTACCAATAAGCAATGAAAATCCTTCTCGATGTAATCTTAAATTGGTTTTTAGCCAGAAAATTTTCATTTACATGTCAAATAGATTTTGAGATTGTATTGTATCTTTAAAATCTTGATCCAATTTCTTCTAAAGCAAGAGGAGTTTACCATCATTTACATGAATTTGCTAAAGTTAATGAAGTTTGCTTAAATAATATTTTGATTGACATACCTTCCTCCATTTTGGCTTTTTGTCATCTGCAACTTTTGACCTCTTAATAACTTATATCTTGTAGATTATCTTGAATAGTTTTGATAAAATAATTTTCATTTCAAATTGAATCCTTTTCTAAAGATTTATAGTAATTTGAAAATTATAAGTTTCTTCAGTACTTCTTTGTTTGGAAGTTTTTTATAAACTCAAAAAGGCAGGAGTGTCCCCTGCTTTTTTTTATAAGTTAAACGATCAATTAAGGTTCAGAAGCTCAGACTTCAATGTGTAGGTCACTTGATTTAAAATTGATGATCTTCAAGTCTTTCTTACTGTGAAACTTTTATATTCTCAAGTTTCAGAAATAGTATGGACTCCTGCATATGCTGCTTCTGATTCCAAAATGGAGTAGAATGACTTTGTAATTTTCAATCTCATTGAAAATTGTTTTCCAGGTTATTATTAAGTTCAATTTAATTGAAAATTCTGCTAATTTCCCCTGGTCACTGCACTTAGAAACTGACAAAGAAAGGCCCAGGTTTTTTTTTGAAGGATAAGCAGTTAAGATATGATTTAACCCAAGACCTTGCTAATAACAGTCAAGGCTCTTACCAACCAAGCTAGTTGACATCTTTGGAAGGTTCAGCTTATCGGACAGTTTTTGTTCTGCCTTTTGTCCAAATATGGGACCAAGTTTAATCGATAAGGAAATCCAAGCCAAAATAATCTATGCTAGGGAACATGGAAAATGATATTTGTTTGGGAAGAAGTAGGCTCTTCTTGTTGCATTTGTCAACTGCATTGAATTATTGTTGAATTTGTCTGTCTTGTTAATTTCAAGCCTTCCATGCAGTTTTTGTAATAATTATTGTTGCCTTTGTCATTCAGGTCTATGAACTTCATCGTCTTTATAGAATTCAGAAGGACCTAATGAATGAATATCAAACTAGAGGGTTTGATGGATCATCCATACTGGCAGAAGCATCACACTCAAACTCTTTTTCATCTCAAATGCATTACGAATGCAACAAAAAGATGTCATCACAGAAGTCTCACTTCCCTATAGGAAGGATCAGTTGCAGAAAGACACCTTTTGGGGGCACTGAGAAGAACCATTTTTGTTTCACAAGGGAAGGTAGCATTCGATCTGATCAGATCCCAGTATTGAATGAAGCTTCTCGAAAGGACACCAAGATGCTAGACTGCCAGTCTCTGAGAAGGAGAATGTTTGACCTTCAACTTCCAGCTGACGAGTATATAGATATTGAAGATACTGATGGATACGGTCTGACGAATATTGCTGAGGTATCACCTAGTGCTAGTATTCTCAAGAATGGAACTTGCTCTCTGTATTCTGAGAATGATGTGAAGCTCAGTCTAGGAAGCAATCACAGAGAAGACTGTCACATCTCGAACTCACCAACACAAATCTGTAAATCAGCCTACAGCATAGTTGATTTAAATAAACTTAAAACAGAAGTATGTTTTGAAGCACCAGTAAACTTGGAATCTGTTCAATTACTTGTCTTGAAGAATCACAGTTCACAGAATCAAGAGCATCATTTATCGATTGGATCAAATACTAGTTTCTTGGATGGGCCAGGTGATCAACAGGCTATGTCAGACTTGGATGCAGATGTACACACAAAAAGAGAATGGCCATTCTTTATTGATGACTCTGGTAATTCTTCGATTCCTTGTCTTGTTTATGTAGTCCTATTCATTGACTTGGTCTAAACCATTATTTACTTGTCAGGTGTCTCATTAAAGATGGCACGATTACAAACATTTATCAATAAATATGATGTCCTTGTATTATTTGATGCTCATTAAGATGGCATGATTACATCTTCAGTATTAGATGTTCATTATCGTGCATTTGATTGAATGCTTACTTAACACCGTCTGTTTTGTATACATATAAGTTTTCATAATCAATCACAATTCTGAAGGATTTCACTAGTTAGCTGACAACCAGCTTAGGTTTTCATGAACATATTATTAACATGGATATATTTGTGGTGCGTATCTGTTGGAGTATTGTATCTTACCCCCATTTGGCTTTTTGACAAATAGGAAGCAAGGTACCCAAAGTTTTAATTTTGCCAACACGGCACATGTCATGATGTGCTGGCATGATAAAGCATGAATTCCATGCTGGCTGCACAAGCCAGAAGTGTGCTAAATGTTG
Source organism: Musa acuminata AAA Group (assembly GCF_036884655.1). Taxonomy (NCBI): domain Eukaryota; kingdom Viridiplantae; phylum Streptophyta; class Magnoliopsida; order Zingiberales; family Musaceae; genus Musa; species Musa acuminata. Next base: position 502,105 of record NC_088344.1, read on the forward strand.
CAATCCTTTGGTATGACAAAAACATGCCTACACCATGCTGGCACAATAAGGCATGGACCAATTTTCCGAAACTCAAATCCATGATCATATGAACACCGAGATTGAGATGTGATGACAATTATTTCTTTTTTGCTGACGAGGCCAAGAGGTTCCGAGAATGTAGGATAAATTGATGGCTTGAATATAAGGACAGTATATCTCATGATTCAACTGGTTTCTTAGAATATCCACTGCAGAATGTTAAGAAAATATATATTTCAACCATAGAATTTTCAAGCAAATTATATGGTTATCAACTGCACAATCATTTAATTTCTCTTATTAAACCACTATAATAACTTGTAAATTCTGCCTTACCTACCTTTTAGTTGCTTCAATTTTTTTTTATTGTCCTTTTTCTTTGTGTTATGCATGGTATAACTCCTGCTTTCAGAATTTGGATGGTTATACTTCTCTGACCTGTTCAAACTTCCTTTTTTTTCTCATCATTATTTCTTGGTTTTTGATATACAGGTAAGAAAAGGAGCACTGTAGAATTTTTTGCTCAGACCTGGAATAACGGAAATGTGGGAACATCATGTGAAACATTACAATCGAACATTAAGAAATGTCCAAAAATATTTTCACTTGATCATAGTAACCCAGTGACATGTTCTGGACAAGAGCCAACTCATAGTATCCAGACATCCGTAGGAGTCCCTCATTGCACCTGCTCAAATTCCACTTTGTTGTCTCCTTTAGTGTCTTCTTCAATCACAGCTAGTGAGATAGACTTAACCAGCCATGCATCTTCATTTGTTTCATCTTGGAGAAAACCTGCCACCGGCATAAACAACAAACTCATTGCGCTTCAAGCACTTCCATGCTTCAGCGGATCATCAAATCCTAGTAATGAGAACTTGAATTCCAAGATAGATGCTCCAACTCCCATTGATTGTGAAAAGTGGCAGAGTGATGGGAACCAGAACACAAGCCTCCTTTCTGGTACTGGGGTGTCTCATACAAATGGATTTCACCATTATCTTCATCTGGATTCTAATTCAGCATCATCACCACATCCAAAACTTGCATCCAAGCCAGACCAGATTGATGGCAGCAACAAAGATCTCCATGGTCATTTACCTGGAAGACATGTAAAGAGTTTCCTGAGCAGGGATATAGGCACTCCAATAAACATTAACCTAAACCAAGCATTTGCAACCGGTGTTGAAGCAAGGCTTGCTGTCAGACAGGATGCAGTTATTTGTGATGTTGACAGAAAATATGACAATTTGTCAGGGGGTCTATCTTGTCTTAGAATAAAACCATCTTCTAACGAGTCTGTTTACTTGAAGAAACATGCTGCCAAAGTGGATCTTAGCATCTGTGATAGACATCCTCCACTTAGTTCCAGCTTGATGGTTGTTGCACCGCAAATTGAGAGGAAAGGAGAAATGGAGCTAGATTTTTCTCTATGCAAACAACAGGATGTGGCATCAAATTCTCAGTTTAAGGATAACAAGATGCAGCAAAATCAAGTTTCTGATAGCTATGGGAAAAGAATTCTTATTGATAATACAAGTCAGCAAAGCAGCATGCTTGCTTCTGTTCAACATATGAAACAACGACATTTAACTGACAATGCTAAGTCTATGGAAAATTATAACATGATTTTTTCAGACTTGGGACACGAAACAAAAGTTCTGAATTCACAGGAAAAGATTCACATTGGTTGTTCGTTTACAGAAATATGTTCTGGAAAAAACCGTGCAAGCTTTAGGAAACACATAAATGTGAATGCTGAGTTTGCACGTACTGATGATCCTATATCTCCAGATATATTAACTCAAGGTGAGATCACAGTTCAGTCATCACACTACACACCAAGATTTGGTGCAAAAATTCCTTCTGGCATTGATTTGGAAGTACCCATATCTCAGGATGAAACTGTTATTTATAATCAGCATAAATACATTCCTTTAAGCAAGAATGATGGTTCACAGGGAAAGGACTACTCTGGTGATATACTCGTTAGATTTGCTGCAGAGAATTTAGTTTCTATCTCTATGGATTGCAGGGGTCGTTCAGATGTAATCAGTTCCCACCAGTTATCTCTGCCTGGACTTGACACCTTGTCTTGGTTTGCAGAGGTTGTATCATGCAGTGCAGAATCTTCAGATGATCATGGTTATGATTTCTTTGAGGTCATGACGCTGAATCTTGAAGAGATTAAGATGGATAAGCATTCCTCTAGACCTAAGGAGCTTGAGAACAAAAATGAAAAAGAAGACAAAGACGATATAGGTGCAGCTTCACTGCTTTTCACAAAGCCTCGGCGTGGTCAGGCAAGAAAGAGGCGGCAGCGAAGGGACTTCCAGAAAGATATCCTGCCTGGTCTTGCATCACTGTCGAGACATGAAGTATCGGAGGACCTTCAAACCATTGGGGGGATGATGAAAGCATCAGGTAGGCCTTGTCAGACAGGTTTAACTAGACGAAACACGAGTCGAAATGGCATGAACCCCCAAACAAAGGGAAGGAGGCAGCCTAGAAGTTTGGCCATTACCACTGAGGAGATTCAAGTCAGCCCCTCTACACATTCACAACCCAGCAATTGTGAGATAGGAGTCAGCGAAAGGTGTATGATCGGATGGGGAAGGACAACAAGGCGATGTCGTAGGCAGAGGTGCCCCCCTGGCAGTCTCCCTGCTCCATAAGGTAGAAAGCAAGCACTAAATTTGTCATGATTGTTCTATAGAGGAATTCGGACCGAGTTCTTTGTAGTGCAGGTGGAAGATGCTTGCACTGGTGAAATGTGGTTTACATGTGTTCTTGATAACAGCCTGTACATTTCATAATAAATGCTGCATATTTACCTGAAACTGAGAAGAATTTGACTGTAAAGAACTTCATTAAAACAGTTAATTCCATGAAGTCTAAGCTCATTAAATCAGTGCTGGTGAGGTCTGAACTGCTGGTATATATATATATATATACACACACACACACACACACACACACACACACACCTATTTTTGTCTATAAGGTCTCATTGCAAAGCATCAGAAAGCTTTTTCATGGTGGTCTTCATGATTCTCTGAGACTGTAATTTGATACCCAAGTATCTTAAAGATTGCACTCTGTTCAAAGATTCCTTACTGATATGATCTCCAGCGTGTGTATATGCATGCTTGCAGGATGAGACTATCTTAATGGAAAGAAGGTGATTGTTTTCAGAAATAAATCCCAGATTTTTTATACAGGCTTCAAAAATTGTTCTCCTAAAATTCAGCAATTTATTGCCATATAATAGTCTGTCTTTTTTTTTTGTATAATGTACAGAAACCAATTAGTATGGCTGATTGTTCAAACATCATCATCATCATCATCGATTGTTTTGTACGATCCAATCTCAAAAGTTTGAACAACAACACGTCGTGATCATGTAGATTATTAATCTAAAAATACTCAACTTAGATGGCAAGGCACTAAATGTGATGTCAATGGCAGTAGAGTTTTGAAGCTACAAATACGAAAAAACAAAGAGGAAACTTCACATCCAAGTAAATTAAACCCATTAATAACTAAATCATTCAATTCGACCATTGGCTAAATTTATCATGTGATCGATTTGAAAGAGAATTGGCGAGAGTGTTTGATGAGCATGACTTTGGATCTTTATTTTATGGCTAGTCATCCAGCTTCATGGCATGCTCATATGAGCTAAGCATATATTTAAGGGAGAAAATATATTTTCCATCTTGCACTTTTACAAGGCTATATGATAGATATTATTGTGCATTCTTTGTTTCCATTATAATTATATTTTTATCTTATTGTTAACCCCCTTAAAGAAAAAAAAAGAGGCAATTATTATGAACGAGGTGTTAAACACTTCAGGCCGTAATAATCGTATTTTGTATTTTCGTCACCTGTTCTTAAAACACAAAACAGACAAATTTGATCCTAAACAATCTAAAGTCAACGACTCCAATCACAGTCGTAGGGCCGGCATTTTCAAAGTCAACGAACGGGCATGCGTTTGACTTGACTTCGAAAGGGGAGGGGAGAACTTTCCCCCGACCAAGAACTACCACGGCGTCGGCCGCCTCCCAGGATCTCCAACTGCCGATTCCACAACCGAATTTGTCGTAACGCCATCTCGATCGACGCACCGGTGAAGAGTCGAGGCCCAAAAGGTCGTTCCTTTTCCACTCAGCCGCCATGGCGGAGCCCCAAGGCGGGGCTCAGCGGCCTCCGCCACGGCCGGCGATAGCCCTCCCTTCACGCTCCTCCATGGAGAGCCTGTTCCGCCCCGCCGACGTCAGCCCCGGCCTGTCGAGCCTCTTGGCGGACCCCGACCTGGAGTATCCGTCCTTCTCGCAGCTCCTCGCCGGCGCCATAGGGCCTCTGGCGTCGGCGCCGCCGTCATTCTGGCACGAGGCGAGAAGGGAGTCCGGAGGAGGAGCAAATGAAGTGGCTTTGAGCCTGGGACAAAGCCGACCGGTAAATCTTACGGCAACGCGGCTGCCGCTCATCACGTTCCCTCCGGGGATCAGCCCATCGAGCTTGTTCCAATCTCCTCCTTCAGTCTTCTCCCCTGTGCAGGTGAGCATTCGAAGCTTTTCCTGCAACAATTGTTGTTGCAGGTGAAGGATTGTTTGGATTAATGCTTTAGTTAAAGAAGAATCTGTGCGTGGTTTTGCAAATCAGAATTGACTTTTTACTTTTGTCACTTCACAAGTTCTTACGGGCGATCATATACTATTAAGTTAAAGAGACAGTCTAATAAATTTTACACGAAGATGGAGATGAAGTCCTCCTCATCCTTCATCTGTTCAGGTCACTTTTGGGTCTGATTAAAGTAGGCTTTAATAGGATTACTTGTTCTTTCTTCTTTTGGTTAGAGGATCTTTGACAGTTTGAGATCAGCAAAGACTGGTCTGATTCTGGAGGATGACAATGGCATGGACATTATCGAACAAAAAATCTGTGTTTTCCTCTGAAACGGGCAAATCATTAGCAAAGCCTAACCTGTGAATGTTGTTTGATGCTTTTTATGGATATTGTCAAACATACATACACTTTTTACATGAACAATATATTGAAGATGTCGTAAGATGTTTGAAATAGTCAGTATAATCGTGTCATATATGAACATCAATTTTTTGGAACTACATGCATATTTGAGATACGAATGTGCTTGTATACATCATATTAACTTGCGAGATTGTTGTAGTTTAATCCATTGGTGTAGGATGAATATTATTTATGCTCATTTGGAAAAACAATGGCAAATAATTACTTCTTTTTTGGTTAATGAACTCATGCAGGGACAGTATGGAATATTGAATCAGCAGAACCAACCCCAAGCTACAGTTCAGGCTGCACGGTCTCATGCATATGATCCAACTTCATATTCTTCTACTCTCTCTGCAGCACCAGCAACAACAGCAGTAGCCTCCTTGAGACACCTGCCGACACCTTTTAATCTCTCCTCAGCGCAGCAGATGGCCCAATATAACTCCACTTCTGAATCTGCACATGGTGATAGAAGATCTCAACCTTCAACCCTTGTTGTTGACAAACCTGCTGATGATGGCTACAATTGGCGAAAATATGGGCAGAAGCAGGTGAAAGGTGGTGAATATCCTCGGAGCTACTACAAATGTACGCATCAGAAATGCCCAGTTAAGAAGAAGGTTGAGCGTTCTTTTGATGGGCAAGTGACTGAAATAGTTTACAAGGGACAGCACAATCATCAGCCACCTCAGCAGAATCGGCATGCAAAGGAAGGTGGTAGCTTGGCAAGCGGGTCTAATGGTTCAAAACCTGAACCTGCTTCACAAGGTCTCTATGAAAGTTTCGGCAAATCAAGCGAGACTACATACAAGAGAAACTTGGAATCTGATCATGACTCAAGCAAGTATATATCGGATTCTAGCGATGATGAAGTAGCTGGAGAAATTGCAATGAGGACAGATGAATTGGATGAAAATCAGCCAGATTTAAAGAGGAGGTAAGATTTGTGACTATATGATCTGATTGTGTGTATTTTCCAGTTCAATCCATGACAACTTCTTGTTTAATTTGGCAGGAAAATGGACATCAGAAACAACCAATCAGCATCATACTGTACAGTGACAGAGCCTAAAGTTATTTTTCAAACAACAAGTGAAGTTGATCTTTTGGATGATGGTTATAGGTGGAGGAAATATGGGCAAAAAGTGGTGAAAGGAAATCCTCATCCAAGGTGATGCATCCTCTCTGACACATGATATTTTTCCACTATAAACATTGTGGTTGGTGTGGAGAATGGAGTTCAGAATTCAGAATGTCTAAATCGATGCAGCTTTCTACAATAATTTTTAGGAATAATTGTCTCTTTCTTGTTTGATTGATTTACTGCTACCAAATGTTGAATCAAATATTATAATTTACTCTTGATGTAACCTTACCTTTTAGATTTTACTTTTATCAGGAAATTTTTCTTTCCATCTTGATATAACCTTAGCAACCTTCTCAAATACATTCCTTCTCGTGATTTACCTTTTTTGTATAATCGCATTTGTATCACATGTATGCTAATGCATTTTTTATCTTATGAAACTTCAATCTTTCAATTTATACTGCTTGATGGGACATCCTACCATGAAGAATCTCCTCTTTTTTGAATTAGCTTCAAAACCATTAACCTCCTCTGCATCTTTTACATGAAATCTATCTGTAGCTGCTATTACTTGAATTAATTTAGAATTTGATGGACGATCAATCAGCTAGATTACAGTTAAGCACAGGGGACAACCTCACAGCTATTTTCAAAACCATGGACTATTGCTTCTTCAGTTTCCTCTGTTTAATTTTGTAGAATGATTATTTCTTGGCATTAAGGTCTATTTTGCTGAAAACCGTCTCAGAACTTGTTTTCTGAGTCACCATAATCACAAGATTTGTGTAAATTTCATCATCTTTCAGTTGGCTTATCATGACACTCAAACTTTCTGATTGATCAAGATGGAGAGCAAATTTGTCACATCCAACTAACTTTTCAGAAGGATTTCGTGGACTAATGATCTTGAGGAGTCTTTTGAAATGATTGTTACTGTGCATGGCTCCGGCAACTGAACCACTATGGCGATGTGCCGGTTTCAAGTAGACTATATCTTGTAGTCCTCAGACTTCATCTAAAACTTCTGATGCAAATGCAGGAGCTACTACAAGTGCACTAATTCTGGATGCAACGTAAGGAAGCATGTCGAAAGAGCTTCAACTGATCCTAAAGCGGTTATAACAACATACGAGGGGAAACATAACCATGATGTGCCAGCAGCAAGAAGCAGCAACCACAGCATGCTGAATGCCAATGCTTCTGCAAGCATCATCTCTCCAAACACTCTTCATAACTATTCTAGAAATCAGATTTCCCTTGGTAGCACAGATTTAGGACACAATATCGAACGGCCAGTGGCGATCCAGCTGAAAAAAGAACGTGATGGTGTCTAGTTTTCCAAGTGACTTGCGTGAATACTTGTAGGATTATTATTGTCTTCCATTTTTTTTCTGAAGTGATGGACATCACGGGACGACCTCAATCATCATCCGCATTGAGGCATGTTTGAAAAACGAACATCAATCATCATCTAAATGGCGGCGGGGTTGGAAAACTTGATAAGATCTGCGTTTGAGAGTTGTGCAGCCTGTAACCAAAAAGTACAATATGTGTTGTTTGTACTAGTTGTTGTATTATTCTTGCCTTATACATCTTTTATCAGTATCGAGTTCAGAATACTAGTTTAGCATTTTTGTACAGCTTGCATGTTCTACACAGAAAAGTAATGGCATGTAATTGAAGAATTCCTGAATCACTTGTCATTAGATATAAGACACGGATGATTGATTTATTTTTCTTCCTAGAATGGATGCATTTTAGGTTTTTCACTGACCCAATACTTATTTCTGAATATTGATCAGGATGTCAAGAATCCGTTTGTTTGGGTAACAGATGGCATTTTCTTTACTGTAACCCAATAATGTTATATATATATATATATATATATATATATATAAAACACATTATTGGGTAAATAAAATAAAAAAGAACTCTTCATTTTGACTTTTTTTTCTTTTTTTAATTCTTCCCAATAATCTAAAAAAATATCCCGATATCCAAAAGCAATCTCCTATCCTTTGCATTGGATTGGCCCATAAGGGAAGCCAATCATAGTCCCTTTACAGTATTCTTTTGTATGGGCTTATAGCATTTTTTAGAGGTGTTAAAAGCAGTCAAATCCTATTAAAAGGCCAATCATTTACATCATTTTTAATGGGATTAAAAACAATGTACATGACAATAAAATTAAGTTCTATTTCTTTTTCTAAATCAATAAGAATATCATTTTGAAATGGTCAAAAGTTGATTTGTATTAAAGAATATCATTTTTATAGGTGCGAGAAATATTCAACATATATCACTTCCACCATTCCCCAATCTCTATGGACAATAGATGTACAAACTCATATGAGCGCCTTATCATCATCAAGGTTTAGTTAATCCTACCCGAGTCCTTATGGGATCCCTCTGCTGTGGGCTGACCTCTCGTGATGGCCGAGAATGGTGGAAGAAACCAAATGGTCGGTGAGGTCACCTGAAGGTGAAAGAAGCCATCATTGCAGACCATGCGTTGATATTTTTTGTTCTATCTCACACTCGTGTTTCCATGAGAAACAGTGTGTCATTTCGTCAAAACTTGCGTCGAGATGGCAGTGTGGTCGAAACATAATATGAGGGACTACTAAAAAGAAAGAGCACATGAACAACACTAGCCTTCATATCTCAAGTCGAATATAGTGTGCTACAACATTATACGAAGTTTTCTAATTCTCATTCCTATTTCCCACTTGCTGTTCGACATACAACACATGTAAGATGCAAAATGCAAGTAATGTGGCAATAACTTGTTTCTCTATGTTCTGGGGTGACTTGTATCAGCATCATTCAACTGAGAGAGTGAGAGAGAAGAAACACAGAGTCAAAGAGACAGACAGAGAAGACCTCGACCACTGCTCCTGAGAAGGCTTCGACACCCTTCTCTTGAACACTTTCCTAGTGTTCAGTGTTTGTTCAGTTGGATGATGCGAAGGCGAGGTGGTGGGTGAGAAGACCAGGACACTGTCCACTGATTGAGTTGACAACGCCGCTTTCATCTTTCATCTTTCATCTCTTCCGAGGTTGAAGTGTTCCTGAGGGGGAAGGAAGAAGAGGGGTTTTGACCACGTGGAGGAAAGAGGCTATGTGGAGTTGTGGAGCTCGGGATGGAAAGAGGGAATCCTCTTTGACTCGCTGCTTTTTTTCCCATCTTATTCTTCTCCGACACCAGCGCAGATGCTGTTGTTTTGATTGGAAACCGAGTCACACTTTCCTTGTCTCGTCACTCTCCTCTTCGCCCACCCTCCGCCATCATTAATACCGCCAGCAGCAATGGTATTTAAGCTCGCCATTGTCGATCAACACGACAAATATGGTATTTAAGTTTGGCGGTGGGAAAGAGCGGATGGGAACAGCCACAACTTCCAACTCTTCGACTCTTGTAACCATGAGAAAGAAGCCGAGGATAGTGAGTGGCATCTGCTTCTACTGGTCACGGCAGGTGCCTGGGATTCAACTGGTCCCGCTAACTCTTTCTTAACCTTACTGCTTCCATTTGATAAAACTGTGTTGACGAACACAGGTGAAGAAGGAGAAGCTGATGTCTCCCTCTGGCAAGGTAAGCTAATCGATCGATTGTCTCTTGCATCGATCCTCTTTCGTATTCTTCCCTTCTCGAGGCCTGCCTGCCACAACCGAGCGTAGAAGGTCTTGAGCTCCACCTTGCTAGCTTTGGGTGCAATCATGCTGTGGTCTCAGTTTGACTTTGACGGTCAGTACGGAATGCAACAGTCTGACACGACCTCAGTTCTCGGTTCTCTATCTTTGTGGTGGTATAAACTCACTGGGTGTTCGAATTACCGGTTCGCAGAAATTATCCGTTCCGTTTTGGGATAGAATTTATGAATCTTTGATTCGTCTACTTTTCAATCTGATTAAACGTATTTATTTAGACCTGTATTTTCATCTGATTTTTTTTAATATATTTATTTCTCGAATTTGAGATGATGTCATGCATAATTTTGTGTAATCCACTTGCGAGTTTGCTACTAAAATTTTTCTCTTTAATTCAAATCTAAATTTACATGGAAAAGTCTGATGCAGCCACAATTCGATTTCAGTTTAATTTACTGTTCTAACACCGTCGTTTCTTCGAGGTATGTTCCATGGCCGAGATCTCAGCAATGCTATCCCACGAGAAGAAGGCAACCAACCCTCATCTCCGAGGCACACCGACGACCCAGAAGAACCCATCTTTCTCTCACTCGGAAGGCTTGGGTTTGCGGACGACGCCGCATCCTGCGCTCGACCTGTTTGTTTATTTGCCGCAACGGAACAACATGAGACACGAGCGGCGCCATAGGCCAACGCTGGCGTTCCCATGCTGGAGGCCGGATGACGGGCTTTAGGCCCAACCGTCATCGACACAACGCTCGCCTTCGCTGCACGTAGGAATGGCAGCAGGTTGGATGCTTTCAGCAAGTCGGAATTTTTCAGGTAACTGCATCGATCTAACCCCTTTTTTTTATGTTGAATTATAGGATACCTCTGTTAATTGGGTTCATGACAGTAATGGATAGAGAAATAAGAACCCATGTCGGATTTGACACTAGTTGTTCAATGTTGTACGTGACCGACCAACTGTCACGGACAAACTTCTAAACAACGTGTTTGATATAATGCTTATGTATGTCCGTGTCTTTTGGCATGTTCATGCCTTGTACAGAATGTAAAGGGGCGGCCGAAGGCTTAATAGTCCCATTTTAGTTGGGTTGGTGGCCTCTTTAGGCTTGTAAATAAAGGTTGTGTCATGTGGACACGTTCGAGAGCTTTTCGGTCTGTAATGGACCATTTTACCCTTTGTTGTGCAACTATTCAGAGCTTGTAAAGTCTGTTTGTAATTTGCATTGTCTATGAAGTGTTTTTCGGACATGTTTGCTTGTGGATCCCGATTGAGGCGTTCTCTTTAACCCGTTCTCTCTTTTGTTGGTCCTAAGGGACAATGGGAGGCTTCGGGGAGGCTGACCTTTGCGGACGGACGCGCGAGGGTGCCGCACGCCTTAGGCAAAACCAGCTAAGGTCGTGACATTATGGTATCAGAGCGGGACAAGCACTCATAGAAACACTTGACATGCAAACGTGGGGGACCTAGCGGGGCTGCGTTGAGGGCAGTCAGCACACGCGCGACCGTTTGAGGGAAAACGGGCATGGAGATGTAGGGAAAAGAGTCGCTCAGAGGAGCGGGCATCTGACATTGGCATTCAGAGGAATGGCCAACCCTTCGCGCGAGAGGCACCACGAGAACAGGCAAGCTTGGAAGAATGCGGAGCGCACAAAGGTTGGGATGGCTGAGTTTGAGCTACGGCTCAACGTTGACAACTTTACTTGATGGTGCTCAAGGCAAGCGAGGCACTTGGCAAAAGGACGAGACCATGCAAAGTGGAATGAGTTGCTCAGCGATCGAAAGAGTTGTGCAAAGCTCACAGAGGTGAGAGGAATTGCTAACTCGAAGAATTCGGTACTCATGCATGGGCTTGTATGCGGATGATGGATTGTTCGTGGCCATCCCAAGGCGGTCGAGACTCGGCGCCATGGAGCATTGAAACTTTCTCTTCGGCATGCGAAGGATACGTCCGGAGGAGGCTGAAGTGTGCAACGAGTTCAGCATGTTGTTAGGCCTTGAGGGGTGCAGCGGGGGCTGTATTGACGGGGAGGTGCAATCTAGCAAGTGCGTTTGCAGGAGGCAGAACAATGCACAGTTTGTTCAGCAGATCGGAGTAGTCCATGGGGATGGTGGTCTCCGAAACGAAGAGAGATGTTGCTCAAATGGGATAGTTATCCAGGAGGGATAAGTCCCGGCTCTCCAGAGGGAGAATCATGTGCGACGGACTGCACATGTTGAGGAGGAGTACCTCAACAAAACAACAACTCCACGAAGCTCGATGGACTGAGCAAGCGGCGAGGAGTCGTCGCATGATCTCGCTTGAGAGAATGCATTGGTGGATGCATTGCGAGATCAAGTGGGGGAGCGACCTGAAGCAACTTAAATGAAGGCACACTTAGAGTCGATATGGAGATCGGACTCAAGGGAGGGTTGACCCGTGGAATGGTGGGCGCGAGGGCCACCATCGACTCAATGCAAAAACGAGGAGCGGAGCAACTTGGGTGTAACTTGGCGAAGTACCCAAGCCGCATGAAGGGAGCCAGCATAGAAGTTGGAACATGGAGCAGAGGCACAGCGCTTTCCCTAGACAGAGGTCAAGGACATGAACTCTTGCAGAGGCAGGAGTAGAATCATGCTGTTCCCTGGGTCCTTCATTCTGACAGAGTGGACTCATCTTGCATGGTGCCAAAGACGAAGGGAGCTTCGGGACACATGCACCTTATCTCGGAGGAGCATTCGATGGAGGAACTAAGGCGACTCAATTTGCGGAGGCGAAGTTGGGTACAAAAGGCCTTAGCACGGGGCAAGAGGACGCAGAGGCGGGTACTCTTGAAGAATATGCCACAGTGTTGCCATTCGAGTTGCTATGAAGGAAGCAGTGCGCAGCGGAGATTGTGCTGGTAGGGGCAGAGGCCCAGGATCCAGGCAATGGTGCACAAATTACAGCAAAGTCGGTGGACTTCGGGAGTTACTAGGCGACGGACTGTCCTAGAGCGGTGCTTCATCTAGGTGTGACCCAAGAGTGGGTGGATGAAGGTCGATTGCCAAAGCGAACAAAATCGAAGGTGGAGGAGACCCTGCGATGTATTGGCAGAGGCCACACATGGAGGGTTCACAATTCGAGTTTATTCCACAAGGATCAGAATGCAATGGAGATGTCACCAGGAGGCGACATGGTGCAGCGGATCGTGGTGGAACAGTTCGTGGCAATGCGACACACACGACAAAGTCCCGGGAGGGACTAGATCATATGGAGGTATGATTGGGAGCTACTGGGAGCTCCGCTTTGGTGAACAACACGACGGCAAGAAGGGCTATGGATTCAAGGAGTGAAGGCCATGGTACCGCAGAGGCGGGTCTTCCGGGCGTGCACCGAATTTTGCATCGGATGAAAACCTTGGTCATCAGCATATGGGGGCTGGGTTCCACCAAGGGAAAAGTTCGAATGCAAGTACCAGTGAGTCCCATGAGAGGGACTTGATCATGCAGAGGTATGATCGAAGCAGCTGGAGAGTTGGACTGCTCCAGAGCTTATATTCGCTTAAGAGAGCCCGACAAGTCAGAGGACAAGGTCGAGTAAGCGAACGTTGCTACCAAGGAAACTAAGGAGAACAGAATCGGTGCAAACCCTACAATGTGATGGCAGAGGCCATGCATGGGAGTTGCAGTCTGTCTTTCCATCGACCAAACAGACTGCTTAGAGAACATAGAGGTGTTGAAGCAGGGGGTCGAAAGGGGCGAGGAAGCGACGACGAGTCCAGAGGGACTTAGCTACCCAAAATCAAGCAATCAGTTAGAATGGAGGTGGACTCGGAGGAGTGTCACGGAGGCATATCTACTGATTGTGAAGAAAAGGGATGGAGATGCGAGGCGACGGATAGTAGTGCCATGGGCATGGCAGCGCCATGGTACCGCAGAGGCGGGACTTCCGTGAAAGTCATTGATCCCTTGCTCTCATAGAGGGAGAGCGCTTGGTCGTGAAAGGGGCCGAGGAGGTGGAGAATGCAGAGGCAATCTTCAAGTACCGAGACAAGGCTGAAGGGCAGAGGCCGAAGAACTTCGTAAGACCGGTGTCAACAAGTTTCTCATCAAGATAGTCGTAAGTGAAGGACTTCGGGTCATGCAAGAGTGCACGACCAAGGAACGAAGCAAGCAGTACGCGGTGCTGTACCTTTGCTACTCAGTGGAGTAGGCGGCAGGGTTGATGGAGAAGACGGTACAATCCCAGAGGCGACCTCATCTATCAGAGAATTACTCCAAGTTGGGGTGAAAACTTCCCGCATTCCAGAAGTTCGATGGCATTGAGAAGGTGAATCACAGTAGCCAACTCAATGCAAGGAGTGCAAACACTTCAAGTGCTTCAGAAGTGTGAGCAAAGAGCAGGTGAAGACCAGTAACCAGCTCGATGCATGAAGCACAACCTCGAGGAGGCGGGCGAAGTCAAAGTAACCTTTGCCTTCTCAACTCTTAAGAGAATGGGCGAAACCGAGTACCCCAGTTCTCTTATCTATCCAGCAGAGGAGCTCTGCACAAGTTCAAAGACCCTTCGAAGATAATGGAAGACAATAGTTGTCAAATCCTCACCAACGGTGATCAGTGCTACTGAGAGTAGATTGTCCGCTTCATTTCCCAACGAAATACCAATCGAAAGCGGAAGTGATGCGAACCTACTTGGATGTGACAACTAACTGAAAGAAGAGTCAATGAGCAGATGTTGTGGAGGAAGGACCCAAAACTTCAGAAGTTTGCGAGGCGATGCTCGTTAAAACTCCAACAAGCATCCACCCAGTTCAAGCAGCATGTGGAAATTTTGAGAAACTGGCGCAGTAAGAATGGTCTTTTCCTTCATTTGGTGGATCCGCAGGAATCAACGAGGATCAACACAACTCAGCCAACCCCACACCAAAGTCAGAGTCATTGGCGAGTTGAAGCAGCATGGCGGATCAAAGGTTCGACTACTCAAAAACAGCAGCGGAGAGCAGCTGGGAGCCAGGAGGCGCATTGCAGCTGGAGCAGAAGATTGAAGACTCAGCAAAGGCGAAGAGTTGCAGTGTTCACAAAGGCTTCGACGAGGACGTCGAAGGGATAAGTGGGGGAGAATGTCACGGACAAACTTCTAAACAAGGTGTTTGATATAATGCTTATGTATGTCCGTGTCTTTTGGCATGTTCATGCCTTGTACAGAATGTAAAGGGGCGGCCGAAGGCTTAATAGTCCCATTTTAGTTGGGTTGGTGGCCTCTTTAGGCTTGTAAATAAAGGTTGTGTCACGTGGACACGTTCGAGAGCTTTTCGGTATGTAATGGACCATTTTACCCTTTGTTGTGCAACTATTCAGAGCTTGTAAAGTCTGTTTGTAATTTGCATTGTCTATGAAGTGTTTTTCGGACATGTTTGCTTGTGGATCCCGATTGAGGCGTTCTCTTTAACCCGTTCTCTCTTTTGTTGGTCCTAAAGGACAATGGGAGGCTTCGGGGAGGCTGACCTTTGCGGACGGACGCGCGAGGGTGCCGCACGCCTTAGGCAAAACCAGCTAAGGTCGTGACACAACGCTACTATGATTGTACGTTAGAACACTGAGCAAATTCACATCTATGGCTGTAGTTCTAAACGAAACATATTTTCTTTTCAAAATCCTCTTCTTTTTGGTGATGAAATTGTTTGTGTATATCGATCGAAGGTCTTTATGAAGTAGGTAGCAAGATATTCATAAATGACTCGGTCCAGTTTTAGTTTTATGTTAGTAACTTGACTTTGAGATGTTGTCATTTGTCAGTGAACCCCATCCATTGGCAGATATGAGTTGATGATGGGTCCTTTATGATGAGATATTGCGAACAAGAGTTATCTCTTGTTGAAAGAAGAAAAAGTTTGGTGAATCCTCTATTACTATTATCGTATCTCCATCACCTGCTTTTGTTCATAAGCTTCCTGTGTACGACGGGCTACCCTGGAATGCCTCATTAGGCCCATCCAATTGCCACACCCTGTTCTCCTTCTCCTCCAATGCTGCTGCAAGATGCTTTCTGCTCGCTCTTCTTTACAAGAGCATCTGCAGCTTTGTGCACCTCTTTACATTCGAGACTCACACATTATGAGTGGGCAAAAGTGCACAGTATCTCTGACACGGTCACATTCCCAATCTTCTTTACCAGATTTCTTTTCCCTGTCAATTCCTGCTGAAAGTTGTTCTTCTACTCGATATGATGCAGCACGCTCTTTATTTCTGCTTGTTGCTCTCGAGCAAGATTATGTGCGGTCACTGTACCTCCTTTTTTTCCAGACCAATTCATGCTGAAAGTTGTACTGCAAGTACAACCTTCCTATGATCCGTCTTAACACCGTGCTCCGAAAGAAGTACAGCCCAGTAGGACTTTGTTACGCTTCGACTCCAAGCATCATCAAAGCAGCACACAGTGGTGTGACACGGCAAACAACATGCATCTTGTTCATGCCCTTTGGGTACTTGTGCTTTCCCTGCAACACAGTCTCTGGTCGATGGACTTGATGGCAAATGGCACAAAGGAAAGAGGGGTGGGATAAAGACTATGAGCATAGTAAATTCATGTGAAAGTGGTAGCCGGGGATGGTAGCATCTGATCTCCCACCCCGCTCGGGCCGACTCCCATGTGCTTCAAAGATAAGGGAGTCCATGCATCATCCATCATGAATGCTTTGTTTGTTACTCCCTCTCCCTTCCCTTTTCTTAGAGTAGAAGGTAGGGATGGTTTCTGAGAGAGGGGCATGACTGACTTGTATATTATTAAGTGAATATAAATTTTTAGAAAATTTTATTTTGAGTTGAGAATGTATTTGATTTTAGTTAGTGGTCTGAACTGAGAGCACAAATAGGGTTGTAAAGGTGCTAGTCCTGTATGGGTTAATAGTTAATACAAGCTCAAATGCTAACATTTTTACTGTTCTGTATGTACACTGAATCACCCCCGCAAAAAGAGGCTTGATCTAAAGTCGTAAGCAAATCGAATATGATCGATCAGCTCTGCTACAGTGTCATGTGCTGGTAATTTGTAGTGGAGAATTTTTTTTGTTATTTACACTGACTGGATGCTTTGACTATTGGCGCTCCATTTAAGATAAAGAGGGATGCTTTGACTGCTTGACATGTGATCGGAACTGATTCCACTGCCGATCGATCGATCGATCTTATCGACGTGATGGCCGGTGGCCACTGGAGGAGCTTCACTTAAAATTCTGGGATTCTCTTCATCCGACTCGAAGAGGAGAGTAAACCATCATCATCATAAATGGCATTCTCTCCTTTGGGGCCGTGTCTTGGATACGGCACGACTCATGAATCAGCGTCGTTGGGGCTGTCTGTCATTATAATTAGAGAGACCACTTGATGATCGACACAGGCCACTTGCTCACGAAGCCCCCACCCCCAGACTCGTACGTCTTGGAAACCCATAGTTTCTTTCTGTGAGCAATGTCAGGTTGTGAGATTTCAAGTACATGGTTTCAGTCAGCAAGCCAGCTGGAAAGTTGTACAGAAAAAAAACACTTGATGCAACTTGTCCATTATGATTTGTTGCTTCCTTAAGGTTTTATGCTGTTGCCTTCTGGGTACTGCATTTTGACTGTGTGATTAAAGGAGCAAATGCATGTCCAGCATACATGCACAAACATTCACCACCTCTCTCTCTCTCTCTCTCGTAATGAGTGGATAACAGTCAGTGTGTCTAACTTGTCTGTTGTTGTGATATTCCTCTACTTTTGACTCTTAACTAGAATTTGACTACGCATGGTTTGTATCTGGACTTTCTCGCTTCGTTCCGACTTCTGATTGCCAATCTTTTTCCTCCTTTTAATTTGAGTTGTCGATTTTCCATGTTAGAAAAATTAATCCTATAATTCTTAATCTGGTCGAGACGCATATGATCCATTGCATGTACTTTTTAGATAGATAGATAGATAGATAGATAGATACAACTGTTGCCAAATTATGTTGTTTATCCCCCTTTTTATCTCTCGAGGGTCCTTTTCGAATCTACTGTTCCTCCTCTCTTAGGCTATACTTTGTTTCATTGACCGCAGCTTTGTCGGTTGTTTAAGAGACCACACAGTGAGGGATGTCATTTGCTTGGCTAGAAGATTAGGTTTTCGCACAGGATAAAGATGGCACTCCCTCCTTGATGTTAACAGCTGCTCTCTGCAGGAACTCTGGATGTTTGTTATTTCCTCACATTCTGGGTTTCCTAGTAGAACAGTGTGTGAAAGCTCACTCGGCTCATCTTTAGAATGCAGCTGAGGAGCACACATTTGATCATGGACACTAAGAAAATTTACATCATTCGATCCTCGTTCCCTACTACTGTGAGATAAGCGTACCCGTTCTAACTTCATCTGTTCTCTCGATGCTTGATATTTAGCATTGCAGACTTCCTGTTCATCGTAGATCTGTAGCAGTAACTTCAACCTTACAACTTGCCTCTATGCAGTGTCATGGATAGTATCTTATAACGATGTGATCGAGTACGTAAGGATGGCACATCGCATTTCTGTCCATGTTTAAATGCTCATTGTGGTGTGTGCTTTGAGTAGGGGAATGATGGAAGAAGACACTCCAACAAGACAGCTATCCCCGTGAAACACGGCGAGATACCAACTGAGGCTTCTGAACACCAAGGAAAGCTCTTCATGGAGGAGCAGGAGATCACAGAGGACCCAGCTTTGCGACTCAAAAGTACCCACCAGTGCAGCACTTCTTCTGAGCTAGCATCCCATTGTTCCCGTGAAGCAACTCGATCAAGATTAACATCACATCTTTCGTCCAGACATGAGAGGCACAGAGCACCAAGAAATTTCAACAGTGAAAAGGATTTCTTTTAATGCCTCGATGTCTAATTTGATGGGGATTTGCGTCGAGGCAGGCAGACAAAAGGCATGACTTTGTTAGGTCATTCACCTACTACGGTCCTATCCATGGCATGTTGGGCAATAATTTCCACGTGTTAGTCCAACATATGCCATCACACTGTTCCTATCCGGATCAAAATAACATTTCAACCATATCAACAGTCGATGCGGCTAGCTGATTTCTCTTTTATTAGCTCAAAAATGGGAGATGTTTGACATTGTTGTGCAAATTGGTTCGGATGATACATAAATGGTTCATAATAGACCATTTGGTCAATTGAGCGGGGATCCGTATGTTCACAAAAAATTATTTGTTTTGGGAGATGAGTGTATCCGATTTTGTCCTTTTGAAACTCATAAACTCTAAAAGACACATTTGAGAATAAGAGAGATTCAACAGTATGATAAAAAAGAATATGATAAATTTCATTTGCATTCAATCTTGATCCTTGATTTTCTGCATATGATATTGGTCGTATGTATTAAACTGGATTCTTTTTATTTTCAACTGATACATGTTACCTAAAATTCAAACTCTACATTCATAATGATTTATTCATTAATTTATTTTTTTATTTAATTTAATCTTAGGCCTTAACTTTTTCTTCATGGTCGATGATGAGAAATCCTTAGATTTTTAGGGTATCACATTATCGTTACTATTTATACGATTCAAATTGACATTTTCACTTTCGTTGCATCCTACTTCGCTCTAAGATAGAATAGGACTCCATAAATTTAAATATTACGATTTCAACAAATCACATAACCCCGTTTATCTTTAGTATAGTGTCTGAGAACCTTCATTAAGTTTCTACCATTAATATATAAAACATCAAAAATAAGATGGTCCATCGTAATAGCATAGCCTACATTCTTTAAATTCTTAAATTCACCTAACATTTACCTATCCTATATCCGGGCTAATTACATATTACCCTTTGTAATTAGCTACTTTTAGCACATCGATCCCTATACTTTCAAAAATTGTATTGTGATCTCTATACTTACAAAAGTAAAATATCGAGATCCCTATACAAGATTAAAAATATAATTTCATAAGATCAAAAATCAAGAAAGAGATAGGAGTTTTATTGGAGCAACGAGATTAAATATTTCGAAGATGACTAATTACATAGGTAATAATTAACCCCCTATATCCTATTAATTATTTCAACCGAAGTTTCTCTTTATCTGTACCATAATAAATATACTGGTCCCCTATCTATTCTTTATTTTCTTCTATAAGAACAGATCCACCGATAGTAAAATACCGATACCTTTCATGAAGTAAAATACGCTATATTCCACCAACGTATAGGTAATAATATATCTTTTTCGCACCTCGTATGTGCATGCATTTTCCACTGTGTCCAACCATCACTGCATACAAAGTTTTTTCTCTGGGAGTGTAGAGTGTAGAGACTTCAAATCATCCATATTCCCCTAATATGCAGATGTTCCAGCGAAAGAAACCCTAGTTTAATATCACTCGGAGAAGATAGGACGAGAGATGGATGACGAAGACAAATGCACACAGGTTGGCCACCGGCCGGAGGGCCATCGGTTGTCTTCACACCCATAACCCTCGGGGCTGCATGAGGACAAGACTAATGAAAGCAGCAACTCGGACGGTCGATCCGGCCTCGGACGAGCACATGGCGTGGAGTTAATGGCGTTGATGGCGACGGATCACATGCGTGGAACCGATCCACTCGCACGAGTGCTCCCCCGATCCGATCGGTGGCATTTCGCATCATGGGCCATCCATCCCTGTTTGGACCGCCATGATTGAAATAATTCTAACATATACATATATATATATATATAGATAATTCTTTATAATCAAAAGTAATCAGCAAATTAGCAACTCTTCATGGATTTTATAGTTTGTAGCCGAATAATCCAGAATTAGATAAATTACTGCTTAAATAAAGTATTAGGCTTTTAAATATGATATTTGTATAGGAATGAATATCCAAATTTGCACGAAATGAGAATTTACGATACTCTTAAATATTTTTAACAATTTAAGAATTAAATCCCATGCTGAACACAAAATTTACCTAAAAGTTTAAAGGATAATAAAAAAAAATCACATGTCATGATTTCGAAATGCAGCCAAAAAACAAAAATATGTCGAAATTTAGATCAAAACTATCAAGAAAGGGTAGAGTTAAAACCCTTTTTTTAACTCTTATACTTGGTGATTATATGTCTTACTTTTGTGTAATTTATAATTAATGCTTGGGTATTTTATGGTAAATATTTTCCAAAATATTGTGTAATATTTTGACTTCCACATTTTATTTTTCAATGTTCTAAAGCACTCAAAAATTCTAAATAAGATTTTAACAAATCAAATTTAGTCCTAAATTCCTTTTAATGATTAAATATAATTTTGAGTTAATCGAATGGAATAGATCATGCTATCATATGATAAATTCATCGTATAATAAAGATATAAATTAATTTAATTAATAAAAATCTTCATAATTCATCATAAAATCTTAAAAATCATTCAATCCGATCATTTTTAATTTTATTATGCTTTCAATTTATATGAAAAGGAACAAACGAAACAAATTAGTCTAAATTTGATATAATCGGATCATTTCCTCCATAAATTGTGTTCCTAAATAGGCCTAAAATTGATCAAATTAGCCAAAGGAGAATATATATATATATATATATATATATATATATATATATATATATATATATATATATATATATATATATATATATATATATATATAAAATTTCTTTGGGTTCGTTTCGGCTTCCATTCGAGACGTACACAGCCGCCTTCTCTCTCTATATCTCAACCAACCCACACGGTCGAAGTCACTGCAATCCCACTTCTTCTTCTTCTTCCTCTTCCTCGTCTCCCCACCCAACAGTAGAAGGGTTCTTCGTTCTCTTTATCAGTGTTGCTCGAGGAGGGAGGAGGGAGGAGGGAGGAGGGAGGGGAATGGAGAAGAAGCATGGTGTGCTTTCGGCGCGGGGGAGGTCCAGATCGGAAAGCCCCCGGCGGATGGCGGAGCTCTTCCTCTTGCCACGGCGGTGGAAGCGGCTCGGGCGTGCTGCTGATCCCGTGGCCCCGAGGTCTGGGAGCCTGGCGCCGTTGATGGAGGGTCCGGACCCCGGGGAGGCGGATGCCGCGCGGAAGGACCGGGGGTGGGGGCAGTGGGTGAGGGGCCAGCTGTCGCGGGCGCCGTCCATCTCCGCTGCAACTGCCGCCTTCCGACGGACTGACCTCCGGCTGCTGCTCGGAGTCATGGCCGCGCCTCTCGCCCCCGTCCACGTCTGCTCCACCGAGCCGCTTCCGCACCTTAGCATCAAGGATACACCCATCGTGAGCACTCTTCTTCTCCTCCTCTGTTCTTTACATAGCCTTCTACACGTGAACACAGCATATTACGTAGCGGTAATGGTAATTGTATTTGATGAAGCGCCTCATCACTCTTCCCGTCATGTATCCATCTTCGTTCCGTTTATGGCTTCGTGATCGAGAGCATCTCTAAAAACTAAAAAAAAGATCATGTCTTTTGCTTTCGATTGTGACCAACTCTCTATGTCGATTTGTTGCGGCAGGAGACTTCGTCGGCGCAGTACATACTGCAGCAGTACATCGCCGCATCAGGAGGTTTGACGTTGTTGGGCTCCATCAGGAACGCGTACGCGATGGGGAAGGTGAAGATGGTAGCGACCGAGTTTGAGACGGCGACCAGGGTCATCAAGTACAGAAATGCAACCAGGGATGCCGAGGCCGGTGGCTTCGTGCTCTGGCAGATGGCGCCTGACATGTGGTACATTGAGCTCGCTGTCGGTGGCAGTAAGGTCCATGCCGGTTGCAATGGCGAACTAGTTTGGCGCCACGCACCATGGCTCGGCGCCCATGCTGCCAAGGGCCCTGTCCGACCCCTTCGCAGGGCTCTGCAGGTATAGAGCCAATCGATAGAGCATCATACCCTGTTTCATGTTTATACTGTATTAGTTGCTTGATGGTTCGGTGTTTGCCGTATGCAGGGGCTCGATCCATTGACCACAGCGAGCATGTTTACCAACGCACGGTGCATCGGGGAGAAGAAGGTCGACGGGGAAGATTGCTTCATCCTCAAGCTCTGTGCAGACCCGCAGACGCTCAAGGCAAACAGCGAAACACCTGCGGAGGTCATTAGGCACGTCTTATTTGGTTACTTTAGCCAGAGAAGTGGGCTTCTCGTCCACCTCGAGGATTCGCATCTAACTCGAATCCAGTCCGGTGCTGGTGGTGATGCGGTCTACTGGGAAACCTCCATCGACTCCTCCATCGATGATTACCGCCCGGTCGAGGGTACGATGATTGCTCACTCCGGCCATTCGGTCGTCACTCTTTTCCGGTTTGGGGAAGCAGCCCTGAGCCACAAGAAAACCAGGATGGAGGAGGCTTGGACCATAGAGGAGGTGGCTTTCAATGTCCCCGGACTCTCCATGGATTGTTTCATCCCTCCGTCTGATTTGAAGCGTGGGTCCATCAGCGAAGCCTTGGAGCTACCTCAAGGAGAGAGGGGGAAGAACGCCGTGGCCGGCGGTCTTCACGCTAAGGTCGCAGCTCTGAATAAGTCACACGACGACGACGACGTCATGTGGAGGTGGAAGTCTGATGCTAATACCATATAAGATTTGAAGTGAATTGAATTGAATTGTCGATACCGACGAATTCCCACTGACCGACTGACCACGAAAGATTGGTCTGTAGAAGCTAATTATTCAGGGATTACCTGTAAATAGAGTCATAATGGTTCGGTGGTCTTTTAATTTAGCAGCATTTATAGAAGAGTGCTCCATGAACAGTGCAGTTCCACCTCCTTGCCTCGATGACTGGTTTGGTCTGGCTCACCAGCTCCGATGGGATGGGGGACAGAGGGCTTCTTCCGCCTCCTTGTTTTAGCATGGTGCTGCTGCTTCCATTCTTGAAAGGAGCTGATTGTTATGGTGTCTGCAACAACTCGTGTATCAATCAGCATGTCATGTGTGCTTTTTCTTGTTTATTGGTGTGGAAACCATTCGGGTTGTATGAAGCTGATAGATGTAACAACACTATGCTCTTTTGTCTTAAGCTGATAGATAGATGTAACCTTCCGATCCACTTCATCCATATTAAGATGATGTGAACCAAACCTATGCTCTTCTTATGCATTATTATTATTGCCTTTTGTCACCTTCCGAAGCACTAACTCTTCTTTTCCTACTGTGTGACATGACACCATCGTCAACTTTACTGTCTTGATGTAGCTGGGTCCGGGATTCATTAAGAGGAGCCCTGCTGCCTCTCTCTCTCTCTCTCTATCTTGGTGATGTTAATTATGTCTTATTGGTAGCTAGAAAACTGGGGCCAGGAAGAATGGTAGATAGATAACTGGGGCCTGCTCTGCATCTCCTTTGACTCCAGGGAACGTGAAGATATCATTCATTACCTCGAAGCATGTGTGGGCTCTTCATCACTCTCACTCTCTTTAATTCAGGTACCGATGGGTGGGAATTTGATATCTACCTGTCTTCGCTAGCAGCAGTGCATCTCACCACCTATTGCTGTTATTAATTCTCAGAAACTTCCTCATCATGATGCGGCTTCCCAGCCGTGCTCATTGATGACCATGCTCACCTTTTTCCTCACAGGTCGATTGATATAATGCTCGACGGGAGGTGTGTCCTGAGAGACAAAGGCTCCACGATTTAAGGAGCACAAGGATGTACGTACCATCACCCTTCACGTGAGCTTTAATATCCTTCTTCTCATCAGTAGGTTGCGCAACACCAAGACTAATAATGTCTCGAATCCATTCTACTTGTACGCTATACTTATTGACATGCTTGGCTGCCATAAACTTACTAGTGGGATACTAATCTCTGGTACTAGAGAAATGGACATCACACAAAGCATGCATGCATGCCTTCCTTCTCTTCTGCTAATTTGACTGCTTTAGATGAAACAAGCGTGAGATTATTTATCAAGGCAATAAAGTGGGTAGAAATTGGGATATTATTTTTTATGCCATAATCTTAGTTAAACCATCTCATAGGCATGTATGTGTATTTGTTTGTCCATCCAGCTTGGGGATGCAATAAAGGCTGGCTCATATGATGCAGAAAAAGTTGCACATCTAAAAAGAAGATAAAGAAAACAAGATTCTCTAAAGGAAAATGGGTTTGGTAAAATGCTAAAGCAATTATTATTGGAAATTATTGTCCATTTTACATTAACTATCAACTGTGATGGAAGGAAGATTCATGAAGCTCTGAAGCATCAAAATAGTGGGCATCAGACAACAAAAGTGATTCCCTCTCGGTGGAGACTCAAACGTGGAGGAGGTATTGAAAGTGATAAAACATGACATGCTGCCAAGACACCTTCGTATCAGGCAATATTTCATGGAAGATTCACATCGATACATGAAGCGATATATGATGTCATGAGTAAATCATGCAGAAAGAAATTTGCGTGTTGTTTATTGCCGAAACCCGAAATCTGATCGCATGAACTTTTGATTAGTGAAAATACCAGAAGCTGATGGAGAATATGATGCATGTAAATAATAGATATCACTGGTTTCGACAGCTTCTTAGTATAATGTATTACAACATACACACCACATACCGGACATGAAGATTTGCAATAGAAAATCTAAATGTGGAATGCTCATAGTAATATTGTCCTCCTCATCTATAATGGTTTCGAAATGTCATATCTTATTAAGTTCATCTTGGATGCATAAACAGTAACAAAAATAGATTTTAAATTTGATGGATAATGTTGTAGGGGCTTACAACGTTGATTTCCTCCTCTATCACTCATGTAGAAAAATAGCAAAAGCGTGCTAAGTTGTGTGGGAGATTCATCACTCTTGTAAAGATTCAACAGTAGCAAAACAAGATCCTTACCCTTTGTTATTATTGTTAGCTAGCTAATGGCTAGTCAAAATTTTAAATTCCAATCCTATATTCTCAATTTTTTTAAAAATTATTTTTAAAAAATCCTTAGCTGATGGGAAGCTTTTGAATTCTTGAGCAAGTTTGTAACAATAATTTTGTTGCCTCGATCCTCTTCTTGGTAGAAGCTTCCACTTTCCTGATAAAAAAATCCATTCACTTAATCGTTCTAATAGAAATTCATCTTATATATATGTAAGCATTCATGATTATACAAAAAATAATAATATCATAAATTAAAATCATATTTACTATGCATATCTTTTAATGTCAACTAGAAAACATTTATTTGATTTGCAAGCATATTGTCGTCAAATCCGAAAGCCACAATAATATTAATATACAAAGAGAACTAGACTCGACTTTTTCTTTCTTTCTATTATTTATATTATCGTTATGAGCGATAAATTAAAGACTAAGAGAGATTAATAATATCTACAATATCAATAGCTGGCATATCATCCCTAGGAGGTCATGTCTTTCTATACATGAGAGCAAAGGGTCTAGGATGATAATTAGGATAGTCCTTCTCATCAAGATAATCTCATAAGAAATTTTATTATAATTGAATGTCATTTCTATTAATCAATAATTATCATCAAAATTTAATTTAATATATAACATATCTTACCTAATTAAATAAATTATATTGATCAATTTTATAATATATCTTACCTAATTTCTTTAGAAATTAATTTGATTTTATACTTAAAAGATTAACCATACAAGCTATTTATTTATTAAGATATTAAATATTATATATCTATATATAAGAAAGATTTGCATATGATTTTTATTAAATTAGAGAAAGTATATAATAGGGTTCCTATAAATTTATTATAGTAAATTTTATAAAAAAAATATGTGTCTACTAATTGTATTAATACTACCAGATATATATGATAATATAGCTACTAGTGTTAAAACTATATGCAGTATGTCTAATGAGTTTCCTATTATTATAAGGTTACTTTATGAGTCTTATATGATCATTGGATACTTTGAGATTAAAAAAAAATTTATAAGATAATTATAAGACCAATAAGACTTAAGATTTGAGTATTGAATAGTTATATATATATACATATATATATATATATATATATATATATATATATATATATATAATATTTATGATATCGAGATAAAAATATTGAGATGGATGTATGGAATTAATAGAAAAGATAGAAAATAAAATATTTTTATTTGTAAATAACTATATATCGCTCATAGAAGATAAGATGAAATTAAAAAAAATGATATAGATACATGTTAAGACCTTTGAATATGATATTCAAAAATATGAAATAATTAATAGTAGTGATACGATAAAATATAAAAATATATATATTTTTTGATAAAAACTATAAATAAAAATTTAAATATTTTAAACTTAATCAAACATACAGATATATATATATATATATACATACATATATATATGTACATATATATATATACATATGTATATATATATATATGTATATATATATATATATGTATATATATATATATACATATATATACATATATATATATACATATATTTATATATATATGTATGTATATATATATATACATATATATATATATACATATATATATATATACATATATATATATATACATATATATATATATATATATACATACATATATATATACATATATATATATATACATATATATATATATACATATATATATATACATATATATATATATATACATATATATATACATATATACATATATATGTATATATATACATATATACATATATATATATACATATATATATATATACATATATATATATATACATATATATATATATACATATATATATATATATACATATATATATATATATATATATATATATAGGAACCGGATAGAAGCCGCTTTGTCGGCTACAGCGACGGTACACAGTAATATCTATGCATCGCGTGACGACCGACGTCGCGTCGCAAGTCCCCGTCACGCGGTCTTGGCAACGAATCTCGTGTCCCTTCGTCTCGCTGCGGAATAAGAGACGCTTCCACCACAATCCAACAAAGGTCCGAGGGAGAGGGAGAGAGTGAGGGGCAACAGTGATTGGTCTCCACTATCCACGATCCAACTCTTCTCTCTCTCCGTCATCGGAGATGGATAGGTGCTGGGTACCAAAGAAGAGAGAGGAAGGGCATCGAGAGGCGCGCGCGTCGATGATTAAGTGGTGGGAGCGCGTGGTGGTGTTCCCAGCGCGGCGAGTCTGGATCGGCGTTGCCACCCGTCTCGGCATCCGAAGGACCGGTAAGATCGCAACCCGGCACTCCGGGCTACAAGCCTGTTGTCGGCTTCTTCTTATTGTCGCCTTGGAACAGGGCTGAGGAAGCTGAGGAAGGAGGTGAGGTCGTGCGACTACGAGGACGTGCACGTCATGTGGGAGTTGCTGCGAAAGGCCGACACCGAAATCGGAGGGCGTCCGTTCGGTTGCAGGGCGATCCAACGAGGGAGGCGGAGATGGAGGCGAGGTGGTGGCGAGCTGTGGGCCTCCCTCTGCCACTGGGCTCCTTGTAACCTGTGTCGCAACTTGTAATTCATTCCCCGTGTTATCTCTTCTCTTGCTTCCCAAGTATATACTCTCCTGTCAGGGCAAAAGTTGTAGTGGACTCCGTTTCTTGTACATATATAGAAACAATCCATCATCATCATCGTCTCTCAATTCTATGGCTCCATGCTTCGAGCTCACAAACATCTTCCTTCAAAACTTAAAACAGGGGATTAAGCAGATTCCAAACCCGATTAACAGAGGCCCTAATGGTGTCCGTCGATTCGTTCAAGATGACTTCCAAATTTCCAATGCTGACAAATTACCTCCAGTTTTTCTCACCGATAAACAAGACAGAGTCGAGCACGTTTAAGATGCAACTATCAGTCGGACATAATTTTATGACTTCATAACCACAACATGTCAACAAAATGTATTTAGTATACATCATGATGTACAACAAATATGTCAGATCTACATCTACAACTGAATTTGATGTTGACATTCAGTGTTAAAACGGCATAAATGTCATCGATGGAGTTGGAGAACACACAGAAAATAAGGCTATTGTGATTGCACGAGGTCGATTACGTCAACTATACATCTGAGCTCCACAAATGCCCAAATAATTGTAGTTACTTGTCTGTTAGTCTTCTAAATCCACGGATCCTTCAAACTAGATTAGCCTCGTGAGTGAACAGCCACTCTGTATCAGAAGAAATTTACCTCTTTTTTGTCACAAGGTCTGGGAAATGCATTGAGTGAAAAATAGTCCCCTCCACCGAATTGCACAACATCCTCAGTGTTCACCGAGGAGCAAAGTTGACTTGAGCGAGGGGATAGACTAGGAGAAACTTCGACGGTGAAACGTGATGAATAATGGGAGGAGGCTGCTGACTCAGAAACTTCAGGATGAGATTGCTTGTTCCCACTGTTGGTAAAACCAAATAAAATTGAACTCCTTTGCGGTATGGAACCATAAAGAAACAATAGGACGTGCCCTAACTTAACAAACTTACTGGTCCGACGTATACTTCCTTTTCACGCTTGGCTCACTATCAAATTTACCTTTATCTCTTGGGCTAAAAGCACTATCCTGTCATCATGAACATATTTTTCAGCCTTTCTAAACATATAAAGCTAGAATTACTTGGGAAAGAAAATAAAAGAGAACCTAACGCTTACAAATTTGATCCCCGCAAAAGTCTCAAGAGAACCATGAAAATTATGGTAGTGGCAGTTTCGTACGAACGGATGCTCAAGCAACATGCCAGCAGTTGGCCTCTCTGCAGGGTTCCTACAAAAGCAACGCTGGAGGAAGTCCTTGCCCTCAATGGACAATGTTTCAGGTATTGGTGGATCTTTATTCAATACCTTAAACATAGCTTGAGTCTGTGATCATCACAAATAAAATCAAATCAGATGCACAAGGAAAAGGAAACTACATCTTTATTTAAAAAAGTAAAGCAATAAGGACTGATTAAATATTTACATGCCAAGTTATATAGACATCTACCGTTTAGCAATAGGATTAAGAAAACACATCTAAAGTCTTGATACAGAAGGCATGGAAAAACACATGAGACAGAAAACTGGGATAACTGTGAATTGGAAGGGTTAAAAGTCACCTAGTAGTGATTTGAACAATGGGTAACACCAACCTCAAGAATAAATTATATTCAACTTATTTTTTTGTAATTATCTGGAAATGGAAAGCAACTGAAGTGGACAAAAGGAAACAAAACTTCTGCATGGCACTACAAAAGATAAATCTAGTTGGACACATAACATGTATGTGCCACATAATCATGCATAAATCTTTATGCACAACACCAGTGGTTCATTGTAACAGTATATCCATTGTCTATGGCTTCAAATGTTTGGAATCTGCAAACACAACTAAAATTGATGAGTACATATTATACTTAAGACAGCTTTGGCAGAGAAGTGTGATCAGAGTCAATCCAGCCCACCTTGATGCTGAGTCAACTAATTTTCTTCCATGTATCAACAATAATTTATATATCCTAATGACGTTGAGTATATTATGGCTACCACTGTCGGGCAAGAGGGAAATTTCATGGTGATCCTTGCAGTATATGCACTTTGCTTCTTTTTTGTGGCAGGGGCTTCCATTAACTGCAAAAGAGGCTACAATTGTCACCATGCAACTTTAAACTAGATCTGCAGATCTCAAATTTGCAATTACTTCAATATTCGAGTAAGGTAACCCATCCTTCCTCAATCATAAACGTGACACAAACACTAGACCACAGCCTTACTCTGGTGCCTTGTTAAAATGGTGCCTTCTCTTTTTCTCTCTGTTCTCTCTTTGGAATGTGAACATTTTAACTGACATATGATCCAGATCTTTCCATTTGATATCCAAAAATCCACTTTGAATTATCTCCTCAAAGTTCCGAAGTCTACGCTTCGTCTTATTCATAAAGATCTCATAATCCTCCATTCTTCTTATTCAAGCACACTGAACTTCATAGATTTCAGGCAGCAGCGATGTTGGTGTCCCATGTCTGCTCAACCTGATTAGCCAAGCTGACCTTCAGATGATAAGCTCATTTAGGAGTTGGGTTGCATCCAGTTATGAGCATATGAGCATTAATCTGATCCCACTTGCCCAAATTGCATACCTTATTCCTCACCACTAAGTTAGTTTGCAAAGTGGTGTTCATCTAGTTGAAGCTAGACCACAAATAATTGCAAAAGCATTTAATTTTTAAAAAGCTGTGTCCCTCAATCTTCCATGAGGCAGGACATTTGCAGCATACACCATTTTCAAGCTAAAAGAAAAGATCTCATTTCCTTGAAATAAACACCATCTATATACCATTTTTGTATTTTGTTCCATCATAGTGTGGCTCCTTGTCATGATAACCTGTGACTGTAAGCGGATTGGTCAAATCACATTAATCTTTTATTGTGATGTGTGTTATTCTTCCTCCTATCCTCTTTACCCTACTCCATATTTTCTTTATGATACCTTCCTCTTTAGGCCCATTGCTATAGCAAACTAAGGGTATTTTTTATGACTAAGAGGCTAAAGAAACAGAAGGCATCCTTTTTCATATAATCAACATTTTGGGAAGCGGAGAATAGAACTTTTATATATAGCTAGAAAATTACAACTTAAATTGAAAGACTGCAAGATGTCAACAACTTTAATAAAAAAGCTTACGGACCCCTTCTAGACCACTCCATGGGTGCTTCGCTGTGAACATCTCGATGATGGTACAACCCAAACTCCAAATGTCAACAGAAAGATCATAACCAGTTTCTTTGTTCATTGTAGCCTGCAACATCTGCAATTGAAAAGTAGATTGGTTACTAAAATGATATGAATATGACACAAAATGGCTGGACAACTATTTTAAACTTTCAGATACAAACCATATATACATTTGAAAGGTGCTTCTACTTGGTTTGGTTTCTAGGTGCTGTCAACATAAGATATGGGCCTGGATCACTTTCTTAAAAAGTTATTTTACCTCTTAGGAAGAAAGAACTTAGCTAATCAAGGAGCTGCTATATTTGCTACATTGTTGAATCAGTCAAGAAGAAATATCATCTACAGGTAATATAGAAAAGGATAAGGACCATCTACAGCTTTGTGATTCTATCTACAACCTATATTTTGATGGATTACGCAAGATAAGGAACTTTAACTAATGTTTTCAGGAAATGACATACATACACCTCCCTTTTTGAGATCTTCTGGACTAGCACCTCACTGTAGGAAGATTTAATTTCAACAAAAACTAGCTCTTAGTACAAAAAAGAAACACCTTATATTTACTACTATTAGATTATTTGAAATTATTAATTTTCAACGGTATATGATATAAAAAATTGAATGTCAAAATTGCTATCCCATCCCTTTCTCTCTTTGTATTCATGACACTGCAGAAACCGCAGACCGATCTTTTGCAACTACCACCTTAGGCAGCTACTTACTTCCTCTTCCAGTCCTTTTGCTGCCATCATAGGCCTTGTCACAAAGGTCTTATATCAATTTTTCTCTCTTTTGCAACCACCACCATGAGCCAATAATCATGACACTGCTTCCCCATATCATAAGGTTCCTTTTTGTGATTATTTGTCAATCTGGCAGCAGGCTTGATGAGGGACCACCATATGATGGATCGACATGACGAAAGCATAGACAAGGAAGAAAGTATAAGAGATATGAGGAGTCATCTCATCAATTAGGGCAAGAGAGGAACCTTAATATCCAAATGGAGAAATTAGGGAGAGAGAGTTACTTTGACTGATTATGACATCACAGGTTGATTAGAAAGGAAGATTTAAGGGATAGGAGAATTATCAATTAAAGCAAGAGAGAGGCTTGAATCTTAGATAGCAAAATTAGAGAGAGAGAGAGAGAGAGAGAGAGAGAGATTTGACTGAATATAACATCATATAGTCTTAAGTACCTCTTTTTTCCCCTTAACTACAGAAATCTCACAAAGTGCTACCTGATTAAGATAACCAGAACTGTTTCTCAATGAAAGGAGACCAGCAGATAATAATAACTAGTATCTAAATTTTTTGCAACTATACTAATTCTCAATAGGCAAACATGTCTAACCTCGTTGCTTATATAAGCATGATTATATCACCAAACAAACAAAAAAAGAACAAAACACTCAGCCTATGAACAACAATTTATGTCAAAGGAGATAATGTAATGTTAACTAGAAGTGAAAAATACCTCTGGGGCCATCCAAAATGGTGAACCCTTTAATGAATTAGCAGGTGCTGCTCCACTTAACTGTTTGATAACAAGATCAAATTGATCACTAGTCAACTTGATACACTTAAGAAGTTGTGTAATTGTGTGTCTAACAGAACATATATGCATATTGAAAAATACAAGGGTCTCCTAAACAACAGGCTCATGATGTTGGGCAGAACTCATTCTGAAAATGATGATTCACAATCTAATCCAGTCCAAGGAATCAAGTTCTAATCATAGTTTGGACTTTGGATTGGTTGAGCCTACATCAAACTTTTCAAATTATTCATACATTTTCAGTTTTCTTCATATTTTTATGTTCTAATTTTGGGATTTTGTACTGTGTAGAATAAATTTCATCTCATCATTACTTTGGATTTCAGTTCCTATTTAGAAAAAATGATAAAAATAAGATTTCTACCTTATCATCTAGTAATTTGGGTAAAAGTAGTAGGTATCTAAGATGCAGTTAGAATAACCAATCTGGCAGAAGTGGCCAGTTTAAGTCTAGATCATGGTCCTTATCCAGCAAAGATTTGTAAAAGTTCAAACTACTGGTTCTAAGAGCCTGCAGGTCTTTTAAAAGTGGCTTATACAATAATTACAGAAGAAAAGTTGTAAACAGACTCAAATGACACTCTTTCTCTTGCTTTTGTATTATCTATTTGACAATTCTTGATATTTTTTTCTGTTTTCTGCTGCAGAGCTGGTTATCTATTCTTTTCAACCCTATTTCAGTAAGTTGTTGACTGCTTTGAACTTCCACAGAATAGATGGCAGCTCTGAAAGAAAAGATTGCAAATTAAACTTTGATTGAAGCAATTTGGTGGAATGCACAGACTGCATAGCTACCAGGTGGTCACCTTAGAACTGTCCTACTCAATGAGACCAAAAAATTCAGATAGAACAGTTTACTATGGCAATAATTTTGTTTAAAAATACTTTGTGTGAGTTGGGGCAAATTTAAAATTAACAGACAAACTTACATGCTTTGCCATTCCAAAATCAGCCAGTTTAACAACACCATTCACGTCAACAAGCAAATTTGCTCCTTTGATATCCCTGCAGGAATCAATCACTGCTTTAAAATCCCACGCCACAAAAATAAATAAATAAATTCACTTCACAAATACATAAATAAATAAATCAATCATTGTTTACTATTTGTATCCTGCAAAGTTAATAATTGCTAATGGACCTCCTAAATTTTGATTCCTTTTTTCCTACAACTCCAATTTGGTCAACCATCAAAGTTTGTTTTTTAAATGAAATCCTAAATGGGGTTCAACAACAAGAATAACAAGTCATAATGTTCTGCGGTCAGTTATTTTCTCCATTATTGAGCTAGTTATCTTTACTGTTCCAACTTTAAGGAAATGTTTTCCTTTCCTTCATTAATCATCAAACTCCACCACCTTCTCATCTTCCTCGTGCCACCCAACTTTATCCCCATTTTACTCAGCTAGGGTCGTTAATAATGTCTAGATTGAGTCCACCTTTGATTCCTCCTGACATCAAAATATATTTGCTTTTTCTTGGTAATTCTTAGACTAAATACCCAATGCTTCTTCCTCTTCAAGTGCAAAGGAAAACATTTTACTAAGCAAGAAATCACTGAATGGAATAAAATGATTATATACAATAATTAGTGCAAGGGAAAACATTTTCAAACAACCATATAACTAAATATATCTGCTTGCTTCCAAATACTGACCTGTGCATGATTTGTTTGCTATGCAAGTAAATCAGCCCATTAAGAATATGACGAGTAAAATTGCGCACCACCGATTCTGAAATAGCTCCGCAGTACTGACGAACATATTTATTAATCGAACCAGGATGAACATATTCTAGATATATGTAAAGCCGATTCGCAATCTGCATATACAAAAGTGAATGCATTTACAAAGTTGCAAATAGAAGAAACATAAGAGCTTCAGTATAATCCTAGATAACACTCACTGTTTCACTCCCATAGTATTGGACAATATTTGGATGCTTAAATTGACTAAGGAACCTTATTTCCTGTAGGACAGAGAACAAAGACCGATCAGATTAAAACAAAATAACAAATGCATAACTTTGCATTTACAGAAGGTGGAACAGCTAATATGAAGATAGTCATAGATGACATTTGTGTAATTTTAAATTATGAATTGTGCCACAGTTAGGACTTAGGACAAAGTTATATAATATAGACAGATAGAATTTTGCCATTAATATTAATTAAGACTCATGTTTATGGATCTGATCAAAAGCAAACCTAACCAATTATATAAAAAGAGTAAAGAAAGAGTGGTTATTAGCAACAAAAATACAGTATATTTTATAATTTATTGATTTATGTTGTCTGACCTTTTATCTATCTTTCAGGATTGGAAAACAATTAAGACAGAAGATCTTTTACATGAAATGGAAATTAAGCATTACTCACTTGACAGTGTCAGCTGTTGATATCAAGAACTAACCTGTTCCAACTGCTTCAAACATTCTGCTGATTTGGCATCATCAGGAATTATATTAACTTCTTTCATTGCACATAAAGCACCATTATGTCTGTTAAATGGAATCAATCATTATTAAGCATAAGGAAGTGAACTAAATCCTACCTATAAACAATACATTTATATACCTGTTCGTGGCTTCATAAACATTTCCAAATGTTCCACTTCCGATAAGTTTTCCTTTCTTCCACTGATTTGCCTTCAGTGATGCCTCAGCTTTTGCTGCACTTTGGGGAGCAAAAGCTGACTGTGAACAAGGTGTGGCTCCAGGTGGGAGAGGAAGTGGATGGACGTTTATGTTACCACCATTGCCATGCCATGCAGCCGAGTTCTCTGGGAACATCTTTGCATGCAAGGGGGATGAAGGTGCACTAGGATTTCTAGATCTTAAGATAGGGCTTCTAGTTGTTGGACTACAAAGTGGAGAATGTTCAGGACTGGGAGTCATTTTTCCAGGTAAAGTCTGTGAAGAGAAGATTGTCATCATACTCGGGGAAGGGCTTTTTGGTGCTGGCCAGAACTGAAGCCCTGAAGGGCTACGTACAGGACTTGATAACTTGCTGATTGGAATACTTCTGGCAGGAATTTTCAACCTGAAGTTTACAGTTTCAGAAGAATTTGAGTCTTGGAGCACCTTTCTCCTGTGACTAATAGTTGATTTATCCAATGATATGTTAACTTGCCCTGGACTTCTGCAATTTGTCTGGGAAGCTAACCTACTGCAACAGCACAATTGCACCTTATCAATATATCCTCATGTACCAAAACCAAAAATAAACCTAGCTGTCTTAGAGAACTATTGCCTGGCCAATCTAAAAGTAAATCAAATGGCTTCCTTCATTTATCGAAAATCATAAGCTGCCCTTGAAATAGCAAAAGTAGGCTAAGAGTTTACACAAACTATAAGGTGCATGAAAAAGAATAATAATAGTAACACTTTCTAGGTTCATACCACCACTCGCAGCCTCCCTCTACTGTCAGCAAAAGGTGAGGCCACAGCGATGCCGAATGAGCAAGGACCTAGAGAAAATTAAGGAGAAGGTATGTACTATGTAGTATATATCTTTTGCTTTGTCACCACATATTTTTCATTTTGTTCTTCCTCTTTTCTCTCTATTCTGTTGGTACACCAGCAGTACCAACTGACACAGCATATAGCTCCACCATGACAGCAAACCAGCACATAATGCTGCTAAAACTATCCTAAACAGCCACCAGTGCCTAAATGGTGGTTAGTAAGCAATTCACCCATCTATATAACCTACAATTTCTAAATAAATATTGCACCAGTGCCCAAATGGTGGTTAGTAAGCAACTCGCCCATCTAGAGCCTACAATTTCTAAATAAACATTGTAAGAATCAAAGCTATGATTGCTAAATTTATTACTTCAAAAGCATGGTAAACAAGGGATGGTAAACAAGGGATCATTGGACGACAGAGACAAGTTGAAGATAGAAACAGCTAGAACATAAAATTGTTAAAATGGCAACTTTTAGGGAAAATAGAACCAGTAGAAATTTTATTTGGTTCCTCAAAGTCACAGGAAATTAACAAAATTGAGCATCAAATGTCAATATGATCTATTTTATGTTATCATGCCTCAAAATATGGAAGATAAATGTGCTAAGGAACTTCATTCGATACGGATGCTTTCTCCTAGAAGCCTTAGGGAGAGAGATTTCATTATGCTCTGAACCAGCACTTGATTTGCACTTCATGCATCACCCGTTCATAGAGTTTTGTTTTGAAATATGAATTAGACTGACCCCTTGAGAATGGCTTTCTTACTCTAAATTTTGCATCAACCAGTTACTCTTGGGTTTTTGAGTGTTTTATTCCTTGCCAATAAATATTTCCTTTGTTATTCTCTAGTTTTCATCATACCAAGGCACTTCCCCCAGAGTGTGTAACTGTATGTACAATGCAATAACACCAGAATGAAGATGCTGCAATACAAACATTCTAACTCGAATTTGGTATGTAAACTGGAATAAAATTTATTGGATAAATAAAATAAAAAAGAGAATCACTAAACCATATCAAGTTTGTTCTTGTAACAGCAGTAACCACCATAACCACAACCAAGACAGTGCATTAAATACTGCAAGAAACCATCACAATTAAAGAATAATCAGGAAATGTTGTAAGATTAACAGAAAGCAGACAGTTACTCTACTCAAGCTTGTTATACTGCAATTGTGGAACATAATGGATAAAAGAAATGATATACCACCAGTATAGAGAAGCAGAGGATGGTGGAAAATATAATAAGAAAAATTCCATCAATTACCTATGCCAAGAATCTAAAGAATTATGGACAAGGTAAGCATTCACAAAAGTTACTTCCTTTATGAATTATTAGGAAACAGAAAGAGAATAATGACCATTTCTGACAGAGGATAAATAGGTCTTGTATAAAATGATGAAAGTGAGACATGATGGCATGTGATTAGGTTTATAATTACAACTTCCAAGCATGGATGTGTAGTTCAAGAAAGCTGAGAATAAGAATCTATACCTCCCTAGCGCAGATACTGGAGATGTGGGCTCAGCAGCTACTCCATTCCCTTGATCATCCTCCACCTTGTTCGAAGCCCCCGATGGCGAGGGCAAAGGGAAGCCCACGGAGTTCGGCGGCGAGAAACCGAGCCCTCGGCCCGAGACCGACTCTCGATGCGGCGAGGCCGCGGCGGCCTCCGGCAGGGGGAGTGGGCGCGGTAGCAGCATGGGCGATGACGCAGACCGCGAGGGCGTGGCGTCGAGGTTGCTGTGGGACCGGGACACCGGGGTGGAACTTGAGGTGGTGGCGACGGGGTCTTCGAGGGACAACGCCTCGATCTGGAGGTCGGTGAGGTGGCGCAGTTTGCGCTGGCGGGTGAGGCGGGGCTGGGGCTCCCGGCGGCTCCAGGGGAAGAAGCGGACGCCGCTGCTTGGGGAAGCAGAGGACGAGGAGAGAAGATGGTTGGTGCTTCTGCTCTTCCACCAAGGCATGTCGAGGAGGACGAGGGCGGAAGAGGAAGAGGAGGAGGCGGAGAGAAGAGGACATTGGCGATAGAGGGAGGCTTACAGTAGTATAAATGGAAGGGGCAGGGGGGACACTTAACCCTTGAGGTGGGATCGCCCGTGGGACGAGGACGGACGAAGAAGACGGTCGAGGTCGCCGTCGAAGGAGGGTAGAAACGGAACGAGCTCGATGCTCTCTCTCTCTCTCTCGATCACTAGACACGCGGCATTCAGGCGAGCGGGGAAGGGCTGCGAGCAGAGTCAACAAGGTTTGCTTCTGTTTTGGCTTTTGTGTTTTTGACTTGGACCGTTGCGAGGAGTCTGACTTCAGAGACTGTTAGCAGAAGATATATCACACGGCAACATATCACCCGATATATTGACACATAGGGCCGAGAAGGATCGCATGATATCGCGATATGCAGATATTATTAAAAGAGTAAAATTTTAATTTTATTCCTATTTCTTAAGCTGTAAAAAAAATTTATTTATTTTATTAAAAAAAAGGAAAAAGAAAATTCAAAAGTCAACAACACCATTTTGTAGAAAAAAAATTCAAACTATCCATTGCAATCGATCAAACTATTACTGTATTACTGTATTTAAAATAACACAAATTCCATGATGGACGGAGTGAGTTTGATACACATAAATTAGATTAAAATATCATGAAATCGGATCATTAATAGACAAGATTGATACTATGCTTCTTTTAGATTTAGATAGGATAAAATTTTCTCCACGGACACCGACACGGAGAAGAGGCGACCGTTTCATTGCAGTGGCATCATCGTCAACTTGGAAGTTTGCGGCACCCCAAGCATGCTTGACGGATGCCATCGTATCGCCAGCTGGAGATGTAGAATTAATTGTGTGCGTGCCCATTGACTTCTCGGGTCAGACTTTTTTTTTTTTTTTTTGTCTATTAATCCTCAAATATTTTGATTTTTTTTTTTGCACTCTTTTCTCCGATTATTCTTCCTCTCTCTACACACCCAAAATAACTCAAAATGTTTCACGACATGACGGAATACATATCACAACCGACTACCTTTTGAAGGTTTTATTTTCTCGACATGACATTTATGTGTTCCTTCAGAAGACTGTGACATATTCTCTTCTCTAATGTGAGCTCAAAGTTGCACCCACAAAAAACAAAAATACTTCTTAGCTTCCATCACCTGTCTTTAAACTCACGATTTGTGCATATCCACAAAATGAGAATCGTGTATGATCGAGGCATATTTGACACTTGAAAAGAAATCAATAGAAAACATTTTCCACATGTTCTTGAAATTTGGGATGGAACTTTTGGGGAAGAGAGAGAGTCCCCCCAACAGAGACTGAAGACTTGAGATTTGACAACAAGATGTTTGAAAGTTTCATGGGACTTGGTCATTCACTCCTTGGGAGCAGATTTGGTCAGCCTTCAACATATGGATAAACGAAGTGACAAATGGAGATCTTGCCGTGGACTGCTTCAAGAAAGCTATTAGCTACTGAATCCATGGAGGATGATGATCCCATGGAGACCAAGTCTCTCACAACCTTTCACTGTTTTTGAGAACAGGTCAAGCTCAAAGATACATGTTTATTCTCTTTTGTCAGAAAGAACAGTCCATCTTAAAATCCCTTCTTTCATTGGACTCAATGGTTTGACAGGAGAAGAGAAAAAGGAATATTGACAGATTTAAATGAGCTCGTACCTATGTGGGTCCATAAGCTGATATATCACATGAAGGAGACACAATTGATGTCATTAAGTTAAGCAATTGTCATGGCAATTTAATGTTATCATCTTAAGCATTTATTTACGAGACTAGTTTATAGAGTGTGTAAAATAGCTTGAATATATTTCACGAGCTAATTACATATAGTCCATCTTTAAACATTTAATGTTTTTAGTATTTTGATCCTTATATTTTTAAATTTTATATTGATATCGTGAATATATATAGTCTCATTTCAGCAAGCCGATGTCTCCACTTCTCCCGAGATCGAATGCGAGCTCCTTGCTCATCCTGCCTAAGTCCTTCTTAGACCTCGCCTAATAGGTCCATGCTGACACCAGCATGATGTAAGCCATCCCCCCACTCCTCCCCCGATTAACACAAATAGCGACTCTAGGATAGCCACCCGCTCTTCAAT
Organism: Musa acuminata AAA Group; assembly: GCF_036884655.1. NCBI lineage: Eukaryota > Viridiplantae > Streptophyta > Magnoliopsida > Zingiberales > Musaceae > Musa > Musa acuminata. The sequence continues at coordinate 542,684 of NC_088344.1, forward strand.
CATCATTCGTGTCCCCTCCTCCTGAACCCCGACCGACGAGCCCTTGTCGGGTGTCCCAAGGGTCCCCTTGGCAAGCCGGAACGAATGTCGCAACATCACGGTCCTCGACGGCAAAATGCAGCACCCCGCCAAGCCGTGTCGTGACCCTAACCAAATCAGAAGCATAGTCCGTTGATTCGACATAAGACTCCTTCAAGGTACGACTCCAAGCCATGAATCAACGGCTGGATGAGGTTCAATGGGAGATCCGACGCTCCCACGGTGAACTACTAATAGGTTCAATGGGAGATCCGCCGCCCCTTAATGGGCCCCGTTGGACTACTAATAGGTCCATTTAATAGTTATGTGGGGTCTAATGGGCCGGTACGTGGCCTAAGTTAGGAGAGTCAGAACACTTCGTACAACAATATCATACTATCTCAATAATAATAATAATAATAATAATAATAATAATATACGCACGGAGATACTGCTCGGCTAAAACCCTAGTTTCTGACTATAAAGCACATACTGGTTTTGTGCCAAGTGGCCATGGAGTCGCGGAGTCTGTTCTTTCTGAAGAGATTTCTTCGTCCCTTCTCCGCTTACCGTTCGGCGACCACCGGAGTTGGCGACGAGAGCTTCGTCTACCGGCGGTCGATGCTCCGCCGGCCGTCGACGGTGAGGCGAGAATCGGTGCCATGGAATTCGTGCAGCTTCATCGGGACGGTGATTTTCCCTGTGAAGAGGTACGCTCGTGACTTTCCGCCGGCGGTTTACACTGTTATCGAGGTGAAGTGGCCTTCCTGCGATTCGAGTTCGTCGTCTTTCTGGTGAGATACTTGACCTTTCCCTCTTCCGCCTCGTTTTTTCCCTCTCAATTTTTGATCGATCGACTGTCTTTGGGTGCTCCTGTTCAGTAATCGTTAACGTGCATGGTTAGTTCTTCAGCATCGCTGCAAAAACGTTAATTTTACTGTCTATGCTATCTATTATTCGATTTCACCGATGATGTTACTGCCGCTTTAGGAGATTTCAAGGAACCCTATGAAGCTTCCTACATTTCTTCTTATGGGTGCCTTACCATATATGAATGTGAATCATGACTTGTTAGGCCAACAAAAGAATTTACTAAGGCCAAAACTATGAATGCAGTGGACTTGATGAGGTGTTGTGAATAAACCACATCAATTTTATACTATCAGCAATACTGAGCTTGTGGAATTTTCAGCTAATGTCATTTTCTTCATATCTCATATTCCATGAAGTTTCTGCTTGGTGCAATTAACATTCTTCTCTAAGCACCTAATTAGATTTTTAATTTAGGGAACCCTATAACAAATCATTTCTGTGATCCCTGCATTCCATCTGTTTCCATCCATTTTTATGTTTAATACAAATTGCTCTTTTATTGGTTTGGGTTGTCATTACTGTCATATACATCAAACTACAAGCTTTCTTGGGGAATGTTAAATTTGGGAGCTAATCCTGCAATTTGCACAGCAATTGAGGTGTTCTTTCCATTTTTTTAGCTTTCACGTTGATGAATTTTTGTGGCTCTTGCAAGATTATCTGCTTAATTTTCCTTTATCACATTGTTCTGTCGGTTACTAAAAGTTTGTAATTCTGTAGCAGGATACACTTGCATTTGTCGGACAAGCTAGAAAAAGTATCAGTCAAATACGTGAAACCAAATGATATAATTTATGTTCGTGGTCGTTTAGGTTCTTACAAGAAACACTTTGAAGATGGAAGTCATGCAATCTTTTACAAGGTTCGGAGGCCTTAAAAGCTACTTCTAACTTGCCCTTGATACATATTTAATACTTGTTCCTTTCAGGTTCACGTTGTAGATTTGAATTTCGTTAAACGTGATAGACAAATTCAGAAGTCCATGGAGATGGAGATTTCAGTAGTAGATGAGTTAACAGTACCCGTTTCCAGTAAGCTCTTTTATCCTTGATAGAGGAAACTTAGTCTAGCGGTATTGTAGCAAATAATTGAGTCATACTGGTCTCTATCTTTTGGTGCATTTGAATAGGAAGAACATATTCATCTTATCCGTGTCTTTGTATAATTAAAATCACATTGATATTATTCTTACTAGTCTCTCCTGCTTGAGTAGGTACAGCGGATGATGATAAAGAGTTGCGAGACCGCCTGCACTTATGGCAGGTGTTCTTTGCGAATCCATATGAATGGTGGGATAATAGGCAAAGGAAGTTATTTCCAGGTTCAGCAGATTTTAGACACAAGCATACTCATGATGGCCTGTGGCTCAGGCCGGATGACCCTTCTTGGGTAAGAAGGCAGCTGCAACTCTATGACTCGAATATTACAATGAATCATCACTCAAAGGTGCATGAATGGGAAATGAAGGATTTGTTGTGAAGTTTGTACTAAGCAGTAGATGAGTAATTATGGAGTTTATGTTGGTGGAACTGAATATTAAAACCATTGATCTGCCTGATACAAGTGGGGAAGGCTTTGATCTCCTTCCCAAAGTTGGAGATGAAATATTGAAAGCACCAACAAGGTCCAAAATACCGATGAAAATGAACTTCTGCAGAAATCCATAGAAGAACAGAAAGAGCTCATATGCCATAGTTACTGATAAGATAAAAGGGGGTAGCTTCTAATAGTAACCATCACATTTTTATAATCATGTGGCTGCAAGTAGATGGTGAACTGACCAAAGTGGACTTATCAGGAGATGTATTGGTTGCCTATGGTTGGATAGCATAATATTGGGGATAGATATGGAGAATCTGGAGTTTAGCAAGTACTGAGGATGACACAGGTTTTAACATCATTATATATCTGATTAGACACGATGTACAAGTTCCAACTTTACATGCCTGCTACAGTATATATTGATTGGTGGAATTAGACGGGATCAGAAGCAATAGTGGATTCTACAGATCTTCTGCACTGGCTAGCTGAAATCGCTGGTACACTCCCTTTTAAGCTCTTCTTTCTTTTGTTCCAGGATCTAGCTGTGGACAGACTGGTACTGCTAGTGGCAACGAGCGGTAGAGAATTTTTTTTTGTCATACAGAAGACAAACTGATCCTGTATATTTTCTGATGTTGAGATCTTTTTAATGATTTTCTTCAAGACCTAAGTTGCTACCTGGATGTATCATTTAAGTGGTTTTAGATGGTTCCTTCAATTATAGTTATCAGGAATTTATGCTGGAGTTTCATTTCTACTTAGAATCTGACAATAATTTCATCCGACCAATGTAATTTTTGATTTGAAACTATTTTTAGCTGACTTAGTAATCTAACTGCACAGTTTTTAAGTTTTGTGCTGAGAGGAGGCAGAAACATGATGCAAACATGATTTGAAACATGTTAATCGTGTTTCATCTATCCTTGAAGCTATCACACGGGCAACTTTTCACTTTGAATGAGTTGAGGAGACACAACACAGTAGCTGCAGTGGGACTAGAAGCTTCATTGCAAAGATGTGATAGAACCAATGAAGGTCAGCTGGTGATATGTATCTTCTTTTTCATTTGCCAAGAAAAGGCAAAGGAGGAGGATTATTATGTATGGTGAGGCTCATTCCCCAATGACACTGTTCGCCTGCATCTGAAGTGGATAGATAATGTATGCCCTTTGGCCCTTTGGACAGTAGCTATAAGCATGTTCCCAATGTGTGTGATGTAACTCTCAATGTGTTCGACATACATACAAGTGTGAAATCAAAGAACAGTGGGTGCCAATTTGCTCATTTTAATATGGTTGTCATTGTTTTATTCTTCAACTGTCCGGTTCCTTGTTACCATGGCACTTTTTTGCCTAGAACATCAATGTGAAAGTTGACGCTCCAGTTTTCTTGTGTTCAATCTACAATATTTGAATCAAACATGTAGCGTGCACATAAAGCTAAACACTACAAGTATTGTGACCTTGATAACAAGGTCAAATCGAGGATCAAAGTAAAAATAAATAATAATAATAATCAGAGGAGCATACATGCTCAATATCTGAATTTTCAGGCCTCATCAAATTCAAGTAAAGATGGAGGAGACAGCTTCAAAGTTTCCTTGCATCTAAACGGGGATCTGTTTCGCACCCAACATGTCAGAGAGGGAAAACTTTCCCGAGGTTGGACGGCAACATGAGGCCAAGAACAAGGTTGGAGGATCACTGATAGCGGACCATGAGATGCAGCCAAAACAAGTATTCGAGAAGGCAGCAGTGAATAAGGGAGACCGCTTTATGAAATCCAATTACAGGAGTTGGATTTATCTGGCAAGTCGACCCAATTTAAACTCGTCTTCCTCGGTGTTGATGATGATTCGGTACCCCTCACGACTTTCTACTATAGCTGTAAAGATTTTTGATATTTGGTTTTTGTTTCAGGTGGAGAGAAAGGGACAATATGCTATCTATATGGATTCAGATGCAGCAGTCCACAATAACAAAGCCGAAAGCGCCCATAAAACAAGATGAAGTTAGATCCGGAGATGATGAAAATAATCCAGCTATGCTAGATTTTCGGATTTTGATTCTAGATATGGAGATACAGAACAAAGCATCCATCTAACCGAGGTTTTTGGTGGACTTGGATTCATTCTCACAGGAGGAAGCCTCTCTCTCATCTATTTACGAACACCCACCTAACACTCTGATGCCGGTCAGTATGGAAAATAAAGCAGCATCTCCAAGTGATCCGGTGAAATCTACCTTCATGAATGCACGACAGAGTTGCAGCAACAGGAAGTCGGAACGATAAGATGGTCCCTCAAAACAATAGCAACAACAGGACAGTGAACTCATGGATGAATGAAGCTCTCGATCGTAAACAGCAAAACGTGGGCAAAGCAGGAAGGCGAGCACCGAGCCCCCCCCCCCTCCACCTCCCCAGCAATTGAATTTGAAGATGAGTTCCAGCAAGGTCCATAGTGGACCACTGATTCAGATGATAGATACACTGTTGGTCATTCCCTGAGCCTCAGTGGTTGGTCGATGATCTATCCAGTGTTCCTTCGTGTGTCCTGCATATATATCCTGTGTCGGACGGATTACTCACCGGATGGTAAGAAAAAGATGTCAAATTTGAACTCCCCATGTTGTCGAAGAAAGAAAGAGGAACAACTACTTTATCATAGAAGAAATGACACTTTGATCGAACAGTGCCAAGATAACCCTCACGATGTCCAGAGATTGAAATGCAAGAACAAAAAAGAAAGAAACATATAATCCCAGAGGAGGAGTTTCAATAATACTCCTCTCGTCAGCATAAGCTACACATCTTTTTTTGTATATATATATATATATATAACCTAGTATTACTACTACTGCTGCTACTACTAGGCAGCAGCGGTCGTTCCCGGCGGTTGTATCAGCAAAATTGTTGTTCTCTCTTTACAAATCGATCTCTTCTCATCACGTAGGCACCCACCCACCTAAAAGCCTCACTTCAGATTACTACACCTCTCCGACTTGAAGATCAACTGCCTGTACCCATAAATTTCCTTCATTTCCAGCTACAGCTCTCTGATTTGCCATCCTCCTCCGAGCTATCTCCGGCAGTAATTGAAAGTGCGTGAGCCGAGGCAGCCAAATGAAGCGGGCTTTGCGGAGAACCAGATCGTGACGCACTCCGCCGTGAGGAACCAGCGTATTGCTTCTGAGGAATCCATAGGCCTTCTCCGACGACTGGTCGGTCCGCTGTAGCTGAAGCATTGTGCACCCTTCGAGCGTGCAGCCGATACTTCTGAAATAGCAGAATCGGAAGATGACATAAAAGCCATCTAACAACAAACAGATGAAAACTGGGATTAAGAAACCGTATGGCAATCCACACGGAATTCAGAACTCACCTGCAGATGGCTTTTCACTTCGTCGTTGGTGAGCCCATCCACCTTCATCTGTTCTCGTATCTGCTTGGGAGTAGCCACTGCATCGACAAACACAAGAGCCAAATCCAAGTAAAACAAGTGTTTCCTGCTAATATGGATCTTATTCTCCATCCAGGATTTAACAAGAAAGTTCAATTCCAATCAGAAAGAACGTGCACCCATATTTTGATTCCACTTCTACTGAACCAAATTTCTTCGACTCTTTTCATCCATCCACTTCGAATCAAAAGGTAAAACAACAAAGCTCACAAGCTTTTACAGATTCAACATCAAAAGGCAACTTCTTCTTTACTCCTACAGGAATTCAAATAGCAGCGATCGGCTCACCTTGAGCACCGCCGAGCTGTTGGATAGCGAGCACGAACCGACGATGCAGCTCCTGCGACCAGCACCTCCTCGCCTTCCTCGGTGGCTGCACGTTAAGGTGGGTGTTGGCGGTCGCCGGAGATGACTCCGATGCTTCGTCAACGGCTTTAGAGCCACATCCTCCGACACGGTGATCCTCGGCAGCACAGGTTACAAGGCCAGGGGTGTTCTCGATCGCAGGCGACTGCAGCGACAGGTCCGGCAGAGCGGGTGGAGGCTTCTCCTCTTCCTTGGAGCTCGCAGCAAACGACGACAGACGTTTGAAAGGCACAAATGCGCCCCCGCCGTTGCGATTCTTGCATTCCGAGAAGAAGTTGCGATGATAGCCTCCGTCCTTGTGCGATCAGAGACAGAGGCGACGCGTTTCAAAGATCTCGCAAAGGTATACACAAAAACCCATTTTTTCACCATAAAGATTCCTCCTTTTTTTTTTTACCTCTTCGGAGATTATGTTGGCGTGGGCTTTGTCATCATCATCGTTGTCGCTGTGATTATCGCTCCAGAGTTGGGCGGAGCTCATCCAGTTCTTTTTATCTTTGCAATCCGTTTCCGCTTTTACCCTTCCATCCTCCTCAACTTTACTCTTCATGGGTATGAATTCTTCGAAGGCACACCCGAACCTGTCGCCGCGGCATCGCTGGATCTCCTTATTCAACCCCTCGATCACTGCAACCGACAAGAAATGACATAGAGATCGTAAAAAAAATCGGATTTTTACATGACAGTAAGCCCCCCAAAAAAAAAAGATGAAGAAGAAAACGATGGAGAAAGGAGGCATCCAACGGACCCTCGCTGAGGAGAAGCATGCAGAGAGGGAGCTCGCGTTTGAAAGCTTCGACCTTTCTCTTCTCCTCCTCCAAGCTCTTGATAGACTCCTCGAGCCTCGCAGCCCGCCCGCCGTCCCCGCTCCCGATCGCCGACGCCTCCTTCACGAAGCCACCCACCATCCGCAGGGCGCACAGCTTCAACTCCAGCCCCATCTCCTCCAGCACCGCCGCTCCACTTCTTTCCCCTCGTTATCTTCTCCGAGATCTTTCAGACGAGCACAAAGCCAGAGAGGAGAGGAGAGGAGAGGAGAGGAGACGAGCGGCGAGGATTATATATAGCCCAACGCGAAAGATGGGAACAGGGGAATCGGTCCGGTTCGAGCGAACCGGAGATTCGCGAGGTCGACTCGTCGCGAATCTGGACGCCACGCGACCGAACCGGGCGGGATGGAGATACCGTCTCCCACACGGTGGTCTTTTATGGTTTTGTTGTGGTCAAAAAGACCACCAGATCCTTGCTAGAGGTCATTGTTACAATAAATCAATATTAAATTATGTAATTAAGATGATAAAAAAATCATTAATTTTGGACTATACAACAAATTAATTATTGCCAGTTTTATGATTATGATTGGTTGTGGGCATCAGAAACTAACTATAAAGATCCCAAGTAATTTCGTATCATCTCATGCAATGCATGGTCTTCAGAAGAAAGGAACCTTCCTTCAACGGCTGAGATGCAATCTTTCCTGCCGTACGTAATTGCATCACAAAAAGAGAGATGTTGGTATTTATCATCAACCATGCTAAATACCATGGCTCATCATCCTACTGCAGCCGTAATCGCGTACCCGTACTCCAAAGCATTCGTCGGTGGGAATTTGGGATCTGGTGTTTGGCACGTTGCAAGATGCAACAGCGCACTGAATCCTTAGACGAGGCATCCACGTTCTTTTGACCGACCAAAACTTACAATTCCATCCAGAGCTCGATACGTGGAGGGAAGAAAAAGGAAAGGAAAAAATTGGGACTCTATCATCCCTTGGCTGCACATATGTCTTACTTTCACCGCATGTAGCCATTTTTCTTTTTTTTTCTTTTTCTTTTTCTTTTTCTTTTTTTCTCATTGGATAGATACTTCGTATGAGAATCTTGGAACAAGACAAGCTTATTCCCACGTGAGCAAATCTAATGGAGATCAGAATCAATCCCTGCCGTCGAGGGCATTGGAGGATCATGAAGTGGATAACATTTTGTGGCTTCCTGTTAGCTCATCATCTTGTTGATACCCTTGGGGAACATGAAAGGTCACATCCAAGAACCTTTCTTCTGAATGCAATTTAGGGTAGGCACAGAGAGAGAGAGAGAGAGAGAGAGAGAGATTCCATGGCATCACAAGGGCCGGACAAACACCCCTCCCTTTCTCAAAAGCCAATTCAATGTGATTCAGGACCAAAAGATTCACAAAGAAAAAACATACACGTATATAAAGAGGAGGCGTTTTGATTCCATGGATTAGGTGGTTGAAGGAGAAATAAAGAATTTCCACTTCTGCATGACTTTGATCGTTGTCCTTGTAAACTATCGAATCCGCTTTTCTTAATCAGAGATTTAGTAGAACTGCAAGCTAAGTTTACAGCCTGCACTGACTAATCTGCAAAGGCATACTCTTATCCTCGCAAGGCACCGACCGGATACTGTGGAAGTTTCTCGTGGGTGAGGAGGACAAAAGATTTCTGCAATCTATCGTGTGAGACATGTCTGAGTTAATGATTGGGCATTGGATGCTGAATTAGATTCCAGCCAGCCCCCACAAAACCTGAAGCAGTGGTTAGGAAAGGAGAAAGCATTGCACGGAATGGAGTAGAGAGATAAGAACACGAGATACCCAAGCAACCACCCCACGAAGATGTGCTCAGATTCCCTGGTTTGCATGCTTGTCATCTTTCATGTGATTCCAGGTGTAATGTTGGACCATTAGATTGGGACAACAGTGACCATACCGTGTGCTGTGCTGTGCTGTGGGATCATCACAAGGCAGAAGGAAGGGAGTCTTCTTCTTCCTTGGAAAGAGTGGCCTTTTGAGTTTCTCATACTTGGTTTCTATAGAAGACTGAATTGTGTATTCTATGCCAACTTTGATCCACTGCTACCCTAAAGTATTCTTATTTTGATACAAAGTATGGAATCTGTGCCTTGGGAATACTTCCAAGGAAAGATTTGTATGGTCTCACCATCCATCGTACTCCAGCAACGATCCAATCCACAAGGCTTATTGTTTGTTTGCCGCTTGATGGCTTGAGATGATGGGGACACAGTTGAAATGTGTATGTATGAAGTTGTAAACCTCTTCTATGAGCAAGTTTGCCACTGAACTAAACCTGATTTGTGTCCATGAATCACAAATATACTATGATCATGCATCATCATTTCTCTTGAATCCTGAATACAACTAACATTAATTAAAGAGTAGTGCAAGAAATTTGAGGGAACTAATAAGACACTTTTTCAGATTTTTCTCACAATGCAAATGGCAAATACAGAGGGCTTCTTCATGATTTGCAATATTAAAGAATAACTAAATCTACTCTCAAGAAAATAAATCACAGTGAAAATTTTTTTTTACATGATTCTACAAAGTCAACTTAATTACTGCAAATATATGCAAGTCTCAGTCAATTTATCATCAGTGTAAAAGCAGAAACTTTTCCAGTGTCCGTCCACAGGAGGAGGACTGGGCGGGCCCATTTGGCAACACAAGATCAAGCAAATCTATATCAGATATTAATGTGTCTGAGAACATTTCCACCCTATCCTCTCCTGCCCTTTTCCTCGTTCCACCACATCCAAGAGAAGTAGACATCATTTTTCCTACTTCCATTCTGGCACAAACGCGGATCATAATCAGAGTCAAACGAGGCTCCATAGCAATCTTGCTTATATGTGGTGCCAGAATCCTATGTTGGCTTTTGTGTTTCTGGAGTAGCACTTGTTTACCATTGTGGTCAACAATGGCGGCACAAGCGTTGCAGAGTCCATCGTCGCGTTACATGTCGAACATATGGCTTTCGCTGCACCCAAAGAACATACGGCGAGTTCATGGGAAGGATGAAGTTGGCATGACCTGTGAGGGGACAGGATTCTTTGCTCGTAAAATGCTAGATTCTGCGTACTGGTTGGTTCCCCTCGTCCAGAGAGGAATATTAAAATCTGTCCAAGATGAGAAGGACATGTTAAAAGCACAGCCTGCTCGAACACAGCAGCAACAACAACAACAGGGAATCCCATTGGATATTTTATCGTTTACTTTGGTTGCTGGATTCTAAACCAAGCGACACACCTGGTTGAAGATTAAGGAATAAACAGCTTGAAGGGACAGAAAGGTACCCCCATTCACAGACTGGTGCGTGTGGATTCATTCCATGGATGATTAGGTTGATTACATCTGCCAAAGGAGCGATGGGGTTTTTTCTTTTTTTGTTTTTAATCACTAGAGATGCTCTGGCATGGAAAGATGGAATCGATTGTTCATCAAAATAATGTTTCCATCAGTTTGGCTCACAAATTAATCTTGTGCCATGAGATATCCTTCAAGATAGAGACTTACAGCCAAATAACCTCAACATCAGCTTTTTCCGTCATGTCGTTTAGAGTGGGGGGTCTCTGCAAAAGTTGATGTTCTTGTGTAATCCTCAGAAAAGCTTGATCTCAAGAGACTTGGTGCTTGCTTAGGCATGTCCGTCCCTGATCAAAAGAATCCAAAGCCTCACTTTCCATGTTGTTTATAGGCGTCTTGTACCTTTCAAGACTTGGAACACGGTCCGTCCTTCCAATTCATTCATGACTCCTGGGCACAACCCAACTAACCATCTCCTTGGGGAAATCTGTCATCTCAGACGACCACAGCTGCTGCCATAGATTCCTCTCCTTTGACTTTGACAAAGACAAGGCCGAACAGAGAGAGACAGAGAGTCTGACCATGAAATAGCTGCAGGATTACATAAAAACACTGATACCCACCCACCAATCTGATAGAAATTAGCTTCTTTGAGCTGTAATAATTGTTGTGCATCCATCAATCACCTTGTGTCAGATATCCGAGTCTTCAAATGATGTCTTCACAAAATCTACTGCTCTAGTTTCGGTGTGCACAAATCAGTCCCTCATGGCTGGATGATCAAGTAGCCTAACCACAAACCCAATATGCTTCGACCTAAAAGACAGTCGATAAGGTTAGAGTATACAGAGACTGCAACTCGAGAAATGTTGGTGACGGGTAGGTAGGCCATGCACGATCTTGTGTGACAGTGGAGTTGTGATTCATTTGCTTTTTGACTTGTGAAGCACCGTTCGGCTTTTGGAGCAGGCAAAAGCCATCGATCCTTGAAGGACAAGCAGTCAGATCCGCACACAAACTTCAAGATTGTTTTCTGTACTGGTATAACTGGCTTGCTTCACCTTCAAGCTTGTTTTCTCTCTCTTCTTTCTCTTTCTTTAGTTGTTTTCTGTATTGGAATAACCTTTCTTTCTTTCTCCTTCTCTTCCTCATCCTCTATGGGATGCGTTTGTTAAACTGACATCATCTTGCAAAAAAAATATTGCCGAGTTGGAAACTTGGATGTTGCCATTATCAAATTCAGTTCAAAGGCTGGTGTGTGATCATGATGCTGACTCCTTCATTTATTCTTGGATGTCACACTTTTTCTTTTCGAGAGTATGCAAAGTACATTTAGATTTGCTCAAGTCAGCATATAAAAGGCATTCCGCACCAAGTTCATCACTGTCGTCATCTTAGATCTACGACTTAGAGCAATGCAAAACATGAGCATTCGGAGTGGAAAGCTCATGGTAATAATCCATTACTGCACCCACAGGAAACAAATTATTTCATTCGATGCAAACAAATATTATTTCGTATGATTAGTGGTTGAGACCATTTGCTCCATTATTAGAGATCAAAAGCTCGGATCTTTTTGAACAAAATATATTTAACAAGTCTTCTTTCTAACTTGGATAGATTATCGTATTCTTCCGATAGTTTTTTCTCACATGAATCCTTCGTCATGCCAAGCAATAATACTAGATCGGTTTTGATATTAATTAATTAATTGTTATGATATGAACGGCTAAGATAATTGATCAAGGCAAACACTAATCTCCATCAAGTTTGGACTTCTTTATGGGCCTTCACAATCGGAAACTTAGAACTATATATTGAACAAAACTCAACAGCTTCCTTGATTGATTCATACATAAATAAACCTGCTATTGTTGTCATGCAAATGAATAAAAGAAACATTAAAGCAAAAGGGACACCTCTTGATCGGGTGAATGGACGATGCTACCAAACATCAACGAGGAAGAATTTTGGGGAAAGTGCATGTAATTGCTGTTTCAGAAAATGTTGTTGCAAAGACTGGTTTTCAGAGAAGATAAAAAAATAATAATAATAAGTGTCCGTGAATACTACTCCGATGTCAACTGGTGATGATGACCTTCACAATGTCAGATCTTGCCGGCTGGGGCGGACAGGACGAAGGCAACACTGTCTCGTGACATGGTTAGCAGTTGACAAAGGTACTTGGGGGAGGAGGCAGCATACACATTCAGACATTTTAATAACAGATGATGAAAGCAGCCACTGAAAACCCGAGTGGAATGAACATGACATAATAATCCCAGAGGATTGTCTACCAGAAGCACAAGTGACACTTATTCTTGAACTCCTGGAAAATAAAACTCAAAACTGGTGAAACAATCAAAAAGCACTTGCAGTATCTCCTGATCTTCCAGTCAATCCTTAAGCAGGTTCTTGTTCTACACGTACCAAGAGTCATCCATTTACCATCCATGCAATTGATCCTTATTTCTTCAAGTACCTGCAAAAAATTATAATGTAACATGTTTTCAGGGACCAATTGGACCATAATAATGCCTAAAGACTAGTTTTATGCAAGAATGTAACAGTTAATATCATTTCACCGGAGACAAAATAATATGAAGAAGATTAATCCTCGGATTGAAGGCATAAATGCAATCTAAAACGACAAGCATTCATGATCTGCACTTCAGGGGCAAGCTCCTGAGAAAAATGAATTCGAATTCTTGGTCCGGCGCTAAGCCCAGGATCCGAATTCTGGTTATTCAATTCAATTTTAAGTAATGGACCACAAGCACTCATCACAAGTTGTGGACTACCACTCAGTAGGAGAATTGAATTAGCCGGATTGCTCTCAAGCCCACGGATTCTTTTTCTTCCGGTTAGACATCGTAGAGAATTGAGAATTCTAATTTGTTTCAACTCTCGTGATTGTCAACTATTTCATGGCTTTAACACAAATACAAGATGTTTCGTAGGATCCATCTTGCTAGTAAAAATAAAGTGCTGTGTTTATATTTTAATTAGATTGGTCTACGATTTTCTTCTCAAACATTCATGTCAATCATAGAAATGCACTTTTTCCATACAGTAACCTTATGGATATAACTGAATTTGATAAAGTGGTTTTTCTGACTGTGAAAACGTGATATAACTGAATTTGATGGTCACAGATCAAGTTTTTTTTTCTGAGAGTAGCTGTTATCTCTTCTCACATAATACTAATGTCCTCATTGCATTCCCTGCGATCTAAGCTTCCCTTATGTGTTCTCGGTTATCATATTCCCCTACTACGTCCTATATCCTATGAAAGTATCTTGTGTACACACTATTTCCTTGTTTCCCAACATCGTAGCACTATCCTTGCAAATTTTTGTCAAATTGATCTTTCGGTCCTAATGTTCAAAGATTGTCACCAGACTGATTGGGTAGATTTGCATCCAAAACCATCTGAAACAACCAAAAAAGAGTTTTAACAGAGGAAAGACATAAGCATTCTGACTCTAATGAAACCCATCTTAAAGGCATTAACAGATGCACGATGACAATGAGCAAGCTTAAGTTGACTTAGGAGACATCATATCAAAAGATGTAGGAGGGATCTTGAAAGAAAACAGTAGCTAATTTCATTAACTGTATAAACTGTAAAAAATGTTTCATAGGTCACCAAATCGTAACTAACTAAATGCGATGCATTAAAGAAGAATTAATGAGTCATCCCTTCATATTCAAAATGGAGTCAGAACAAATATTGCCTATATAAAGAAATAGGCAAAACCTAACTGTTACATTAGATTTCAAAGCACTATTTTGTAATACATACACTATCGTTAAAAACATATTTTGACCTATGTTATATAACATTGAGGTTTTCGTATTCATCAAATTCTTCAATTTGATATCTTTCCTCTCCAATATAGCTCTCCTATTTATTAATTCACTACGGGAAGATCAACTGGGGAAAGAAGAAACCTACATCAGCTTAAACAGTGCTTCCCACTGAACGACGCCCTGTCTCTTCATCAACCATCTTTTCCATTTTTCCCTATCAAATCCCAATTCCAATTTTCTTATATCAACCGGATCTCGAAATCCAAATAGCGGAAAGAAACATGCACGATAAAGAATCAACAAAAAACAATTAAAACCCTAGTCATCGAACCACGGATCCTATGATGCATCGATCAATCTAAAGCGAAAAAAGTAGCATTTTTCCAATAAGAACTTCACAGCGAGAGGACTAACTAGCGATCTTGACAAGTGCGACAGAAGGTACCCTGAGAGAGCTCACAGCACGCTCTCGCGCTGACCGACAGGTGAGAGGTGAGGCACGGAGCGGCCACCACGCTGTAAAGCGGAAGGAAGGACTGCGCGCATCCTAATGCTCCAAGAGATCTACGAAGCAATGCACGAACCAAGGAGATTAAAAAAAAAAAGAAGGAAAAATAACCGTGAAAATTAAAGGCTCTTAAGTTTGAGGTTCTTACCTGGGAGGGCCGAAGGAGAGGCGGTGGCGCTGGACGCGGGGACCGGAAACAAGCGCAGGGCGGAGGCGGGCTACCGGAGGCGGCGATCGGGGGGACGAGGACCGCGCAGCGGCAAGCATCGATCTCGAGATCGATCCGCGCCACGCCATTCGTAGCAACGGGAGAGAGATGGCGTGCGAGCACTGCGACTGAGGCGGCGAGCGTTTAGGGCTTTAGAAAGGGCCGAGAGAACCGAAAGCGGAGCGCGGTAAGTGGCGGCGCAAGCTACGTCGCTTCAAGATTGAGGATACGATCCGACCTGGAAAGAATACAAATCTGGACCGTCCAGATCAGACCAAGGATCCTCTTCATATGATGTACAACGTTGAAGCCAATTAAGGCCTTGACATGCAATATAAATCGGTAGGGATTAATGGGCCGAGTCATCGAAACTGAGGCCCATTACCAAGTCGGACGATGTGCATCATCATGGCTCTGTGGATCTCGGATACGTGTGACTCTTAAAGCATCAAGATGAGCCCTTCATATAAATCATATCTTATTTATCATGAAACCGTAGTTTTTCTCTTTTATCTATAATGTATCTGATGATGGGGGTTGGAGGAACTGCGGAACGTGTGGCAAGGTTAGAAATTAAATGGGTCATTAGGCTCCCTTATTTATTGGCCATGGTTAAAAATCGAAAATTGAATTATCTGATTCGACGGATGCATTGTCGGTGTATCGTTTCAACTCCTACCTATGTGTTCCTTGACGCTGGTGGAGTGGGATTGCGTTGCATGTGCTAAGCCAAAAAAAAAAAAATCATTCTATTTACATGTGGGTGTATCTTCTATTAACTTTGGTCGGTGATTATTCTATTATTATTATTATTATTATTATTATTATTATTATTATTATTATTATTATTATTATTATTATTATTTAGATATATTAGTATATAAATAAAAAATATAAAGGGATCCTAAATTTGAACCGGTATATTTACTTGTGATACGAATAAAGTATACTAGTAGACTAACACATGCAACACAACCAACCCAAAGGAACACGTGGGTAGAAGTGAAACGATATATCCACGATGCATCCGTTGAATATAAAAAGAAATAAGAAAGCCTAATGAACAACTTAATTGCTGACCTTGCCACATGTTCCTCGGTTCATCCGATCCCATCATTGGACACATTATATTGTGAGTCATATTATTCAATTTTTCTTGATAAAAACAAAAACCTACGTTTCTTAATTTTGCAACTTCAGAAATGCAGAAAGAGGTGGTTTTGAAGACTGCACCTCCAACTCATCAAAACTCCTTTTTTTTTGTTTTCTTTTCATTAGTGTCAGCGGTATAGATTTTAGAATTGAGTTTTTGATAATAATAATAATAAATAATAATAATAATAATAATAATAATAATAACAATAATAATAAAACACTAACATAATTCAAATGAAAAGACTAAAATAAAGTTTACAAAGACCCAAGGAAAGCTCAAAAAATCTTGCGTTAATTGTATCTGTTAGAGCAGAATTTAAAAAACTAACATGATTAAAATAAAAAAAAAAAACTAAATAAAAATTTGGAAGAAAGTTACATGCCGTTTCTAAGACTAAATCTCGATCGGGAGCTGTCCCCTCCTATACCCACGAACGCAGGGATACTAAAAATAAAGATAATTTAAATTTGGTAGGAGATAAAAAAAAAAGGAAACATAATCTTCAATCCTTTACTTTAGCCTATCGAGTTTGGTTAATATATAGGGGAGAGTACGGTAAGAAAATTCTAAATTGGCAATGTGGGACTAAAGAAACAATTAAGTTTTTTCCACCTTAGGTTCCAATAATCCCTCACAAAAGCTTAAATTTTTTCTTTAAATAAATAATTAATTAAAACAAAATAAGCAAATTGTGGGCTTAATGACATGTCTTTTCAAAAAAATTAATCTCATTTAATGAAGTAAATATTCATATGAAAAAGATGAAGTGTGAATTAGATGTTGAGCTAAGTTACGGATCATATGTAATATACCTTTGTAGATTTGCACATTAATGATCATGCATGAATGAATATTTTATTTATTCATAATCGTAATTATATATACATTTTCTTACATACCAGAGTTTTACTAGAGGAAAGTGTATAGAGTTACATCTTATGTGTTTTTTCAAAGTTATAATATTTTTATACCTCTATAAAAGAATAGTAAAAATAATCATCAAAGGGTTTGGGCCAAAGTTCAACTTTATTTATACTCTAATATATATTTTTTATTTTGTATTCTTTAATATGTTCATTGGTGAACTTATCAACTTATTATTACCACATAAACCACTTGTTGGAAATTATACAGAATTAAAATAAAAGAAACCAAAAAGACAAACCAGAGTATCATACTTGTTGGAAATTTGAAATAGCAAAGGGTCTGTTCCCTCTTGCCTTAAATAATGATGCCTAGGATTTTAATAGAAAGACATGCATGGATCACCATCAAAAGGCAACTAAAGCTTGGGATTATAATGATAGATACATCTGTGGTTTCCACCACAACAGTTCATGAAAACACTCATGTTAATCCTCATGAACACAAATAAATAAGATCGGAAAATCCCAGGCTGCTGCAGATGCTCCCAAGAACAAAACATCTACCGTCTACAAAGATATTGAGCTAAGGTATCGATGTATGTTAGTCAAGTAAAGTGCAGTGCAGGACAAGGGTAGTACCGGACGTGTTCGTGCAGTGACATTAACTTTACCTAAAGTCCAACGACAACTGCAAGAACATTGAGCTTTGCACCCTACAAAATTAATTACTTATTCTGCTCCAACCTTCGAGGCGGCAGATTGGCATGGAAACGAACGCATGCACCTTTGTTTTTACCCTATAAAAAGAACAATAATATAGCAGATATATAAGTAGTCTGTTCCTTGCATTCGTAGGGTGTATGACTTCAGTGTTCGTAGCCATAGATTTCCGTGAGGCTTTTCAGGGCTAAGTTGAGGCAGGTAGAACGCATGGGATCTCCTTGTTTGGAGAGAAGACGAAGGTGGGGGTGGTGCAAAAAGGAGGCAACCTTTTGAGCTCAATTATTGAGTGCTTGATGTGTTCTCATTTGAAAAAAAGATTTTTTTTATACGTTATGCTAAAAATATAAAATATATAGATAACATTAAAATATAGTACAAGGTTGATAAAGGATGACAAGAAGATGAGAGAGTAACGAGTCTGATAGGATGTCCATATCTTTCATTCTTACGGCGAAGAGACTTTGGACTTAAATACCATAGAGAAAAAAATATATAAATATTTACAATAATAAAATAAATGATTGGAACAGTTTGGTTGAGTGTCCGGTTCTTCAGTTGGTCCGGTCTGCACCTAATCATGCAAATGTTGTTTTTCTTCCTGTCTACATCTTATTTAGATTATGTTGTTCTCGAATATGCCTTGTGGTGGACCATTCTGTAGTCAAGACTCTCTCTCTCTCTCTCTCTCTCTCTCTCTCACTATTTGTGTTTTTGATTGCACCAAAAAGTTACAGAAAACCTGTTCTCCAATGTCTTGATACGAGAATAAAAGAATCTTCGAATAGATAATTCTCTGTTCTTTTATTTTGAGCTCTGGTCACAGAAAAACCACCAAATAGTTCTCCTGCTTAGTGCTTCAATGGAACTGTCGAATGCTTCCTTTGCATGGCCACAGCAGGGCATCTTAGATCTTTCCCAAGGGGCCAAACGATGCCTCAGCAGTTCCAACTGTGTCAGCAACTCAGCGCACCACTCAGCACCCCAAAGAGAGAGAGAGAGAGAGAGAGGATTCTTGTGCTGGTCTAAGAGTTAAAGGCTTGGTAAAAGAAACAGTAGGATTCCATCGAGCAGAAGAACCAGTGAAAACCTTGGAAGGGAGATTCACAACATCACCAGCTCTATGCACGACCACATGGTGAAACCAAAACGATGTGACAGCTTTAAAGATTCTACCTCCAACTTCACTCCAGGAAGCTTCATATTCTCCGCAAGCTGAACGACTCATTCATGCACAACTTCCTCCTGTGTCAATACAGGATTAATCTTCCTCTGAAGGAGAATAATACTGCCACAAATCCACATGCCTCGTGGTAAATCAAAGCTGCATCTGACCACCTTTTCAAAAGCTCCCTTGTTGGTCTCTGACAAGGGCTAATGGGTAGAACCTTACACTGGATGGTCAGGCATGATGGTTCTGCACGTTGTACCAGTAATTTCCATCAATGGTACTTGGTAGAACTATCGATGGAATCATCTGATCCAATCCATGGTGCAATCGGTTTGCTATGAAGTTTGTAATTACAAACTGAAGGAGGCTGCAGCTTTCTATCTTCAAAACTTTTGATGGGAGATATTCTTTATCTTTCACATTGATGTCTCCAAACCTTATATGTTGCAATGAACAAGCTGGTCATGGAAACAGCCAATCTACTTATATCGATGAGATTGTACATGTACTGATCCTTGCTGAATCCCATATCGACAGGGTTTCATGAACCTGCACTTATAATCTTCTGATGTGAGGTGGAGAACCGAATCATTGTGTTGTAAAGAGCTCTCTGCAAACCTGGAGATGGTATGATCCGTGCCACTTCTCTGCGACTAAAGCCATCTATCTCCATTTGCACAGGAAATCTGTCAAAACATGTTCTTACCATCAGCAGTCGTCACACTTCACTGGCTTTTTGTCAGTTGTTGCGCTGGTCGCACTCTGATGTGTTCCCGGCGCCGGGACCGGGGAGGCGGGGGGGGGGGGGGGGGGGGGGGCGGTGGGGTCACTGTCATGTCCCTCTCACATCCCTGAAGCGCAAACACATACCATCATTTCTCCTCTTGGGTTCTCATCCTGTTCACTGTAGAAAGTCCCAAAGCATAATGATAAGCTGAGACTAACGCTGTTCTTTATTTGCTCTTCCGGTGAATCTCATTCTACGTTCTTTTTCTTCCCTTAATATCATAAAAAGCAACCATGAAGAAGAAGGAGAAGAGAAAGAGTCAGAGTTCAAGCGTAAGGACGTAGTGCTGCCAACAAGGCATCGATCAATTAATGGCAGGCTTGTACTTGGTGACGGTGGTAATAAAGTTTGGATTTCCCGAGGAGATCACCGCGTCTGGCGCTGACCACAGCTTCGAAATCCATTAACAAATGATGCCACCTTTTGCTTGTTTAATCCCCACCACTCTGCTCGAAAAGTTCTTCCTCCATGCCTGCTACCCTCCCACTGCGGCAATGGAATAAAACAATACTACGATTGCCACCTTGTACAAGCCTGCAACCTTGCCACTTTGTGCTGGTCACCGAGGGATCATTGCTCTCAACCCCTAACAGTGCCTAAAGCCTCGGATTACGAAGTGGATTTATCGAGCCTTCAACTCGATCTGTATCTCGTTTTGATGAGATCCATCTGTATCACGTGCGTGGGGCATGTGGGCCTCGAGAATATTGGGACAGGATGAGGGAATACAGGAGGAGAGGGAACGACGACGGATGCTAGCCGTCAGAGGGGCCGAGCGTAGGGCCCGGATCGACCGAGCCCCATGCACGTGGAGAAGCAGCTCCGGTGTCGCCGGGCATCCCAACCCGGTGTCAGCCATGGCGACAGGAAGATGAGCTGTGAAGCCACTGCCGTTGCCGATACCTCCAGGCTTCTCCTCCGCTTCTCCTGTCTCCACACACGTGTAGCCAGAACATGAATGGCGTCCATGCATGGGAGGAGATTAGAACAAGAAACTTAGACTCCCTTTTGATCTTAATGATGTTCTTCAATGAGTATATCAAGACTGCAAAACATCATGTACAAAAATGGCTGTGCCAGTGCGGGAAAACTGTAACTCAGGAAGATGATACATGCCCTTCATGTCACCAGGCTATCGAATAAGCTTGAAATAGATCACAGACCAGTTGGCTTTGGCTTTGGCTTGATGTCCCTGGTGATCGAAACGTTGCTAATACTTGCTTGATATCAGTGGTGGTGGAGGCTTCTTCACTTCTTTCTTTAATGTTCAGCTTAATGGCAGTTTCCCAATCCCTTCCACCATATCCCAACTCACGCAGCGCACCTCGAGAGACAAAGTGGGCAAATAAGGTCCAGTCTGTTGTTGTCAAATGAACAGTTCTCCTGCACTGTTCTCAAATACCAAGCACAGGAAAACCCCCTCTCTCTCTCTCTCTCTCTCTCTCCATTAATTACCTGCAACGCCCCTTCACAACCCTTTCCATGAAAGAGGAAAGAGATCTTACATTCTCTCTCTCTAGGTATCATACCTCTGCATCCTTCAAATATATACTCTCTTTCTCCCACTGGGTCAGTCTCTCTCATCTCATGCCTAGCTATCTGGGAACCCTGCAATTCCTTCGCCTCTTCCTGCCATCCTACAGCATTTATTATCCTCTTGCTAGCTCCTAGACATTTGCCATTCTCCTACCACCATCCTAGTCTTGTCACTCTCTCTCTCTAGCTTCTTTGTAGTTTATAGTCTGTAAACACAACACCTATGGAAATCATAACCCACTCATGACCTAATAATCACCCAAAAGCTTCTATTTATTCCACCATTCCACACCATCTCCTTTTCATTCGCCACTCTAGTCCACCACCTATCTCTGTCTCCCTTTCCCAGTATCAACCCTTCCTCGTTCTTCCAAAACGCTCTTCACCTAAACTTTAATTCTCAGCAGAAGAAAGACTCTCTTCATATTGGTTGTCTTGATCTTCCCGTGCCTGCTCCGTTGAGCTTAAATGGCAACCATCTTTCCTGATCTCTCACTCCACATCAGTCCACCAGCGATCTCCGTAGACGGAAGCTCGGTGACGGGGGTTTTCTTTGGGGAAGCAGCGACGTCCTTCTCCGGCAGAAGCGAGGGCGACATGGGCCATGATCAAGCCTTCTTGCACCACGACCAAGGTCGGGAGTTCGACCATGCCGAACCGACGCTGAGCCTAGGGCTGGAGGCGCCGGGGTCAAGTGTCGCTGATCGCCACGACCTACACCACCGCGATCGCCACCACCATCATCACCATGACCAACTTCGTCACCCTCAGACCTATGGATTTAAGAGGAACTCACGATCGGCTCAAGGAGGGAAGAGGAGCGTCAGGGCTCCAAGAATGAGGTGGACTACCACCCTCCACGCTCATTTTGTCCATGCGGTGGAGCTTCTCGGCGGCCACGAGAGTGAGCACACCAACTCAAGCTTCCTCACCGTATAAGAAATCGTTCTTGTTATGGTTAGGAATAAGTAATGATATGACCCTCCTCGAAACATCGATCTTGTCAGGAGCTACGCCAAAATCGGTCTTGGAGCTGATGAACGTGAAGGACCTCACGCTAGCTCATGTAAAGAGCCATCTGCAGGTAGTTGCCAGCTGATCAATTATTCCCTTAATGTCCTGCACAATTCCTGATCATGCTACTAGGGTTAGGGTTTTGTGTTGGGTCGGGACATCCCTACAAGTGAAAAAGGACAAAATGGCATTTCTCGAAGTAAACTTAGCATGGTGGTCTGTTTGATCCTTTCCCTTTGGTTAGTCTGACATTAATCTTCATGTGCATGTGGTTGCAGATGTATAGAACAGTGAAGAGCACTGACAGGGGAGCGGCAGGTACTTGCATATTCCTTCTCTTTCACAAGAAACCTCCTACAAAATGTCTTTGGTGTTTGTTCTATAAGGGAGTCCGATACCATCACTCAGTCATCTCACTGATATCACAACCTCACTGGTGGTTGTGCTGGCCTTTCCTTGCTTGAATTATTAGTCTGCTGTCTGTCCCAGAAAGCACAACCATTTTGGATCTTAGTGGTGGGTGAAATTGTTTTGCAGGCCAAGGTCAGGCAGAAATGTGCTTCAACCAGAGGAGAGGGATGGAGGAAATGGAGGGAGGACTGTCATGTGATAAAGCTGGGAATGAGATCACCCCTCCTTGTAGTTCCCTCAGCACGCCAACCCCACCAACACCACAATCCAAGTCTCCTAGGTCTGTCCACTCCATCCATCTCCTCCTTACTGCATCAATCTATCTATCTATCTATCTATTTGTCGGATTTAAGTGTTTTCATGAATAGTTTCTTATTTTAGTTTGCCTGTGTCGGCAATGTGCTAACATAGTTTGTTTGGTGCATTGGAAGTAAACTTAGATCGAGTTCCATTTCCTTGGTTTAATCAGATGGGTAAGGAGGTAGAGCAGTAAATAATGACAGGTTTCAGAAGCCTGTGTCTGTAGTTATTAGTTAATAGCTGTAGTCAAACAAAGTTGTCTTGATCCAGTTACCCTTGTATTCTTTTACTGAGGTTGTGGTGATTTAAGGACCAAGGAACAGAAGTGTATCATGTGTTTGACCATTGGATTTGGGCCTATTGTTTTTGTCTTGCACTCATAGGGGGTTGCTTTCAATAATTTTAGCAAAGGTCATTTTTTGACCTTTAAGGAAGAGAGAGAATTTGACTGCATTGTTCTTAATGTTCTGGACCCATTTATCCCTTAACCAGAATGAGAATCGAAGAATTAATTATCCTCTAGCCAACATTAAAAGGATATATTTATATATATTACGTAGTCAATGAAGAATGAGAATTTGTTCCAGAACTTTTCTCAGAATATCACTAAAACAAATGCAACTTTTGGCATACCAATAGAGAGAGAGAGAGAGAGAACAACAGTGCCTTCGAAGGAAGAAATGGACTTTAGCAAGTAAAAAGAGAGCAATGAAGTAACATATATGTCATCTCATCTCATGGAATTTCAATAAAAGGAAGAAAGACTTCCAAGAATTGCCCAAGAAAACATAGTAAATATTGCTATACATTGCATCACACATTCCTTTTGAATGAATAACCAATTACACATGAATTAGACCTAACATTTCTGTGGAAATTCTAACACAAAATGAGGTTTTTTTACCTCATTTTCTATTATATAATTGTTCTATCTTGCCACTTGAATGTAATATCAGGTTATCTGACCTCAAGTCTGAAAGCAGGAAATAGAATCTTATTTTGACCTTTTTTTTGTGTGTGTTTTTCTGAGGCAAGGCTGATACTCATGTCTCACATATTTCTTATCTATGAGGTGCTTAGGATGCCGGATTGTCCCTGTCCCATTTGGATCGAATGTTGATTGTTGTAGCTAAAAACAATGACAAAAGACAAACACATGAATTGGTAACTTCCTGAGAGGGTGATGCAGATTCAACAGTGAATACTGTGCATACTGTTGCTGTTGAAATTGGATGTATCTGTCATAGCAACAAGCTCATTTATATATCACATCTTTTTCTTTTTAACAAAAGCAGCAACTTGCTTTCCAATTAATTAAAAAGGTCTTAAAATAGTATAACCCAAAAGATCCGCTGAGTGTAACAGAGAAGAAAGCTCAGATTATTCCAAGTGAAATTAGTTCTATTGGTTCTCTGTTCCCCTCACGAAAGACTTGATTGAGAGAGTAAGCAACAAAAGTATAATCCAAAAGTCTTTATTGCCATATGGCATTTATCTTTGCCCACTATATTTCTGATTCGATTGTCTACTTTGTGTGCAGAAAGCTAAATCCATCTGGAGAAGGGTGTGCTTGGAACATTACACGCTTGCTAAACAATGACAATAAGGTAAATAGACAAAAGTTTCTGAGTGTTTTTCGGAGAAAATTATAATTACACAGTCGATTCAAGCTTCAAGATACACATATATAGAGCGAAGAAGAAGGGCTTGCCTTTTAAGTGTCTGAGTGCACACCAAACTCGGTGAGATAGTCTTTACATGTACTAGTTTAGTGGAGGTGGTGGAGAACTTGTTTCAAATCAATAGTAAATCATGAGCTCACAAAGCATTAAGAAACATAATTTTTTCGAGGTTATGAAGTCACAGGATGCAATTTCATCGTGTTTCAGCATACATATATATATATATATATATATATATATATATATATATATATATATATATATATATATCAATCACTATAGAATTAATCTCAAACAAGAAGATGCAATCTATTTTTTTTCCTGTGATTAGGTACTACTGATGGAGGATCAACCACAAGAACTGAGACCAACTCTGGTGTCACCCTCCATGCCTCCCCGGATGCCTAACCTTGAAATCACATTGGGCCGCCAGAGTTGGCAGATGGCGTACGCTGAAACTTCAAACGAGATGACTCTTCTCAGGTGTTTGTGAAGTTAGGAGGAGTCCAACTACATCATTTTTCATGTCGACGAAAAATGGAAAGAGAAAAAGGAAAGAAAGAGAAGAAATCCTGCTGTTTTTGAGCTTTCATTGAGGCTGGAGAACTAAGTGATGTGGATGTAAAATACTTTGGATAGCATTTGAGTCGACTACTGTGTGCTGCGAATGCTGGTTGGAGATTGCGCAGATCATTTTGAAAACATTTCACATCCCAAATAGTAGAAAAAAGATCTTCCAGATTAATCTGCGGATTTCCGATTACCAACAGAAGTCAAACCTCCTACCCTACAAGAAGACGACAGAAGTCAACCTTCCAATTCGCTGACGCAGTCATCGTTCAGCCGCAGGTTCCGAAAAAGAAAAGCCCACAGAAAAACGATGCAGGATTGAACTTCCGATATCATATCCATGAGAAAAGTAGATCATGGAAAAGAAGACTGTGGGCGAGTGAGAGCACACAGAAGGAACAGCGAAAGGCATGCAGCATATCGTGTCCCTTGGTTTTCCTCCTGAAGCCGAGAGCTCTTTTTATACAGGAGCTCTCCAGCTTGTTTCTAGCTCAGGTCTCTCGTCTGCTACCTTGGCCATGTCGAGCTTGATAGAGATTTGGGGTGCAGAGCTCGAAAAGCTTCGCAAGAAACGCCATGAAGGCGTCTTCTCGTCCGGGGGTCGAGGCAGCGTCAAGAAAGAGGGGGAGGCATCTCTTCTTGGCTTCCCACGCCTGAGTCAGGCCGTGAAAAGCAAGTTGCTGCAGCAATCAGAGGAATGCATCGACTCCGAAACCACTCTGTCGATTCTTGTAGATTGCTTTGGCCTTTAGATTCAGTTCTTGAGGCATGTTCAGCTAACAAAAGTTTTGTATGCATGTATCTGTCTCAGTACGCTCCCGTATGTACTCATGCTGTTATATTGGTGAACATTTGCAATCATCCGATCTCTTTCTCTGCAAAACTCTATCTTTTAAACTTACCAGAAACATTACACTCCTGTGAAGTAGAAGGTGTTCTTGTTTTATACCCAGAAACATCATAACCGAGAATTTACATCACAATAAATCCTTGTTTTGAGAATATACGATAGGCATCATGTTATTCAAAGTATTTATAGTTCTACTATTATCTTCTTTCTTCATGAAGTTCGCAGAAAGTCAACAATCAGGACAAAAGTCTGCATAAAGCCAACAAAAAAGAAAAGGGAATCAAAGAGTGCCCATGCACACAAAAAGGAAGAAGAAGATGCGGTAGATCCTTGCCAAACAAGAAAAACCCTCCAACTCAGCCCAAATCGCCATCAATCATCTAGATCATTTCTAATCCGTGTCAAATTGTGTAGGCGTTGATGTGACACCTACGCGGTTCACCGAGCAATTCCCTGCAGCGGAAGCCAATGGGCTGGGAAAACCATTGCGTGACGCAGCCAATGTGGGGGGCAACAGAGATAAGAAGAGACGACCGTGGAGCTCAACCCCTGCTTTCTTCCTCCTCCTCTCGATATATACTTAGCGAAACCTGTGTAGCTTTGAACAGGAGCATTCTGAGAAGAAGTAGCAGAGATGTCAGGCTTTGTGGGAATGTGGATGGGTGGAGTCATTGCCAAGCTCGGGAGTAAACAGCAGAGCACCGGGACTTGCAGCTCCGCCAGGCAGGAGGAAGACGAGGTGAAGGGAACCGAAGTACTGCTTACAGCGGAGGAGGAAGCTGTTCGGGAGAAGCGGCGGCAGAGGAGGACGACCACGCTCTCGGAAGCCACCGTTTGCATGCTCATGGATCGGTTCGCGCCCAGTTCATCCTTAAAACATGTATGTAAGTGAAGGCAGACTGCTTCCTACTGTTCTGCATCTGCTGCAACTGCAGAGCAGGAGATATACTCCTAAATCTGTGTGAAATATATAGGGAAATATTGATATTATGATCACAAGGTATAAAAATCTTGTCTACTGCGCACGATTGATATGAAGCAGAAGAGATCAGGACAAGCTAATGAACTCCTCTCTGCTATCCTGATAAAAGGATTATTAGAAGAGATGACGAGGAACAGACCACACACACACCTCCCCTGCAACTCGAGCATCATCGCATTCCTCCGGTAACCCTGTCAAAGTCGGGGATTGCTGCGTGAATTCTTCTTATGTACGTAATTTTTCTTTGAATCCACGGACTTGACTCTTCAACTGTCCAATCAATGTGTCACCAAACACAATTTCAAAAGTGCACTAAGATCTTTTCGGGAATGCCATTTAATATATACGAGGAATTATTGTTCACTCTGGGATGAACTCTTGTATAATTCTATTCTTCAGGATAAACCCGAAAAAGCACTTGTAGGAGAGAAGTAATTTTTTGACTGCTTATTAAAGCCTGAATCTTCAACTGTCCTTATATCATCATATTTTAATCTCCAAGAGAAAGAAACCTACTAGGGAGGTTTAGGGAGGGAGGCCAACCTCTGGAGCTTGTCGGAGCCAAAGCTGGAGCAGTCAGGGAACTCCTACAAGATCTCGAGGAGCTTGAAGTCGACGACGAAGTCGGTCAGGTTCTCAAACGGCGACGGAGGAGGAGGGGGCCAGGGCGAGCGGGGCGCTAGCGGAGGGATGGTGGTGGAAGAGGTAGGAGCGCACTGTGTGCATGGGTGGCAGGAGGGGAGTCAACAGTAATCTCGTCTTTCAGAAAATATAGAAAATTATCTAAAAATATATTAATCAATTTATAAATAAATTGTACTTTTATTTAATTAAAATGCTTCGGAGCTAAATAAAAAAGAAAAGAAAAGAAAAGTCGAGAAGAAAGTAAGTGCGGGGAGGAGTGTCGGCGAATTCCACCCGAGGCTGCGGCATTAATTATTCTTCTCCGAAAGAATCGAAGAGGAAGCCATCGATCAATTAAGCGCCGGAATGCAAACGGACGGGATGCTTGAGGCCGTGAAAGTGCTTTGATGCCGCCGCGTGCGGTAGTGGTCGGGAGGAGGGAGAGCGAGGCCCCACCTCCGACGCAGCTCCAGATCTGCGAAGGAGACGCCGCACCCTTTTCCGGACCACCCGAGACGTCTCTCCTACCCGGTTCTTCTCGCCCGAAAGCTACCTGCCCTGCGATTGGAGGTGCCACACTTGTCACCGTCCCATCCTGCAGTCGCGAGGCGGGTGGACGCGCTGGTGTTCTGCAGTCACAAGCGTTGCTCTTTGGAACTTTCGACTAATTAGTCCAACGTCGTCTTCCCCAACCAAATCCCTTTCCCTTGGCACGCTCTGACGCGGGTGATGGAGAAAGAAAAGCTAGAAAACAAAAAGGAATCGTCTGTCTTTTTGACTTAAGTCTGGATTGCCAATTAGAGAATTAGGTTTCACGGCCACCTTTCGATACTTTAGAACCTTCATGGTTGCCAGCAACAGAAAAGCACCTCCTTTTCGGTAGATGAGCAATATAAACAGGGGGATATGACACTGGAACGAATTGATCTGGGCTTCGATTCTAACTATTTTGTTGCTCGATTGCCATCTTCCTGAGGTATTGATCACATCAACAATAAGTTCTCGGAATTCCTTTTTTGGTTTTGATTGCTTGGTTACCCAATCAAGGAATTGCAGGAAATCTTCTTTCGTCTTTCGGGTTCCTGTTTCATCGTGAAGGCTTGTGAATCTTAGATTATTTTCTTTTTTTGTTAGCATACTATTACGGATTTCAGTAAATCATTTATGCGATCAGTCGTGTCCTTCGCTCTATTGGATTTGGGGCAAGTGCTGTTGATGGAGCCGTCATGTATGGTTGATCTTGTTGATAGTGGTTCTATAAATGTGTTATGAGGTTTCATTCTGCGGGATATGATGTCTTTTTGTCCTCCTCTTGTAATTAATAAGCTTTTTTTCCTACCATCAGGCACAATTTTTAGATATGAGAGGCTTGTTGTTTAGGAGAGTTTGTTTTTGTAAATTATTTTGCTTCCTTCTTTCATTTATGGGTCTGCAATTTATGAAGCAAGGCTTTTGTTGCCTAAAAGATGAACCAATGCTTTGTTAAATTGCCCTACATATCAAAATTGTGATACCCATTTATTATTTTATTCTCAAATTTGTTTGCTAAGTTTGACTTACTTTGTGCAGGAATAATCTGCTGGTGACAATTAAAAATCTAGCTTGATGGTTTGGTTAAACAAAATCTTTAAAGGTTCCAATCTTAAAATTTCAGCTGGTCAGAGTCATGGCAGTCATGCAGATGATGTCTTTTGGACCGAACCCTCTAGTTCGATAGTAATCCCTTTTGCTTAAACTCTCCTCCGTTATGCTTTACTGAATTTCTCCATTATGTAATCTGATGTTTTGCGATACATAATAAATTCATTATGCAGTCATAGACACTTGTAATTTCTTTTTGAAAATGAGATCTATGAAATTGCATACTTAGATCAAGCATTTGCAATGGAATTAATGCATAAATATTTTTTTGTGGCAGAAATAGGGATTGGTTGGTTAAGATTTAGAACTGCATTTCGGTTGATTTAATAATTTGAAGCATGGAGGTGGAAGTACTGTGACCTATATTGACCATAGCCAATAATGAAAATGTGGTTCATCCTTTCACGATCCACTAAATTCATCAAATCTTGTGATTACCTTTGAGATTTATCTCAAAGACTCTTCTACCTAAATTTAGGCACGTCCATATATTGTATCTGTACCTGAGCCCATCTTTGATTTTCTTTATCTTTGTTAAGAGTAGAAAGAAAGAAGAAAAGCAAATAAATCATGTACTAATTTATAAAGATAAACAAGTAGGCAGAAAGGTACGACATGTCTATGGCTTGGTGCTGCTTCTTCAATATTGCAGAACTATTATCTTGTGAAGTCCCTCTCAATTAGTAACTTTAAGTTGCCGTGGTTAACAGTCCATGTAATATACAAACACCAGAAATAAAAAGTTGCATCATTACTTCAGATGAAATATCCGTTACTTGTTCCCTAGTTAATGATAATATACCTAAATAATAGAGAAGAATAAAGAGGTTTGCATGTATTTTTTAAATATGCCAAAGGATGTTGTATAAAACTACTTTGTTAATTTGCCAAAGGATGTTGTATACAGTCAAAACATGAATCCTTAAAGTGCCTGCTGTAGCTGTGTTGGGATGTACCAATGACTCATTGGTTGCTTTTTACATATGTGTCAAGGACTTCAAGGAAGCATCTGATTCTTTGAGTTATATTAGTAAATATGGAATGAACTTCATGAGAACTTCTTGAAAAAAATAATTCTATGAATAATATTGGAAAAATTGATTGTTTGAAATATACTTTATTGGTACTTCTTAAAAAAATATTGTTTTTCTTTAATGTTGATACCGAAAACAAACAAGATGAATATTTAATTTCAGATAGATTGTTCACTGTTCTTCGATAATATCGTTAATGAAATGTTAATTTTGTTATACTTCATTAAGGTTATTGTTAATTTTGTGGTGTTGATCCATGTTGGTAAGTGAATTTGTTCTTGATGAAAGTTCTTCAGGGTTGCTTGTGAAGCTAATGGTGTCAGATATAGAGTATGCAATTTCTATAGATTTTTGGAATATTGCACTTCTTCATAATTTGTGGGGTTCTTTACCTAAGTGAAATCAACTTCCACTCCTTACCTTTCTCCTTACCTTCCACTGCTGCATGTATAAATGATCTGAGTAGGCTATTTGTTCTATATCTTTGCTTGTTTATCTCACTTTATGAAATCCTGGATTGTTAGGATGGCAGGCAGGGGTATGAAGATGAAGATGTTGATCATGCTATAGCAGTTTCACTATCAGAAGAGGACCAGAGGGGCAAAGCTATTGGTAAGTACTCTCACTGCTATAGTAATCCAGCTATTCATTTGTATTTAGAAAGTTGTCTGTGTCAGTTAATTGTCCCCGTTTCTTATGGATGTGACATAAAGACAACTAGATTATCATGGAAGATCTTATCATTATAAGAGACTCCTTGATTTTATCCAACTTTGGGCCTTAACATTCTTAAGCATTTCTTCTGTTTTATTTTTAACTTTGAGGGGAGTGGATATGTTATTTATTGATTAGTCAACCAAGGGGAAGTAAAATCCGGATGTTTGTTACCGACATACCATACTCTGCAGAAATAGGAAATGTTGTAAGAATGTGGAGAATTCATTGGAGCTTAGCATCCTTTGGTCAAAAAAGGGAACATGATGGCTAGTCAGCAACTGATAAGTGATAGCATAATTCATCAACTACTATGGTTTATAGCTTAGGGACCCTTTTTTTTTCTTATTCTTTGGAAAACTATTGATTTTTGTTTAACAAGGACTTCTAGCTGCGAGCCTTCATCTACTGCATCACTACCGATGATTTAGTCGTGACATCTCAAAATTAGTTCATATACAATATTTTTGTTTCTCAGCATTTACAGATCGGCAACTTGGTACTGAAATTCCATTATCCTTTTGCATTTATCTTTTTGCATTTACAGATCTGCGACTTGTTTCATTTATCTTTGTGCATGAGGCCATGGTATAATCTTAGTTTACTTATCTTTGATAGATAATTTTCTTCAAACATCATACGTTTCTTTTCTTTAGACAATAAATCTCATCTGGAGGAAGATGAACAGCTTGCAAGGGCTATGCAAGAGAGTTTATTTACAGAATCTCCTCCCCATCGAAATGGCCAAGTTTATCAACCTTATCCTTTTTTCTTTCCTTCATTCTCCAGGTACTTGTTTCAGAGCTGTTTGCCTACTTCTCTTATCATTTCATTAGTTTCACAATAAATCATGACAGTTATAAATCTCTGTGCTATAATGTTTTTCTAAGAATCAACCTTTAAAAAAGTTACTACCAGCAGTGCGCTAAAATTTTAGCCTCTTCGATTCCATTCAGAAGCTTAAGCCCCTAATAAAGGGTCCAACATGAATGACAACTTTTTTACAACCCCAATCTGATAGATGAGTCAGGATTTATTTGGTTGTGATGTTAGATTTTTTACCACTGCCAATCCATTTAAAACCTTAAGCCGTTAGAAAAGAGCCCGTCAAACAGTGCATAAATGCCAATATGTTCTCAATTCTACTTCAACTAAAACTTGTCATCTTGAATGTTTAATTCAGCTTTTTGATGCAAACTCAACATGTGGCATGATAATTAAGGTTTAGAATTTCAGAATATACTGTTGAATGAATCACAACAACTGATTTTTGAGCCTTTTCTATTCTACCCACAATCTTGAAGGCCATTTTCAGGTCAAAGCATGGGATTCGGGATTCTCTACCAAGTCTATTGTAAAATGATCTATGATATTTCCTGCTTGCAAGGAAATGTATCACTAAGAGCAGAAATTTTGAAAACCCATCCTGAAACACATGAGATTAATCCTGAACAAGTATTAGGATTATTATCGCTTCTTATAGTTGATGATGTTGTTAACATTTTACTTGTTAAGACAGGATTTGACACCTAAATAACATTCTCATCCTGAAGACTACTCTAAAAGTGTAAGCACCCAAATTGTTCTTATGGTGCTAGAACTGCTAAGTGGAAATCAAACTAAATAGTGTAAGATATTAAGTTGCAATTCAATTAATGTTCTTATGCATTCAATTAAGTTGCAAATCGACAAGTCACCAACTTGACCATCCAAGAAATGGCACCTATAGCTTTAAGCAAGATATATCATGCTATGTAATTTCCAGTTGAAATACACACAATAGCAATTTGCATTCATCCTTGACAAACTCCTCTTGGCTTAGGATTGATTAAAGAAAGATAGTGCTTCATTATTTTGAGAAATAGTAACCTTAGATTTTTAAGGTGCTAAATAATTGCTTTGATATATTTTTGGTTTAGGAGATGTGCGGGATGTAACAAAGAAGTTGGTCATGGTCGCTATTTGAGTGTTACGGGTGCTGTTTGGCATCCAGAGTGCTTTCGTTGCCATGAGTGTAATAAACCAATATATGACCATGAGGTGAAAAATTGGATATTTTATTGTTGTCATCTTTGGGTTAGATTATGTCTCACTGGCTTTTTTGATGCAGTTTTCTATGTACGAGAATCATCCTTATCACAAGTCTTGCTACAGGAAACTGTTCCACCCAAAATGTGATGTCTGCAAGCAATTTGTAAGTATTTATCTGGCTATTGAGAAGAGCATTCCATAGTGAATATAGGTAATTATCTATATAAAATGGAAGCAGATACAACCTATATATAAAATTATGATGTATATCATGTTTCAAGCATGTTCTAAAATACCAATCGGACTGCTATCTACCATGGGCAGTCCGGCCTAGTATTGGTAATGGAACATATGTCTTGGTTTGGCTTGATTCTTTTCACTTGTTATCTTGATACTGTACTAGCCCAACATGTTGTTGAAATTGGTACAAATTAGTATTCAAGACCTTTATTTTATGTAATTTAGACATCTGATGATCATCACTGAAAAAACAATTTTACAGTACTTTTGTGGAATGAGAATTATATTCAACCACGAGAAATATTAGGCCATCCATGCATTCAAGGGACGTATATTTACAAGCAATTAGAACTATGCAAGTGATGTATGGACCAAAAGTTGCTCCTAATTGTCTAATTGTTGGATCCTTATGTTTCTTGAAGGTGTAATCAGTGAGCAAGGCATCTAATTGCTTTTATGAAAAAAAGATCTTTTATCCTAGGTCAAATGTCTCTCCAATTATCTATCTACCCAATTAAATAGGCTCCTGTCAAGCGGTTAAAGAAGCATGCCCCTTAAATATTGTTCATGCTATTTATGCCAGTATTTATTTTTGTTCTGAATTTCTTTTTTCTGGATCTATTGTCATAAATGTTTCTGCAGATTCCAGAAATTAGAGATGGCCGAATTGAATACCGAGCTCATCCTTTTTGGGGACAAAAGTACTGTCCTTTGCATGAGCGTGATGGCACTCCTAGGTGCTGCAGTTGTGAAAGGATGGAGGTTGGTACAGATAGTCATTCTGAGATAGTCCTCCACTTCACAATAATTCATCTTTCTCCAAGATTTGTTATATTTTTTACATAATAATAGCTGTTGCTGAATGCCAATTTCATTATGCTTTATTTATTTTAACAGATGTTCCTTAACATCCTCATACAGTGTTACTTTCTTTTCCTTATGTTGAGTTTCAGTCAATGGACGCAAAATATGTGACTTTAGATGATGGCCGTAAGCTTTGTCTTGAGTGTCTTAATTTTTCAATAATGGATACAAGCGAGTGCCAACCCCTTTACCTTGATATACAAGAATTCTATGAAGGTTTAAATATGAAAGTGGAACAGCAGATTCCATTGCTTCTAGTTGAGAGACAAGCTCTTAATGAAGCCATGGAAGGTGAAAAGAATGTAAGTCAAAGAACAAAACCTTTGAGTTACAGAACATGAACTTTAGTTTCTTGGACTATTGCTAACAATTTTCTATGTGCTTTTGAGTGCAGGGGCATCATCACCTCCCTGAAACTAGAGGTCTTTGTCTTTCTGAAGAACAAATTGTTAGAACTGTAAGAATCCTAGGCATTTTTCTTGTCAATTTTCCAGTCGTTTTACAAGTTAGATGTGATAGTTTTGTTTAATTTCATTGATGAAAGAAATGTCCATTAGATTTTGAGGAGGCCAATAATTGGACCTGGAAACAGACTCATAGATATGATAACAGGGCCATATAGACTGGTACGACGGTGTGAAGTAACAGCAATTCTTATACTCTATGGGCTACCAAGGTAATGTTTATTTATTTTCCACTGTTCAATATGATATTGTTAGCTTAATCACATCTCACAGTCATTTTCAAAAGATTATCACGTTTTGGCTGTAGTACCATAACTCTACTTACATATTCAACACTGAGCCTTTTCTTTTATCAAATTCTAAAACAATATTTACCAAGAGATTGTTGTCATACTCATACTGAAAAATGGTGGAATTTATAGAGATAGTAATACTACACCAGCAAAACTAGTGAATGATGACATCTGTTTTTTTTTCTCCTTGCAAATTTTGCTTTAATATTTGGATTTGTCTTCACATGCAGATTGCTAACAGGGTCAATACTGGCTCATGAGATGATGCATGCATGGTTACGCCTTAAAGGTATGTACCTCATTCTGGTTACGCCTTAGAATGGCAAATCATGCCATTCTAATTCTAGATATTAGTTGAGCATGAGGATCAGACAATATAGCAGACAAATACATAGATATAAATGACTTAGCCAAAATGTTTGTGAGAGGCGTTGTTTCTTCTTGGGCTTCTGGCCTCACCTTGGTCCAGGGAAAGGATTTTATGAGGCCTACATTAGGAGGAGAAACCATACATTAGTTCCTGGCATAGTACTACATTTATCTCGCTCTCTCTCTCTCTCTCTCCCCCTCCCCACCCCAACATCAGAATTATTAGAGGAGGATACAGAAGCAGTAACAGTTAGGAAATCTTGAAAACCATGGTGATGATCCTAGCTATATGAACTTTTACTTATGTTATTCATCTTTCCTTGCTTGTTTTCTTGTTCCTCGTCTTAACAGTTAAATAAATACCAGCAAGCTATTTCCGTTGTCTATCTTCATGAGTATACGTACTGGAAACATAAATCTGCTACTGCAATTTGTCTGAGGTTACTGCACTGTGAGTTTGCAGGATATCGAAATCTTGATCCTGACGTTGAAGAAGGCATCTGCCAGGTGCTGGCTCATATGTGGCTGGACTCTGAAATAATATCAGGGTCAGGTAGTAATGCTGCCTCCTCTTCGTCCACCAGGCCCTCGAAAAAAGGTGCCCGAACTCAGACCGAGAGAAAGCTAGGGGAATTTTTCAAACACCAAATTGAATCGGATGTTTCACCGGAATATGGAGATGGGTTCAGAGCAGCCAATAGAGCAGTCGATCAATACGGCCTCAGACGTACTCTCGACC
This sequence comes from Musa acuminata AAA Group, assembly GCF_036884655.1. Classification (NCBI taxonomy): domain Eukaryota; kingdom Viridiplantae; phylum Streptophyta; class Magnoliopsida; order Zingiberales; family Musaceae; genus Musa; species Musa acuminata. The sequence continues at coordinate 578,655 of NC_088344.1, forward strand.
ATATTAGCTTAACAGGGAGATTTCCATAGTAACAAGCCTGATTTCGGTTGGTGACATCGGTCTCTTTTCTGCTACGGAATTTGACAGATAAAAGCTACATATGATAAAAGCAAACGAATGTGAGTCCAGCCAGATAAAAAGAAAGAGAGAAATACAAAGGTACAAAGTAAAGCAGTATGTTCCATTTGGAATTATGAGATCTTGATGGGTTGAGTGTTGTTTTCAACAATTCGCTAAATTATGCAAGTTTTATATACTCGTTTTTTACATTTGAGGTTTGTATCTTCTCAAGTTGTGTGTGCAATGATCATGGTAAGTTGTGGATGCAAGTATAAACATCTGCACCTGAGTTGAGTTTAGCAAGAAGAAGATTCTTTACATCAAAAACATCGGCAAATTCTTGACTTGCGTGCTCTAAGGTTATAAAAAAATTCACTTGTACAATTTCATCTTATATCGAATTTAAATTATTAGAATAGTCATCCTTCATCGACAAATCAAGTAAAAAAGCTAGCCCTCGAAACCAGACAAGAGGCAAGCGGGTTCTATCTAAACTCTTCTGAACTTTACTAAACTCTCTCCACTCACTTTATTCACTTAAATATCGGAGGGGTCAGGTTAGGACATCCCCCGATACTGATCGCTTATACAGGACTCCAATGGATCTAAATAGCACCTCGAGATGATCGCAGGTCAGTCGTTGAGAACTTGTAATATTTCGGGAGTCCACTTATTAGCTCGGTTGCTCTCTCGGGTCGCACTCCAACCTAGGCATGGGCCCCTAGGATGGATATGTGCCTTCGGGATCAAATCAGGTTGTGTTGACTCTCCGATCAATAGCACCAAGGTAACAATATTTTAGCATTGGCGCTAGAACGAGGGCCATGAGCCCTTGGCTCCCTTATGGGGGGAGCAATGATAAGGATATTTAGTCCCATATTGGTTGAGGAATAGAGGAACCAAGGCTTATAAGTCCGTCGGATCACTCTTACTTTAATTTGATACATTCTTTCTTTTTTTTTTTCTAAAACTCTCGACTTTTGCTCCCAAAAGATTGCCATATATATTATAGACCTTCCATATCGATATAGTGTATGTTTAATTGATGATTATAAGATTGGCAAGTCATTATGAAGAAAGTTTCTAAGTATAAAAATATGGTTATTTTACTCTCACGTAAAAAACTTTAATGTTAGAATCGAAATAAATCAAATAATAATATATGAATAGCATATCTTTCAATGTCATTTAAAAAATCTTTATTTGATTTACAAATGTGTTGTCATCAAATCTAAAAAGTATAGTGATGTCGATCATCAAGGAGAACTGAACGTATAATCGGATTCAGTTTCTTTAGTAACTATCATGTAATTATCAAAGTGGTGCTAAGGTTCTTAATTGATACTTATTGTTTCTATATTTTATCTTTAATCACTAAATGTTTTATCTCAATATGCTTTAAACTATTAGATACTTATCATTCAGAGAATAAAACTATAGGAGTATTATTATAAAATATCTTTAATGATCTATAATTGAGTTAACCACACTAAGTATTGAAATAAAATTTTGTAATCATAATGCTTGATTTATAGTCTCAAAATATTTTTACAAATTCAACTTTCGTTATTGATGATGTAATAAATAATTACTTTGTATTTTTTAAAAAAATTACCCCTTTAGCTAATATGAATATTAATCCTAAGCTATCAATGTAATTTGTAAAATCAACATTTGAATATACCGTTACATCAAGCTAATATGAGTTTTTTATGTCAGCATGTAGTATTTATTTTCTTTGCTTGTTTTTGTAGTGCCTGATTCTCACATTGAACTAAAACTAGTATGTCAATAAAAGCTATATATATATATATATATACATATATATATGAAACTTTAAATTTATTTTAAATGTTTGAATATGTTTTGTATGATTCTTTTATGGTACTAAGGCCATAAGTATGATTTTAATTTGAGAGTAGTTCATAGAATAATTAATGTCCTAATTTGAGATACTTAGAATCCCTTATTTTCTAAAAAGGAGTTCTATTCGAGTTAATTAACCCCCTTATAGGTTCAGTGAAATTTAGAATTGAGTAAATACCATCTTTGTACACCAACATATGAGGTTTATAAGTTCAGATTGTCACAATCTAGTTTCAACATAATAGAATAGGTATCTGTAATTAAATTATGAGGATAGTTTAGCTTCCAAATTATTCTATTTTAAGCTAAAATTTAATGTGTATTTAGTTTTATATATTTTTTATATTTTTATAAAATTTCATAATAATTCAAGATCATTTGGATAGTTAAAATAATCAAATAAAATTTCTTCACAAAATCATGCGATGGTTTGACTGATACTAACTAGTTCATTTCTTATTAGAGTGAATTATCAAAAAATTAATGATGAAATTTAGATGAATTTTTAGGTTAAGTAAAATGTATTTTATAAGGGATTATAAAATTTTTCTATGAATTATTACTATGAATTATTATAAATCAATAATTCGAGAGACAATGTTTCTTAATGAAGACATACGATGATCCCATGCTCTCAAAATTTAATTTATATATATATTGCTCCCTAGCATATTCGATTATTAAGGGGTCTGATCAATCATAGCATATTTGTTCTTAATTTTAATTATAAGAGGTGAGATCAAGTCTCGCACCAAATTAGTGTTTGAATCCAATCATACCTCTCTGCATATGGAGAGGATGATACAGCCAATTTATCGAGTATATAAAATGAATCTAAAAATGGGCCGTTCTCATGAAGGCTTGCTTCACCAGAAATAATATATAGGAAAAGAAAACATGAAGAACAGTAAATGTTGCAGCAAGATGAAGCTATTTATTCTCATCACCATTAACAAAGCCTCACAAGATAAACGAAAGCCAATGATTTGTCGATCTGCTTCAGTTTATTAGTGGAGACTCGATGAAACTAAGGACACTTGTCTTCTATCATCCATCATATATGTATAAATATGTAATAATCCATACATAACTATTGTCTTCATAATTAAGAACCAACCTGAAGTGATAACACAGAGTACATGCCATTACCATATTACTAGTCTCACGTGCCAATACAATATGCTGCAGCGAAGGGAAGATAACGTTCGATGTAATACATACGGACTACATACTGCAGAGAAGGGGGGAAACGCGTGAAGGCAGCAAACGCTCAGCAGTAGGCGACGCACCGCTTCTTGCAGTCGATGGTGCACCCACCACCACCGCCGCCGCCGCCGTAGCCCTTGCCGGACCGGCTGAAGGACGAGAAGCACTTCGCGGGGCATGTCACCCGCTTCTTGTAGCAGGGACCCTTGTCGGAGCACACGACGGAGGGCCGCACCACCCCGCCGCGCGCGTGCCCGCCGGAGGGACCGCCGAAGCCCGCGCCCCACCCGCCACCGAACCCGGGGACGTTGAACCCGCCGCCGGGGCCAAAGAACCCGCCCGGATCGGAGCCGAACCCAGGGATGCCCGCTCCGCCACCGCCGCCGCCGCCGTGGCCCTTGCCCTTGGCTAGCTCCGCGTCCAGGTCGCGTGCAGCAAAGCAGAACCTGGCGGCGGCAGCGAGGAAGAGAAGGGAGAAGAGAAGGCTAGTTTTCTTCATGGTTCACACACACACACACACTCTCTCTCTCTCTCTCTCTCTCTCTCTCTCTCTCGGCTTTTCTACTGTATATTTGTGGTTTTAGCTTGGCTATGGAATCTGATACGGGAGTTCATGTTCTAGAGTAGAAAGTGATGGTTTATAGTGGGGGAGAGAGAGAGAGAGAGAATGTTGAATGCGCATTCGAAGGAAGAACTGTTGTTGACATTGACAAAGATCTACTATGGTTCAGACATGTAAATCTATCTCACAATGGCATTACTTTTGTCTTTAATATTATAAGTATATAATATTGCAAATTTTAAAGAGATATATATATAAGTACTATAATTTTAATAGGGAGCAACCACTTAAGCTTGATTATTTTTGTGTCCCACTGATCACAGAGATTATCTTATAAATCTTTTATGGTACACTGCAAACCTACTATTCCTTTCCCCCACACGCCCTCCCTCCCTATGAATAAAAGAACTGATTGGCAATCTTCTATTCCTCTCACTTTATGTATGTGTAAGCGAATCTAGAAAGTAGATTGACCATTGTTTTGTTGAAAGCAAGCACCCAATGGTACTTGAAGGAGCTCGGTATCACACAATCTATGTGCTGTTCTACGAGAACCGGTTAGTCAAAGTTATATGGCTTAAGCTTATTAGGCTTATAGATTAAGCCTAATCTATAAGCTTAAGCTTGTGTGATAGGTATCTGGATGAACTCAATTTATGTGCTGTTCTACAAGAACCGGTATCACACAATTTAGTCCACAGCCTAATTAATCTCGATATATAGGTATGCGGATGAACTCAATAGCTTAAGTTTATTAGGCTGTGGACTAAATTCAATATATAGTCGGTTGACTCTTCTAGTCGTTAGTAACGTAAGATTATTATTTAATCATCTATGAATCTCTTATAAATAAATATTATCCTAACAATTAATTTATTATCATGAATAAGCGACCATTAAATAATTTTCATAATATTTTTTACGTATAATATAAATAATAAAATTATATTGGTTGATATTTTTTCTCGTGTAATTTGGCCAACCATGCCAAGCAGTAATCCTCTCCCTCTTCCTCGAGTGGAGAGACAACTTTGTCTACTTTCTTTCTAATTTGTTGACTTACTTTTTTCCTTTGGATTCCACGTAAAATATAGACCTCATCTCCAAGTGTTTGTCAAAAAGACACATCCAATCTTGCAATGCTTTTGTGATGCCTTTCTTTCTTCTTGAATTGTGGTCGTTGGGAATCAACCACCCACATCTAATTCCAGGCTGCCACACCTTGCTGTATCCCACCCATTCTCACTTCACAAGTGGATGACAGAAAGAGGGACACAGATTAAAGGTGTTCACATTCTTGCCAGGACTAGTTGATCACTGGTCTCATAAATGCATCATGATCCCCTCTTCCTATCCATCCCAATTAAGATCTATATCTGCCCAAAGAAAAATGAATATAATTGCACCCTTTTTTTTGGTATATTACATTGCCATCCATGTAGTATTTGTTTCATTTTTTTTTGGTGGTTCTGCTGCTACATGCAATGCACAAGGCTGGTTTATGAGGGAGGATAACAAATTGGACAACACTGATTCAAGCAGCAGATAGGAAGGATCATGGAATGCTTTTAACACATTTGTTGCCTTATAATTGTGATAGTATGAATATTAGCAAATTGTAAGAGGAATTCTTAAGTAGAGCAGATAGGTCTATAACTTTGTGTTTCATTGCCAAACCCAAGGGAAACTTTTCGGAGATGTTCGATCTTCTCATGTCGTAAGGAATATAAATGAAAGTACCAGATAGAGAATATAACTTCGTGTTTCATTACCGTCCATCGGTTTGATGTTTGCTTTTCCTTCTCCACTAAGCCTGAAAGTGCTGATGGAGTGTCATTCTCTCTGCTTCCACAGATGGCCTTGTCTGATGGACCTGACAAATAGATTTGCAGCCCAATCCTATGCCGTAACACATCTCAACAAAGTTCTTATACTTACGGAGGGTCGATGCCTATATCTTTGTTATCTGGTGTAAAGCTCAAGATACGCTGAGGCACTACGCCCTCGCAGACTGCGGTTCTTTGCTTGGTCGACACATGAAGGCATCCTCCATACTGTGGTAATGCAGAAGATATCAGTGATCACATTCTTGCTGCATGTCTACTTGCAGTTTTTTATTGGCTGGTCTGCGCTGCTCTTCATGCGGGAGGCGCAGAGCCCTGACAGAATGCAGCATGGCGAGGTTGGCTTCTTCTTGGATGGGATCTTTTGCCTGGAGAAGCTTATCGTCTTCGGCTATTAAGAGATTTCACGTGTTTAGCAGATATGCATGTGAGATGTAGTCGTATTCGATGCATGTGTATGTATATTTTGAACCCGTCGACCTCTACTTTTGCTGTCCTTTCCACCTCGATCTCTGTAAGCTTAGCTGCCCTCTTTCCTCCGACGAATTATAAAACCGATCAGTATTGGGGACGGCACGATGACCGGAACAAGTCCTCGATGTTGACGAAGTCAAACCTCGAGGGTGCAGCAACGGTGTCTCGGCCGCGCGACCAACCACGGAAAGGTCTCTTTCCGTTGGATGTAAGCCATGGGTCCGACGAACAATAAGCCACCTGTCGCATGCATGTTGAGCTCCTCCTTGTGGGGGACCCACGGCGAAGTCATCGATGCCCGTCAACTCGGTACGATTTAGAGCAGATGAAGAAGCACCGAAGTCGCGTCGCTGCAGCTATTAATGGCTGTTCTCGTCGCTTCGGTTGAGCCATTCACTATTACAAGTAAACATCCACTCCTGTTCAATGTCCTCATTCCCTCTTCTTCTCGGTAGCTCTTTGAGATGGCTGGCTCTAGGACGAAATGCATCGACTTCCTCCTCAGTATCCTTCTGCTAACCCTAGTTTTGAGTCAGTATCTTCTGCACATGTTGTAAGATTTAGACTGATTCTTCGGTGACTGGTTGAAACATTGGCGAGTTTTGTGGGTGTCAGATGATGTTGGAAAGGCATCAGCCAAAGCTGAAGATGATGGAAGAGGGCGAGAGCTCGAGGAATATTCCATTCGCCGCCTGACAGGGTCATGGACTCAAGGCTGGAGGAGGCTGTATCTTCCACCACCGCCTGCCGGAAACACGTTCAAGGCACAAGTTGTCCCTTCGCCCCCTCCGCCGTCGCTTGAACGGACGCCAGAAGCGCCACCACCTTCAGCTATGGCATGATGAGCGCCCACTCTGACTCTGATATGTTCGTCAGCCTCGGTGCACTCCTGCACAATCCTCTTTTGGACAAATAGACATGGATGCATGCATGTTTCATAAGTGATTCTAAAGCATCATAGCAGCCAAGTAGATGCTCTAAATCACTCTTTCCTCGTGATAATATCACGATACTAAGCTTTCGTCTACAAGTTGGTTCCTCTTTCGTGCTGGGATTCTTGATTTGAATTATATAAATTTCAAGAGTATCCCAAGAAATTCTTCCATGGATATTTCTCATGCTGCAAACGTTTTGCTTTTACAATACTATGACCTCGACGGAAAAAGAAATCTAGGTTTCAGTACTATAAGGCACGCATAGTCAAAAACAATTAGGTGCCGGTCCTTTTCTTGCTCGTCACAACATGGTTGTCACATCGCTTTCAGCGCCATTAGATACATGTTGAATCAGACTGTCTTCCATCGACATGCTTCACAAGTTGTCCATTCCCTACAGGAATTTTGAAGGTGACAATTCACCGAACTCTGTTTTGAGTCACTTGTTTTTATTCCCTTTCTCTTCCTGAAGTATATATAATGCATGCCATATTGAAGACTTCAATCGTCCTACTCAACCTTGGTTGTCGACTTATGAAGGAGGAAAGATTTTGGCAGCTGGTCTGGTCAAGTGATTGGAGGTGTTGGTGATTGGGATGGATTTTTCCATTCCAGCATTTTAATCGTCCTACTCTTAAGGAAGCACTCTTTTGGACCGAATTCTTGAAGTTAAAGAATAATGTATCCTTCCAATTCGTTCGATGATCTTTTGATCTTACAAAGATCATCTGATGCACCTACATAATTAGGCTCACAGAATAATTGCCATTCTGGATTTCATGAATATATACATCAGCCAAAGTACATGAACCTACTTCTTTTACTCATCATCTGATTTATCTGAATTGAAATTTAGTTAACACCATACAATTAGGTTCACCATAGATGCTTATAAACAGCATGGCATACCTAATTATATGCAAACAGGAGGAGAAAAGAATCAGGTCCTCATTTTAGAAACGAAAGAAAGCTCCTCCGAAGACATTATTTTCTTCAGTGACATGTATCTGTTGCAAGGGTTTCTAATAATAATAATAAAAAAACAGAGTAAAAGAGTGAAGTATTCAGCATCCCATGTTTATCTTGCTTTCGTAAACATCAAACAACACCTGTCCCTTCTCGCTCTAGAAGAGTGGAGATTCCATGGAAAACGTGGAGTATGCCTTCGAAGGATGCTTAAAGATAAACTACTGTTCCTATAATAAACTCACCTAAAGGACAGCAGAATGACCCCAACTTGCTTCGGATCGGTACTTTTCGTTCGTGTCTCCTTCCCTCTAGTACTGCACTGGCAGCTAGTTTATAGTGTTCCGTTCTGCAAGGGTGTGGTTGGCATGCCTTCTAGCAGGGAAAAGAGAGGCCTCGGTACCGAAAGCAAGTTCTTTCTAATCCTCAGAAACTAAAGCAAATCGTTTCGGTGATGTCCTCGCATCTTTCATGTTGATCTCGTGTGAGTAATGGAATCTTTCTGTGTTAATTATGAGACTTCTTCTTGTGTAGCTTTATGGTGTCCCTGCGAGGTGCAGTTTTCAGGTTAAGATAAAAGTTGGAATCGACTCATTTTCTTTTACTTTTTTTGTTTTTTGGTGAATGAATTAAGATAAATATATAGGAACATTAGGCAATTTTATTCGGCTTAATTCACTCCTGGGTTTGATGATAACTATCATGAGTTTTGGATGACAGACGACGCATGAGAAGGCGATCTCTGCAGTACACCTTGTGCAGCAGCAATCGCTCTCTCTGTCTTTCACTCTCTCTCCCCGTCAGTAGCTCTTTGGAGTCTAAAGAGGACTTGAGAACCTAGCTTCATCAGTGAGGGGACAAGAAGCACCAAAGGTAGATTAGACAATGTGTAGAAGGATTATGGATGAGTGCATGGGTTTGTCCAAATAATTGCTAAAGGAAGTGTTAATGTTGCTGGCAAAACATAGTCGTCGGATGATCTATAGATCATTTTGGAAAATAGAAAGATATTAGAGTAACATAAGCAAGCTTACTTTCTCGGCTATTACGTAGTCAAAATTTGGTGCTTATGCCTTACTTAGCCGTCGGTCGCATCCGAGCCCTTCTTACCCAAGACTCACGAATCACGACGCGCTAAAACCTTCCTATCCCCATAACCCACCGTGCGCATCATGACATGCGAATGACACCCGCATCAGCACTCAGCCCCACCCACCGCCCACCACGTCACATTCCCTGCACCAATCCTCTGGGTCACCTTCCTAGGCCTTTTAAATCTTGACCCACGCATCTGCCTTTCTTCCCTTTTCTCGCTCGTTCTCTCTCTCCTCTCCTCTTGCTGCTGTTGTTAGCACCCGTCGGTTGCCGAGATCACGATGCTGCCGCTCGTAAACCAAGCGTCCGTGCTCGTCGGCTTCAGGCCATCGTGGTCTGGTCCAGCGGAACCCGAGCAGAACCTATCGGCCGTCTCCCCGGACGAGCGGCGGCGGCTCCGCCGCATGATCTCCAACCGCGAGTCCGCCCGCCGCTCCCGAGCGCGGAAGCAACGCCACCTAGAGGAACTCCGCGGCCAGGCGGGCCGACTCCGGTCCCAGAACCACGAGCTAGCGGACCGCCTCGGCGGCCTCGCTCGCCGCTGTCTCCTTCTCCGACAGGACAACGACCGCCTCCGCGCCGAGGCCTCCGCCCTGTGCCGGCGGCTCGCGGATCTCCGCCGCGAGGTGGCCCTCCGCCAGTTTCACCGCCTGGTTGCGCCGCCTCCTCTCGGCGCCCACCACGAGCTAGCTTGGGCATCGTTGATTGTCTAAGCCGTACGATGAAGTATTTGCATGAGGAGCCGGCATCGATTTCTCGGTTCTTTTTCTTCTTCAGTGGCTAGCAGAGGGCGATGTCTTCCCTTCTCAAGGAACGATGAGAGTTGCTTCCACTAAATTTAATTTACTTCCTCCTCCTCCTCCTCCTGTTCCTAGAAATCAAATCATATCGCCATTAAGCCGAAGTGAAACTCCAAAATCACATCACGAGTGGACCGGCGACGTACTTGACGAACTTTCTTTTTTCTTTTTTTTTTAATGCTGGAAGTCAACGACGGGGCCCGCATCGACGAGCACAACTTACTCTCACGCCGGAGGTGGATGGTGCCGTAACGAGGTAGAGCGGCTTCCCGTTGGCTAAACGATGTGGGTCCCACATCAACTGTAGCCTCGCATGGCCCCGCATGAACGAAGCCCACCTCACTCTTTCGCCGCAGTGGCTGATCCCCGTGCCACCCGACGCAGCAGAGCGGCCTCCCCGGCCGGGAAGACCATCCCCGCGTTGGGTGGTGGTTGATCATACGTCTTGGCGGACAATAATTTATCAGTTCTATCTGGTGATATAATAATAATAATAATAATAATAATAATAATAATAATAATAATAATAATAATAATAATAATAATAATAATAAAAATAAATTATTACTGAATGGATTGCTTCACAATCCAACTTTGGTTTTTTGTTGATCGGCCATCGCAATTGCCACGTCGAAAGAAGAGGAGCATGCCAAATTGTAAATTGAGCTACTCGGCACCATGTTTGTCTTCGATGGTGGTGAAAGCAATGTCCATTTTCCACTTGAAGTCGACATTTTTGGCAGTTTAGAGACCAGTCTAGCTTATTGATGTGATTAAAGTTGGGGTTCTGATATGAATCCCCCTTCTCGTTCCCATTTCATGGCTCCTCTCGTAGCATAAGTCGCAACAGTTCCGATGATTCGATTAACCCACCGTCGTTTAACCGATCATCTCACTTGAATTTAGTAGTATTTTCACTCATTAAAAAATAACATAATATATAATATTCTTCGATATGAGAATGAATGAATGATGACGTGTGGAAGATTATTGATACATCATCAATGCGATCGACTTATTATCCTCCCTGAGCCAAGTCGATGGCATGGAATCAGACGTGTCACTGCAACATAACACTCTCTTTCGGATGACCTGTTGTGAAGCCAACAATGAATGAATGCCGAGTCTGAAGGATAGATATTAAGTTGATGGCAAGAAATCAGACGTGTCACAGATTGATTCGGTCGAACTTTGTGTTACCAGATGACCCGTCAAAGATTAATGTGTGAAAATAATTCGGTGATGTATTATTCACTGCAGGTTTACATCAGCAAGTGTTTTGCTGTCTCTGTGCATCAAAAAGTGGCTTCTTTTGCTACACTTGCTTCTTGCTGAAGTTGTTCTTTCTGCTTCCAATGATAGTTCTTGTTGCTTGTCTCGAAAAAGAACCATTTAATTCACAAGTTTTCCAACATGTATCAGAAGAGAAGTTCCTCTTGTCCGAGCTTTGAAGTCTTTAGCAAGTTGTGGGAAAAAAAGAAAGATCATCTTTTTGACATAAGAGCAGAGTCCATCTTAAGGAGATCTCCTTGATCTATTTATTATACTTTTGCAATCCAATAAGATTTCTATATCCTGTTTTCTCTATATTCTATTTCCTCAAGTCGAACCGCATTTGAATACAATCTTCAAGAAGCCTGGTGGTTGGGCAGTGACACACACAAAAGTCAATTGCCATCTTCCATGGCTAGACTCGAACAAGTAATACACAACAATCCACATGGTTTTTGGATGTTGGTGTTAACAATGGTTCTTTCATTTTCTGATCTATCCATACAGAATATAATTCCCAAAAGAATTCCTGGATGTGTATATATATATATATATATATATGTGTGTGTGAGCTATAATTTCCATATTTCTGGTGGATGATCAAATAAGATACCGCTACCTAATGGCGGTGGCATAGCCCAGCTATGTTTGAGGGGATAAAGCAATTAACTTTCTAGCATTAATTAGCTAATGGGTTTTGCTTCTATTAATAGTTCTTGTGGAACTGAGATGGTCTGCTTGGTGGTGGCCACCATGTCAAACTTGTAGATACGCAAAAGCTTCGAGAAGCCAAGCAGCACAGGTATATGCTATGAGAAATGTTGCTATCAGAAGCAACTTCAACTCAACAATCATCATTGCCCTTCAATATCCGATGAGCAGCTATATACCTGAGCATGTCAATGGTGAATCCACTGTGAACTCATGAAAAGAAGCTCGACTTGACAAAAAAAGATATCTCACGACTTTCATCATGCAGAGGTTTTGATCTATCATGACTTCCGGAAACTTTGTTCTTGCAAGGACAGATTCAGGGTATCCTTGGATGATCAATATGTTGGCCGCTTTAGGGTCGTGTTGTATCCCAAGTAGTTCTTTTTAGCTGTTCCTCCACTTTTTGGTTGACCAACACGAGGATCGGTCGGTGAAGTATGCAAGCTGATCGTGCACCTCCTTGCTCATTCTCTTCATTGATCGTCTTCTAACCTTTGTTGAAAGATTGGAGATTCAAAATATATATGAAGAAAGGTTGAAGGCAGAAACAGTAGTATCTGGGAGAAATGCTATCGAGACCTTCAACAAGACTCACCCCATGACATGCGTAGGAGGAGAAGCCAAGCCAAGCCAAGCCACCACCACCACCACCACCATCACCCAAACACAAATCCCAACAACAAATCAGTTCAATCTTTCCTACCCCACACTCTCTTGTCATGGACACATGGTTGCTCCTACAACCCAACAACAAGGTATGGACAAAGGAACAGGTGGGGACAATCGATACTTGCCAAAACTCTCTTTTGGCCAGGTTTTGGGCAATTTGGTGATCCTGTATTCATCAGAGCAGCAGCCTTCCAATCACTGCCTGTGAGCTGGTTTTTAGAGAAGAGAATGATGCTTTCGTTTCAAGGCTTGGTGCAGAATGTTCAGATTTTAATGCATATTATCTGACAGCAGTCCCAGGCTCTGAAAGGCTTGTGAGTCCTTCCAGGTTTGGCTGCTTTCTTTGGGTCACATACACAACAGGGAATGGTTACTTGTTTCTTCTTCCTCTCCATCTGTCTTCCCTTTGGATGTATAGGTCATTCCTCTCACCTTTCTTCTAAGTCTGTAGTAGTAAATCTGGAGGGAAATGGCTTCTGTTCCCAAGCCTATGCATCACGGTATGAGGCTCTTTGAGCTGTTGGAAGAGCAACAAGAGCCTTTTCTGCTGGATGTGTACCTTTTGGAGCATGGATACTCGGATAGAGCAGTGAAGACCGATGCTGCTGCGTTCATGTGCTGGCCTGCTGGTGCTTGTAGGAGGCTAAGAAGGCTTAGCACCCATGGGTTCAAGAGGAAGAGAGCTGGGTTTCTCAGGTGTCTGCTTAACAAAGTTGTCTGCAGCAGAAAAGCTTGGAGATGGGATGCTGCAGCTACCGGCAATGGAAGATGGCGACTCTTTGGATCGTTCTTTGAGATGAAAGGCAAAGACGACGCAGCGGACTTCCGCCGGTTATCGTGTTCCGGTGGCACCGACGGAGCTGAACCGGACAGGGAGGAGCAGTGGAGAGCTTTCTGCTCCTCCAATCAGCTTAGTCCTGTGTCAGTCCTGGAGCTGCATTCTGACGAAGGTGGTCTATAAGAAGTTCTTCTCCTTCGCATTACCTTTTGGGTACCTTGTTATAGATTTCAGATACATTGGTGTGGTCTTGTGTTCATGCTATTGCTCCTGATTTCTGCAGTTGGGGATGAGGAGCCATCGATCTCATGCTTTAATTCTTCGAAAGAGACAAAGGAAGCTCCATGGATGGGCTTCGAAGAGCAGCTCCACTCTAATCGCCATGACCCTCGACAGGCCAACTACTCAGAATGCCACTTCTTTGAACCACACTATTTTCTAGTAGACTGCCGCAAAGAGGCACAAGGAAAGCTTTCGACTTCTCGTGGATGCTCAAGTCCGGAGATCATTCAGGAGGAGATCTTGTCATGGGAGGATCAGAGAGGTGGTTCGGGCAACATATCCCGGTTGATTGATTTCGACTTCTCCAAGTCCAGGGAGGAGTGGAGCCATTTCCAGCATGAGATAGGAGAGGTTGGGATCGAGATGGAACACATCATCTTTGACGAGATCAGAGAAGAAACTGTACTTGATGTTCTACATTGTCACTGTGCACTGGCAAGGTGTTGATTCTAATGAATAGCATCTAAGAATTTTACTTGCTTACATTAAACCTCTAAGCATGATGCCACAGGCAGAGACAAAAATCCTTGCTTGACTCCAGGTGTTGATTCTATGCTGGAGTTGAAGGTTATTGTGAAAAATTTGTACTTTATTTAGGTGACAATAATAAGAAAGACTTGCTGGTGTTTCAGTTCATCAGAAGGATGCCTATTTAGTAGTTCCTGACGAAGAGATTAATAAATTTGGAGCTGGACACTGAAATGTCAGCATCTGGTGTCAGAACAAAAGCAATGTAATCGGCGGCACTGAGGACCGCAAAGTGACTCAACAACATTAGATCACTGTAGCAACAAGAGGCAGGATCGAAGAACCGAAACAAGTTGCTGAAAGATGAAGCTCAGGGAGGAGAATGGCAGAGACATGAGAGTTTCCATTGGAGTGCCATGTTGTACTGGTGCAGCAATGGTTGGTTGGTGGAACAGAGTTATTCGGACACTGGATGGTCCATGGTTCCATCAGATCATGTGCATATCGATTACATGAGATAGATGAAAGATGCATGACGATGTTGATGCCTTGGACCAGTGCTTCTGTTGCCACTGTTCTGAGGACATTTGTGGTGATACCAAGCTCGCGCTTCATTCCTTGATCTCGAAAAATAGATAGTTAAGGTGGTGGCGCATGTCTACTTGATAAGGAATCATTTGATCGATCGATCATCAGGTGCGACCCGTAAGCTCATAAGGAATTGTTTATCTCTAAAAGTAAGAGATACTCGGTGAACTTATAAGCTTTTGATTCTTATACTTATCAGTGAAACTAAATGATCTTATCAATAGTAGTAGACAAACAGTCATCATCTCAGAATCCAGGAAACCGAATCAATTGCCATCAAAAGTCCTCAAAGCTACCATTTCATCCTCATCACACTGAAGAAGCAGAGAAATCTAAAGAAAGACTGACACCAACTAAAGCATAAAACTATACTATGGCATGCATGAGCACGCATGAATCCAACAGACATGTGATGACAACCAGAAAAAGAAATCTTGATTGTTGAACTCTATTTCTGTCTTCTCTCGAGTCTCCTCCCTCAAACGGCTGATCCAATGTCAGTTGATTCTCTGTGGCTCATCCAGATTTCTTCTGTATTTATTCTCACAAGAGAGTGTAGTCTTAAACAAGTGTTGAGTGATCGAAACAACATAAAAGGACAAAACTTTGGTAGAGCAAATCAGCTGGTTAGCTTCGAAGAACACCACCTTCTTCGAGCTTGTCACTGTCTCTTCTGCAATGCAAATCAAAGACTAACTAAAAACATCTCAAACAAGAATAATTTAACAATTTAACTAAAAAAAGATTAAATAATTGCAATGAGAAGAAAGAGGTGAAGAATGAATTTTCTTTTTATTTAAAAAAAAAATGCTACTGTTCCATCATGAGTATAGGGTGTTAAAATTTAATTATTAAATTAATGCAATTTTATGGTGCAAGATTCATTGAAGTTTTTGGCAGCATGGACAATGAAGATGGTTGTTTAAAGGACTGGAGAAGTAACAACAAAAATAAAATAAAATCTCTCATCTAGTGTTGCAATTACTAGAATTTAGAATATTGTGGATATGGCTTAAACTTCTTAGGATAAATGATTATCTAATTAAAAATATTTATTATGGTATCAGAACAAGTTATTTGTTTGAATTATATACTTACTTCTCTTTATTTGTTCAGGATAAATAGCTAATTAAGATATTTGATGAGCAAGTGAGGGAAGAACATGATAGAAAGGTCTCGAGTTCATATTTATATATATTTATATGATATTCAAATCTAATTGATGATATCCTCACAAAGATTCTATGAATTATTTGGTAATACAGGATGACAAAAGTCCCTCTTAGTCTAATTTCTTACCTAATCGTATAATCTATCCTAAATTCTTTGATCTCATCTTATCTTCAGAATTTTTCATTATATCGTCAATATTATCTCTCTCTCTCTCTCTCTCTCTCTCTCTTTATAAATATAAATGTATATATATATATATATATATATATATATATATATATATATATATATATATTATTGTTTCAATCTCCTCCATTTAAATGATTTTGATTCGACTAGAAATCAATTAGTGAAAAGAAAAAATATTCAGAAAAATACAGCAAAAAATGTGAAGATTTTTCTTGAAAATAAAAAAAGTATTTTGAATCTCATATGATTTAGATGGGAAGCTTAATCTTTTGTTATTAGTATAAAAATTATCAAAAAAATTAGATTAGGAAACCAAATTATAAAAAATTATCATATTAATTTAAAAAAAATAAAAAAAAAATAAATTATAACATTCGTAGCCAGTGTGGTGTGGTGGTTAAACAGTTAGTTTTAGACTCGACAACTGTGAACCATAATTTGTTTAATTAAAATTGTTTTATAGTTACAAATTAAAATTCAATATCAACAAACATATATATTTTTTAAAAGTATAAACAAATAATTTTTTTGAATTAAGTTGCAAAAAAGAGATAAGGAAGAGTTTGAGTCGGATTCTGCTTCGTTCACTTCCTCTATTTAATGATGCCTGCTTTCACTGGATCTATCTGTGCGGAAGATCGAGCGAACAAACCCCATCCCGGTGCGGTCGCGAGCGATGGAGTCGTTGTCGTCGTCGTGTCCGCCGAGGGAGGTCGCCGCTGAGTCGCCCTTGTCGTCGGGGCCAGAATCGAGCGAGCATTGCCCGGGCAGACAAGAAGAATTGGTGTCACTGCCGCCGTCGTCTCCGCCGGTAGAGGTCGCCTCTGGGCTTCCCTCGTCGTCGGCGGCGTTGACGGTGCAGGGGAAGCTTTTCGTCGGCGGCATCTCATCGGAAACGGGGGAGGCGTTGCTGGTGGAGCACTTCGCTGAGTATGGCGAGTTGAGGGAGGTGACCGTGATACGGAACCGCGTCACGGGTAACTCGAGGGGGTTCGGCTTCGTTCGGTTCGTCAATCCGGATGATGCCGAGAACGCGCTCAATGAGGAGATGCATGTCATCGATGGAAAGACGGTTCGTATCCCGACACACCCACCCTTCCTTTCCTTTTCCTCCGTTTCTACTTGGTGGTGTTCTTCTGCGTCGTGAAATACAAATCTTTTATTTACTTACTATGGTTGAATTGGGTTTTAGAACGTACTGCTGGGGAAAAGGGTGTTCTGTTAACTGCAATTTGAGTATGTTTCTTGGTAATTTTTCAAAGATATCGTTGAGCTGTGCCTCATTCAATGCAGAAGGAAACTAGAAAAGATCATGGTGTTCATATTTATTGTGCAATTTGCAAGTCGATAGAGGATTATTCACGCAAATTTGATTACCCAAGAAAAGACAAAGAAGATTCTTTTTTCCTCTGTTAGTTCAGAACAGAAAGTAATTAATTACTGTTTTTTCGGCAGTATATCTTTGCTTTTATCCTTGCTCTATCTTAACATCAAGTTCAATTTTGTCTAATTGAACAGTTTGTTTTTAGAAAGAGTAATTACAAAAGTATCCTTAATTGTGTTGTCTCTTGGGTTTTCTTTGTCATTTTTAGGTTGATGTAAAAAGAGCTAGGCGTTATCCGTCGTGCCATCCTGCAGGGGAGTCCAGCAGTTACTGTTTTTTTAACAATGGCAGTATCACTAACCCAAAGAAGATCTTTATAGGAGGTTTACCTGACAGCATCGATCAAAATGAACTCAAGAATTATTTTGAGAACTTTGGTTCTGTCATGGACGCTGTGGTGATGTACAATAATATAACTCAACGGCCAAGGGGTTTTGGTTTTGTCACATTTTCCTCCGAAGACTCTGTAGCAATGGTATTGAAGAAGAACTACCATGAGCTGAAAGGGAAATTTGTAGATGTCAAGGTAGCAATACCCAAGATTGATATTACTTATACCAATAACAGAAATAACAACAATTATCGTAGTTCAAGCATTGGAGGTGGTGGAGGTCAAAGGTGGCCGATTTATGACGCCTATCAAGGCTGTTATCATGCAACACATGGATATTGTGGACCTGGTTCATGTGGTATTACTCTATATGGATACCAATTTGTGAGCCCTTTGAATGATCCAAGGTGGATGCCAACGCTTGTGACCTACTACCCTTATGTCATGGGAGGCTCTGGGAGCAACATGCCTGCGCATGATCGTCTTCTGTTTCATGCATCTGATGACAGTAATGGAGACTACTGCTATACAAATGGAGACACCTTGAAGTAGAGAGAATCACAAGTTGAAGGAGGCCATAATTGTGGTGCAAAGTAAATGCTGATTGGTATGTCCTTTTTTTGTTTTATTCTTTTTTGCATTGAACTGCTATTCATGTTTAAGATATACATAGTAATTCACTGGTTTCTTATGTTTACAATCTTACATCCTTATAAAATTGCTTAGGAAGAATATTTTGTTTTTGCAATTGGCATCCTGACAATGGGGTTCGATCTGCTAAGATGGTTATATTTTTCATTGTGAAAGGGTGATGTTGTTTGCCTGTGTCTTTTGTAATTTCCTTGTACGACCTATGATTTCAAAATTTTAACCTTAAGGTTGCGATGGAGGTGATAGAGGGCTGGGGTAAGAACTTATTGACTTGATTGTTCATTCTTCAATAGAACTTGCATAGATCTGTCTTCTGCAAATGTGGAACCTTTTATGGAATGAGAACTCTAGCAGTTGCTTAGTCTTTTTTACTCATAGCAATTACTTATTTTGTTTTCTATCAGCCTCGTACGATCTGTGTGAGAATTCTATTGGTTACTGAAGCCAACAACTAGTACAGTTGACTGATCTTAAGCCTGTCGAAGCTTGTCTCAGAATTATCCTGATTTCATCCTAATATAGGAAACTAAACCAACTCAGTTAATTCATCTGATTCGGTCTTCCCTTGCCTTGATGCGGCTTACCTTAGGATTCAGTAGGCTAAACATTTAACACCCTTTTGGTGATGATCAATCTGCCTAAAAATTTTGATGAGGTAAGAATAATATCAGCAAAATAAATTAAACATTAAGCACTAAACAATATGGGGATGGTCTTGTAGATTCTGTTTTTCTTCAGTGCATATTCTTTATAATGATCATTTATCAATAGATGCAGTGTCAACCGGAAATGTGTAATGAGTGTATGGCAATGTAAGATTTTTTTATATCTGACAGAAATCTTTCTGGATCAACAGAAATTGACATAGTATATTTACATGTTTTTACTTGAACTAAGCGTATAAACAAAACAAAAGTATAACTATTGCAGCTCTAAACAATTGCACAAACAACAGTTATATATCTTCACTAATAGAGGAGACGATGATTATTTCCAGATTGAGGAATCTTATATTCCTAACCTTCAATTAGGTTAATAAAAAGGGTGATTGGAGGAGAGGACTGATGGATACACCCATGGGGCATGCATCATTTTCTATGATTTTTTTTTTTGTGTGTTTTGTGTGTATGGCATTCTATGTTCATACAAATGATTACTTCAATCCATGCATGCTAGTATATTTGACAGATTATGCTGCGGATGATTTATAATGCGCTTGCTTGTTGTATAAACATGGTCTTCCAAATCCACTTTATTTTGAAGTGCTTGTGTCCATCAAGGAACATCCAAGTTGTGTTGCGAATTTTCACTCACAAACATTTTCCTATAAGAGAACGTCCTTTTGTTGTTGTTGTTATGCTATAATGTTCAAGTACATGTTGCCTGTGGCTCTTAAAGACTTCATTGCTGGTAGTTTCTATCCTAAAGGACTTCGGCTTAGGATCAAAACTGGACTCTGGAAAATTGCTTCATACCCTGTTGATCATGTTGTTATTTATCTCTTCAATTTTCTCGGATACGTCATTTATGTCATCATTGTAGGTCAACACATCACGAGATTCTCTCTTACTGCTCTAACATTGGCTGTTAGAATTTACTGAAGGAAATTTTATTGTTGATCATGTTTCTTGGTTATATGATGTTAAGACATCAATTGACATGTTTTATTTTTTTTATTTTAATAGGTAAGTGACGAAGACTTGATTTGAGCATAGGATCTTACTATAATCTATAATACAATAATGTTTCGCGATACCCAGAGAGTACTGTTCGAACAGATTGAAGCTTTATGATACATAATCACCATGTTTTATTTAGCATCATGCTCTATTGTGACAAAAAAAAAAAGAAAAAAAATCTCAAAAAAGAGTAGGGAATGAAACCTGTAATTTCAAAAATATTGAAGGAAAAACTGTTGTTGACATTGAGAAAGACAAATTTTGGTTCAGACATGTAAATTTCTCTCATTATGGCATTACTTTGTCTTTAATATTATAAGTATATATATATATATATATATATATATATATATATATATATATATATATATATATATATATATATATATATATATATATATATATATATATATATATATATATATATATAACCACTATAATTCTAACAGGATGGCAACCACTTTAAATATGGAACTTCATTTTTTTGTTTTATTGCACATATATGTCTTTTGAACAAGCTTGATTATTTTTTTGTTTAATCTCGTAAATCTTTTATGGTACATTGCAAACCTAGTATTCCTTTCTCCCACACCCCCCCCCCCCCCCCCCCCCCCCCAAAAAATAAGGGTACATTGTGACCTACTACCCTTATGTCATGGGAGGCTCTGGGAGCAACATGCCTGCGCATGATCGTCTTCTGTTTCATACATCTGATGACAGTAATGGAGACTACTACCCTTATGTCATGGGAGGCTCTGGGAGCAACATGCCTGCGCATGATCGTCTTCTGTTTCATGCATCTGATGACAGTAATGGAGACTACTGCTATACAAATGGAGACACCTTGAAGTAGAGAGAATCACAAGTTGAAGGAGGCCATAATTGTGGTGCAAAGTAAATGCTGATTGGTATGTCCTTTTTTTGTTTTATTCTTTTTTGCATTGAACTGCTATTCATGTTTAAGATATACATAGTAATTCACTGGTTTCTTATGTTTACAATCTTACATCCTTATAAAATTGCTTAGGAAGAATATTTTGTTTTTGCAATTGGCATCCTGACAATGGGGTTCGATCTGCTAAGATGGTTATATTTTTCATTGTCATGGGAAAAATATATATGACCGGGAATATTTAGGGTCTGTGTTTATAAGTGAATTGGTCCATTATTATGATCTCATCATGATTTAATTCTTATTACATAAATCCAGAGAGATTACAATATATATTTATCATCAATATAAAGTAATAAAATATCATAATAATAAAAATAAAAAAGATTGTGTAACGTATCACATGTGTCATTATTCATGTGATTGGCTTGTAGAGCACTTGTAACTATCACATTGCACAACATGGAGAGGGCTAGTCATAGGCTTAACAGCCCTATTTTGGTTAGCTTCGGTAGCTATTTTTAGCTTGTAAACAAAAGTTATATCATATGGGCACTTGTGGCCATTTCAGTTTGTAGTGGACCATCTTGGACCCTTTATCGTGTGATCGTTTAGAGTTTACAAAATCTATATTTATAATTTACATTGGTTATATAGTATTTGCTAAAATTATTGCTTATGAATCCCAATTGAAATACTTTCTCTAACCCGATTTCTCTTTTGTAGGTCATAAGATACCATAGGAGGTTTCGAGAATGTTGACCTTTGCGGATGGACATGCGAGGGTGATGCACGACCAAAGTAAACCCAACTAAATTCATTACGTTTGGTATCAAAGTGGGACAAGCATACATAGAAACATTTAGCATACAAATGTAGGGGACCTAATGGGGCTATGTTGAGGGTAGCCAACATGCACAACCGTTTAGTGAAGCGGACATTGAAATATAGGAAAATGAGTCACTTGGAGGAGTGAGCATCTAATATTGACATTAAGATGAATGACCAATCTTTCATGCGAGAGGCACCACAAGGACAAACAAGTTTGGAAGAATGCATAGCGCACCAAAAGTTGGGATGACTAAGTTTGAGCTATGACTCGATGTTAGCAACCAAACTTGACGGTGCTTAAGGCAAGTGAAGCACTTGGTAAAGGATGAGACCATGTAAAATGGGATGGATTGCTTAGCGATCGAAAGAGTTATGCAAAGCTCACATAGGTGAGAGAATTACTAACTCGAAGAATTTAGTACTCATGTAAGAGTTTGTATATAGACGATAGAATATTCATGACCATCCCAAGGTGACAGAAACGTGATGTCATGGAGCATTGAAACTTTCTCTTCAGCATGAGAAAGATACATCCATAGGAGGTTGATATGTATAACAGGTTTAGTATGTTACTAGGCCTTGAGGGGTGCAGCAGGGGCAGAACAATGCAAAGTTTGTTTGGCAAAGCGGAGTAGACCAAGGGGATAGTAGACTTCAAAACTTCCAAAGGAAAGGATGCGAAGAGAGAAGTTGCTCTAACATGATAGATATCTAGGAGGATTAAGTCCTAGAATTATATGCAATAGATCGCATATATTAAGGAAAAATACTTCAAGACAATAACTCCACAAAACTAAACAAAATGAACGAGCGATGAGGAGTCATTGCATGATGTCATATGAGGTAACTAAATTGACTGATTTTCTACTCAATGTATCAACAACTATATTTATTTTCCTATGATGGCAATTGGTTATACAATCATAATCTTTTGCTAACTCGAACATTCTCCTCTACCTCATTCAGATCCTTTTAAGTAAAGAAATACTTCAAACTCTTATGATCAATATATATTTCATATTTCTCACCATAAATATAATATCGTCAAATTTTTAAGGCAAACACTATTATTGTTAATTCTAAATCATGGGTCGAATAGTTCATCACATCATATTTTAACTATCTTGAGGCATAAGCTATAACACTGTCATTCTAAATCATGAGTCTAATAGTTCATCACATTATTTTTTTATATAATTTTTATAATTTAGTCCCTATAATATTTATATTTATAAATAGGTCCTCAAAAACATAAAAGCATTATATTCTTCTTTTTAAATGAAGATTCTAACCCTATAAACTTCACGTATCGAATTTAAAAAATAATCAAGATTAATATATCTTTATTACATCAATCATATCATAACATCATATATAATTAAATATTTTAAAATATATAAAAATTTAAGATATTTTTCATCTCAAATATTGATCGTTGAACAAAAATATTCCCGCTTCACCCTAAATATTAAGATAAATTAATCTCATGTCAAAGTATGCTAGTATATTTTGGCTCATTGTATTATACTTAATGTAAACTTTAACACTTATGCATGGTCAGCTAATATTTGATAGAATGTTAAAAATAATATATTTTAAAAAGTATATATCTCAATTTTATAAATTAAAAATATGAGTATATCATTTATTATATTTATGAAAAGTAATCATCATAAATCATATCAAAGATAATGTACACATTATTTATATTTTTATTGACATAATAATTATATAGTAATTCAAATTTATGAGACTTGGGACTTCATAATATTATCGTAACAGTTAATTTATTATCATGAATAAGCAATCGTCAAATAATTTTCATAAATTTTTTTACGTATAATATGAATATTATATTATACGTAATATTATATTATAGATTCTGTTTCATATAGCAAAATATTCTGTTACACTTCATCTATTTAATGTGGAGGATCGAACGAACAAACCCCATCCCGGTGCGGTCGCGAGCGATGGAGCCATTGTCGTCGTCGTGTCCGCCGAGGGACGTCTCCGCTGGGCCCTCGTTGTCGTCGGGGCCAGGATCGAGCAAGCATTGCCCGGGCAGACAAGAAGAATTGGTGTCACTGCCGTCGTCGTCTCCGCCGGTCGAGGTCGCCTCTGGGCTTTCCTCGTCGTCGGCGGCGTTGACGGTGCAGGGGAAGCTTTTCGTCGGCGGCATCTCATCGGAAACGGGGGAGGCGTTGCTGGTGGAGCACTTCGCTGAGTATGGCGAGTTGAGGGAGGTGACCGTGATACGGGACCGCATCACGGGCAACTCGAGGGGGTTCGGCTTCGTTCGGTTCGTCAATCCGGATAATGCCGAGAGCGCGCTCAAGGAGGCGATGCATGTCATCGATGGAAAGACGGTTCGTATCCCCCGACACACCCACCCATCCTTTCCTTTTCCTCCGTTTCTACTTGGTGGTGTTCTTCTGCGTCGAGAAATACAAATCTTTTATTTACTTACTATGGTTGAATTGGGTTTTAGAACGTACTGCTGGGGAAAAGGGTGTTCTGTTAACTGCAATTTGAGTATGTTTCTTGGTAATTTTTCAAAGATATCGTTGAACTGTGCCTCATTCAATGCAGAAGGAAACTAGAAAAGATCATGGTGTTCATATTTATTGTGCAATTTGCAAGTTGATAGAGGATTATTCACGCAAATTTGATTACCCAAGAAAAGTCAAAGAAGATTCTTTTTTCCTCTGTTAGTTCAGAACAGAAAGTAATTAATTACTGTTTTTTCGGCATTATATCTTTGCTTTTATCCTTGCTCTATCTTAACATCAAGTTCAATTTTGTCTAATTGAACAGTTGGTTTTTTGAAAGAGTAATTACAAAAGTATCCTTAATTGTGTTGTCTCTTGGGTTTTCTTTGTCATTTTTAGGTTGATGTAACAAGAGCTAGGCGTTATCCGTCGTGCCATCCTGCAGGGGAGTCCAGCAGTTACTGTTTTTTTAACAATGGCAGTATCACTAACCCAAAGAAGATCTTTATAGGAGGTTTACCTGACAGCATCAATCAACATGAACTCAAGAATTATTTTGAGAACTTTGGTTCTGTCATGGACGCTGTGGTGATGTACAATAATATAACTCAACGGCCAAGGGGTTTTGGTTTTGTCACATTTTCCTCTGAAGACTCTGTAGCAATGGTATTGAAGAACAACTACCATGAGCTGAAAGGGAAATTTGTAGATGTCAAGGTAGCAATACCCAAGAATGATAATAATTATACCAATAACAGAAATAACAACAATTATCGTAGTTCAAGCATTGGAGGAGGTGGAGGTCGAAGGTGGCCGATTTATGACGCCTATCAAGGCTGTTATCATGCAACACATGGATATTGTGGACCTGGTTCATGTGGTATTACTCTATATGGATACCAATTTGTGAGCCCTTTGAATGATCCAAGGTGGATGCCAACGCTTGTGACCTACTACCCTTATGTCATGGGAGGCTCTGGGAGCAACATGCCTGCTCATGATCATCTTCTGTTTCATGCATCTGATGACAGTAATGGAGACTACTGCTATACAAATGGAGACACCTTGAAGTAGAGAGAAATCACAAGTTAAAGGAGGTGATAATTGTGGTGCAAAGTAAATGCTGATTGGTATGTCCTTTTTTTGTTTTATTCTTTTTTGCATTGAACTGCTATTCATGTTTAAGCTATACATAGTAATTCACTGGTTTTTTATGTTTACAATCTTACATCCTTATAAAATTGCTCAGGAAGAATATTTTGTTTTTGCAATTGGCATCCTGACAATGGGGTTCGATCTGCTAAGATGGTTATATTTTTCATTGTGAAACGGTAATGTTGTTTGCCTTTGTATTTTGTAACTTCCTTGTACGGCCTAAGATTTCAAAAATTTAACCTTAAGGTTGCGATGGAGGTGATAGAGGGCTGGGGTAAGAACTTATTGACTTGATTGTTCATTCTCCGATAGAACTTGCATAGATCTGTCTTCTGCAAATGTGGAACCTTTTATGGAGTGAGAACTCTAGCAGTTGCTTAGTCTTTTTTACTCATAGCAATTACTTATTTTGTTTTCTATCAGCCTCGTATAATCTGTGAGAATTCTATTGGTTACTGAAGCCAACAACTAGGACAGTTGACTGGTCTTAAGCCTGTCGAAGCTTGTCTCAGAATTATCCTGATTTCATCCTAGTATAGGAAACTAAACCAACTCAGTTAATTCATCTGATTCGGTCTTCACTTGCCTTGATTCGGCTTACCTTAGGATTCAGTAGGCTAAACATTTAACACCCTTCTGGTGACGATCAATCTGCCTAAAATTTGATGAGGTAAGAATAACATCAGCAAAATAAATTAAACATTAAGCACTAAACAATGGGGATGGTATTGTAGATTCTGTTGTTCTTCAGTGCATATTCTTTATAATGATCGTTTATCAATAGATGCAGTGTCAACCGGAAAAGTGTAACGAGTGTATGGCAATTTAAATATGAGTTGGCATTTTACAGAGCCAACACCAGGCAGTTCTGGAAGCAGAACGTGATAATATAAATGTTAATAGGAGCAGTCTGAAATTTATTATATTCTGTAACCATATGTGATTTATATTAGGAATGCTATAATATGCAATCTGTACCACTTCAGCATGATTTACTAGGGAGTAGGGGAGTTGGTGTTGGGTTTGTTGCATGTCAGATTGATCTGGTCAGGCCGCATTTGCTTGATTTTGATTGTTCTTTTTGTTTTGTTTTCACAAAATATACTAGGATTTGAGACATTACTAACACCAGTAAGATGCAATTTTCTACATCAAAGTGTAGTTCAAGTTTGACATTGAACTAATAGATATTGGACTAATAGTCTGGATTTTTCAGACTTTTCTATATCTGACAGAAATCTGTGGAGAAGCTTAAATCTTTACAGATCAACAGAAATTGACATAGTATATTTACAAGTTTTTACTTGAACTAAGGGTGTAAACAAAACAAAAGTATTGACTATTGAAGCTCTAAACAATTGCGCAAACAACAGCTATATATCTTCACTAATAGAGGAGACGATGATTATTTCCAGATTTAGGAATCTTATATTCCTAACCTTCAATTAGGTTAATAAAAAGGATGATTGGAGGAGAGGACTGATGGATACACCCATGGGGCATGCATCATTTTCTATGATTTTTTTTTTTGTGTGTTTTGTGTGTATGGCACTCTATGTTGATACAAATGGTTACTTCAATCCATGCATGCTAGTATATTTGACAGATTATGCTGCGGCTGATTTATAATGCGCTTGCTTGTTGTATAAAAATGGTCTTCCAAATCCACTTTATTTGGAAGTGCTTGTCTCCATCATGGAACATCCAAGTTGTGTTGTGAATTTTCACTCACAAACATTTTCCTATAGGAGAACGTCCTTTTTGTTATTGTTGTTGTTGTTATGCTATAATGTTCGGGTACATGTTGCCTCTGGCTCTTAAAGATTTCATTGCTGCTAGTTTCTATCCAAAAGGACTTCACAGCTTAGGATCAAAGCTGGACTCTGGAAAATTGCTTCATACCCTGTTGATCATGTTGTTATTTATCTCTTCAATTTTCTCTGATACGTCATTTTTGTTATCATTGTAGGCCAACACATCACGAGATTCTCTCTTACTGCTCTAACATTAACTGTTAGAACTTACAGTAGGAAATTTTATTATTACTGTTTGTTATTTCTTGGTTATATGATGATGCTAAGGCATCAATTGACATGTTTTTATTTTAATAGGTAATTGACGTTGACTGGATTTGAGCGTAGGATGTGGCTATAATCTACAATACTATGATGTCTCACGATACCTAGAGAGCGTCGTTCGAACAGCTTATCTGACTGAAGATTTATGATACCATAATCACCAAGTTTTATTTAGCATCATGCTCTATTGTAGCAAAAAAAAAGTGTAGGGGATGAAACCTGTAATTTCCTTTAGTTCTTGATCGAGATTAGTTTCTTCTTTTTTATATTAAATATTAGTTTTTAGTTCATTGTCTCTACTCATTGCAACGAATTAGAGCTTGTCAATCAAACTTAGTTTGTTTACTGCTTTATGTCTTTTTATTTTAATCTGAAATCGACATGGATAATGGAGAATCTGAAACTGTGGAAGAAGCATGACGCAGCCTTGTCGTTGTGGGGCATTCGATGCGACGAGTCTCCTCACTCGAAGCTGCCATTCATCTCGAAGACCATACTACAAAATCTTATATCTACTAACTAAACTTGCTCAGACATCAGCCGTTGAGCCTGTAAAGGGATAATTGATGGGTTATATTTGGTTGATGTTGCGGTCTCATCAATAAATAGAGGTCCCATCACATATCATTCCATGTTGATGGAGACGAAAGCTCAACTCCATATTTTCCTCTTGTTCATCTCACATCCAGGTCAATTCATCCATCTCCATTAGGGATCGATCATAAAGTTTGTGCCCTCAGTGGCGTCTTGTTCGTGAACCCGGAAAAAGAAGGCGAAAAAGCTCGCTTAGAATTGACCCCCCCCCTCGCCGTCCTCGTGTGCCGTCTCGTCTCGTCTCGTCTCGTCTCGTCTCCTGAATCATCTACAGCCAAGCCCATATTGTTGAGCATGAGATGCATTGCGAGGGGTGCATGCAACATGGAGTTGCTGCCGTTTCGGTGGCATCATAAACGAAGCGGCAGGAATGATTAGTTCGTGTTTGAGAATGTTTGATCTTTTATCGCCTACTCGAATGTCCCAAAGCTTGCGCAAAATGCATGGCTTCTTTTCCCCTTTCAGTTTCAATTCCAGACCAGGTGAAGAAAAGCAAAAGCAGAAAGCAAAAAAAAAATGGCTTCTTTTCAGGCTTGCAGCACAGCTCTGAGGACCTTCTGCATTGAGCGCTTTCTCTTTCTCTGTGTTCCTCTCTCTGATCACGCTCAGGAGAGCGAGAATGTGGAAGCACGCACATAATTCAACTTGGGAGTGAACCCCACCGTTGCAGCAGGGAGACTGCCACGACTTGGGTTTAAGGTTTGAGATTTCTGTAGCCTACAGCTTAATGAATGGCATCATCTCTGCATCGAGTTTAACATCCCCACCATCGTTGCCCTCAAGCCAAGCTGCTTTGCCCGTAGGTTTTTGGAATCTTGTGCGTCGCCTCCTCAGATAAACCCTACATTTCATGCTGACCAATGCTTTTCCTAGTATAAAAGCAAGTGTTCAAGAAGCACATGTGTTGATCAGGGAACATGGCCGATCTCCTATCGGATGTTGACCTCTCATGCATAGTGGCGAATGGTCTTAGGGGAGTAAGAGCACTAGGAGACAATATGGTTGTGAGCAGGAAAATTGCAGAGACAGTGCGTGAAAGAGAGAGAGAGAGAGAGAGAGAGAGAGAATAAGAAGATTTAGTTGAGAGTTCTTATATGGAACGGCAAGAAAGTTACTCTCTCTCTCTCTCTGTCACTCTCTCGCTCGCTCGCTCTCTCGTGACTTCTTTACATGCCTGTTTGTTCTTCCTGGTTGCTTTGGTGCTTGTTTAGTTGCTGTCGAGGGACTCTTTACTCCCTTTCCTTCTGGGGCCTATGCACACTTTATTAGGGTATGCTTGCTTGGATTTTGTTTGAATCTTGTGCTTCATTCCCTCGTGAAGGATACAACCAGCATTTAACTCCATTATTGCTGTGGACTGCATGGCTGCAGAAGGTTTGAATGGAGTAAGCTTTTACTTTATTTCTTATGAGCTTTTATCCTCCTTTTACTTTGTCAGTCCACATACTGCAATGGTTATTTGCCTGTCCTGGGCTTTAAAGATCGCACTGTGGGACAACAGGGATGGAGGGAAAAGGTTGAAAGAAAGATATGTCTCCTTCCATATAAGAACAAATTACTAGATCTTCTCCTGTCTTGTTTCCCTTGTTGTCTATTCATCTCAAATTTCATGTTCTAGGTTCAGTTCTTCTCATAAGTTCAACCAAGGGGTTTTCGGTTTGTCAATGTTTCTGCCTATAGATTTGAGGTGGAGAAAGAAAATTTGTTTATCTATAGATTCCTCATTATCTAAGGCTTGGATTTACCTGATATCCAACAAAAATCTGATGCTGCCTAATGTACAGTTCCTCACATTGTTTCGTATTAGACAGCAGATGCTCACATGCCTGACCAGGTTGCAGACAAAAGTTCAACATTTTGGGCTGTGTTCAGTACTGACTACATTTAGTTTGTTCTCATACCACAAAGGCAAGACAGAGAAGCCAAACTGTGGCTGTCAATTGAACTCAAACCAATATATAGCGTAATGTTAATAAGTTGAGCTTGAAAAGCATTGAATTAAAGCTCTTGTACTGCCATAATCTAAATGATATCCGGAGGATAAAGCTCCTGAAACATTCCTTCCAAGCTTGTTGCTAAAGAAAATGTCACGACTTTGGCTTAGCCTGGCATCGACAACTGTTATAAATGCCATGCTTCTTCTGTCACGGCAAGCGAGACAGGTGAGCTCAAAATGCTGATGGGCCCTCCTCAGCTTTGTCCATAAATAAAATAGTAAGGTCAATGATGGATGAGTTGCTCCAACCCCTTGCAAGGTACTGTTGTAAGCTTTATGCCTTTTTCTTTTATTATCATTATTATTATTATTATTATTATTTGTCTCTCTTTTGATTTCAGCTCCTCTTCTTCTTCTTCTTTGACATGCACACAAGAGGAGGGTCTTGCTCCATCGACTTGTCTTGTCAAAGGGTGTAGGCCTGTGGCCCCTCTTATGTCCATGCATGACCGGTGCTCATGCCATCTTGGTACTAAGAACCCAAACATATCTATTCTGGATCGGAGGGACAGATGGGTTTGTCTTTTGCTCTCCTCTTGTCACAGAATGTTTCTGAGGAGAAATGTCTGCCAATTAGGTTTTGGATCTGATAGTGCTGTTGCCTGAGGCTGCTCTTGCAGTGCTCAGAGAGGGCAACACCACCGTCTCCAAGGGACTCTGGTCAGTGAACTGCGTCCCACTTGTGAATCTTTTGAAATACCAGTGACCCACCTCTGAATAAAGTACTTCTTGCTCCATGAACATAAAACATTGCTGCTTTCCTCCTCCTCCTCCTCTTTTTTTTTTTTCTTTCTTTTTTGCATTCAATTTCTGAAAAATAAAGCCTCCAAAAAGGATGTGGTGGAACGACTTTACTTAATGTTTTATGGAAGAACTAATCATGACTTGATGTCGAGCACCTTGTGGTCACTAGCTCCACAGCCTGCAGGTCCATCCGTATCTGTTGCTGAGGATGATGGAAAAGACAACCTGGTTGGTACAACTTCTGTGGTTGTGAACTTGATATGGACCGATATTTTGTGAAAGCTCACGCTCTCATTACATGCACAAAGAAAAGCATCAACCATGGCTTCACTGTAGACAAACATCACCAAAAAAGTATGCAGGAAATGTTGTTTGGAATACAAGCAAACAATTGATATTTAGTTTACAACCTGGTTATTTGTGGATGAGTCTTTGTCACAAGCACATACAAGTACGCATGGGAACTTGAACTGTTTTGGCATAGCTCATGGCATCCCTTTTCATTTGCCTGGATCAGATGCATCATGTGATCTCACACTCGAGCAGAGGAGTATATTATCGTGGATTTTTATGGCGAGATTAGCTGTCTTAGGACTCCTCCCTTTAAATTTTTATGGCGACCTTGGGGTCGACAACTTCGCCGGCGTCGCTCAGCTGGGACGCCGTTCGACGTGCATGGGCTGTGAACGGTGGCACAGCCGGTGCTGTTCACACCGACCATTATCGACTTGAAGAAACGTGGCGTGGCGTGGCGTGGCGTGGCGTGGCTTGACCGGAGAGACAGGTTTTCTCTTGCCATGCTCATTGTTAGCATGGTGGCCAACAAAGACACCGAGAATTATGACGTGAATTGGCAAGAAGAAGCAAAGTACGTCATCACAACATGCTCGTCTCTGCCACTTGAAAGGGACTACTGGAACAAGAGGTGATGGGCTGGAGCAGCAGCATGAGGTGAAGCATCGCAGTGCAATAATTCGCAGGCAAAAGCGTTCTTGTGGGATGTAGTCGTAGTTGCTGCTCTCGACCATCATTACAGTAATCAAGACAGATGGGAAGGCCGGGGTGGAGGGAGATGCAAAGCAATGCACGTCTGTCTGCATGCATTACTTGTTGCTGTACTCAAATAATATATAATAATATTATTGTGTGCCACTTTTCCGCCTCAAGTATTAGACCATGTGTCTGATGATGCTATTATATTGGTGCAGTCATGTAAAGAGCTTTCTTTTCCTTGGTTTCCGATTGACCCACCTGCTTCTTTGGGTTGAAGAAGAAGGATTATGAAATGGCTTAAAATATATGTTCCCAAGTGGATCCGTCACTTGCAGTGTAGAGTAGTAGAGAGCTAGCCAGAACTGTGGCGAAGTGACAAGTTGGGACAGTTGTCCTCCCTGTCGGTATGCGACTCTGAAGAAAAGCACTTGTTTTGGCCATCGGATCACCACAAACCCTCGATGACAAGCGCCAGCCTCCCCCCATAAATTCTATGGGTTTTTCGAAAGCTTTTCCTTTGGGTAATAGAACTCCCATTTTGGGTGCAGCTCTGCTTGGGGTTTTAAGCCTTGTTAGGAGAGGGTTTAGTAGGGTTCAGTGGGCTGAAGAAAAAGTGATGGTCCGTCTCAGAACACAGATCCCAATGGAACGCACGCAGGAGGAGAGTGGAATTTTATCCGGCATTTGCTTGTTGGACCTCATTCTTTTTGCTTAGTTTAAAGGGGCCTGTGGTGCTCTCTCATGCTCCTTCCTTTGCTTTGCTTTGCTTTGTGTGTGCGTAGAGAACACACGGGGACGCGCTTTAGGTATATCCCACCATGAGAGCGAGCTCACTTGGAGTGAGGTTTGAACACATAAACCCAAGTTCAAATGGTGGGCAGCTACAAGGAGGGTAGAATGATTACACTGTGTACTATCCAATGATTGAGCTGCCTCGCCTTGGGTCTTGTTAAAAATGCCCTAGTGCAAGGAAGGAAGGAAGGAAGATGAAGTCCATGGACAACCATAATAGCTGGCTGGGCTTCTCGCTCTCCCCTCACATGAGCATGGAGCTTTCTGTCGACTCACACCACCAACCGCATAACCACAGCCATCATCACCAATCTCAGCCCACTCCTGATGCTGTCTCTGCACTCGCTGGCAGTTTCTTCCTCTCTGCTACTCATCAGCTAAGCAGCTCCGGTTTCAGCTTCGGGGTCAGCGAGAATGGAGGAGGCCATGGATACTACTCACAGTTGTCTTCCATGCCACTGAAGTCTGATGGGTCTCTCTACCTCGTGGAAGCCCTCAGCAGATCACAACAACAAGAAGGTCTGTCTCGCAACACTCACTTTGTTTAGCTTCCACACTCGCGAACTAGCAGGTGTATCTCAAACACTCGCCGCATCTTTTCCTCATGTTTTGTTTCATGTGAAGCAATGGTGCCTTCTCCATCCCCCAAACTGGAAGACTTCTTAGGCTGTGGTCCAAATATGGGGACCCATCATCAGTATGGGAACAATGATAGGGGAGCGATGGCTTTAAGCTTGGACAGCATGTACTACCAGCAGAACCCAGAGCCTGAGGGTAGCAGAAGCCATCCTTCGGACATCCTCCATGAACAACTCCCATACTTGCAGCCACTGCAGCAAGGGATCTGCTCCCTGCTCACCAGCCATGAGATGTACCAGGCTCCATTACAAGGTCATGCCGTGAGGAATGAAGCCGTGCCAAGGCTCAAAACCTGGGTGCCCATGGATTATAATGGTGGCAACGCCGGTCCGGTGGGTGCCATGGGATACGGGGAGTTGCAGTCCTTGAGCTTGTCCATGAGCTCTGTTTCACAGTCCAGTTGTGTCACAGCACCACAGCACGCCTCTTCTGCTACAGCGAATGACTACGTCACCTTGGATCCAACAAAGAAGAGAGGAACCGGGAAAGGAGGCCAGAAGCAGCCAGTTCACCGCAAGTCGATCGATACATTTGGTCAGAGAACATCCCAGTACAGGGGTGTCACCAGGTGAGCGTCGAGGTTCTCTTGGCACCTACCTTACGTTTGGCTCTTCTCTTAGATCTTTCATAGCTTTCCTCTTAAACAATTTCCCAAGAGTCATGTTTCTTCATCAGGCATAGATGGACCGGCAGATATGAAGCTCATCTTTGGGATAACAGTTGCAAGAAGGAAGGACAAACAAGGAAAGGAAGACAAGGTTGGTAGAACAAACTTAATACATCATCAACATCTTATTCCTAACAGCAGACTTCGTTACTGTTGTTTGTTCATCTTGGAAGCATCCATAGCTGACTATTTTATCATATCTGATTCGTTATCTTCCTGCCTGGGATAATCCTGAATGGCAAAAAAACACACTTGTTTGGACACAGTTTATTTGGGTATGCTCCTATCTCGTCATCTTATCATCACTCGATTCATTCATAGAACAATCTTATGTAGCAGTTTTAATTACTATGGGTTCCAGGTGGTTATGATATGGAAGAGAAAGCTGCGAGAGCCTATGACTTGGCGGCACTCAAATACTGGGGAACAAGCACACACATCAACTTCCCGGTACATGTTTGAAACCATCAGTTCTTGAAGAACTTGGTATCTGTCTATCCACTAACGGCAGGTAGGTTGGAAGCAGTTGGAAGATTACCAGGAAGAGCTCGAAGAAATGAAGAACATGAGTCGGCAGGAATATGTTGCCCATCTGAGAAGGTGGCTCGGCTTGCTTTCTCACGAGGCCTGCCATTCATGTCGTTGTTCATAACATCCGATCCATTTTGTTCTCTCGTGTGCAGGAAGAGCAGTGGGTTCTCGCGAGGAGCCTCGATGTACCGAGGAGTGACGAGGTTTTGACTGACTCTCTCTGAAATCACAGCAGCGAGCACATCCATTAACCTGTTAATTTGTTCTTGGTACATGTGCATTTTCCAGGCATCACCAGCACGGAAGGTGGCAAGCTCGCATCGGGAGGGTCTCCGGAAACAAAGATCTTTATCTTGGAACCTTCAGTGAGTTTGTAGATGATCTTGATGTGGCTCGTTGTGCTCGGTGTCATCTGCATGCATGGTTCTATCATCAACGCGTGACCATCCATATCCTCGACTCCTCGAGTCAGAAACCCAATCATGATGCTTCCACCAAATCCTACACACTTTGAGCTCCTTTCTTCTTTCCGGCGACGCATGCTTTCCACAGCACGACTTACTTTGTTGGCTAACAGTAATGCATTACTCCGCAAGGCTGATCACCGCTCAGTGCCTCCCAAGTCTTTGTTTGACCGATTCATTCTCTTTCTTTAATGATGAAAGTGAAAACAAAAAAAGCATTTACCTCCCCAAAAGCTGATGGTTTAGCATTTGACATCAAATCTCAGGCACCCAGGAGGAAGCAGCCGAGGCGTATGACATCGCTGCCATCAAGTTCCGTGGATCCAACGCCGTCACCAACTTCGACATGTCGAGATACGACGTGGAGAAGATAATGGCGAGCAGCACTCTGCTGTCGGGTGAACATGCAAGAAGAAACAAGAACATGGACGCCCCGGGTGTCGTCCCTGTAGCAGAGCAGCCAGCGCCGATCTCGGAAGAGCAAACGCAGAGACTGGAATTCGAGCCCGAGATCTTCACGACGAATCTTGATGGTCTGGTCGGCGGTGATCCGGGGAATGGTCAGGGCATGGATTCTGAGAGGACCGAGGTTTCCATGCTCTTCGGAAAGGCCTCATCAAGGTTCATCAGCACTCCAGCATCAAACACATGGATGGCACCAGCCCAGATGAGGTCGGCACTGCCTCTGGCTCACATGCCAGTTTTTGCTGCTTGGACAGATGCATAAGCATCATCATCTCTGACGTCTCAGCAAGCACAGCTGCAGATAGCAGCAACCAGGTTGTGACAGGGAAAGCTGGGGAGGGAAATGGTGTGGTCATGTTAAGCTGGTTCTAGTGGAGATTGGTGCTCCATCCATGAGATCAGGCCTCAGGCCTTCCTCAGTGGACTGCAAGTGTTTTGTATCTACTCATTTGGTCCATTTGGGGGAGAATTTTGCAGTGTTGAGGCTTGGGAGCTTATGGAGATACTAGTTATCTTTGATGATGATTTGGTTTGGTTCATTCTAATCTTTTGGTATTTGAGCAGCATCTAAGTTTCTTTCTTTCTTTTTTGTGTTATTTTCCAAAAAAAAAAAGATGCCTCTAATCCTTATCTTAGAGGTATAACACCATCTTTAATCACAATTAACACTTGGTGTGATGTTGACCTTATCATTTTTCTTCATTATTATTAGATGCTATATATACAACATATCCACAGCGGTCAATCTATTCCCTAGATCTTGTCTCACTTGCCACGTAAGCAGGTGCGGCCGCGCGCCGCTCCGGAAGCGTTGATCGCCGGAGTTTGACCTGTGTCGGCGGCGAGAATCTGCGGCATCTGATCTCATGCGGTCCTGTGAGGTGAAGAATTACTATAATGCCGCTGGTTCTAAATGCCTCGCAGTAGTTTCAACTGCTACCAAGCAAAAAGATGAGCTAATGTAACAATGGAGAATCATCAACCCCAGTAAGTAGTAAGCGGGAACACATGCTTTAAACTCTCGCAATGCATCAGCGTGTAGAAATAAGATGAATCTACCCATGATGATATCTCCTGCTTGTACAAAGAGTATTAAAAAGCATATCTATCACTCGGTTGCTGGTTTTCTTTTTGGTGACCATTATGGCTTGAACAGAATCTACCAATCACAAAAACATATCTCTCGGTTGAATAATGATCCATTATTAATGTCATAAGGAATTTGGAGTGTGCCAGTTATGCACTGTGATAAGTAGTAGACTGTGAAACCTTGGAATACTTTCAGCATTTCCTCGAGCATTAGAATTAGCTCCGTCTTCTTCATGCCTCAGAATGGGCAGGAGTTGGTAATGCACTCAGCCTAGCAGTCCGAGAAGGTTGTGAGGCTGGACTCCATATCAGATCACAAAATAGCACGCTCGTCGAGAGCTCCAAACAATGTAGCGAATGATGCTGAACATTGATTCTCAATTGTTGATGGATAAGAAGAAGATGATGAAGAAGAAGAAGAATGTCATTCTTCTTCTTGTCTCATAATGTAAGCCAATTGGTTGGTCCTTTTCTTCTTTGGGAAAAAAACGTCATTAGCTTCCTTGCTTAATATAGTGATTCCTCTTCTTGTCATAATGTAAGACAATTCGTTGGTCTTTTTCTTCTTTTGAGAAAAAAAAAAATCATTAGCTTCCTTACTTAATATAGTGATATCACTGTAGGAACAGAGAATTAATGATAAAACACTTAATCAGAAAATAATGAATATAAAATTTGTCTGACCAACATTGTCTCATGTGATACATTCAGTAAAGAACTACCATCATTCTAACAATTGTCCCCTCTATTATGCTATTGTTGGCACAAGTTAAGCTTACTGCTCATTTTTCACCAAAGGTATTATGCAGAACACACTACTCTGCAACTTCAAGCTGCAAAAATTACAGCATCATACTTTTGGACTGCAGAATTGTCCATGTAAACATCCAGGTAAGCCACTGTGAGGAGGCAAACTGGACTATTTGTTGACAGTAATGCATTGGCTATAACAGAGGCTGCAATTTGATGGTGTATAGCTTCCCTTCAATGCTTGAAGGATTTAGGAAAGCAGTGTCAAAAGTATGGAACATGGCTTACCACCCCAAAAAGACTTGAGAAAAGATAAAATTTTCTGCAGAATGCTCTGAGGTTCCACTCTGTGAATTCAGAATATGATGCATATTTGGTAAAACAGTGACCCTTGCAAAATCCAGTTTAGGTCATGCTAGTTCGAGTCCAGACTGCACAATATTTTTGCATTGCTGCACTAATTTTACACAGTTCAGTAACACACTCTTCGATGATGTTTAAGAACAAGTTCAAAAAGTTAAAACACACTTTAGATACAAGTATAGTTTGACCATAATATTGAGAAGACAGGACAAAAATCATATAGTTTTATAATTGGATGAACAAGTCTGTAAAGGTAGATTCACAGCTGTTACATGTCCTCGCTGGAGGTCATCGAGCTCCTT
Organism: Musa acuminata AAA Group; assembly: GCF_036884655.1. Lineage (NCBI taxonomy): Eukaryota > Viridiplantae > Streptophyta > Magnoliopsida > Zingiberales > Musaceae > Musa > Musa acuminata. Next base: position 616,478 of record NC_088344.1, read on the forward strand.
TTGAAACACACAATGCAGCTATTCACCAAAGTTTATTTTGCTATAAGTTTATGTAGCTGTTGAAAGATGAAATTGGTCTTGCTATAACTGAATTCCCCTCTTATCATCATCCTTTTTTTGCAAATTAAATGGCTCCTGAAAGATTGGAGAATTCTATGGGTTGAGACTGACTATCTACTTCTCCACGGAGAGGAAGTGTTGTTACTTGGATCTCTCATTGGGAGGGCAATTTAGTTGCACACCCTTCTCCAAACTAATATATTCTTCAATATCATGTGGTCCCTGTGATCGTTGCCAATACTAATAAGCCTTTTCTTACCTACTCTTTCAATCAATCTGCTCACCTATCAGATCGAGACCCACCAACAAAAATGAGATCCCCTGGAAAAGGAGAAAGTAGAAATGGATACCCTGGGCCGACAGCAAGCTTCGAGCTGATGCAGTTAGAAGAAGGAAAGCAAGTGCTAGCTCCTTACGGTAAATCCTGTTGTGCTTTTTCTTCGATACCTTTTGTGGTCGGGGTTCCTCCTTTGCAATTGCTTCAAAATTCGGTACAGAAGCACCTCGTTGCTGCATGGGTTCCTTCTTCATGAGAGAAATAAGATCACCCTCAGAGGAACGGCCAGACTTCTTAGTTACTACCCACTCATAGGCACTCCCAAGCTGGAAGAGACCTGAGATCATTGCATTGAACTTGGTCACCGACATGGTGTTCTCGAAAAGAAGATACGGGACAATAAAGGGGAAGGATCTCGGGGCTGGGAGGATATTGAGGAACGACATGGTTGCGGGAACATAACAAACCACCCATGCAGGGAGCTCAGCTTCTGGAACAAACATCGTCAACGGGAGGATAATGCAGAATAGGGTAAAAGAGTAGAAAGGTAATATGAGTTTCCGAAGGAGGAAGAAGAGAAATATCAAGTTGGACTTCTTCCAGAACCCAATCTGAAATGGGAACAGCACAGGTTAGTGCAAAGAATATCATTAACCTACATTTCAACAAGAAATATCAAGTAATAACATAATCGAGACTTCAGCGAACCGCTCAAGTTTCAGTAGCTTTAGCTCTTTTAAGTATCACTAATAATTGCTATGGCAGTCACAGTGAAGCATGTTCAAAGGCAGCCAAAAAAGGGAAACAAAGGGCCCCAGTTGTTCTATTCTTGTTAATTGCCGACCACATGTATGCATTTTGGACATTATTATAATTAAATTGCAAAATTCTGTTCATTCATCCATGTATGACATAATTTCCACCAAAGATATGGCATCAAACAGATAAGAAATGACCAGAATATTTACACTACATAAAGCAGGGAAACCAAAACTTAATTTGCATTTAGTCATATTGGCTTCAGTTTCCTTTAGTTGCAGTGCTAAAATATTTTCCATCTTCTGCTATGCCCTGACAATCATACAATGGCTTACCATGAGGTCCATAAATATAGCATGAATTTGAATAAGATAGTGAATGCACATGTAAACTTGCACCACCTTTTCATCATTTCAACCCCTATTTAACACATCTAATTGTTCAATCGATCCTTTGATGCAAAGAGTACATCATCATTAGGTTGATACACTGAGAAAAAGGCTAATATGCTGAGATTGTATCTTCTTTCTGATATGCCATGATGATCCAATACAACTGAAAATATAGAGAATGTGAATATCAAGCTTCTCCCATATATTTTAAGCTTCACGGGCCACTTTGTTAACTATCCAATTTTTAGCTAGTTTATGTTATGATGCCGATGTATGTCATATCACAGAAATGTAGGACAATCCATTTCCATTATGAGATAGTGGTATTAAGCCGGATAATTCCTCTTACCAAACAGTTTATTAGCTTGTTATTTCGCAGACAAGATAACTGACAAAACTGGAAGAGATAAGAGAAGCTTTAATGCGCTTAAGTAAAGTTTCTCATGTTCCATTAAGAAGAATTTAATTAAGCCAGTTATTTCCTCTATACCGACAGTTAACCAGCTGGTTATTTCTATGACAAGGTATTTTATAGACAAGCTTCAATGCATTGGATAAAACTTCTTATGTTTAGGTTTATGAATGGTACCTCAGATCGGATGATGTCTGGCAAACAGAGCCTGAACAGCTGCATAGGGCCGGAGTGCCAACGATGCTGCTGCTTCCTGTAAGCCTCGTAGCATTCCGGCAGCTCGCATTGACACTGAACATAGTATTCAAACATGAAAGAGAAACACTTCAATATCTACATGCAGTACTGTAAATTCAAGAAATTTCAGGCAATTGAAAGACCTTGTCATACCTCTACATCATTAAGGTATACGAACTTCCATCCTTTTAGGTGAGCTCGCACTGCAATGTCCATGTCCTCGACTGTGGTCCTCTCCAGCCACCCTCCGGCATCCTCCAGTGCCTTGATCCTCCAAACTCCTGCGGTGCCATTGAACCCGAAGAAGTTGATGAACACCCCATTCACCTGCTGCTCCACCTCAAAGTGGAAGCAGAGATTAATGTTCTGAAGCCGGGTCAGCAAATTCTCATCTTTGTTCACAAACGACCACCTTGCCTGCACCAATCCCAGCTCCTCGTTGTCCTGTAAATATACCAGAAAATCAAAAATGCCATTAAATGTCAAGCTTTAGCACTAAAATGGAGAAAAAAAAAAGCTCAAGGCAAACACATACCTTGAAATGAGGCAAAGTCCGTTTCAAGAAATCCGGAGCAGGCTGGAAGTCGGCATCAAAAATGGCGACAAACTCGTAGTCGTTGACATAGCTACAATTCATTGCCGACTTGAGGTTGCCGGCCTTGTAACCATCTCGAATAACCCGGTGACGGTACATGATCCGAGCGCCATTCTGCTGCCACTTCTCCACCTCCTCCTTGATCAGAGTTTGCGTCGTGGGGTCATCGGAGTCATCCAACACCTGAATCAGAATGTTGGACCTCGGCCAATCCAAATTACACACTGCGGCAATCGATTGCTGATAGACCTGCCAAATGCCAGCGAAAGTGCGCAAAGATGGTCATTTTGGCTCACAAGCCTCGTATCCAACTTGCAGATATCCAAGCTTACCTCTTTCTCATTGCACATGGGCATCTGGACTAGAACCATAGGGTAGTCCTCACCGCCGGATTCGAGGTCCTTGGAAGCTCCAACGGCGCCTTTCGGCGTGGGTTTGATCCCCTTGAAGCGGATCCAGAAGCAGCCGAGGCAGAGGATGAGACGGTCGGCGCTTTGGACGAGGAAGAGGATGACGCAGGCGTTGGCGAGGAACTGGAGCGGCGGAGCGACGTATTCCACCCGGAAGCGCACCCACCCGGTGTAGAGAGACTCGAGGAAACCCCGGACGCCGAAGGACGATGGAAGAACCAAGGGCTGAATCTCCCAGGCGGTCAAATGCCAGCCTTTGAGGTAAGCGGCGATCTCCAAAGAAAGCAAAACGACGGAGATCCAGAGGAAGGCCTTGATGCAGGAATAGAACCGCGACCGCAGCACGGGGCTCTCCTCGTCCGACGAGGAGGTCGTGTCGGAGTCCGTCCGCCCGGACGCTACGCGCCGGCGCACGGCGGACGCGAGGCCAACGGCGGCGGAGGCGAGAAACGTGAGGCACCCTGCGGCGCGGTGAGCCTTAAGGAGAAGCACCCAAGTAATCTGCTTCGCGTTCTTCACCCGGGCACCCTTCCGCGGCACTCTCCCGGCGGCGGCAAACTCCTCGCCGGCGCCGGCGCCGATGCCGTACTCATCCTCGTCGTCAGGCGACGATATCTCCGAGATGGACCAGTTGGGGTTCTCCATTTTGACGATCACCGGCGTCCCTCGGTGGGCCTTTTTGTCCCACCACCCGAACGGCGGCGACATTACTTCCACCACCTTCCGAACACGATCAAGATCCAACCTTTCCGATTAATCCGGCGTTGGGGGTCGATTTCCACCTCCGATCCAAGCTTCTGGCGGTCGAAAGGGAGGGTTACGACGGCAATGCGGCTTCCTCGGGCGAGAGAGAGCGAAAAGGTGGGATTTTTACCTCAGAAGGAGAGGGAGGAGAGTGAGTCGAATGCGAGCAGGCGTCTTCTTCTTTAAAGCGTGCAGCTTTGAGGCAGGCGAGCTTGCCGCTCTCCTTCCCCGCGGTATGAAGGGCACGACAAAGGCCACCGGAAGAGGAGAAGGGAAGAGCAGCTCAGCACGTCTACCGCCGACCTCCACAGAAGAGAAGAGAAAATTTAAAGAAAAAGGAAAGAGAGAGAGAGAGAGCATAAAAAAAGGCAGGTTTTTTAATGCGTTTCCCACATTGCTACGGCGAATTACGAGAGATAAAGATGGAGTTAATAAAAGTAATTAATCTCAGAAGAAGAATTCGGGAACCATAATAGAATGAATTCCAGCTAAAGAATTTGAAGCAAACAAACTTGATTTCCTTGTATTCCTACCACAAAAGATGAAAAAACTCGAGAATGGTACCTTCTCGCTCGCCTACGATCAATGCTAATGCCACGATGATTCCTTCTCTCCCAGTTGGGATGTCTATTATAGTAATACTGTGGATAAGGACTTGTTTTCCAGTTTGATGATGGAAGCAAAAAATAGTAAATGGAGTCGACAACCTCAAACAGATCAATCCGAATTATATATCCACCGAATTCGATCAATCATATGTCCGCTAAAAATAAACAAATGGGAATCATCACAGTTGGTTACAGAAACGGAGAAAACGTTGCCGTGGCAAAGCACCGACACATATCAGTAAAACATGGTTTGCCTCACCGAAATCATAGATCCACTGCACTAATTGCGGAATTCAAGCCGTCACTTCCAATGATTTCCTAATCTTGTACTCGTCTTCTCACGCCACCACCTCACCCAAATCAAAGATGTCATGTAAGCATGTTTCGATTGGCCATCAGGAATACAACATTGTCCGTGGGGGCCCACTCTTTGGTAAGCTCGGGGGCACGTATTGGGGGTAATAAAAGAGAAGAAGGTAAGCTTCCCCGTTTCGTGCCGTGTGCCGATCGGGCTTCTCTCACCCATCGGGTAAGCTAGTGGGTTGGTGAGCGGCAGCGGGTCTTGCAAAACCAGTTCTGCCGAGACGAGCGGGGTTGGGGGGGGGACGATGACGCGTGGCGGTGTTGTGTCCGAGATCACGGCATTCGGCGCGGCCGCCGGTTCGAGCCGGCCGCACGTCGTGGCTCCGAGTTAAACGCGGAATCCACGGAACCGCCGCGGTCATCTCGTTCTCTACGTTGACCTTTTTGTTGTGCTCGTTTGAAGGCACTCGTGAGACGATGAATCAATCCATCGCTGAGACCTATTGCATCGTTATCGTAAGGATGGATGGATGGATGAATGGATGAAGTCTTCCTCGTTTGTACCTTCCTTTGACTTCGATGTGTTCTTCTTTCTGTTGACTAGCATCGTGAATGTGCATGCCACGCATTCGGATCCCCTTGTATTGTTGGTGACGAATGCATGATGCATCCATCCCTTGTGGACTCATCGCGGTAGATTTCTCTTTCACATGGTAATGTGACATTAGTTTTGAATGTTGATCTACGTTAAGCTCTCGTATATTTGATTCTTCTTGTTTCACCGAGAGATAATGATATTTCTTTTTTTCATTATTACCCATAATTATTTAAAGTAAATAAATCATAAGAATCATTAAAAAAGGGATGAATATTTTATATTTACGGACCATGCTAGCTTCCAAAAGGTTACCAAGTGTTGGAGATGCTTGTTCATAATATGATGTTTGACTCGATGATGAAGATGCCAAATCTAATGCAGCAAAACTAGCATTGTTATAAGGTGCTTCTCTCTCTCTCTCTCTCTCTCTCTCTCTCTCTCTCTCTCTTCCATATTTATCTACATATCCATCTCTTTATATATGTGTACATGTATTATTAACCTATTTGACCTAATAGTATAGAGTTGTCTCAGAGTTGAAAGTCAACTTAAGAGAGCCTCTATTACGACGTGCTATGCTAAAACAATTTAGTTGAATAAAAATTGTTCTTTATCAAAATATATTGGAGTGGTCAAATCTTGCCAAGTGGAATTATCGACCAAAGATGGCGAATTTGAGCTCAAGTTTCATAATTTACATTTTGGTGAAACAAGTGAAGAAAATCCATGTTTGTCACTATGATATGATGCTTGATCGTTTGCATTATTTGCCCCCTACAATTATGTGCCATGTGTATAACATCACTCCTTAAGAAAAATCACTTAATTCTTATCAATCATAGAGTGTAGAACACACATTTTCGGAAATAAAGCACGCCAAAATCAAACTCATATTTTATGTGTTGACTTTGATTGTAATGTAATCATTATATAATGTTCGTAATGTAACGAGTTGTACTTGGTTCAAAGTCCATCTATTTAAGAACAATTTGGATCACGTTTTGAAATAGACAATGATGAGTTATACTTACTTTAGACATACTTGGATCATACTCACTTTTGAAGAAATTAAATACATATATTATAATTCCCAATAATTAGATATTTTAAGAATGAATCACCGACAAGTTCTTATTAAAAAAATCAATTAGAAAGAATGTCAAATGGAAGGTCTTAAAAAATTTATTTTGGTTGGTGGTGGGGGGGTCAGAATTGGGTGGGTCAAACAATGTTGGGGCACCACCTCCATAATGATTTAAGATTTAGAACCCCTTCAACTCAAAATGAAGAAAGAAATTAAAAGAAGAAAGCCAAGATGCAATTGGTTAGTATGGTGACAAGAGTAAAGCAGAATCCATTGTCTTACACTTGTTATTATCCTTATGTATTTACTAAGCGTTACAATCGAAATGATAAAAACAAAAAACTTTTGTAAAACATCTTAATTTTTTTATAATTCATTTATATATTTAGTAATATTATAATTTACTTAAAATTGTTAGTCATATGCCCTACAAGCCAATCACATGAGTGATGACACGTGTGACTTCGTATGTAGTCTTTTTATTTATTATTATATTTTAATATTTTATCACTTTATATGTCTATTGCTTTAATATATTGTGATGTCAATGGATATACAATGAGAATTGGATCGTGATGAGATCACGATAATGAGACTGATTCGTCTTTAAATATAGATCCTAAATAATCCCGGTCATAGATTACTCGAAAGGGACATCGAGATAACCGAATAGATTGATGTGCTGTGCATCCGTCCATATGATGGATATAGTTAATCTCATAGCTGCTCGTGTGAGGACACTAGGGATACAGTACAAGTGCTCATTGGAGAATAAGTTTACTAATTGATCCGCTTACGGAATGCTGGATGATTGATAATGCCTTATTGTCAAACAAAGATTTCGTAGTTCCAATAGTGTATATGGTCCTTAGACTTAAGATACCAAGGATGTCTTGTATGAGTATTACATTCTTTGATACTAGACTTATATGTCTGGAAGTTTCATCTTTAGCACAGTCGGTTATTGGGAGTGATAGCTAACCTTACGAGGACTATTGAGTGTCGATAGAGGATCATCCACTGTCGGTGTCATGAAAGGAATATCTCATGTATTCTTGCTCAAACAAATCCTTGATCAGGGTCATTCGAATTAAGAGAAAAATAGTTCTCTAAGAGAATCCGATTGGAGCAAGACTCGAGTAGAAATTATATAAGTTTGACAGCACTATGCCCGGTATACGATCTCTGGAATATTAGATGGATGAGGGACTATAGGTACACGGTAACTGAGGATAGACAGGTCCGATGGATTGGATTCTCTTATATTATCTAGGGACTACAATGTAGTGGCATAGTACATCCACAATCGATGAGTTGAGTGAATTATTACGATGATAATAATTCACTAAGTCAGAAGGAGTTCTAACAGGTATGACTCACGGCCAGCTCGATATTGGGCCTAAAGGGTCACACACATATGGTAGGCATTGCGATAAGTAGAGGTTCAGATATGAGATATCCGCTAGAGCCTCTATCTTATTAGATATTCAATAAGCTTCTAAATTATTGGATCCTCTGGATGAGATCCAATAAGAGCCCATGAGAGATTATTGGATAGAGATCCACTAATATATGAGGCTTGGGTAGTTGGATGAAGATCCAATACTCAATATGACATAATATATTATGGTTAAGTTGGCAGCGGATCTCTATAAATAGGAGGGAATCAATGGTTCATGGGCGAGAGCTTTTTAGTTGTCTCTTCTAGTCTCCTCCCCTTCTCCTCCTCAAAGCAAGCATGAAGTTTTGAGGAGCATCATTGCAGCCCTGTTGTGTGGATCACCACTAGAGAGGAGGGCACATTCAAGGATATATGATCCTAGGTAACACAATCTTTAATATACATAGTTTTATATTTTTATGAATTTTTTTTGTGATTTTATGTTCTTCTGCTGCTACGCATATGCAACGTCGCTTCCCAATATTTTTCAACAAAAATTTACTTTAAAACTAATAAAAGAAATTTGACTTCTTGATATTAGTTGAGACATTCTAAGTTAAATATATATAGTCATCTATTATTGAGTTAGTTGAATATCAACTTGAATTAACAACTTAGATGTTAAGAAGTATCCTAATAATATGCAAATATGATCTCTTCATATTTATAGCATGTGAATTTAAATTACTCAAATTTATAAAATAAAAATATTATCGAAGGCATCAATCATTATATCCGTGGCACTTTCGTCAAATGTCCATGATGAATTCATGACACTTTGATGTAGACTTGGCTATAAAAATAAAGAAATTATTAGAAACACTCTAGACATGTATCGATCCTACCCCCAATAGACGTGTAGCATGTTAGGAACAACCGGAAACTCTATTTGTAGTCATCCAAGCCAAACTCTCATCTCTCTGGGTGCTAAAGTTATCCCTCTAAATCATCAACCTCATCGGAGGGTTCCTATGCTTTCGTTTCTACAATGAGCAAGACATGATAAATATATTCACCTTGGTTCATAAAAGAGTAGCATTAAACATCTTCCCATGAAGATTTTTAACCCCTCACAGAGACCATGACTACTATGCCTCCTTCGATTCAGCTACCCAACCTTTTTATTAAGCTAATGTTTTGTAGAATTCTTTTCGAAATCATTGTCTGCATTAAAAATATGTTGAAGGCGCATGTCGCTAGAGCTTCAAGTGATAGGGGAAGATATGCTTGCATCTGTATAATATTTTATTACTCCCTTTCCCTACCTTACGAAATGTAAGTTAAAACAGGAGATACTAATTTTTTCTAAGCCATAACTCATGAAATTATACTCAACTTATATTTTGCATATGATATTGTGGGGCACAATATCAGTATAGTCGGAGTAAGCTGTTATTGTGGGGCACAATAAAGATGAGAAGTCGGGCGAGCTTCAAATCAAAGTCCAAAGAAGGACCTATTACAATAATCACACCACACACAATGGCTATACTCCTTCAACCCATCCTAATAAGGCCTCCACTCTTGCTTCTGATATAGATTTTATGAATGAAGCTTTAACGATGGCCCAGGAGTCTCAAATTTAATCTCACTCAATGGCATCGAAGCTTTAGCGCACTCAAACTCGATCAGACTAGCTCATCTCCCTCATTAATGTAGTTATACCCATAGCTATTGACCTTCGAGGTGGAAGGTAGGATGGGCAGCGGGTATCTCCTCGTAAAGGTGCTCGCTGAGGTCATTTGCTGGCATATGCTCTTGCGATATCGGGCCCTCATTCTAGCATCAAAAAATATTATGATTCTTTATGTCGTGACTCAGGAAGGGGCACAACTTGGTTCAGTCCCGATTGTGTAAGGTCACCCACGGGATTTCTCTAAATGAAGGCTTTAAGGAGAAAGGGCGGAGAGCGGTAATCGTCTTCTCTTATGGTGTTCTCTTAGTGAATTCACGAGAGGTTTCTGGTCTCGAGTCCCTGCATAATAGGTCAATGTCAGAGAGGGGAGTTCTGGCTTGATCCCTCCGAAGCTTAAATCAGATTTTTGTGGATAGTAAATCTTGTCCCCTAGCATTTACTTGGGGCGATTTTTATTCCTTATTGGCATCCGTTGATATTTTCGGTGGGCGGTTTGTCTGTTCTGGGGCCATCCTCTCGAGCCTATGCTTTACAGGGTCATATTCTTGTTGGCTGGCCTTACTTAATTCTTGTTGGCATGGATTTATAGTGCATTGTTTCGGACTTGAGATGTGGTGTCATTTCTAAGTTAAGCTACGTGGTGATCTAAGGTGGTTGCCAGCTAGATGGAGTAGCACCACGTGTGATTTAAGGTGGTTGCTAGTTGGACGGTGCGAAAATATACTCTATCACGTCTGTATGAATTTTTGTTAATCTAATGTATTTTTTTTATTTAAAAAAATTTCATGTTGGAGTGGAGCATACAATAGAAACAATTGGGCTTAATGGGCCGTGGCCCAATTGACTATATTATAAAATGACTTTTTGAATTAGTAACAACTAAAAAAAAGAGAATAGTACAATAAACATGATGAGGATCCTTCTAAACCATTTAGGCTTAGAGAGTTCATCCGTGAGCATCATGTATGTACGTCATTTGATGTATTAAAAATATCTTTCAAATCTTGTTTTAAAAAATTACTCTGCACATAAGTAACTCAATCATATCTCTTCCAAAATGTAATGAGTGTAATTTTTAGATGGATGTCGCCCTACTCATCCACTTATTAAGGTAGTGGCGAGATAAATGCATTCATATGTTCATGTCAACTTTAATGCACACCAGAATCCAACCAAAAAAGGACGCTAATTCGCGTCTGGTTGCAGTGCTTGCAGTCAGGTTCTCCTCGTTTGTCCTAAAGAGGATGAAGAGGGAGAGCGAGAGAGAGAGAGAGAGAGAGAGAGAGAGGGACCAAATCTGTACCAAGAACACACCTGATCATCGTCTTCTTTGCAGCGTTTGTTTCAGGTCCTTTATTCTATCTTCTATCAGGCATGTGGTTTTCTTCCTCCTCTTTTGTACCGCGACAACCTTTCCTCGCCGGTCACTTTACTCTCTGGGTGGGTGCCGCTGCTTTTCTTGCCGTTGGGCGAAGGTGTTTCAACCACGTACCTATTTGTTCCATTACTGCTCCACAGATGGGACATGGTTGATGGAGATCGCACTGCCCATTTCCAACAAGAATTGAAAGCACAGCTTGCCGACCTAATCTTTTTCTGAGGAAGGATTTAGTGCACGTTCCTTGTCTCGGATCAGTCCAATTGCCAGGTTGAACTATCATCTCTCTCTCTCTCTCTCTCTCTCTCTCTCTCTCTCTCTCACTCATACACACACCCCACCCCCCCTATAAAAGCAGAAGCAAGGCAAAGCACTGCCTCTCTCTCCCTCTCCTTCTAAATTCGTCTCCCTGCATAAGTCCTCGTATACTCGGTTCAACTACATCAAGTAATGGGACTTCTCCACCCTATCGACAGTCAGAGACCATTCCATCTTCTCCTCTTGGTGCTCATCCTCTTGAGTTCATCTCATGTCAAGCTTTTGGTCGAAGGTAAGCTTGTTCCGACTTGGTTCTCAGCTTCTACATTCAAGGTTTGAAAGTTTTCGGTGCCTCGGTTGCAGGTAGATCGGTGTTCAGGCTTCTCGAGTATGCAGATGTAAGTCTTCACGGCGAGAACTCATTTCATCTCTACACCTGGTAACATGGCAGTGCTGTATATATGGTGATGCAGGGGAGAGGAGAGGAGAAGCTGATGGTGAGAGCTTTGATTGGATCGAGACCGCCAATCTGTGAGAGGAGGTGCATGACCTGCGGCCAGTGTGAAGCAGTCCAAGTGCCAGTAATCCCACAAGAGAGGAATCCAACTCGGCGATTCTGGGGTATAGCCACTTTGAGGGGCGATTACAGCTCCAACTACAAGCCCCTCAGCTGGAAATGCAAATGTGGGAACAGGATATTTAATCCATGACCCATTGAACCCAGTCAACGCCAGATTGAATTGTGGATAATACTCCTCTTCTGTTTCTTCTTTATGGATCTCCTTCTTGCCATTTGTTTATCCTCCAGGCTTTGCTCAATCAACCTTTCTAAGTTTTGGCTATCGGACATCATCATGTACTTACTACATTTGACATAAAATACTTCCATGTTTGGCCTCTGGTTGTGCTGGTGTTGAAGACGGGACACAAAGGAAGCTGCTCCCTTGGCACATCATGCAGAGATTTTGCGCTGCCGCTGGACGCCATTCCACCTCCATGAAACATCACGTCCACTAATCAGTATCCAGCTGAAGTATCTGATCTGATCTGACCTGATCTCAAGGTATATATTGCAAGCAAATGATTGATGAGGGCAAGATTCTGCCATCTAGTTTCTCTGCTCTTCCGAGTTCATCCTGGATTTTATGCTCTCTCTTGTTTCGATCTGTTGTTGGGTTGGCTGCTGTGTCCTACGCCGAGTTGTATCTGCTACAGCAAGCACATGATGTATACCGTCACAATATTCTCTGTTCATGATCTACTGCATGTTGGCCTCATCCAACTCTTACTCGAATCAGCTAAAAAACAGGGGTCTGCAAATAGAGAGACTTTGATGATAAAGCAAGTCAGAAAGTTTAATCCTTAAGAGATGAAATAAAATAAAGTTGGTATCAGCTCACACATTCCGTTTTCTGCTTGAGATCATGTGCTGATTCATATGTGGAGTACATCACTAGCATAAATTTAGATGAGCCTGTTGCAAATGCACGCATGTTGTGTGGTAGAGAAAGAAGATACCTGCACATCCAATGGCTAAACTCTTCTGAGCTCCTTACCATCAAGAATCTGCAGCAGAAGTTTTAAAGATCTGTTAAGACATACCCAATATAGTGAACGCATTAAAATCATTACAATTTAAGATCCGAGTACAGCAAACAACTGTCAATATTCAATTTATTTTTCTAAAATTCTCACTTATATCGCTAAACTAGCATTGTTGATCAGATCACTGGTCCAAAAACCTAAAAAGATATTGTTTGGCAAACAATAATACTCTCCTTGATCATTGACAATATTAGTAGCCCATCTGATGAATAGTTACAGAACTCAATAACAGCCAATACTCTAATTAATGACGACTATTATACAGAAAACACAGCTTACTGCTACATACAAACATAATGGGTTTCTTTAGAGACTGATGTAAACAGAAGTTATCTCAAACAATGATCCACATACAAAGAGTAAATAAAATGTAGTCCGAGAAAGTAGATCGAAGTTTCATTAAACTGTAAACATCAAATTTACGTCTTCACAGGCTTCATTTTTCTGATGACCATCAGTTGAAGCCATCAATCATTTGCCAGCCTCATATTGTGACATATTTTCTTTTTGCAGGTCCACAATATTTTTGACCAAAGAAAAGGAAGAAAATGGATGTGCTAGTCTTAGTTCAATGCAGAAAAACAGGATCCAGTTACTACTTTCCAGAGAGGTCCATGTGACTACTACAGCTGGTGTTCAGACCTTCTTTGCATCATAGAGATTACCTGCTATAATTTTCATTAATATATACACATGTTAGATAAAATCATAACATAGACCTTTTATGAGAATTCAATTGTAAAGATAAGAAAATAGCAGAATCTTAAAAGGAACTAAACTCCAAATGAATGTTCAGATAAAATGGTGGGCTATGTCATGTGTACCTTCATCAATTATAGCACAGCTACCATGAACTTCATAACCAGTACTAGTAGAAAGATGTGCAAGATTTTTAGCACATTATAGAAAAACACTTGTAAAACTGTAATGCGACAACAGGCATAGGCCCAAAACCAACATTTTTGGTTTCAAGGATGCAATACTGATTTAAAATCAATCTGACGGAAATAATATAAGAAAAGCTGCTAACACAGTAATTTGCAATACGATGCCAAAATAATTGCTTTCATGTCATTCCACTTACACTTCATCTTTGACTACAAATGTGGCAGATAGCTGGTCAGCTAGATATGATAACGAACCAGCAATAAAGCTTCCCATCATAGCTTTCAGGTTGTGTGTCTCAATCCAACCCCACAATATTCATGTAATCTGTACTATTGCAGAGACAAGCTAAAAGTTCAACAAGGGCTCCACAGACTCAAAAGAAAGCATGTGTCCACAAGCCTAATTAGAATGATTCAGTGCTCCTGCCAAATTCCATAAAACAAGGTACAAACTGAACACAAAAGTGATTATGGATCTGAATTATTGTTGGGATAATAAGCCAATGTGACTTGCATCTGTAGGAAAGGTATTGCTTATAAATAAAGCATCATTAGCTATTTCAATCCATAACTCCTAAAAATTTGACTTTATGTTCAGTTTCTCCACTCTGTTCTTATCAAGACTAAGAATCACCAAGATCTAGAATCAACATTGGCATTTATTCAATTCTTTTTTCTTAAGGAGCAACATTTAGTTTCACATTGTTCATCATATGCAGTGGAAAACTAAACATTTCAAATGACATATTTTAACCAACAGAGTGCATCAGACAGCAATGAATTTTATCTTTATGCAGGCACAAGGATCCTTCAAGTTGTAAAATGACTTCTCATCCAAAATTATGAAAAGATGTATCTAAATTTGAATCAACAATCTGCTTCCCAGATACTGATGCAAGGTATATCACTTCATATCATCCCAACTGACAAACATCCCCCTTCTTCCTTTTCTCTCCAAATACAAAAACCAAAAGGAGGTGCAATATGGTTTAGAAAGAAAAATTAGAAGCTTGTTATTACAAAGCTCACATGTATTAGATGAACGCTGGCACCAAATATGTAAACCCCACCTGAAATACCACACTTTATTAAAAGCAGAAACAGCCAATGATTGGCAAGTTAGCTAAATCAATCTGAGATGTGAAAATCTTAGTAGATGAGAACTTATGTTTCATCTCGATTCTTGATTTCTACTATAAATATATTGTCTTAGCTTACTGTCCTTCCAGCAGTTTCAGCACCGAATAGGACATCAAATATGTCCTAGAATTTTCGGTGAATAAACAGTTAGGCCATATCTTGCTAACCTACATGGCCCCCATCTATCTTAATTTAACAATTCAGAGCAGCTTAAGAAGTGGAATATGTTTTTTTTAATTTTTTATTCACGATTAGAAGCCTGAACTTGCGGTTTCAAACAGAATTCCAATGACCCTTATAAACTTTGAAGTAAAATAATAGTTGAATTGTAATTATAGAGAAAAAAACAGAATGTATATGTATGTGCAAGAATTAAGTATGAGATGTACATATTGAAATAATATTTCATCACAAACTTATCTAAAGCAGAAACAAGTAGAGCTGAAAGCATAAACAAGTTCAATTATCAGAGTTTTCCTCAACAGAAGACTGATTGGAAAAAAAAAATCACTAAAAAATGTGCCTGGAGTACAACAATTGAGCTTTAAACTCTAAAACATCATACCTTTCAAGGTTCAAAGACCTCTGACCATGCCTTAGAAGCCATAAGGATTTCACTTTCATGTCCTGGCTACCCACAAAGATGCAATGTGACTTCTTTAGTGGGTAGGACACTACTAGAAATTCAACAAAATATGAAGTAAAAGCATTTTGATAGCAGAAACATATAATAAACACAAAAGTTTCTGTGAAATAATTAACATCAGTTTACAAATCAATCAGCAACATTAGCATACAAATCAATCAGCAAAAACCAGGGGCAAGAGCCTTCAATAGAACATTTGTGTGATGGTCAAGATGATCATTATATAGCTTCAACCCAAAATATTTACACCATAAATGCACCAAAACAAGTTGGTAACGGATCCATCCAACAGGGATGTTACTAGGAACCCTATAATTTTTACAAAAAGACAGAGAAGCAGAACTATGAAGCTTCAGCATACTTACTGGAACCCTTACCATATGAAGCCGACAATATAACTGAAATAGTCATCAAACAATGTGAGTAAATGATATGTTCTCTGTGTTGATGCTCAATTTCATGGGCATTGGTGGGCTGGTAGCTAAAATGTTTTTGCTAAAAAAGTAAGATGTTGGTCATTTTGAAGCAAAAAACAAGCTGCAGATATGTTGCTATTATTTTGTCAAAGAAATATGCACATCCACTTGAAATGATGACCAAAAGGAAACCAGTTTTGCTGTCTTCATCCATAAATCCGCAAGTCTATTTGCAGGTCCATTCAAAAAAACAGAAACATATACTTGCTAATAAGAAGCACAAGTGTGTTTTTAAAAATACTCTTCCATTAACATTTGGATCTCATCTGGACAACACAGTGTTGGGAATGTATGGCATTAAACAAAAATTGCATCAAAGCAGATGTAGAGCAATTTAAGGAAGCAAAACTAGTAAGAAACACCAGTCTACTAAGGTATATCTTTTACATTCCAACAAAAAAAAAACCCTTTTGCCTTCACACACAAACATTATTCTGCAGCTTCATCTTCTATGTTCTTTACATCAATTTGGACATCAGGTAAGGTCGATAAATCGATACGTGCATCCCTTTCTTCATCAATGACCATTCTATGCGAAGAACCAGCTGAGTCTCCCTCAACTGCATCTCCATTTTCATTGACAGCAAGAGAAACAGTTGAGAGTTCCTCCAAGTTATCTTGCCCAATGTTTGTGTTGGACTTCTTAGGTTGTTCCTCCACCACACTTTTCAAGTTGGAGTTATCCTCTTCTGGACTTCCCAATCCAGTTGTTATATTTTGATCATCATTTGAGCTTCTTATAAGAGTTCCATTCTCGAGCAACAGAGTGTGAGTTTTTCCTTCAGCTGCATTGTCAGCAACGTCTATTGGTGAATCAGTTTGAAGCTTCACTTGATGGTAAGATGCACTTTCTATCGTAGAGTTGGCCTGCAGCCTTGTTTGATTGTCAGCAGAAGAAAGCTCTTGCACAATTCTTTCAGCAGCAGCAGCAGCACTATTTATGGTGAGGCTATTATTCTGAATGGTATCATTGCTTATGGCAACTACAAGAGCAACACTCATATTATTATGGTCGTTGAGACCATCATCCTTTCTGCTAGTAGTATGTATTGTCTCTACTTCCATTTCATCATTCTTCAGTTGCTCCTCGTCCACACTGTCATTTTTATCTTCTGTTCCAGTCACTTGGTTTTCTCGATGCACAGCACTGGAAGCATCATCTCTTTTATAACTTTCTTCATGAGCCTCCTGGGAAGAACTTTCCTCATGCTCTCGGCCATCCAGGAACTCTGCTTCATCAACTTGGTCTTCCTTGTTTTCTTCATTCATGGAATCTTCCCCATCCTCAGTTTCCTCATCTCCTCTCTCTTGATCATCCTGCTCATCGACTTGCTCATTATCTTCCTCATCGATCCCATCATCTCCAACCCCTTTTGCTTCTTCATCCTCCATCACTCGTTGAGCGTCCCGATCTTCATCCTCTTCAATTTCATCATTTTCTTCTTCCTTGTTATGGATCTTATCCCCAGAGATCATCATCTTGTCGCGAGGGAGGTCCTTCCTACCAAGGTCTATAAAACCCGGCTGGCTGTCCTCTACATTGTTCAAAATCCTCGGATTCTGTTCATCCAGTGCCTTTTTCTTGTCATAAGAATGCTTAAGCTGATAAAGCAACCAGAAGCAGACAGCAGCCAAGAGGCAAATCTGAAGAACATTTGTCAATCTTAAACCTTTGTTCCTCTGGTTCCTACTAGATGCCTGCCTCATCATGATGACTATCTCCAAAGACAGCTCCTTGAAATCGTACAGGTTGTCCAATTTCAGGATTGCCCAAACCACAAAGAGATATATATACTATAGTACCTGAGGACACCCCACTGTATCTGCACCTAGATAACCCAAAGAAAAATCAAGAAAATAAAAATCAACTAGGTCAATATTTCTGCTGCGTCTCGAGCTGATTAATATAGATGAGCATAAAAAATCGACGACTCCGTCAACATGATGCGGGTAATTTTGGGAAACCCCTAACAAGAGCAAGAAACATGACTCCTTTATTTCGCTTACAAAAGGAATACCCTAATCGCTCAGAGAATGACCTGTGGTTCACTTCAAAAGGCAAAATAAAAGGGAAAATAAACCAAGATTCCAGGAGACAAAAGAACAACAGAAGGGAAAATAAGTAGAAGCCCATCCCTCTTTCACGAGCATCCACCACCTCAAAATCCAATCCCAAACACAGTTTCATACATTAAGAAGAGGAGGGGGGAAAGGCTTCTTTTCCGTCTGCAAAAACAAATTTGCTCTCCCAAAATTCCAAGAAGAAGCTACCAAGAATGATGTGTGAACAAAAAGGAACAAATCAACAGAGGAAGCATCTCGATCAAGGCTGCAGTAAAATCTGAGAAGCAGATGAGATTGGAAGCTACCTTACCCGGAGGGGGATGCTCCTTTTCCCTTACTGTGGTTGCTTCGCGGATGCAGGGAGCGAGAGAGGCATGGTGAAGGGCGGAGGAGGGAGGAAGGAGGGCGGTCTTCTATCAGCACACATGGACACAGAGAGAGGGAGAGAAGACATCGTCGGACTAAAACTATTCCGCGTTCAAACACATTGCCATCGAATCAGACCCGATCGCTACTTATAAAGAAGAGTGGGGTCCACATGGGACCCTTTTTCAGCTTCCGGTTATAATATAGGAAGTTTCTAGATTTTGTATATGGAAAAGAAAATCTGATGCATTTTATTTTAATACAAAATACAAATTAATAAATCTGATATGAGAGTAAAAAAAAAAATCATGTATTAAGATCAAATTTTAAAAATAATAAATTTTATTTTAAGAATATATAAAAATAAAAATAAATTAAATTATGTCTCATTATCAATTAATATTGATTAAAAATTATAAGAATTTTGCGTCTGGACTCGCTGTTGGCTTTAGACCAGATCATGTGTAGGTGACATTGCCACTCACAACATGAGTTGGGTGAATTGGCACTTGAAGAAATATAAATGGATGATGAGGTGATCCAAGTGGATTGGGTTAAAAGTGGAGACCATCAGCCAAACATTTTGTCAAGCTCTGTTACCAAAGCAGAGAGAAACTATATTATATGGATTGCGTACCCCTAATTCCACAGTATAAAGAAGCATTGCACCACTGCAGCACAGGCAAGAGAAGAAGAAAAAGAAAACACACAAGACTCGTCTCAGGCGCCCACCACTTCACTACTCTGTCATCACCATCACACAAGTTTGCTTTAGTTTCTGGCAAGAAAAGGATCATCCCACCCAATGTATACAACTAGTGTATGAAATCATAGTTACCCACATCGCATCATAAACCAGAGAAAACATTAGAGGTAAGACTTCATCATCAACATCAAGAGACAGCAAGCAAACAAAGGAGCTCAAATGCAGGAGCACTTACAGTTTTATACTCGATTGATCTTGCTTTTCCACTGCATTCACGCAAAGGGACATCACAACAGGACACAAGATCATGGCACAGGCTGCAGGTTACTCTCTCTCTCTCTCTCTCTCTCTCTCTCTCTCTCTCTCGCGCTCTCTAATGTACTACTAGACTTCTAGCATAAAAAAACACATCTAGAAGACTCAATAAATGTAAGCAGAGCCGCAGCAGCAGATGAGAAACAAAACACACAAGTGCTTGGGAAACACTTCCCGCTTGTACAAAGAGAGGAAGAAATAAGGAGATGATGGCTATGTTGGGGACCTGTCAACGCGACGAGTCTGGCGCGCTCAGCTCCTTCCGGAGATTGTGGGAGAAGAGGCGGCAGGCGTCCATGCTCAGGTCGACGGCGGCACCGAGCGCCACGAAGGCGGCGGCGTCCTCGCTGCATCCCACGTGCTGCACGCCTACCTCCACCGTCGGGCGTCCGCTCCGCCTCTCGCCGGAAACCGTCGAGGACATCACGAACCCGCGGTAGCTCGAGCAGGGCCACAGCGCGTAGCCCAAGTCGCCGCCAACCCTGGGGCTGCACCCCGGCGAGACCGACCGGCTGACGGGGGTGCCGGATACTTCGATTAGGTCGATGGTAAACTGGCCGCCCTTGGCTGCGCTGAGGGTGGACTCGGCGAGGGTGACGCCGGCACCCATGGCGGCCTCGGGGAGGAGTTCGAAACGGTAACCGAGGCCATCACCGGAGCCGGCGCCGCCGCGCTCGCGCCAGGCCTCGAGGCGCCCCCACGGCTTCCATGTGCCTTCCCCGGGCCGGAGCACCAGCCATGCGCCGGGATTGGAGCGGCTCACCCGGTCGGTACCAGAGGAGGGGACGAAGGGGGTCACCATGGAGGCAAGGGCCACCGGCGATCCGGAGAGATCATGGACCGTCACCGACCACCCCTTCCGCTCTTTCACCGGCCGCTCCCGCTCCGATCCGAACGATGTAAGCCAACTCCTCGAGTTCCCTGGCTCCGAAAGCACCGATCTGCAACAGACAAAAAAAAAGCTCAATTTTTTGTTCTCCGATCATATGGAATACGTTCCATCAATCGAACAAATACCCATCTTTCTCCTAAAATTACAAAGATTTGGTTCAAAATCATCAAGGATAGGAAGAATATAACAGATCAAATGCTAATTATCCTCCAAATGGTAATGCACCAAGAATAGAACTAAATTCCAGCGCTGACGAAGAAACACTGGGAAAAAGTCAAGGGGATAAGAATAGAAGGGGGCTGAGGACAAACCTAGTGCTCAATTTGCCGTCGCCGGCAATGCGGCAGCTGAACTTGCAAGTGAATACTGGCTGTCTCATATTGCCCTGCACCTGGAACACCTGAGGGCTGCACTCCGGTTCACCGTCGAACTCGAACACGAACCGAGGATCCTGCTCTGCCTTCACCGTCAGATACAAGTGCGCCTCCGAGGACGATGGCGAGGAAGAGGTGCCTTTCGCAAGCCTGAATTTATTCTTGCCAAGGGAGACCCATCCGCTATGGAACGCCACAGGCTTGCCCGCTCCGCTCTCCGCCAAGGCCCCCTTCAGGTCCAGCGGCATCGTGACCTTACCCAGGAGCCGCCCAGAGCTCACCCCACATGTTCTGCCCCTCCTGCCGGTGTAAACGGAGACCTTAAGCCTGGCGCAGCCGCCATGGGAGGCGAAGAAGGACGGCTTGCCCGCGATCCGGGCGAGGTCGTCCTTGGAAAGGTGGAACCGGGCGGCGACGGAGGCATCCGAGGTGGGGGTGGCGGGGGGTTCGTCGTGGGGGACGAGGGGGACGGCGAGGGTCTGGCGGGGAAACTTGTCGAGGCGGATCTTGGCGAAGCAAGGGGCGGCGGAAGGGTGGACGCCGGCCCCGGCGGGCGGCGCTGCCACAGCTACCTTCAACGCCAGGTTACCGACGACGACCCGAACGAACGGGCACGGATCCATCTGACACTAATCCAACCCGATCTTGATCCTCCTCTCGGTAATGTCGCCGTGTATGGGAGTGGAAAGACGAGGTTAAAGAGGAGAGGGAGAGGAGGGGTGGCGGTGATGAGGGGGGATGGACTCGGAAGCAGGAAAGCTTAAAAGGCAAGGTGTGAGAGAAAGAACAGACGACAGGCTGGCGAAATGGTTTCCATGGCAGATAGTACGGTACTGGGCAACAAAAAGAACTGATTTTTATCATAAAAATAGGATAATTGAAAAGAAAAAAAAATTATTATTATTTTTATTAATGTTAATACCTTTTTCAGAAAAAGAAAAAAAATTACCTTCTCACTTGTTAAAAGAGTTATTATTATTATTATTTTTGGCGATACATTGGTGCGATGGACACTTGGGTGGAGAATAACTAGATTTTTTAAAAAAATAAATAAAAAAAAAGAAATTGGAGGACAGCTGTGGACAGGTTGTCCTCGGAACTGAGACAATTTGGAATCCGAAGTCGACGCCGTCGTGGCCTCCCCCCTCACGCCGCTTGTGTACTAATTGGAGTAGTGGTTCTCATCCCCGCCGGCCTTGATTTAGACCTTAACAACAGCTTCAACAACGACACGTCTCTCACCCTCAGCGACCCGCGCCCGGAATCCGATCTGCTGTCTCAGCTCCGTCAGGGTTCCCCAGGAGCCAGCACAAGTGTCGTGGGCCCCACATGAATTCGAATCCTGCTGAGAGTGGACCCGCCTTGCAGATTGGATCTGCGAGCGAGTCGGATCGGGTCATCGGCGCGGGTCGAGGAGGCTCCGATTGGGTTAGTCGTGCGGTGTAGAACGTAGCGGATTCGGGTGGCGGGGCCAAATGGAGCCTACCCGATTCGATCCGCGTGGGAACAAGGCACGACGGGACCCACGGGTGGCCGGGCACATGCGCATTCGATGCGGATGCGCTTTTTCGCGTACGGCCCCGTACATCGACAACAAATGACGACTTTTATCGCCCACAGAGACGATGAGCACGAATCATAAAGCGGCGCAAGTCCATGATCGAACTCCGTTGATCGGTACAGTCGATAACTCCTCCTCCTTTATAACTACCGATTACTGTCTTCTTTAATGTAAATAGTAACAGTGCCATAGCTATACAAACAGTCGAGCTTATTACTACTATTTATGGTATTTCAGTATAATAATCTAAACTGTTTCCATTTAATAATATGTCGGTATACGTACACATATTCTCAGTTACAAACCAAGTGGGTTTATTATTATTATTATTATTATCTTTTTGCTTTCTTTTTTCGGTGGTGGTCAGTCCATAATGAGTCGGTCAATATTTTTGGACAAAAAACTTTCATTAAATCTCAATTTTTTCTTAAATTAAATCAATTCGTATCGATGAACTGATTCGCGTCAACACAAAGACGAGTAGAAGAAGGGTAGATGAACAATAATGAAAGAATAATATATGAGAATATGTAATAATAATAATAATAATAATAATAATAATAATAAAGTGTGGCGATAAAAAAAGAAAGAATATGAGAAGATCAAATCCAGTTTACTGTTTCAATTTGATAAAAAAAATCTAAAAGATTGATGTATTTGAAAATCAATTAGTGGAGATTTTTCTAGATACATTGCCCAAATATTTTCTTAATACTTTTATGCAAAAATAATAATTTTTATTTTTTTGGATAAAAATTTTATGAAAATATTTTATTAATAATTTATAAGGGTAGGTATTAGGGCACGCTAATCTTCTCAAACCATTATCTTTAAGCAACAAGCGTAATGAAACAAAATAGATCAATGCATGCATTTCATTTTGTTGTAATAATTGAGCCTGATTGGTAGGTGCCGTCAATCGGGCAGGAAATGGATCGATTTGGGCCTCTTTTGATTCAACATAAATGATCCATAAGGGATTAGGACCTTATAAAATTTTGATTTCTTTTTGTGGGGGTTGATTCGATGATCATTTTTGAGGTTTCAGCATTAATTCATACTCTGGATGTTGAATCGGAGCTAATCGATGTCCATCAAGTAGTGAAAATGAGTTCGAGTTAGATATTCTATAAGATTGCGTTAGAGGCTTACTCAACAAAACCTGCTTAAGTTAATTTAGATACAGAGAATTCATCCGACTGTCTAATATGTATAAACACAATTATGTTCATAGAGAATGTACTTGGAGTATTTTATATTATAGTTTTGGATCAAGGTCATGATTAAATGTCCGAAATAACTACGTACTTCGTCTAACTATAAATGAGATCATGGGATTATGCGTTAAATCTGAGAATCATAAAGTAATTAAGTTATCAATGATTTATCTACGAGGGGTTGGCAATCCTTCGAGTGGCTTCAACCCCATATCAATTGGCTTTCCGACACCAAATTAACTCTAATTTCTTAATCAATTAAATACATCTAATTAATAAATTACGTCAAGCAATCGCACATAGTTCAAGGTTATTACCATTTTACCAACCAACTTAGTCTAAATTAATCAAAGTTAACTGTTGATGAACTTCGTGACGGATGGGCTAGCACGACTTGGCCCACGGATCGATGTTGGAAGTTCACGATCGAGGAGGAAGTGCCAAAATCGACTATATTAAGATGTCAGGATGCTGATGTCGTCTAGGGAAAGATGTCATCTAGGGAAAGGCATCTCTCGGTCGGGACCGAGCTAACACCGTCTTCCGGAGGTGGTCGAACTCCTGCACAAAAGGCCCTCGTCGGGGGATTTTCGACTTTGGCCCCTGGAGGATTAAGTTAGTAGTTGCCTTTTTTTGCTCCCCTGGCTAGATGCTGGTCAGGGGCTTTTATACTACTGTGCGAGGATCAATTGTATATGAATTTAACACAATGATTGATCCTCAAGTGGCGAGGCAGTATCGTCGTATGATCGTCGCTTGGAACGATGTCATACGATGTTGTAAGGAACTACTCCGTCATGCTAATTTGGTATGAGTGTGATGCGCCGCGAGTTATGATATAGATTTCGTCGACAATTGTTTGAGACAGATACGACATCAAACAACTAACCTTTTATATATATATATATATATAAAAAATTGAATGTGATGATTCGTTATAACATGGTAATGAATTAATATGTACATTAAAATTATTTTCGACGTCAAAGAGATTAGTATGTAGATGAATGGACACTTGGAGGTACCATTTAACTTGTTTTGTCCATGTGTTCAACGAGATTATTATGCAATTTGCTCAATGGATAATTTATCAATCAGTATATTTTATTTTATGTTATCGAGTGAAGTCCAATTGTTTTCTTTGAAAAAAAAAAAGAAAGAAAGTTGAGACGTCTCTCTGCTACAGGCATTTATTAATTTGTCAGGAAAAAAGTCAATGGGAACAGTGTGAGTCACCAAAGTAGTCTGACAGTGAGACAAGGAAGAGGACACTTCACATGGCCTGTGTCCTGTTGCCATTGACAGCACCTCTGTCGTGGCATGTGCATGGGGTTGGATCAAACCGGGGATCTCGAGGGGTCGCAGCAGCAGCTCATCATCATCATCATTGCGGTGCCTGGGAAAAGCTGTAGACTTGGAGTAAAAGTTTGTTTCTCATTTACATTCAACTATAAATCGAGTATCAGAGCCAATCCATATGGACGGTGAAGTCAAGACAGTTTAAACCTCATACTGGCATCAATGGAATCCATTGCCGCGGAGTCGAAACACTGGTTCATCAGGGTGTGATCATTAGCCCGCATTGTTTTGACAACAGGTGTGGGTGACACTTGCAAGCGTGGAGGTCGTTGGTCAACCCTGGGGCAGAAACGATGGCCTCTCCTGCCGGTGCACGGCTTCACCGATCGTGTCTCACTTGTGGCCACGAGAGAAGAGATGATGAAGTGGTGGTGGGCTTTCTTTTCTGATGATGAACACAGGCTGACAGGAACTCGCTACCGCTCCATGAGTCAGTAACGAAAAGCTGCCGTCTGCTGTTACTATGGAGAAATCAAATCTACCCACTGATTACTGCTCTCATGGGAGGCAGCAGCAGGCACAGCAGCACATCATCATGGTCAAAATAAAGAGTTTTATTTACTGTCTGGTAGATGCAGGAAGAATCCAATGTCCACAAGTATCTTATCTGAGTTGTGATTGCTGCCAAACTATGGACACTTGCTATAATATAATTCTATAGCGATGACAAGGCTCAACAGAGGTCAATTCACTTTTGCAGGCAACTCTCCTGTCCGAAACCTTCTGAATGCAAACTTTTATTTCTTTTCAACAAAAACAAGCTGCATATCCCAAT
Source organism: Musa acuminata AAA Group (assembly GCF_036884655.1). Classification (NCBI taxonomy): domain Eukaryota; kingdom Viridiplantae; phylum Streptophyta; class Magnoliopsida; order Zingiberales; family Musaceae; genus Musa; species Musa acuminata. The sequence goes on from NC_088344.1 coordinate 642,053, forward strand.
TATTTGGGTTGGCATGAAATGGATCTTCCCTGCCAAATCTGTAGGACACAGATATTAAGTTACAATTAAGAGAGATTGTTTGGTTTCTATGTCTCAGTGAATCTCCATCATCCATTTCAGGTGAGAGAGCTCTCCAAGTACTTGTAATGGATGGGGGATTCATTCACCATTAGATAGATAGATAGATAGATCTCCAGGGTCTTCAGCTATAAGAGGGCAGCACCTAATCCTTGAGATTGAGCTCAGAACAGAGGAGGAGGATCCCAATCCAAACCTGGAAAACATGACCAAGCATCTGGAAAACATCAACCGGACACCCAGTACAAGGGTTTCGCTGTCCTTGTTTCAGCCTGTCAAATCAGATAGCAACAGGCGAGCCGATGATGGTATCTTTGGTTCTACTGGATTGCTTTTATGGCCCTGCAGAGAAGAGGACTCGAGCACATTTAATTCAAAATTTCATGTCTGGGGAATCTCTTCTCTCTCCAGTAACTGCACTCTCTCCTTTGCTGACTACCTCATTCAAGTTTCACTGGTGGAGTTCAGACAGTGAGCGGCAAGCAGGAAAGTAACACGACAACATTGGATCATATACAAGGCAAAATAACTCACCAATTCAGCTGTACATGCATTGCAACAACCTAAATAACCTTTCTTATAGCTACAGATCAAGCAATTGAAAGCCAAGGAAACGAGACTCGTGAAGCAAACCTCAAACTTCTGGTGCATTACATGCTAAGGAGATCTGATGGGAGTGAATCTGAAGCTGGTTGCTGTTGCTGCTCTCTAGTTTCGTGGATGATATATCGCGGCGCCGATACATCACCTCTGGGAGTGGGAGTGTCTCCTCCCTGCTTTGGTGGTGGTTTTGGGAGCTCCGTTAGGATTTGAACAACTTCCCTCATCGTAGGCCGCTCGACGCTGTGCTCCTCCACGCAGAGCATTGCGACACAAAACACATGCATCACCTCGTGGAGGGGAACCGTCGGAAGCCTCGGGTCCAAGATCTTGGTCACCTCTCCCTTCTTCAAGCCTGTCACCTCTCTAACCCATTGAACAATGTCAACCCCATCGCCAAATTCACCAACGGGCTTCCTCCCCGTAACCAGTTCCAGAAGCACCACTCCGAAGCTGTAAACATCGCTCTTCTCATCCACCTTAAGGGTGTAAGCATACTCTGTGTGCCAAAGTGTGACATAAAGAATAATTACCATTAACGTAGATGTAGGAGACTGCAAATTGAGCTGAAATATCTCATTGTCAGCAACTCATTTCTTGGATGCCAACTCCGTTCTACTAAGACAACGGAGGCCAAGTAGCACAATAGAAGGAACGGAACTACGACAGGAAAAGGTGGTAGAAAAGAGAATTCATTGCAAGTTATTCCTTATGTTTAATATCTAAGCGGTTCCATGAACTCTGTAGAAGTAGTCTTATGAGGCAGAGAGTTTGAAGCGTGACAAAGCTTTAACCAGAAAACTACTGTAGGAAAGATTGGAAAGCCACAAACAAGTTTATCTGTTGTCAATTATAGATCACAATAAATTTTACCAGGAAAAGAAATCTTAGCTCGATAAAAAAAATATAAAAGCAATCTATTGATCATTAGATCAGAGAAAGGAAGATCACCTGGAGCTATGTAACCATAAGAACCGGCAATAGCAGACATGCATTCGGAGGTGCCCGAGTCCTGCAAGAACCTGGCCAGTCCAAAATCAGCCACATGAGCTTCAAAGTTGGAATCCAAGAGAATATTGTTGGACTTGACATCCCGGTGGAGGATCAATGGCGAGCAATCATGATGGAGGTAGCAGAGACCCTTGGCTGCCTCCACCGCAATCTTATACCTTGTGTCCCAATGCAAATGCCCACCCTTCTTCCCATGGAGAACCTCCCCAAGGCTCCCATTAGGCATGTACTCATAGACCAGGAAATTGGTCTCGTGGTTCGAGCAAAAGCCCAGCAGCCTTACAATGTTCCGGTGACGGATCCTCCCCAGAGTCTGTATCTCCGCATTGAACCCATGGTCGTGCGACAATCCTCCTCGACTCATCGCAGGGAGCCTCTTCACCGCAACCTGTTCACCATTGGGCATGACACCCTTGTAAACTATCCCAGCCCCTCCTTTGCCTATGATGTTTTCCTCCTTCAAACAGTTCAACACATCATCGCAAGTGAATTCAAGCCGCTGGAACGCGGTGAGCTTCCACGCACGAGCCTCGCTCGCTTTCTTCAAAGATCGGGCCTTGAAGAGGGCGGCGATGGCAAAAGCAGCAGAACAGAGAAGAAGGCCAATGACAAGCAGAAGCTTGGAGGAGGCTGAGAGGGAGCCTTTGGCGCCAGTCGAATGTCCTGCATTGGAGATGCCAGGTCGGCATAGCCCGAGATAAGCGCCACAGAGGTCCGGGTTGCCGACGAAGGAAGTGGCGTTGAAGTAGCTAAACTGGCCGGTGCCTGGGACGACGCCGGAGAGGTTGTTGTAAGAGAAGTCCACCTGCGTCAGGCTCTGCATTGTGGAGATGGCCGCCGGGATTTGGCCCTCGAGATGATTCCTCGACAGATTGAGGTAATTCAAGATGCGCATCGCCGCAATCTCTTCGGGAATGTCGCCAGACAGTTCGTTCCTGCTAAGATCGACAAAAGTCAGCAGCTTGCACTTGCTGATCTCGGGAGCGATTGGGCCGGCAAACCGGTTGCCACTGAAGTCCAGCTTCGAGAGCTGCTGCAACCTCCCGACCTCCGGTGGGATACCGCCGGTGAACGAGTTCTGGTTCAGCAGCAGCTTCTGAAGGCCGAAAAAGTTGGCGATGGACGGCGGCAGAGGGCTGGTGAGCCGGTTGTTGGACAGACAAATCTGCCCAAGATTTGGAGATATTGGGGAACGCCCAGTATCCGGGAAGCCGCCGGTGAGGAGATTGTCCTGGAGCTCAACCTGAGACAGATTGGGCAAGCTAAAGAGGCCTCTCGGAATGCTTCCGTTGAGGTAGTTCTCCGCCATTCTGATGCGGCTCAAGGATTTGCAGCGGCCAAGGGACTCCGGTATCGGGCCGAAGAGGAAGTTCCCCAGCGCGATCAAAGTTTGGAGCTTGTTGCCGTAGCAGAGATCCGGGGGAAGCGATCCGGTGAGCTTGTTCGACGAAAGGTCTAGGGACTGAAGGCGGCCGTTCTTGCCGAGCCGGCGAGGGACACTCCCGGTGAAGTTGTTCTCCCATAGCTGGAGCACCTCGAGCTCGGGGAGATCGCCGACGAACTCCGGGATGGCGCCGAAGAGCTTGTTGCGGAAGAGGTTGAGAAGGGTGAGGTTTCCGAGGTCAGCAAAGCTCGGCGGGATCTCTCCGGTGAGGGCATTGTTAGAGAGGTCCATCGACTTGAGGCTCCTGAGGCGGCCGAGCTCCAGCGGGATCTCGCCGACGAGGCCGTTCACCTGGAGGAAGAGGGAGTCGAGGATCCGGAGGTTTCCGATCTCGGGCGGGATGCGGCCGGAGAGGCCGCAGTTGGCGACGTCCAGGCGCAGCAGGGTGGACAGGTTGCCGATCTCCGGCGGAAGACCGCCCTCGTAGCTGTTGTAGTAGCCGATGTACAACTCACGGAGCGAGGAGAGGTTGCCGATCTCCGGCGGGATTGGTCCGCCGAGCTCGTTGCCGGAGACGGCGAGGTACTCGAGGAACTGCCAGCGGCCGTACTCCGAGGGGATGGAGCCGGAGAAGAAGTTGCCACCGAGGTGAAGGTGGCGGAGCTGGTGAAGCGCCGCCACCTCGCGGGGGAGGGGCCCGGTGAGATTGTTGTTGTAGAGGTCGAGGACACGGAGATCAGCGAGGCCGGCGAGGGCGGGGGGGAAGGAGCCATCGAAGAGGTTGTTGGAGAGGTTGAGGTGGCGGAGGACGGTGAGGAGGGCCAGAGCCGGGGGGATGGGGCCGGAGAGGGAGTTTTCGGCGGCCGAGAGGCGGAGGAGGGAGCGGAGGCTGCCGAAGGCGGGGGAGAGGGGACCGGAGAGGTTGCGCCCGGAGAGGTCGAGCTCCACGACAGCGGCGCGGTCGCAGGTGACGCCGGACCAGGCGCAGTGGTCGGTGGCGGGGTCCCAGGCGGTAAGGGCGGCGCCGGGGTCGGAGAGTTGGGACTTGATGGAGAGTAGGGCATGGTGCTCCTCGGCGTAGACGGCACCGGCGGCCGCCGCCGCCGCGGATGGGCGGAAGAGGAAGACGAAGAGGAGGTGGGAGAGCAGTAATAGCATCTCTGTGTGGTCGTGAAACTACTACAGCTGACTCTCTGAGTGGCGCGTGAACTAATTTGGCTCTTCTTCTTCGTCTCACACTCGAACACTCACTCGGTCTTCGAGAGAGAGAGAAAGACGATGTGGGCGTACACCACCGACCTTCACATTTACACACACACACACATGCGTTGAGTTTGAAATATCAAAATCGACGCATAGTACTGTCGACTGTCGATGCCAGCCGTTTTCATTTATGAAACGTCTATTTTTCTAAAAGAAAAGTCCAAAATTTTAATTATTTGTATTAAAAAAAATCAGCCAGACAGAATTTTAAATCCTCGATCTTTAATAAATAAATTTATTATATCATTAATATTTTCAGATAAAAAAAATTATGAAATAAAAATTCAAATCCTAAGGCTTTAACAAGTAAATTTAGCAAATTAGATCTTGAATCATCAATCTTCCTCAAATGACTATATATATATATATAAAAATATTTTTTAATTTTTCTCAAGGTATCCTCATTTTTATTTTTATCAAATAATATCTTTCAATTTAAGAAATACCCGAACATTCCCTAAAAAAATTATTCCATATCACCTTGTTCTCATCATCTCATAGCTTTCGCTATTCACCATTCCTCGTCCATCATCATGAGAGAGGAGAAAAAAAAAAAAAAACATATGATAAGAATAAAGAGGGAAGGAGGAAGGTGGATTTAATGGAATGCTATAATATCGCAAAGGTAAATCTATCGATCACGAAGAAATGAACACAAATGTGAGATGATGAATAGTATGGTTATGGGGATAGCAGTGCAATAGTATTATAGATGGGGGACTTTCATGAACTCACTGATCCCTTGCTCTCATACAGAGGGGGCACATAGTCATGAAAAGAGTTGAGAAGATGGAGAGCATAGAGACAAACTCCAAGCATCGAGATAAAGCTAAAGGATAGATGCCAAAGAACTTTGCAAAACCGATATCGATGAGCTTCTCATTAAGATAACCGAAATGAGAGACTTCAGGTCGATGTAGGAATGCTCAACCAAGAACATTGTAAATAATATGTGGTGCTATTTCTTTTCTACTTATAGGAGTTGGCGACAAAAATGATATAAAAGATTGTATAATCCCATAGGTGACCAAAACTATCAAATAATTAATCAAGATTGAGGTGAAATTTTACTTTCTTCAAGTAAAACTTATTATATTCTAGAAGTTTAATGGCAAAAAGGAGCCGAATTGTAGTATCTAATTCAATGCAATGAGTACAAACACTTCGAGTACTTCATAAATATGAGCAAAGAGTAAGTAAAGACTAATAATCAGCTTGATGTATGAAGTACAATCCTTGAGGAGGTGGGCGAAGTCAAATAACATTTACTTTCTCAACCCTTAAAGAGAATGAATAAAATTGAGCATTCCTCGGTTCTCTTATTTATCCAATGGAGAAGTTTTAAACATGTTCAAAGGTTATTCGAAGAAACTTAGTGGAAAATAATAGTTGTTACATCCTTACGAATGGTTATTGATTCTACCGAGAGTAGATTGTGTATTTTATTTTCCAACTTAATGTCAATCAAAAGTAGAAATAATACAAACCTACTTGGAGTCGACAATTAAGTAGAAGAGAAATCGATTGGTAACTTTTTCATAAAAAGACCTTAGAACTTCAAAGTCTATGAGTTGATGCCTGTTAAACTCTAATAGGTATCCACTCAGTTCAAGCAGCGCAAGACATTTGAGAGATTGACATACAACAATGGTCTTTTTTCTTCATAAGAGATTTGTAAAAACCAACAAAGATTAACACAACTTGATCGACCCCACATTAAATTCAAAGTTATTTGTGAGGTGAAGTAGCATCGGTGAACAAAGTTTGACTATTCAACTATTACGACTGAGAGCAGTTGAGAGCCAAGAAGCATATTGCAACCGGAGTAGAAGATTGAATATTTAACAAAGGTGAGAAGATGTAGCATCCGTAAAGGCTTCGACTAAGATGTCGAAAAAATAAGTGAGGGAGAATGTCATAGATAAATCTATACAAAGAGTATTCGATGTAATGTTTACGTATATTTGTGTCTTTCAATTTTGCTCATTCCTTACACAACATGTAGAGGACTTGTAGTAGGCTTAGTAATCCTATTTTGGTTAGATTTTGTGATCGTCATAGTCTTGTAAATACATTATATACAGTCATCGCGTAGAGATAAAACTGCCCAAAAATAAGCCATTTTGGCAACCATTTGAGGGATTTTCTAATACCACAAAGTAGTGTCGAATGTCAACCAACATAACACCCATGAGCTACCCATATGACATATGATTGCATGAGACTTTGGGATAATGTCTAGGGTTGGTTTACTATCTTATTCTACGACAGTGTTATATGAGTACTTGTCGAGATTTTTAGTTCTAGTAGATCACTTTGGACCCTTATTAACGTGACAGTTCAGAACTTATAAAGTTTATATTTGTGATTTATATTATCTATCAAGTATTTGTTGAAATATCTACGAGATTTCGAGTTAATCAATTTCTCTAATATGTCTTATTTTTTGTAAGTTCTTAAGGGATTATAAGAGGTTTCGGAGAGACTGACCTCTTACGAATGAATATACAAGGGTATTATACGAGTTAGACAAAGCAAAACAAGTTCATGACACCTTAGTAAAATATAAACCAGAGGGGTCATCCAATAAAACCCTATTATTAGGGATTTTTTTTGTTTTTGAGTAAACTGGGATAAAATTATTATCTCTTACTATCAAAAATTGCACAACTAAAACTGATCAAATTTATGATTAGAGACGAGATGTCTGAAGAAGAAGAAGAAGAAAGCTGACAGAAAGGAATAGAAAATGTGATCCGCAAACATACAAATTCCTACAGGTTTGGATTCCATCAAATCAGGCACCAAACACTACCATTTGCCATACACAACCAGTAGAGACAGCAAAGTTCTCGTGGAAGAATCTTACAAAAGTCATCTTTTGCTAAATGGGAGAAAGGATGAGGAGAGTGACTCGATCGAAGTAGGAGTTGCAGCAAAGAGCAAGCAGTAATGGAGATTCTTGGAGGAATGGCCTAAAGCTCTTCATGTTATATATATATATATATATATATATATATATATATATATATATACAAAGCCACCCATGGATAGTGTAAAGGGAGAGCATTACAAACTGCTGAGATACAATATTGTCTATATAATAAGCCACCCATGCATAGTTTCTTCACGCATGAACAAGCTAGCTCAAAGCAGATCCCAGCTTCCTCACAAGATCCTTCACCGTCATTGAGAATTCCTCTTCTATCTGTGCAACAAGAAAAGAAAATTGCATTCATTCTCTTTCACATTGAGGTCAGCGATATTAGATCGAACATGAGTTGCTCACAAGCTCATATACATGAGAAAACCAGGAAAGTAAGGTCTTGCCTGTGCTGTCACTGTTACGTTGATAGAGGAGCCAAGAAATGGCATGACATTGGTATTGATTATGGTGAGATTGATGCTCTCGATCTCGGATAGGATCTTCACGATAACCCCTTTGCGGTTCTCGCAGTGAATTCTCATCAGCACCGTCTTCCCGGAAACCTTGGCTTCGATCTCAGGAAAAGGCTTCTGTGATGGTTGTGCATCAAAGTTCTCATCGGAGGAGGAACCATCATCATCAGCATCAGCATCAGCATCAGCAGCAGAGGGCTGGGACTTCTTGACGAGGACCACGGATTCCACAGTCCTCTTCACGTTCTGGTCTTCCAGGGTCTTCACTCTTGCCTCCAGTTCTTTCACGTATCGCACTGCATCTCCAAGAACAGAAGCCTTGTCCGCCTAGCAAATTGATATATATATGCATACAAATCGAGGCAAGTTATATGCAATTTCTCATCCATAATTCCCATCCATCTCTCTCTCTCTCTCTCTATCTATCACCGTGTAACATAATCATACGTTTGTCATCCTATTATTTCATGTAATCTCGCATCAGAAAACAGAACGAAAACATATATTTCTCCAAGTCTTCTCAGGATTCTGAGAGTGTTCAGAAACCATATATTTGTGTCCAGTCTTGATTGGTCTGTTTCCTACCAATGTTAATACCGCTAAAACCGTGGAAAATATTCATGAGATAAAAAAGTGATGGACAGAGAGAATAGTCTAATATTACTAAAGATTAATGTTTGACTTATAAAGTTTTTGAATTGAATTGACTCGAAGTCGTCAATATCTGATTTCTAACAAGCCGTAAGGAAGAGAGACATGTCTCCTATACCAAGCAACCGAAGCTACCTTTTTAAGCCCAGGGATTATCGCCGAAAGTGCAATGAACTTCTGGTTGAGCTTCTCCCGCCGGTTTCTCTCGGCGATGATGTGCTCTTGAGCTTGAGCGTTGACAGTCGTCGCTCCCCGGTGAAGAACAGCTTCATGCTTGCCACCAGCAGCCGGAACCCTCATCTCTTCCTTTGGCTTCGTAGATACCCCGGGAACATGTAGAAGAGGTGCTGGGAATGAGGCATCGGGATCCATGTCTTCGTTGGCCAGGAAATTCCAGCTGATGATCCCTCGAGTAGTCAGTCTTGATCCCGCAACGAGGCCTGCCGGAACAGGATGCGAGGTTTGGCTCTCGGAAGAGAGGGACTGCCGGAAGCCTCTCCCGGGCGCCGGTGCAACCGGTGGTGTGTCTTCATGGGTTGATGTTATTTCCCACCGGTGGAGAAGGTTAGACTCATCGATTCCCTGCAGATTAGGCATGGATAGAAAACTACCACAAAGATGTTTCTCTCGAAGAACAAGGTCTGCAGAAGAGTTTGACATCTTTTGTTTCCGAGATTAAACCCTAAAAGCCCATGTAGTTCCAAGCAGCTTTGATGCATGGCGTACACTTACACTTTGTGCAAACCAGTCGTTCCAGGGTGCCTCCATGTCCTTCTATGATCCACTTCCCTGAACAAAGAGATCCTGGCATAAACCACTAAGAAATATTGTGGAATCCAGTTCACGGAATAACATGTTGTCTCGATCGAACATGAAGCAGTGGAAATCCCGACATAAACCACCAAGAAACATCGTGGAATCCAGTTCATGGAATAACATGTTGTCCTGATCGAACATGAAGCAGTGGAATTCAAGGACCAAGGAGACTCGGAACAGAACAGCCTGTTTATATTATTTATTACACCCAAACAGGAAAGGAAAAGGAAAAGAGATTTGGATCAAATAGCTCAGAAGACGAGCTTCTGAGCACACACAGGAGAGCTCTTGATTCATATCAAAACTTCCAGCATGCTTCTTAGCGAGGACGAATTCATACTTCGTTCCATATATACAAGAAAATTAAAGAAGATCACAAGGCACTCAGCTTTCATGCATGCACTTCCTATTTAGACAAGTACTCGCTGAAGATATCAAAGAACACTTACCTAGCTAAAAACATCAAGGAAGAAGAAGAAGACTCATGTTCGGCATCAACTTCTTCTCTCCTAGTCGAAAGCAGAACTGCTCTATCATCCCTTGAGTTCCCGGAGAGTCGTCTCCTTTGTGTGAACACTCCCTGGTCCTCTTGATTTCATGTTTTCCCTCATGTTATATTGGGACAAGTCTTCTACAAGCTTGATCAAGGAAAATAATGCCTACAATTACAAAACTATATGACATAATCTAACAGAAAAGATTTGTTTTGATAAGAAAGAGAGCCACAACAAAAGGCATTCAGAAAATGTGGTCAAACAAAAGGAAAAGCATATGAGAATATCTTCACAATATCATAGTCGAGGAGATCTTTTAGTATCTTATTCATGTCTATAATAATCATGTCTGGTGGTAGTGAGAGAGACCGAATAGAAGTGATTGCAGCAGTGGGCCCAAGCAGCACCCTCAATTATATGTGGACATATGAACAGATGAAATGGCTTCTGTGAATTGTTTTTGAGCAGATTGATGTGAGATCTAGAAAGAGTATCTTGCGTTGTCTTAGTGATTACCCGTTTCCCACTATCTTGGAGTACTGAACATTCTTATCCACCTTCATGAAATTACAACAGCATGCGAGAGAAACTGGCAGCCAAACACAGACATGAATCCATTTCAAGTGATGAAACGAGTACACAGGGTATATAAAGTCAGCAGAAGAAGAAGAAGACGATGATGGAAGCTACAAGACATTTCAAAGGCCAGTGTTGCATCAGTTGATATAACTCCTTTATCTGAGATTTCATTATCAGTGATTTCATTAAAAGAATCATACTTACTGATTAAGACAGATCACCAGTGTAATCCGTGGCAGATCTCTTATTTAATCCACATCGCCCACAAACCTTTGAAAACTAATCCATAGCTTCAGTAACTCATTTTATGCTTCTTACGTGCCTTCCACCAACAAGGACAGATTGCATTGATATTTAAAACTAAGAATTCATATGGTCATCGGATCATTATAGATTACTTGTCACGGTATCAGAGAAGATTGCCCGCAGGCCATTAGCAGAGGGATCCATGGACCAATGAAAGTGGGAGTAGCTGGAGAAGGAGAAAGACACTAAGCTACAATACCAGCCAACATAAGATCCTGTCAATATCTTTCTATGGATGATGATTAACAGAGCGGCAACAGTGCCAAGAAAACTAATGAACAATCATCAGCAGTAGGCTAATCCACATCTAACCTGTTAGGGTCATTCATTGTCTATAATTTCAATCTGTGTTTTTTGTTTGTCTTTTTTCTCTCTAATTTTTTGGAGCTTAAAATTTGAAGAAAAATTGGAGGAACTTTGTACCTCTATTCTTGTCCTCAAGCTATAGGAATCCCTATGTTTCAGATAAACACAAAAAGGAAATCTTTAAATTTAATTCTTTAGCTAGCATGCGTTAATTAATTAGTGAAAGAGGAAGAAAATGAATGTTGATAATAATATCTGATCATGACCCACATTCAACTCCTATTGCCTCTACGATTGAGGTTCTACAAGCATGAGCAACTCAAGGATATTTTTCGATCTATCATCGTGGTCAACATCATCCCACTCGATCCTGTCATCTTCTTCTTATGATGGTTGGCAATTATCATCAACTCATAGGCTTTATTTTTCTTTCTTTCCTAATTCCTAAGTCAACATGTACTCGATTTCTTTTTTCTCCCACCTTTTTTTTTTCTTCTCTCCCGAGCACATAATATAATTATATGATATATATATCAACATTTAAATATCTTATAAATATGCCAATATTCAACGAAAGCGCCTGTAGCTCAGTGGATAGAGCGTCTGTTTCCTAAGCAGAAAGTCGTAGGTTCGACCCCTACCTGGCGCGGTTTTTACAGTTATTTATAATGGATCTTTTTCGAATTGCTTAATATAATCCTTTACTATTGAATTGAATGCTTCAGTAACAGTCAGCTTTCAGCAAAACGAGGACAGTAGAAGAAACGATAGAGCATGCAATAGATCAAATCTGTTCAGCTGCTCTCCAAACTTATTGATTGGATCTTTGGACCGGCAGTTCTTAGATCAATTGAAGAAGAAAATACTACTTTCTATTAATATTTTATTTTGCATGCATTGCGTTGTTGTGGGCATACTCAACCACCATCCACTTTATGAACTCGATCTTATCATCACACACATGCCTGCTCTGTTGGTGGGACATTTAATGTGGGTTGGGACCATCCGAACGATCAGTAGATCGATCGATCGTCTACGATTGCAATAGGCGAAAAAGATGCGATTGTTCTTTTCTTTCTGCCTCTGTCAAATTTTGAAGCCTTATGTTAGATACGTAATTTCATGCAGGATTGGTCTATAACATTACAAGAATAAGAATGTGAGGATGGTTGACCATCATCATCCACTCTATCTATTGTGTCGTTGACTTGTCGGGGAACAAGGACAGGCAACGGACTCTCTCACCAACTGCATGATCTCAGTAAACCGCATACGCACACACATCTCAGAATCATGTTGCACGAGTTTTGATCACACAAACACAACTGTGACTACAAGATGAGTGAGAGCAGGAGAAGCATCAGAGGCACAGAGATTATTCCAAGGAGATTAAAGGATACCAGTAGATGACTGAGAGGAAGAGAAGAGTGGATGGGGGGGTTCAACTACTCTTGCGAGGCTGTTGGCTTTTTCTCCTTGTTCTGCTCTTTGGTTTCTCTTCTTCTTGTTGTTGTTGGATTGCTTCCACTGCCTCGACTTGTTCGTTCTCAGCAGCAGCAGCAGCAGCAGCAGCGGCAGACTTTTGTTCCTCCTCTTCATTCCTTTCCACCGCCACCTCCACCACTTTGCGTGGCCGGCCTCTCTTCCTCTTCGCCTGCTGTGCAGCCACAGCCTGTTCCGATAACGCGCCAGTGCTGGTCGGCGAAGACGATCTCCTCTTCATCTTGGATGTCGTCTTCTTCTCCATGTGCGTATGCTGATCAAAGTTCAGATGATTCCCCAACCCGACGAGATTAAGCAAAAACAATGTATCCCCGTCGATCATATATGCCTATCATGAAAACACAATATATCTATGTCAACATCTGCAATTTCCTATCCCTGTCGATCATATATGCCGGTCAAGAAAACACTATTTACAAAAGAAATCTCATCCCAACAGTCGAAAAAAAGGTTCATAGAACAGCTCACATCTTAAGAGTCTCTTTCCAAACAAAGTGGGTGGGAGAGAAGATGGATGAAGAGCGCTGCAGTAGGAGTCCGCGATGATAGCATAGCAGAGGAGGGGGCACTTGCGGCTCTCTCTCTCTCTCTCTCTCTCTCTCTCTGTTACAGTGGTGGATTGGATATATGAGAAACAAATCAGCCATGGGGATCCCTGTTAGGTGCAACCCTCATTACTCTCGGTGCTCGGCCACTGGGGACGCTTCACGTCAGCATCAACATGGATCATGTCATCACAGATTCATCCGCAAAGTTGGCTTGCCGGAGGGAGTCCGCGATGATAGCATAGCAGAGGAGGGGGCACTTGCGGCTCTCTCTCTCTCTCTCTCTCTCTCTCTCTCTGTTACAGTGGTGGATTGGATATATGAGAAACAAATCAGCCATGGGGATCCCTGTTAGGTGCAACCCTCATTACTCTCGGTGCTCGGCCACTGGGGACGCTTCACGTCAGCATCAACATGGATCATGTCATCACAGATTCATCCGCAAAGTTGGCTTGCCGGAGGGGTGGGGAATAGTTAGTTCATAAATGCTTGCATGGAGAGTGAATCTTTACAACATAATAATAATACCTACCGCTCGTGTACAGCATAATCCTGCATTATTAAGAGAGAAACTCCGGGGGGGGGTTTAAACTTTAAACCATAGCAGACTACCATAACTGATATGTTTCTACCACTTTACTAACATTAAGGGCAGTTATGCGAATCATACAAAGATGGGATAGAAAATTGCATAATGAAAGCAACGACTGGGAGATGAGTTCAGTTGAGAAAATTAAAATAAAAAATAAAAATAAAAAGAAATGCTGATCACAGATCATAAGTTATCAGCATCTTTCTCTCTGACATAAATTACATGGACATTATTTCAGTTTTTTCACTGACAGATAAACGAGTTCTTCTCAGAGAATGCTGATGTTCCATTATTTTAACCTTAAAAACATCTCCAGTCAGATATTGCTCGAAAAACAACACAGGCAAGAAAGCAGGCATTAGTAAACCCGTGCTTTCGGTGGGAATGACTCCACTTCATCATCCAAAGTGTTCATATGGACAGGCCTATAGGTTAGCTTGACTTTCCCATTCTCCCAATACCTGCGGCAAAAGCAAATAAACTTCACATTATGAAGAATCAATCAAGTACAAATACAACTATAAATACTGGTCGCCCATGTTTTGTCTGTAAGAAGTGGAGCATCTGATGGAGGGAACGGAAACAAATTCAACCGTGCAGAGAATTATATTAGTTCTGCATCAGATATTTGTTTCATCCTTTTCCATGCATAGGATCTCTAACAGCAACGATAAGAGCATAGATTTAATCATGAATGTGGATAGCTAGCTCTATGAGAACTTTTATCAAGGTTGTATGTCAAAGATATCTATCTCCTCAAGCTTCTAATCCAATTTATGCTCTGAGGTTATGAGCATGTCAAGTATCACATGCTCAGATGTTCATACGCTCATGCTCCTGAAGACTTTGAAACAACCCAATTGTCAATGTCTTCAGTTTTAACCAAAATCAAGTTCCATTTGGTAGATGTTATCAAGGAACACTGTTCAAAATGTTTTTGAGGCTTGGACCCTTGTAGTTCATATCCTCGTATCATCACATACAAAAATTCAAGAAAATATGTACAATCTCTAAAATTATAAAAAAATTCTCTCTTTTCTAATGAGTAATTTTCTAACCAGCAATATTTTTTGTAAATCCAACTGATACATCCGAAAGCCAAAACTAAGAAAGTTTTGGTACTAAACCTAACAGTTTAAGTATTTTATAAAATTGTATCTAAAGCTCCACCATCATTGGCAATTCATACATATCCATTTTCTAACGCTAACATGCAACAGAATGACCCTGGTTTTCTTCACAATCTTTAATGTCCATAGTCCCTACCACTGATGTCCTTTCTACCAAAGAAACTAATAAACAGAAACTGGGATTTTGTATTCCATCTACTTGAACACTTGCTACACGCAGAAACATGCAATGGAACTACATTAATATGATTGAGATTTTCTTTCCAGATGTTGAAATTGTTAGATGGTATTCTAGATAAAAAGAGTTTTTAATATACTAACCCTAGTGTGTGTTTCAGCCACTTCTCATCATCTCTTTTCTGCAACAAAAAAGAGGTGATGTTATACTAAGAAATCAGCACAAAAAGGAAATAACATATTCAGCAGAAAGTGAATCTGACCGTAAAGTCTTCGCGAGCATGAGCTCCTCGACTTTCCTTTCTTGCCTCAGCTGAGTGCATTGTTATACATGCATTTATTAAAAGATTTTCTAGCTCAACAGTCTCTATTAAGTCGGAGTTCCTGCAAGGATAATGAGAAATCAGATGACTGAAATAGATATAAAGTAGATGTCATCATCGAGGCCATTAAGTAAAGGGCACAACCATATCAGACTCCGATCATGGATTTTGACATCATGAAAGCTCTCCCATGCTTTGTCTATCAACTGACAACCTAAAATAAATTCATGCAACAGAACAATAAGAGCTATAGAAAATCCACCAGATCACGTTTTCTACAAATTGACACTAATGAGTCGTAGCCAGAAAGAACCTTCTTCTAGTGTTTCTTGTGTTCGAAACACAGCAGCATTATTTTGCATCACCCGTTGCATGTTTAGACGAATTTTTGAAGTTGGCAGTGAACCATTTGAGTTCCTTAACTTATCCAGCCAAGCAATGGTCTTTTCTCCAGCATCTTTCTCAAGTGGTTTCTGCTTCTCCCCTGTAAATTAAATAAAGATGCTTGGTTATTTACGATAGACCTTTCGTAAGTTTTAGCTTCCACAGAGATAAAGTAAAAGCATACCTGGCTTGCAGATTTCCGCGACTCTGTTTGCACAGGCTCTGCCAAAAACAACAATATCAAGAAGTGAGTTTGCGCCAAGCCTATTTGCTCCATGGACAGATGCACAAGCTGCCTCTCCAGCAGCCATCAAACCAGGAACCACTGCATCTGGATCATCACCCTTTATATGAACTACCTGAGAAACCAATCATAGGTGCAAAAAAGCAGAATCAGCAACAGATATAAAAAACAGCAAGTGATACTCTAAAAATCAGTTCTATGACTACTACCACTTGACGTTACCTCGCCATGGTAGTTTGTCGGTATTCCACCCATATTATAGTGCACGGTAGGCAGAACAGGGATGGGTTCCTTAGTGACATCAACACCAGCAAAAATAGCAGCAGTCTCAGATATCCCAGGAAGTCTTTCCTTGAGAACATCCGGAGGTAAATGATTCAGATGAAGATAAATGTGATCCTTAAGTGCCCCTACGATATTCAAAAGAACCAGATATCAACGATAAGCACTTAATTGCACTCATAAAATCAGCATGAACTAGCAAGTGATCCTTCGGCTCATACCTACACCACGACCTTCTCTTATTTCCATTGTCATAGATCTAGAAACCACATCGCGTGATGCAAGATCCTTTGCCGTAGGAGCATATCGTTCCATGAAACGTTCACCTTCACTGTTCCTAAGGATACCACCCTCGCCCCGAGATCCTAAAAGTTAGTTTTTGAAACAAAAGGATAAGTGAACAAAACCATGCATAAAAAATATCAATATGTACAGAGGCTAAAACTTCAAAGACTTTGATATCGGTTAAGACTATGTAGTAAAAGAACACAACCAACATTGGAAACTATTTTATCAGTTAGAGCACTTGAAAACAAGCAATAACCACAACAAACCTTCAGTGATCAGGCATCCAGCACCATATATGCCTGTAGGGTGAAATTGAACGAACTCAAGGTCCTGCAGGAAGGATAACCAACTAAGCACAAAAAGAATAGGAAATGCCTGGAAATTAAAACCTCTTGATAGGGCAAAAATCATTATATAAACCTCGAGAGGTAACCCAGCTCGTGCGACCATAGCATTGCCATCTCCAGTACATGTATGAGCTGAGGTTGCAGAGAAGTAAGCTCTACCATAGCCCTGAGTCAAACAAATTCAATTGTATACAACTGATCGAAGAAATGACATTTTGAATTCCCTATAAACTATCAATACCCCAGTAGCTAAAATTGTGTTGGCTGCATGGAAACGATGAAGGGTCCCATCCTCCATATTCAGTGCAATCACACCTTGGCAAGTCCCTGAGTGTTGCCAAAAGACAGATATTAGCACATAGATGGACGGCATAAACATACATACGAACATAAACCTCAATATAATGTCCATCAAGCAGAAAGGAATAGATAGAAAATATCATGGAAGAAAGTTGCAACGACTGCAAGAAGCTGGCGAACCAAATGCGAGAATAAATGCATGATATAGTCAAAACAGAATTCCACTGTTTCTCTAATAAGGCTACCACATGATTAGTATGTCACAATTTCATTGTTTACAGATAAACAAGTCCACCACAAGTATAGTTTGTAGGCTAAGACATTATCAAGCAACCAAATCATTTTTACACAGAATAAGATGTTATCCTGCATAATTAAATACAAGGAACAACAAACAAAGAAGTGATGCAGTAAAGGAACCAAGTATCTGGATCAAACCATACAGCAAAATAATCATAATTTGAAACTTAAGGATTACACAGTCAATGCTCCTATATCCTCAAAACACTTTGAACCTTATCTTCAAGAAAGTAATTTTAATCATTGACCCATCATCATAATTTTATGGACTACAGGGCACAAGAAAGCATCAAATCGAGTTGCACAAGAAAGTTGCAACTGATATCTTCATTCACGGACCGTGATTTTACCAGAATTAGAAACTTTTGAAGTAAGATCATTTTTTTAGGCATTGAATACTTCACTCTGTCAATCCTTTTAAATTTCAAAAATATCCAGTTTGTTAAATTTTCATAAAACCAGTAGAACTTTTTTTGAGGTTGTCCTCAAACTTGCACGGAAAGCTCTAGTTTTAATGACCATGAAATAATCTTAAATATTCAAGAATCAAAACATTGTGAGTCACAAAATTTCATGGAATTCCAGACATAAATTTGGTTAAACATAAAGAAAGATTTGATGGTTCATTTTTAAAACTTAAAAATCTCATCCCTGCTCCCTTCTCTTTGACTGTAAATATGTATTTAAACTAGACACAGCAATAAAATACAAAATAAATATGTAGGAAGAACCTTTCACCAGAGTACACACCTAAAATGAAACCTGAACCCACACTCCTAGGCAGGAATTGCTGTACCGCCCGAAACAGTATGATTTTGGTGGTACATACCGATCCAAGCATGGACTGATACACGGACCACCCCGTTTCGGGTGGTCTGCATTAAAACAATAAAAAAAATCAAAAAGTGGTGGGCCTCTGTCTATTTCAGCGTAAAAAAAAACATATTAGGGCTCTTCTCGCGTATGAAGCCACAGCACTGCCTCTTCGCTGATGCAATGCTGCAGCGGTGCTGCCTCTTCACAGCTTCACCGCTGCAGCGACGCTACCTCTTCGCTGATTCGCCACTGCGATGCTACAGCGGCATTGCCTTTTCATCACTTTGCCACTGCGATGCGGCAGCAGCACTAACTCGTTGCCACTTCACCTCTGCGATGCTGCAGCGACGCTGCCTCATCACTGCTTCGCCATTGCGATGCTGTAGTGGCACCGCCTCTTCGTTGCTGTGATGCTACTGCTTCCTTTCAACGCTGTAGCTGCTTCCCAGGTATCACTGCATTTCTTCTCCTCCTCATTCTCTTTTTTCTTTTTCTTCCTTCTTTCTTTCTCCTTCCTCCTCTATTCCTCCACTAAACCTTCCTCTTCAACCTTTTTTTCTTCCTCGTCAAAACATCGGTACACATCGACGTACCATGTGTTGGTACATCGGTATGGAGCAGCACGTGCCGTGCCGTCGACTGGGCGACACACCGGCTCGGACCAGTAAGTCAAACCTTGCTACTAGGTTTTTTCCTTCATATTTTTTTATTTTTCCAAGAAGGATTTGAAGATATGAAACTCGTTTCTATCAAAAAGTAAGACTTCAACTAAGATCCACATAGCCAATTGGAAAGGCAATTTTAGATCTATCAGTGAACAATATGTTAAGTGCATATATGAAATTGATAGTTCCTCATTAAATACAGGAATCTACCAATTATAAACAGCCAGTGCCAATCTAAGTTCTTGGATAAAGAAAAGGGAAGAGAATGAGATATCTAGATATTGACAGTAGCTAGAGTTTAAAAAAGTGAAATTATCAAGATCAACGAACTCTAAGAAAAGTTCATTATTGATTAAGTGAAAAACATTAGGATTGATGGCATGTGATGCTGCTTACCTTTGCTATCCATGAGAAGATCCAAAGCAAAGTATTCAACAAAAAACTGAGTATTATGCTTCATCGCTTGCCCATAAAGTGTGTGCAGCAAGGCATGGCCAGTTCGATCAGCAGCACATGCACAACGATATGCCTGGCCACCTAAAGATGTGAACCAATGTGAGAGGAACATTTAAACACTTCAAAGCTGGAGAAACCCCAATGACCAGAAAAATAATCAAAAGGCAAAGCATCTACCTTTTCCAAAATCCAAACTTTGACCTCCAAAAGCCCGTTGATATATTTTGCCATCTTCAGTCCTGGAAAAAGGTAATCCATAGTTTTCCAGTTCAATGACTGCTTTTGGTGCTTCTCTGCACATATACTGAATGGAATCCTGATCACCTGATATAATTCAACGAGGGTTGCATGTCAGTAACACAGATGGAAGCAATAAGAGTACAGAAACTCAGTCAACCGAAAGACAGCATCTTTAGAATCTGTCAAAAAATAGAAAATCTTGCATTTATGCAGAAGAATCCTAGAGAATAAAGCATTTAGCATTATTTGTTCTTGAGAAACACAGTCAAAAACAAGCAATCTATGATTCCCCTAGCAACAAAGAGCTGATGTTCTACATTTAACTTTGCCACCACAAAATCAAGTGTTCAGGAAGATCTACTTCAAATAGTTGTATGAAGATAAAAGTACAAAGTAAACAGAACAAAAATTATTTGCAAATTAGTTACCTAGCCAGTCACTTCCTTTAACAGTATCATACATGTGCCACCTCCAGTCATCTTCGCTCATATTACCAAGAGCAGCATTTATACCACCCTGCATGTAGTGTCCCATCACACTTCAGCAAAAAAATATTCAAACAGACAGCAATTAAAAACTAATTAACGACCTTTAAAAAGTCTGAACATCCAATCCTATGAGAGACACAGAACAACCCACAGGGATTTGAAAAAGTTAATTGACTATTTAAACAAATAATCTTGCATTCTCATCCAGAATTTGTTCTGTATAATGATATAGGAAGTAAATGAGTTTTACTAAACAACAGTCAAAATAATGGCTCCTAGAAGTTCCCTAATTTGTAAAAAATCAACAAAATAAATTAAAAATGATCTTTCACATTAATAAGAAAAAGGATTGACTTCCATCTGAGGGTGCTTATCTTATTAGATTATCTAAGAAATGTCACGTGAAGTAGTAGGGGTTGCATTGCAATGCGTTATTGTGGGAATTCCAGGGATATGGAAGTTATCACTTATCACCACTACCAGAAATGTCCAAAAGGCTTCACAGCCACAGAGTTGTTACTTTAATTCATTAATTGTACATTTCAAGAAACCTCATGTGATTATAAGTATTATTCACCAAGAAGCTCATTTCTAACTAATCTTGCTATTCTTATTGTTCTAAAAGAAAAGACCTTTCCAAAATTCTTTGCAGTTAGTCATCTCAGTGGTGCTTAAATGTCATAATTCTAGCTTTAAACTTCTCCAAGCAGATTAGTCATCATACAGTTTTTATGGTAGGTCTTACTCTGGACCTGACTTCAACATATTTTGTGCTTTTATTTTTGTTTCCTTCTACATAATTTGTGCTCTTCTTTTTTTCTCCGTGTCCTTCTCTGTCTTTTCAGAGCATCATATTTGATCTGCCTCCAAGAACATGAAGACCTACCAAACCAATGATCTTGCAGTTTGCAGAAAGCTATTTAACAAGGATTTTCATATTCAATGCAAATAGGTATCAATATCTTTACATATATTATCATCTGAGGTCGAACCTAGTGTCATAAATTCTAGTCTGATTTTTAAAAACCAAAAAGAGCCCAAGTTGTCGTACTAGATTTCAGCACCTGTGCAGCAACCGTGTGAGAGCGAGTAGGAAAGAGCTTGGTAATGCAAGCAGTATTAAAGCCATGCTCTGACAGACCAATGGCTGCTCTTAGCCCTGCACCTCCAGCGCCTACAACCACTGCATCATATGTGTGATCAACGACAGTATATGAAGAGCGCCCAACCTTCATCACAAGCAACAAAAGTCAGATACTAAGTTTGCCATTGAAGATGAGATGAGTTGCTGTCATTATAATCAACTGGCTACAAATTACAAAAGATTGCAACAAATGCCAACTAACAGAAATTATTCGACATGCAAGAATTTAATGATGGACAAAAGAGGGAGAATAAAGAAAATCAATGAAAACTATGTACCTGGGCAAAATAAACTTGAAAATCCTCTCAGAACCAGAATTGCAATCAAGAATATGCGAATGAGGAAATGTAATTTCATACAGAATCACATAGAACAAATATCAAATTCCATGAAACATAGGACCTAATTGGCAACTCATAAGTGGCAAATAGTGTTCCTTTGAATCATCATTGCGAAGGAAATGTTGAAACGGAAAACCAAATGAAACTATTTAAAAATATATAGTGGAAAAGTGGTAACCCAAAAGCTATAATATAAAACAACTAGATGACAAATGAATGAAGAGGCAAAGCAGAAGACCGGGAAAAAGACACTCGAAAGTTGATAGCGAAATGCAACGATCATCCGACTAAGAACAACTAACCAAACAAAAATGAAGATTTAGCTTGAACGAAACAAACCCTCGTTAAAACAAATCTAAAGAAATTAGAGGGTTTTGAGGTTTTGATCCTCTGACCCGCTGTCGATCAACGTGCAGAGGACGCACGTGATGCGAGTGGTCTGGAAAGCAAGGCGCGTTTCCAAGCTGAGATCGGCACTAAAGAACTAGAACGACATCAAACGGATCGCAGATCAAATCGAATACCGAGTCAGTGGAGAAGGATCTAGGCGCCGTCCACGGCGACTGACGGATCGGCTCGCTCCCGATCGGCGACGCCTTCCTCGAGAAGCGGAAGTTCCGCGGCAAGCAGCGGCGCCACATCGCCTCCAAGCCTCTCGCCGATCTCCTTTATCTCACACAAAGAGGAACCTGGAGGAAGACGGCAGCGAACGGAGACAAGGCGACACCCACTGTCTCTGGTTCGCTTAAAAAGGCGTGTGGCCTGTCGATTCTACAAGTTTATATTCCCTGCAATGCTTTTTAATTACAAGTTTGCCATTTTAACCCGTCGCGGGTGAAAACTAGGGTAACATTGTTCCCATTAGAAGGTTGCTGCCACTGCGTATTGATCCTCCCCAAATCCGATACAAGTCTCGGTCGGTCTCCTCTCTCTTTTATTTATTTATTTATTTACTTTGATAAAATTATTATTTTATTCGATTATAATATCAATGAATAATCTCTTGAGATAATCTCAATCAAGAAGAAAACCAGACCAACCTAAGAATCTCTTAATATAAATTAATATTTAAAAAATTATTGCCAAGTATAAAAAATAAAATTATGTGTAATTGTAAATGATGGAGAAAGATTTGTCAAATACATCACCACAACCAAACACAATAATGCCTCATAATTAAATTGACAAATTCCACTTCATGCTAGTTGATGCAAATGACTCAGATTACTTACTATGCATCAAATTAAGTTATCAAACACTAGAAGAACTTATGACACATATGTAAATTATAGCTCATAATAATAATTATCACTAGTGTTTTGGCCAAGGTGCTTCATGGCACGTCAGTGATGTAACGATACAAAAGTAAGGGCAATTTGCTAAGCTTTGACCTGAAAGGGTTAACGATGGAGAGAGTTAGATTACCGGTCCAAGTGTATCTCCTTTTGCAGCCACTGGCGAGACCGATAGCCACGACGATGGACGTCCCGCTGGCCGCACCAAGCGAGACGCGGCACCACCAACACCAGGCTCCACGCCTTGCCCTCACCTGTAGAAGCTTCTTCCACACGACATGCTTCACCAAATGGAAATGTCCTCAACAAAATTCACCTCTGAAGAAAGAATACATCGTTTATTTTCCCATTACATATCTGGATGATTCCCTTAACAGTTTGAATTGCATTGGTATATAACACATCTGATAACTTCGCACATGATGCATGCTAATGGAATTATGATTTGGAACAACAACCTGTTGTCAGTACATCCATGAAAAGGTTACTCTTACACCAAGGTATACTTGTATAAAAAAAAAAATGAAATAATGATGGAAGACAATATCTGGGAAATAATTGCATGAAGTATTTTCCCACGACAAATTCAGAGATTTTCATGTTGTAAGATTAGCAAAAACTGATAACAAGTGACATACTGAATGGAAGACGCAGAAAGACGACATACCAGTGGCAACCACCGGCAACCGAACCAACCTCAGCTACTGGATTTTATCCAGCTTCCCCTGCCATGCTTCGACTCACTACCATATCCAGCTTCTTTGTCATGTGAATAACCATGGTCCCTTTCATAGCCAGCTTGATCATAGCCTCTCTCGTGCACCTGGTCCCTTTCAGGTCGACTATCATGTTCACAGTCATTGTCACGACCACGTTCTCTTTCCTTATCTCTGCCATGACCCCGATCACGATCACGTTCTCTCTCCCTTTCTCTGCCACACTCATTTCCCCTCTCTGTCCCTTTCTCTGTTTCTATCTCGGTCCGAATGGTGGTACTGTCTGTCATTCCTTCGCTCCCATGCCCTATCATGGGAACGTTCAGGGGGCCTCTCCCATTCTCGCTCTCCATCCCGTCCCCTTTCTCGAGACTTCTCCATGTCCACCCATTGAAAAATGAATAACTGATAGATGCTAGAAACATGATGTAAACTACTGATGTCACCAGAATCCTAAATTTATACTTGTACCTTCACTAGAAAATGGAAAATGAAGAGGTCATCATACCTGGCCACCTGACGATCATCTTGTGCTCTTGACTCCTCTGATCTAGAATGTCCTGATGCACATTGCTGCTGCTCCCTGGGAAGAAGAAAAATTCGTGTACAAAAAGAAAATACTCATAAATATTGATGCTCCAAACACATCTAGGGCAGTGTCATCCACAAAATGAAGATACAAATTAAAATGCAATTATTATGCAAGAAAATCCCAAGTTCCCTGCAACAAGTAGTACAACTACATTAATAGTTACTAGTTGCAAGAACGTTTATCTACTAGTCACCAATTTTAAGGCTCTAATGTAGGTACAAAACATAAGCATGTATCCACTGGACTTACTATTCACTAACATCTGTCATCTATCTCCCACAAAGACTACATGTACACAAGTAAGTTCAAACAATTTTAACCACAAATTCCTCTTAGAAAATAGAATCACATAGTACCAATATGATAAAAAATGAATTTTGCATCAGAGCAAGTACCAAAACCTGTTGAATATTAAATAAAAAAAGCCTCCTGTGAGGCTCAACTGGTTCAAAACTAGGAAGAATTTTTGACTGGAAATTTTAGCACAGTAAGTAATTGCAAAATGATAATGTTCTGAAACTGCCTTGAAGGCTCAATCAAGTTCACAATAATAATTGACATTTTACTACAGAAGGAAAGCTCATATGAAAAACAACACCACTGTGTATTTATGCTATATTGACAAACAACAAAGAAGGCAGCTGTTCTTACATAATCACAACCCGAGCAAACTATTTACAAACTTAGACAAAAATAATCAACTTTGATTTATCTAAAATTTGAAACATAACCATCCAGAATATGGTACTACTTGAAACTAGTCTACAGAGGTACCAGCATATTGAAGGTCAAATTTTCGCTCAATTACCTGACAGAATGCTTCTGATTAACTTCTTCCCCTCCAGTCCTGGTTGTTCCAAGTCCACCACCCAACCTTTGAGGTCGCCAATTTGGCACCGATCTTCCTTGCTCAACATGAACAAGTACTCTTTTATTGTCTATCTTCCGACCATCAGCTTGCTTATATGCAGCTGCATGATGCAAAAAAAACCCAACTATTGTAACAATTATGAGTACAGGTTGTTTATGAATACTACAAGATAACTTTCAGCCACACTTTTCATGTCTCATGTCTGCATGTATTCAATGAAAGCATATCCTCTAGGTGTTTTTGTCTCTTTGTCTGTGATTAACCATACCTGAGAATCACAGAAGAAAAATAAATTTATAGAGTGAAACCGGTGAGCATGAATGGCATGACAAACAGGCACCACAGCTCACTAGCGGTGCTCGCCTTCATAGGTGTAAGGCTTCACAATGCGAGATGAATCATCAGCGTACAAATTAAGTTGGCACAAAACCGGTGTATGTCCCATTACCGGAAGAATCAAATAGTTTTACCGCCCCCTTACCAGGGAATTTTACGAGTAGCTAAAAACAGACATTATAAATAGATTATACCAGAAAATTTCTAAATATACCAGAAACCTTCTGGATGATGAAAAGATTTTCATTTGGCCTTTAAAACCAGAAAAACATTTCAGTAGCAATAAAACCACAATATAATTGAACTCAAAATATTGGAGATCC
Organism: Musa acuminata AAA Group; assembly: GCF_036884655.1. Taxonomy (NCBI): domain Eukaryota; kingdom Viridiplantae; phylum Streptophyta; class Magnoliopsida; order Zingiberales; family Musaceae; genus Musa; species Musa acuminata. The sequence continues at coordinate 667,638 of NC_088344.1, forward strand.
TGCTTACTGCAGAGGGAATCTGAGGGGAAATTAGAGGTTTTCACTGCCTTCGTGAAGGAATGATTTGTATAATTGAACTCAATATAATTGAACTCAATATAATTGAACTCATGATTTACTACCCTGATCACCCTTATGTAACCAAGTTGACTGATGGTTGCACTTGCATTGACCACAAACAAACACTGAGAATGAAATTACATGAATTCAGAGATGAGAGAGACAGGACCTCTTCTTACCAGCAGTGTTTCTTCTTATAATAGCAAACCACTTGCAAGTAGCTAATAGCTAGGATGTGATCTAAATTTCCATATAATGTCCACTGACCACAACTCAAATGAAGGAATTAAGAAAACCTACATACAACTTTGGAATTTACTTGTGCTACACCCATTTTCTTCATGATGTAACAATCATCTGGCTTCTCAAGTATTGCCACCAACTAAAATGATAAAAAAAACACTTTATATATATATATATATATATATATATATATATATATATATATATATATATATATATATATATATATATATATATATATATATATATATATATATATATATATATATGAATGATATTCATCTTGCTATATATGGTTAATATACCTGTGATTATCCCCTATTCCTACTTTCTAGTTTATCAAAGATAATCATGGGCTTACAGAGCAAATAAAAGATTTAAAGAAACAGAGAAAATAGAACATTTTTCAGAGGTTGAATGAAAAAAACTGATTTATGGGAGAAACCTTTTCTCATACTTTGTGCTGATCAGAATTATATAACCTTACTTATGTTGAGAGCAATAGCATGTGCCCCCAACAACAAAAACACACTTACCCGCTTGATTGGTCCATAAGTTTCAAATCCCTTTTAATCCAATGTTCAGTGGTCTCATAATTCTGCACAAGCATAATGATAAATGAAGCAGTACATCAATTACAAGGATAAAATAAAGTCGACCAGTGCAGAAAACATACAAGTCTGGCAACAAAAAGTGTCTTATATGGATGAAAGGTTACATTTGGATCTTTAGATGGATCATCTGAAAGAAAACAAAGATGTTTGACGCTAGGGAGGCTAAAAACTTTTTAGCACATAAGTATTTATAGAACAATTACATTTCTCCAACTCTTCAGCAGCCTTCCTTGCACCCTCCTCAAGCCATAATTTTCGAATCCTAGCTCTTCTTTGTGTCTGTAACCAAATAAGAAACATAATATACCCAAGGAAGTGCCTAGGACATGTATCTCTTGACAAGTGGAACAAGTTGTCTATATACAGTCACAAAAGAGAGAGGTAGTCTGGATAATACAGATCTCAACATATAAGACAATAAAAGGGATTGTAGATCATGGCATTTTGAACAATACTGGATAACATCATAACCAGATATGCAGTTAAATGCACAGGGTTCACTTGTCCCTTCATGACAGGCATTCACAGGAGAAGAAATTTCTCTACAACTACTCATACACACCTCCCACTGTCTACATGAGCACCAAAATATTATAGCTGCTATACCACTAGGATTAAGAAACTGATGTAAAAGACAGGCAAGCACCATAAAGAATGAGCACTTCCATAAGCTATGTGACAAACTTATAAAAATGAGATTAAAAAAGAAGTCTATCAACCATATAAAGGTTGAAAATTCAATCAACAATGTTCAGCATCGTGAAGCTAAACAACAGTTGAATGCATTTACAAAAACAGCCAGCTATGATTTCGCTCAACTCTGCTTGCAAACTCTGTCTAGCAGGTATACATCAAGATAACATTTCGCAAAGACTGCACTCAGGTTTCAACAATTCAAAGCATATAGCAGGTATTGAAACAGCATACACTGTTTTAGCCAACTTAGATCCTAACATCAGCAAAGATACATATGCATCTTTTAGTCATAGAAAGATTTAAAAAGAAAATAGCATCATTGAGTTCCTACGTATCCTGAGGATGAATTATGACAAATTGCATGCATTTGTGCCATTTGTTCAGCTATAATTAGGACAAGACAAATTACATGAATTATTGAAATGGTTCGCATACATCCCCTTAGCAATAGGTTGCTGTAAATCAGCATGATCAAGACGTAAAATACAAAGCCTTGACAAGTTATTAAGCAGAAAACACATCTCACCGGAGTTTCACCCTCAACAACAGGTGGAGCATATTCAGCATCGCCTGGTTCAGCAAACCGGATAACAAATTGCACCATCCCTTGAGAGCACATAAAAATTTAGATTGCAATGAACTCTCTTAATCAAACTTAACATAATAATAACTTGTGAAAGAAACACTACCTGTATAGGGAGGACATTTCCTTTTCTCAGGAGGTGGTGTATACTCCAAAGGAGGCTGGGGCTCAAAAAGCTTCAAAAGATTAGCAGTAAGCCCAGTTGAGCGACTCTGCCCAATCTAGTTTAAGCAAAACCATCACACAAGCGTCATAAACTGAAACATCACACTATCTATGACTATAAGCGAACTATATTCTGTAAAAATAAAGCAGATCGATAGCCATGCTAAGAATCAGATACAAATTTTTTGTTTAAATCACAGGAAAGTTTTGGCATGAAAGACCATGAAACATACAAGCGCACAGATACGAGCAAAGAAAGAACAAAAGCAAATCTTGATAAACGAGCACATATTCCATGCAGCTATTAAAACAGCCATTTTAAGTTACCACAAACAAACTAAGCCGATGAAGCAAAAACCATCATAAAGTATCCAATATGAGCCCCAAACAAGCAAAAGAAAATAATATTTATCATCACCAGCGAACCCAACAGCAACAAGAAGATCGCAAACAGATAAGTATTCAACGATGAAAACTTCTTCCTATAGAATCCAATAAATGCAAACTTTGTGGAAACTGTGATCAAATGAATGAGAAACAAGATCTACCAACGAAAAAAGGAAAAACGGCTAACATTCCAAAAAGATAATAGATTATCGAACCCTAGAAGAGGGGGACCAGATCAAGAGGCCGTGAACCTAAGCCGGACCGTGTCCGAGTTAGGGCAACAATGGATCAAAGAGGTAAATAGAAGGAGCAAAAGAGGCTTATCGAGATTACATGTTTCAGCTGGAGGACATTGGCTCATTCTGGGCTTTGGTGCGGGCCTGGACGGCGGCGTTGTTGCGATTGAAGGCATCGTTGTAATCCCCCATCCTCCACGACTCGAAGGGCGGCTAGAACGAGAGGGGATCAATCGCCCCCCACCGGAGGGAGGTGGAAGAAGGCGGGCGAGCGAGCGGCCCGCCCCAAACAGATGAATGAGATCGCAGGGGTTCAGTTTCCCTCCGTGCGATTTTTAATACCGCGTTTCCCAGTGATAGTATTCCCATTGTTACTCCAAGCCATAAATGCCACGTCGCCGTGGATGGTTGTGTCTCAAGTCGCGACATGATGCACACGCGTTCTAACAGGTGTTTTCCGCGTTGGCTTTCAGATGACGTTAGCATTCGATGAATCAAATGCATGATCACCCAATAAACATATTTTTATATGATATTTAAAAGATGAGGTTTCGAATAGACGAATGAGATACAAAATCCATTAGCTAAACGAGAACAATTGGATAAAGCACAACATCATCCTCGAATCCTGTTTTCCCTCTACACATTTTTCCCTGTAAATGACAAATAAATGTGCTCGAGTAGTGTACATCATCAACCATTGAAGTCACAGAAGATCTTCTTCGCCGGACATTGTGTCGATCTTAAAGACCAGATACCGGGAAGCATGATGCTCAAGGAGCTGGGCCTCGTGTTGGCCTCCTCAAAAATGCCTTTGTTTTCCGATAGGATTCAAGTCGCCGGAGAATCCTCCGCTGCTGGATGCAGAATGGCAATGCTCGAATTCTGTGATCGGTCCGTCGTACCCATCACTGTATTCAGGGCTTGCGATCATAACCTTTCTGAGACGGTTCATGCTGGAGGTGTACGAGTTCGATTCATAGTCGGAGCCTGAGCCGAAGAGCATGCTCTGCCCGGGCCTCATCCCCTCGTTCAAGTCTTCCAGCGATACGTCGCCTTCCAATGCTCTCACAATCTGATGTTTTCATAAGTTTAAACACACAGGTCATGGATTTGAGGCGAACACAGCAACGGTGAAGTTTTCAGTGATCAAACCTGGCTCATCTTCGGTCGTCTTCTCGCAGAGTGGCGAACGCTGGCAGCGGCACAAGCCACCATGCGTGCCATCTCCATGGGATCGTAGTTGCCATCTAAGCGTGGATCAGCTATCTCATCGTAGTCTCCGTCAGCCAAAGCACGCGACAACACAGGCCTTGCCTGTTGAGATCAAGCCAATGTGTCAGTCGGTTTTGACAGCTGAAACCATAGCACGCATGGCGGAAGAACACTTACCCAGTCCACCAAGCTATCTTCCATGAATGTGTGTGTATCGACCGGTCGTCGTCCTGTTATCAGCTCCAGAAGCATCACTCCATAGGAAAAGACATCAGATTTCTCTGTCAGCTTCCCGCTCGATGCGTACTCAGGAGCCAAATACCTGGTCACCAAAGGGGGGGGGGAACAACAGACGATGATGTCTTAGAAACAGTGACGATAGAGACTGGAATTTGCTGTAGTGAGAAGCTGGCAATTCATCAAACATCTTGCTCACCCGAACGTTCCCATAACACGTGTGGAAACATGAGTGTGGTTGTCGGACGACAGTTTGGCCAACCCGAAATCTGCCACCTACATACATGTTTTTACATAAACTAAAGATTTTAGGATACATTGCGCATGTAATATGCAAAAGTTCATCGACTGACATTTTCATTTCTCTCCAATTTTTTGTTTTTTCTTTGCAATCTGAAGCACTTCGTACTGCAACAACAAAACGAACTGTCTTACCATGGCTTCGAATTTTAAATCCAGGAGGATGTTGGCAGACTTGATATCACGGTGAATGATTCGAGGGTGACCTTCGAGGAGATGATTTCAATCAAATAAGCTAGAGATCATAACACAGATTCCTCGAGAAGATGTGCAATTTACTCACAGTCCTCATGCAGGTAAGCGAGTCCTCTGGCTGATCCTAACGCAATTTTGAGTCTGGTCGACCAATCCATCGCCGAGAGTCCTTTTCCTGCAGCAGATGGCAGGAAAGATTGAGATTGATTCGACAAGCATCTTCGATGCAGGCTGCGGAAACAATGGAGTAAAGTGCTGACCATGGAGGTGGTACTCGAGCGTCTTGTTGGGGACGAACTCGTACACCAGCATTCTCTGTGAACCAGAGATGCAGTATCCGACGAGGGACACGAGGTGGCGATGGTGAACGCGGCTAATGATGTCGACCTCAGCCTGGAACTCCCGCTCTCCCTGTCCGCTCCCCGACTTGAGTTGCTTCACTGCGATCTCCTTCCCATTGGGGAGAACTCCTTTGTGCACGTACCCAAATCCTCCCTGCCCCAACAGGTTAGCATGCGAGAACCCGTTGGTCGCAGTCGCGAGCTCTTCGTAGCAGAAGGTGCTCTTGTTGAAGGCGAGGGCGATGACAGGGGAGGGGGGTGGCAGTGGAGGACCATGAGGCGCTGAGTAGGCTGAGGTTGCGTCTTCGCTGTTCATCATGGGCGGAGGATGGTGAGCATGCCACCCTCCTCCGTGCAAGGGTCCCGGAGGTGGTGGCACCTTCACGTCATGGCCTTCGTTGTGCCACTTTTGGGGCGGTCCACCGCCGTAATAGTCGCTGTCTACAATCACAGACAAGTTGTCGGTTGCACTACTTCTTGGTTAAGTAATCTGCACTTGAGACTCGTAGTTTTGTCCGTAAGATTTAAGCCAAGAGATTGCTTCGTGTACCTTTGTATCCCGAAGGATCGGAATAGTACTGCATAGCGTTGTGGCCCTTGTCCTTCTCCTTCTTCTTCTTCTTCGTGGAGCAACAGACGCATGCAATTACCATGAGGACAAAGAATAGCCCTAAGCCTGCCGCCACTCCGATGATAAGCGGCAAGTTCATATCAGAATGGTGAACTTCACTTGACTTGGAGAATGAGTCTGCCGGTGTTGACCCCCCTGAATCATTCGTGGAATCAGCATGCACCAACGACTTGGAGTAGGGAGTGACCGGCGACGACGATGTCCGAGAGGGCCGCCGCAGCGAGGTGGGCAGTGGAGATGGCGAGGGAACTGAAGAAGAGCCATCGTCTGACTCCAGCGATGGCGAGGAGTCTTTCGAGGATGAAGGAGGCGAGGGCGGTGATTTATCGGGCGGTGTTGGGCTAGCGGTCGGAGGTGGGGAAGCGTCCGGCGACTTCAATGGAGGAGGAGATACTGACGACGACGAAAACGAAGAATTGATTGAGGTTGATGAGGAAACATCCGGCGGCCGAGCGGAAGTCATATTCCGGACTCGCCGCCCTCCCTCTCAACTGTTGTTTCGGACAATGCCGTGGTAGTGTACTAAGAACCCCTACAAAGAGCTCCATGATCAGAAGCCATCAAACAAACGCCATGAAAACATGAATCTTCAATTCCTACAAATACCTTTTCTGCTATCTTCTCATGATCCAAGGGGAGGGACGAGGATGGTACTCAGAGAAGGGCGAGGGAGGAGATGGTGCGTGAAGGCGCAGCGTCGTCCTTCTCCAAACACCAGCACTCCGATCCTTGGAGTGATATATAGATTTGCTATTTCTATGTGGGCATGCCATCAGAGGAGCCATCAAGCAGGCTGGAATTAAGGGGAGAAAAGGATGGGAGTAACAAGAAACAGAAGAGAAAGAGGAAGGAAGAGAAGACGCTCCGTCGTCCTCCATTCTTAGCCAACCTGCTGTCTATTCTTGGGCTGGCGGTTGACTGCTTCCCGCGCCACCGCTCGATATTACTTGTCCTTGGCACGCGTGCGAAAGCGGCCACAACCGTGTTTCGCACGCAGGGGTTGGTCCTGACGACACAGTGTGGTGGTGTTGCACCTTTGAACTGTGCATGCAGACGTCGAAAGAACTGAGAAGAAGATAGCTTTCTTTCTGTAGATCACAGAATCCAGGAAGTCCTTTAAACCTGCTTGTTCTTCATGGAACTGGAAGACTAGAAGATCAAAAGAATGTGTTCTGTACAGGAACAGAATGTAAAACAGATGTCAATTCTCAGCAAAACCAATTCAATACAAGCCATGCTGCTGCTGATGCATGTTGATGAAGGCAAAGACCGTATTTGTTCATATGAAGCCTATCGAGGATAGCAAAGTCAATCAAATATTGGAATTGGATTTCATTAAAAGCTAGATCAGATACTGAACAAATCGACATGATGTGATAGATATCGGACCAGAAAAATCGAATCATTAGGTACTCATGTGGAACTGTTTGCCTATCGAATCAGGTCTTTTGCAGTTATTATCCAAATCTCGATGATTTAGATAAGCAGGGATCCTGTCAGTGTCGATGGGAAACAGACATAGAACATATCCTGTCTTCGTAGCATAGTTTTCCGTATAATATAGCATATATGTGTGTTCCTATTCTCCACGTATATGTACTCTCAATTATACATGTCGAAGACATAAAACGAATACTAGTTATATTCTTAATCGTTGTATCATCACAACAATCAATTCTTAGTTCTGCCAGTCTAATAATAATAAATAGGGAAAAGAAATGGAGGAGATGAGAGAGGGGCGAGATAAGGGGAGGGATGTGAGCACAAGACACAGCGAGTGCCGCCATTACTCTCGCGGAGTTGGTTTCCGAAACCCTAAGCAACAGCCTGGCTTCTGGTCTTCCACCACAACTTACACCACCCCCTTCTCCTTAATCTTTGCAATTTCGAACTTCAAACCGACCGCTCCATCTCATCCTCGTCAGCTCTATCACCACCGATCTCGGCCCTCCCCTTCCTGTATATATCTCCCCACGACAGAAGCAGATGTCGAAGAAGAAGAAGAAGAAGGCCAAAGGCGGATCAAGATGAACAGCAAGAGTACTGTGGAGAACTCTTTGTGCAGATCCGACGATCTCAACGTCGAACTCACCCTCGGAGTCTCTCCGTCACGTCACGTGTCGAACCCTCCCTCCTCCTCCTCTTCTTTGCTGCCGCCGCCGCCGCCTACACTGCAGCAACAGCCGCACCAGTATTCGCAGACTAACTTGCCGCCGCCTTTCCCTCCCGTCTTGCATGTTCCTCGTCGTTACACGGTCATCCCTCCTCCCACCAATCCTGCCGCTGCTGTTGCTTCTTCATCTTCTGCTTCTGCTTCGCCTCGGTCGGGCGGGGGACGCACACGGCGCAACCCCACCCAGGGGCCTAGGAGCGGGAAGAGCGACTCCATCAAACCAATCTTTCCTTGGTCCACCGATCGTCGGGCCACCGTCCACAGCCTGAGTTACTTGCTCTCCCATGACCTCAAGGAGGTATACGGGGATGCGCAGTGCAAGCGGTGCGAGGCGCGGAGGATAATCAGGTACGACCTGGAGTCCAAGTTCCGGGAGGTGGCGTGTCGCATCGCGGCGACGAGGCACCTCATGCACGACCGGGCGCCGGCGGAGTGGATGAACCCGACGTTCCCGGACTGCGACGCCTGCGGGCAGCCCAACTGCATGCGGCCGTTGGTGGACGGAAAGAAACGCAACATCAACTGGCTGTTCATGCTGCTGGGGCAGACGTTGGGATACTGCACGCTGGAACAGCTCAAGTATTTCTGCAAGCATACCAAGAACCACCGCACCGGCGCCAAGGACCGAGTACTCTACCTGACTTACCTCGGCCTTTGCAAGCAGCTGGATCCGAACGGCCCATTCGATCTCTGACAGCTCGCTCTTCACAGAAATCTCATGAGGCTGCTTCAGAGGGAGTAGGGAAAAGGTATGAAGAAATAAAGGAAGTTGGTGGAATCGTGATCGTATTTTATGTTATGTGGTTTGTGCTTTTCTTGTTCCTCATCTATCTATGTAAATTTTGTTTTACTTTTTTTTTTTTTTCTTTGACGTAGAATGTAATATGTTGTATTTTCTTGTTTGTTTAAGTTATGGTATGATTTAAGAATATGATTATTTTGGTTTTATTTTATGTCTTAAATATTAATAATGTTAAAACATAATCATGTTTATTAGTTAATAATCCTGTATAAGATTGTTTTTTTTTTATAATGATTAAGATCAATTGCTAATAATAATTAAAAATATCATGGTTGCTTTGGATAGTCGTATCAATCAAGATATAATATAAGATATGTTTGTATATATTGGATATAAAATATTTCTATTTTTTCTAATCGTATTAATATATATGAAATAATATTTTATTAAGTAAAATAAAATATTCAGTAAAATATTCAATAAAATAAAAATTAATAAATGTATATATATATATATATTTATTTATTTATTTATATATTAGTCTTCTGTTTAATGATAGCGGTAGTGTTCTGTTTGAGGATTGGGCACTGCAATGCACACACAATAAAGGGTGCGGCCTAAAGTCTGTAGATGGAGAGGAAGATGCGACCCCCATTTCTACTCCCCTAGTTTTGGGGGTAGATGATCGTCGAAAGACCAAGTCGAATGGCCTACCTCACTTGAAGAGAAGAGATTGGGTGGATCAAGGGAAGGAACTACAAACACTCCAATAAATTCAATTTGGTTGAAAGAACAGACCAGAAGGACTCTAAAGTATCTATCAGATGCATATAGTGCTCTGTTGTTGTTGAATTCAAGACATGTTTATGCACACACTACCATTCTTGCGGCATTGGCACGGTAGTAGCAGCACCGACGGTTCGCCGTCGTGCCAGCTCCGGCAATCTCTCCTCCACTCCCTCCTCACGCCGGCCTCCTCCTCCCCGTCGCCTACGCAGCAGCAGGATTCGGCGTCGTCGGCGGTCGCTGCCTCCTCCTCTGCCCTCGCCTGCGCCGAGAGGAACTGTTCGAGGTTGGCCCTCAGCGCGTTGGCCGTTGCCTCGTTGCTCCGCGCCATGTCGCGCCACATCTGGTTCTCCACGCACAGGCTCTTCATGCGCTCCTCCAATGCCCAGTTCATCTTCCCTAACCTTGCGATCTCTTCTTGGCTCGCCCTAAGCCGCTTCGACATGCCTTCCTCCAGCGCAGCGAGGATCTGCCTCGTGAACCGCTTCCGCCGCTCCGTCAGCTCCGCCCGCGCCCTCTCCGCCTGCCATTTCCAATGCCAAGCCTCAGAAACCGCTAATTCCTTCGATCCAGAGAAGCCATCAACTACGGAACCCGGAGAATTACGTGTTGCAGGATGAGGCGATCGATGTCGAGCACCTGCTGCTGCAGGTGGGAGGACATGTCATCGCCAAGAAGCGAGACCTGGCGCAACCGCTTCCTTGGCGCTAGCACTGCGGCGGAGGCGACGTTGTTGAAGCCGAGCCCACTGCCGGGGGCGGCAGCAGCACCGGATACCGGCGAGAGGAATCCCATTTGCATGGTGTGCAAGCTTGGTTGATTCCCTGTACAGCACAGTAAGAAGCAGCAATACAGTTCGAGAGCCACGACTGCCACTACAATAAGAGAAGACATTAGCATGCATGCATGGAGAAGAAACAAATGGTGATGAGAAGTTGGAACCTGCTTCTTAGGAGGGGTTGAGAGGAGAAGAGGTGAAGGTTGTGGGCTTCTACTGCCCTGAGAAAGGGGTGTTTCATGATGCTGTATATATATGGGGAGAGAGAGAGAGAGAGAGAGAGGATGCAATGGAAGGGATTTATCTAAGTTTTGGTTCACAAAGAGAGGAGAAAGAAGAAAGTTAAAAGAAAGCAAGGAAACAAGTAGAGGATCAAGAAAGATCCTTTGTTTTGTTCCTTACATTTAGATCAAACTCTCAATTCCACAGACAAAGAAAGGGGACTCTAAACTTCTAACTTTGGCTGAAATGCTCCATATGATATCATCCTTATACTGATTGGCAACCTGAATAGTGATAATTTCTAATCTACACTAAACTAAAGCAAAGATAGTATAATCCAAAATTATCTCATATATTTACCTTCCAAACATTATTGCTGACCTTTTATCTGATTAATCCCAGAAGAACTTTTTCCTCTATAACTTAAAGTAATAGAATTAAAAGATGAACTTTAACAAAGGAATGCCAGATTTGGATATATATAGCAACAACATAAAAGGAGAATCATAATGCATTGAACAATTTTCTATGTTCTAGATAAAGAGGTTGCTCATGTATTTGATTTGTGGTCCTCAAATAAAGTGTTTTGAGTATTATAATTTAGCTCAGACTAGATAGCCACAGTTACTGGTGGATATGTTCAGCTACTAAAAAGCAGTGCTCATAGTTATTGATGCACTTTTGTCCATAAACAGTGAGATCCTCTCTCTCTCTCTCTTTCTTGCCTCATGACTGCTGCCAGGGATGATGAAGAATGGGGAAAGAGAATGCCCATCAAATGGCATGTGATCTCTCTCCATCAACTCTCCCAAGACTCCATTATTGTTTCCATCACCCCAATCACATCAATCCCCACATTGCTTCAAGTATTAGAGGCCTTAAAAAGGTGAAGACCAGAAAAAGTGGGACACATAAATCCTACATATCACTCTTAAAATTGCAAGGACTTGCCTCGACTCTCACTTTTTCTGCCCAACTTAAAAGGTGAATCCTCAAGAAAACACAGCTGCCCTACCCTTTGTTCTATCTACCCCTATTCGGTGAGAATCTCTCTGACCACTCTTCTTCTTCTTCTTCGTTCCCTACCTTCCTTTCCTCTTTGTTTTCTGATCTTTCTTTGCTTCTTTGTATGTGGTGGTTGCTCCCCACGTTAGCTTTGATATATTCAAAGCAAAGGTTGTCCCCATATCCTGAACAAGAGGCACAAGAAAGCTCAGTTCCAAGGCAACTTCCCTGCCGCCACCAGTATACTGTCATTTGGATGTTTGGTCTCCCACTTTTGCTTGGAATGCATGACCTACAGTGACCTTTGGCCACCAAACAAATGGATGCTACAGTCCCATCGAAGGTGCTGTAGGTGTCACATGTGGATCACAGACCAGGTCTGAAGTCTCCACCATGGTGGTACCAACGACTTGGGAACAACATTCATGGAGGGCAAGCAAATCTGGGGTGGATAGGAAAGAAAATTCCAAAGAACCTATCTATGATGTTAGACATCAAAAGTTAGGCAAACCAATAAAAACTAGTTTTTGTATGGTTGCCCAATGAAAAGAGCTACAGAATCTTTGCATAATCCATTCTCCATGGATTCACCTTGTGGCCATTATCATTCAACTTAATATTCAGTAGCACCATGACCCAATGAAGGGTGAAAGTGAAGGATTTGGGAACATGTAGTCTCAGATGTAATCAACAAGGATTTGGTAGATGCACGAGAAGGAATTTAAGGTCTCTTTACATTTGATTCAATGTTAATCATTTTAATTATTCTGGCTTCTGTCTTGATATGTCACATTTTTTATACTTCTATTTTTATATATGATATATATATATATATATATAGCCTTCAAAAATCATCCTAACCATGTTATTATATTAACAAGTGTATAATTTGAAATGTTTATGAAGCTTGTTTAATGTTTTTTTATTAACAATTCCTTGAAATCATAACAAATTTGGTGCCATAAATAGGCTAAAAATATTATGGCAAAAGATGATCCACTCATAATTGAGTGTATACTCTCTATACACAAGATTGCTAAACACATAGGAATAGATGATCAACCTCAATTATAATGGATTATATTCCATAATAAAATTCTAAAATTCTCACATGAATGATTGAATCTTTTTCCTTGAAATCATGACAACTTTGATGCCATAAAGAGGCTAACAATACATGGCAAAGATAATCCACTCATAATTGAGTGTATACTATCTTGTCAACCTCAATTATGATGAGTTGTATTTCGTAAGAAATTTCTAAGAAAGCTACATGAATGATTGAATCATTTCCTTAGATACCTTATTTCAATTATTTCCATGACATTATTAGAATAAATTTCTTGCGGATCATCATTTGAATTGAATCGAATTGATTTGATTTGATTCCTTAAGAGCTTCATGTCGAGAGCTGTTCGAGGGTTTTCATCGAACACGTCGTGTGCATCACCCGCTTCTCCTGCCTTGCGTTGGAATAGATCCTTCCCCACCTCGTGCCCTTCGCGCCCACCCTCGATGAGGAACGCGGTACTTCACGCGCTACGGAACACCTTGGCGTGTGTCTCGTCCCAAGATGGCACACGCCACACCGGAATGCCCAAAGATATCCCGTCGCCGTTCGTTCCTCGTGCTCCCAAGTGGCGTGCCATGTCGCTAACTCGTCATTTCACATTCTGATATCGAGGAAAAGGTCAACTGGATGGAAGCAGCATAAACTCACCTTGCACTTAGCGATCTCTCGCGGGTGCCACCTCTGTTTCAGCGCTATAATTACGCCTCCATGCTTCGAACTGCGATGACAACGCCAAACAATCACCAACCTTGGAGAACAATGGCTTCCCGTTTCCACAACACCGGCGTCCTCCTCCTTCTCCTCCTCCTCTGCAACGCTGTGGCTGCGGCCAACGAGACGGAATCCTCGGTGCCGTCGGAGTGCGACACCAAGTTCCCCGGGGATTGCCACAACAAGGCGGCGGCCCTGCAGCTGAAGATCATCGCCATCGCTGCCATCCTCGTCGCCAGCATGCTCGGCGTCTGCCTCCCCCTCTTCTCCCGCTCGGTGCCCGCGCTCGGGCCCGACCGCGACCTCTTCGTGGTCGTCAAGGCCTTCGCCTCCGGTGTGATCCTCGCCACCGGGTACATGCATGTCCTGCCGGACTCCTTCGACGACCTCGGCTCGCCTTGCCTGCCCGAAGACCCATGGTCCAAGTTCCCGTTCACCACCTTCGTCGCCATGCTGTCGGCCATCGGCACGCTGATGTTGGACTCCATGATGCTCACCTCTTACAATAAGAGGAGGCCGAAGGTCAGCAGCGCCACGGTCACCGGCCACGGCCATTGCGCCGTGCCGCAGCTCGATGCGGACGGCAAAGATGGGCGAGAAACTGTGGTGCTCCGAAACCGCATTATAGCACAGGTAAGCCTCCTCGATCGTTCAACCGATCATGATGCGACCGCAACAGTATCTGCTTCAATGGTAAACCATGCAGGTGCTGGAGATGGGCATCATAGTTCACTCTGTGGTGATAGGGCTGTCCATGGGAGCCTCTGAGAACGTCTGCACCATCCGGCCTCTGGTGGCTGCCCTTTGTTTCCACCAACTCTTCGAAGGAATGGGCCTCGGTGGCTGCATTCTTCAGGTACGGATAATAAACTCTCTCCTCATATAAAAAGAATCAAGCGTCTGTCTATCTCTTCGTGCTAGCTTCAAACACATCCGTGAGCTGGGCTGCTGCAGGCGGAGTACGGGATGAAGATGAGAGGCATCCTGGCCTTCTTCTTCGCGGTGACCACCCCGTTCGGAGTCGTCCTCGGCATCGGGCTGTCCAACACCTACAGAGACAACAGCCCGACGGCGCTCATCGTGGTGGGGCTGCTGAACGCCGCCTCCGCGGGGCTGCTCAACTACACGGCCATGGTGGATCTCCTGGCCAACGACTTCATGGGGCCAAAGCTACAAGGCAGCTTCAAGCTTCAACTCTGGGCTTACGTAGCGGTGCTGTTGGGCGCCGGCGGCATGTCTCTCATGGCCAAATGGGCCTGAAGCGTGCATGTCTCCTCACCTCATCAATCCATGCATGCGTGCTTCTCTCTTTAGGAATATTAAATAGCTTACATAAATCTCTATGTATTCTTTTTCTCTCATTTTTCTTCTCTGTAATGTCGTCGTATTAAATTAAAGTAGATTGCTCAATTCTTAGAGAAAAAAGCGCCTGATATGGTATTTTTCCTCACATTTTATCTTTTGTTAGTTTCAATGTGGAAGTATGTAATAAATAATTAAATATACCTTATTCTAATTTATGTTTGTAATATATACATATAGTCACATCTAAGTTTTGGATCGACTAATGCTATTACATAGCAAAAGACTCACAAAATTTAAGTCCATATAGGTAGGGTGAAGCAATTATTTTGCTATTATACCTCCAATTTATCCAATTATATATTTGGATCTTTAAAACAAATTTTTTTGAGACCATAAACACAAATTTTTTTACCGTAAAAGAATAACCAAAATGATGTTATTTGTGTATATATTACAAACATAAATTAGATTATTTATTTTTGAATAAAAACTAAAGAATTAAATCTCTCTTTGAAATTAAAGGAATCTTTTATACACTTTTCCTACATTTATACTAAAATAAAATATATTTTTTTTCTCCATGCATTCTCATATCAAACTTTGAAACGTTTAGGGTATGTATAGAGTAATAAATCCTTAATGTTCGAGGATTTCTTATCCTCCAAGAAATTTGATTCCTCAAACATTTTTAATGTTATATAGAATTGCTGTTGATGAATTAGAAGTTCAGTGGACCTTCGGAAAGCTCTCGCACCGTCTGTAGGAAATAAATTGGAGATCGAAAGCGAGGCATAAATAGCTGATGTTAGAATATGTGTGACGACATAAAACAATTCAAGTAGAGAAGGCCAAAACACCGGTCCTCCTTTTGGAACACAGGCAGGCGGTAAACAAAGTAAATGTGGTCCGAAAGGGTTGCTGCGGTCGATCATGACATGCCAATCATGCATACCTTCGATGAAACAGCAGCCCAAGTCAAAGAGTCCCACACAACCAACCTCATCCTATTGCTGCTCTCTTCAAAGTCCGTAGAGTGTGACTTGATCGCGCACAAGAAGATCTACGGCACTAGTATTTCCTGGACTGCACTGCAGCTACGAAGCATCAATCTATGTGTTGGATCAGTAGCTGCATCGGTTTCCTTCTTGTATGTATCAGCAAGACTTCATATGATTGAAGTCATCAACAGTGGTGTTGGTCCAGGGCTGCTGATGGCCACCCTGCTACCAGTCATCACGTATCGGTTCTTCTCATCCTTGCAGTTTTCCTCGTGTTGACCAAACATTTGATGCACATTTATTGCTTGTTAATGAGGCATTTATTTCGACCAGAGGAATGAGTTGCAGGTTTCTTCGAGAGTGGAACACTACTACTTCCTTCTTTTTACTGCTCTCCCTCATCGCTTATTCACTCACCGTTATAGTCCTATTAAACCCCAGCATCGAGAATAGAGAAACGAGAAGTATGTTTCTCAAAAGAACAGTAGACAAACGATGAAGGAAGGCTTCATGTTTCATTTAGTCGGCCATCATCAGAAAAAGACAGCATGAATAAACAACGTCTTTATATGGTCAGAAAGAGAGGATCGCTTATTCAACCAAGAGACTATTCGTCCTGATCAAACAAAGCACACGATTCCATGCCTATCTGAGTGAGTGCATGGCTGGCTACCCAATTCAATGAGTCGAAGCTGATTTATGATCGGTTAAAAGAATATTTTTTTCATCCGGCAACAAGTCCATGAGAATCTTTTACCATCCAGCAAGTCAAAGTCAGATTCTACATCGGCTACCATTTCTCCTGAGAAATCAGAAAGATAAGCAGCCACAGCACATGTTCAGATCCATGCTGATGGAACACAGTTGAATTACAAATTTGCACTATGAATTTTTGTTCTTAGGAACATGCTCGATAGCCACATTCAACATTTCCAACTTCGACAGCTATCATTTGTGGACATTAATTTATTGGAATTCTTCCCTATTTTCTGGACCAAGTCTGATAGAAGCATGCATGAGACGTCATGAACACAAAAGCAGGTATCAGAATAAAACCATTTCATTAGGTTATAATGTGGATTGTCTGGGGAGTCACTTGCCGTGCCTTTGACTATGGATTACTTGAAGCAAACTCTTCAAACTTTGCTTTCCTTGTTTAATGGAGAAACACAAATAAGATGGCAGAATGAGGCTTGAATATTACGGCATCACTAGGTAGATATGGTTTTGATTTGGTTGGTACGAGTTTCTCTTATGATTGATGTGAGATATTAGCAATCTTGATCATGTGCAGGTGATAATTCTTCTAATATCCGGACTTAATTTGTGATTCAACTCATGAAATAAACACCAGACGTGAGTGAAATCGAGAGAGAGAGAGAGAGAGATACAATATTCGAACTCATCACCTAATATGACATAATGAATTTGATTGGATTATCAAAGGGACCCACTTGTATTAATGCTGCTGATGAAGTGGCATAAAACAATGACACAAACAGTCAAACCAGTTGACTTTTTTAGTTGTTGTTGTGTCTACTGTCTCGTTTGACGGAGTATTCTGTCGATGCCGACAAATTTAGTGAACTTATCAGAATCCTAATTAATTTTGATCCATCGGAGAGCTGAGTTCAGAAATTAATATTCTGCCGCCGTCGAAACAGCAGAATTCAATTATCTCATACCGTTCCTTCTTGTTCTAATTTCCAAGGCATGTGGAACGCGACTTGGGCTAAATACAATTAAAATACTAGTAGAGCACATGCTCGATCGATCTCATCCCACCAAACGAAACGATGGGCTCTCTTCGTTCTTGCTTATGAGACAATGGAAAATAGAGGGTTTGACTGAGTTGGTGTGGAATCTCCTGCATCTAAAACTTTGTTTGCCTTCGAAACGTAGAATCTTTTGCGATGTTAGCGCAAGGGATGACGAAAACATTTTTAAAATAAGGAAAAATCAATGATAGGTTGATGAATCGTCTTATTCTCATTCATGCATAAAAAAATTAATCATGTATTTATTCATTTTAATCTAAATCTTTATTTTTTTATTATATCTAATCATAATTATTTGAATTAATTTTATCCCATCATTTTAATTTAAAATAATTGTAACTTGAAATTATCTTAAAAATATATATTTTTTCATCAAAGCTTTTATTAAAATGGTAACAAATTGATCTTACGTAGGTATATTTAAATTCTTTCTTTATCAATCAGTTCATAAATAAATGACGTCAATATGTTTAGTGCCCCCGTGCAAGATAGTTTGCATAAGCCCATAAATATATCTATATGCATAATTTTCAATCGTTCTTTTGTCTCTCCGAGAATAACCTATCTAAAAGGAATTTTTGTGTTATTTTTTAAAAACCTAAGATTTATATATAGTATCTTGATTCTTAATTTTAGGCAAACCAACTATCATATTCTTCTGGTTTAATAGTTCTAGTTTATTATAATTCAGATGACCATATTTTTTATATCATAATTCATCAATAACAATAGTAGTGAATGTAAGAAAAGAGAAATCTATAAAATAATGAAGAAAATATTTTATTTTTTTGTCATCCTCATAATTCCTAATAAATTTTTAACCATAAATCAAATAAATTTATCATAAAAAATATTTTTTTTTCTCATCAATTATTTTATACTAATAAGATTTTATTTTGAACTAAAAATAATTATTATATTATCAATAAATTATTTACTATAATTGGTATTCATAACAAATGTTCTTTTCCTTTCCGCTTGAGTTTTATTGTCATTCCCATTTTGCACCATAAATTTGATTAAAATATCTAGCATTTGAAACAACTTTTGTCTTTTGTTATATGAATACTGCATCCACTATTCAAGTTTAAAACAGATTTAGAATATTCTTCATCAAATGTCATAAAGAAAATTATTTTCTGTATATTGTTTTCACTAATTTCTTTATGATAATTTATTTAATTTTTGTTTTAATAATTTTTTCAATATGCCTAACTTTTTTATAATAAAACGATTGACAAGTTTTTTTATTACCTACATTAGAGTTCCTCCGACTCTCATTTGATCGACCTTGTCCCCTATCTTGAGTGTCAAATCATCCATAACCTCTATCATGCTGACTGCTCCCTTGAGATTTGATTTTAAATTTTTTCTTTTAATCGTTCTTCTTCTGATCTATATTCATTTAATGAGCATGTTCTCAAGTTTCATTTAAAAATATATTTGCTTTTTATTCATAAACTAAAAGCGATTTCATTAATTTATCAATAGATAATATACTTATATCTTTAGTTTCTTCTATAGCAGTATAAATTATATCAAATTTTGGAGATAAACTTCATAAAACTTATTTTTACTATTGTTTGATCTTTTAGGTTTTCACCATAAAACCTTATTTATTTTATAATAGAAGAGACTTTTAATAAAAATAAATAATAGATTCAAAATTCAAAGCATTCAACTTTTTATAGTGTTATACTTCTAAATATACTTTTTAATATTTTTTAAGTTTCTGTTGATGTTGATGTTGATGTTGATATTGATATTGATATGATTGGAGAAAATAGAGACTCATCTATTGTTTGTGATAGCATATAGAGAGTTCTTGTATCTTTCTACATGTTTTTATTTATTTGATCCTTTTGATCTTTAATAATATTGAGATCTTACCGATCATACTTAACAAAACAATTTTAAGCAAATCTCACAATCCTTATGAAACAAAAAAGAGTTATCATTTTAATAGTTTAAAATTGATAATTTTCATTTTTAAAGATAGAAAGAAGTTGATTAACAACACTTCTCATCTTTTTTTTTTTTTCACCTTCTGGATCTATTGACCTCTCCTTTTTTAATCAATAACACTTCAACTTCTAGTGGTCTTCTTTAAACCAAGCTCTAATACCACATATAATATCTATATTAGTTAAAAAGATAAATATAAAATTTTAAATAATTAAGAAATCAATCATAGCCCAATAAATATTTTCATCCTCATCCATGCACTAAAAAATAATTATATATCTATTTTATTTTAATCTAAATTTTATTTTTTTATTACATTTAATTTTAATTATTTAAATTAATTTTACCTAAAATCAGATAGAATTTTCTTTTGATGATGAAGGAAATCTATTGTGGTCAGTGATGTTCCTACAATATAAAAATTTTTAGGGATAATTACATATTACCCCTTATGTTTAACAATAATTAGCATTCTGGTCTTTATACTTTAAAAAGTAACATCAGAGTCCCTATACTTATAAAGGTGAAACATTAACACCAATTCTTCTTACATCATTAATTTTATCGTTGAAAAAAATTATACGAATAAAAAAAATACTAATGAAAACAATAAAAAAATATAATTTTATTATTTTTAAATTATTAAATTTATATTCCCTAATTGATTTCTCTTCCTCTCCTCTTTCTTACCTGCATGCCCGTCACTCGCCCACCACACTCGCTCGACCTGCACTGCTCAATCATCGTTCCTATATTGCTTGACCACCATTGCTCAACCGCCACCTCTCTTGTATCTCTCACCATCGCCACACTAGACCCAACTCAACCGTCGCACTTGCTCATCCATTGCTCACCTGTCACATAATTGGGCATGTTCACTACGGCGATAGAGCATATGAATTGTTGCAAACAAAGACAGGAGAGGACTTTGCTGCATACTTTCTTCTAGCAAATGTTATCATGAATCCTCCACTATTGATATGAAAAGCAAAGAAGTAATAGTTTGATTGATGATGCATTTGTTTAACAATATAAGAACAGATTTAATGTAATATTGGAAGTGAAATTAAGCATATTTATTAGCTCGGTTGAGATATTTGATTCATATGTATATTAGAATAGAGGAGATAAAAAGTGAGATAGATCGTACAGAGGGGTTGGTGGTGGTGTTAACGGTGAGGAGGGAGATCTCGTCGACCTTAGGGTGGAAGACGACGAGTTGAGCATTGCGAGAGGAGAGGGAGAGACGGCTATCGCAAGGGGACAATTGTAATTTCTAGTTGAGGACGAACGAGTCCTAGCCAGAGAAGGTGATCCCGAAGGTGAGGCTATCCCACTACTAGACCTTGGCGTCAACGTATGGCTGGAACACTGAGTTATTGTCGGATCGATTCTAAAGCGGAGACGCACATGTAGCAACCTTCTCTGACGACAATGAAACCGTCGTCGGCCAAGGTGGGGATGACAGGACAGCGGGCGAGTTGGATCCGATGCGACGATGGCAAACGGTGCAAGTGCGGCAGTCGAGTGGGTCTGGTATAGTGGCGACAAGGGTGTAGGAGCGACGATGGTCAAGCGGGTTTGGTGCGATAGGGTCAAGCGGTGCAGGAGAGGCAATGGTCAAGTGGTGTAGGAGCGACGACAACGACGAGTAGTATAGGTGCAGTAGTGGCGAGCATTGCAAGTGCGACAAAGGTCAAGCAGTACAGGTCGAGCAAGTGTGGTGTGTGAATAGTAGATATAAATTTAATAATTAAAAAATAAATAAAATTATATTTTTATTCTTTTCATTTGCACTCAACGAAGTTAATGATGTAAGAAAAATTATGGTTAAATATTTTACCTTTATAAGTTTAGGGACTTTCAGGATATTAACCGTAGTTAACTATAGAAGGTAATATATAATTATTTCAAATTTTTAGGAGATAGAGCATTTAACCATTTGATCAAGTCCCAAGCAAAGGATGTATGAGGTGAAGACTGAGCTCTCAGCTTCCCAAGTCCAATATATTATGCTTTTATTACAATAATGTCTGCATCATATCAGCTGATAGTTGTGCACCAAGAAACTGTACATCCCCCAGCAAGCCGTCACCAAATTAGTGTTAGTGTCATGTGTCTGCTTGTTAGGAAGAAGTCATTTGAGGTGGAGGATACATAAGGAGGGAGAAGGTGGGAGGAAGCTTCAGATGTTGTGACTTGACCGAGCCCACGGCCACGGCCACCACTTTTTATAGCTAGCTCTCACTCACGAAGGAGAGTAGCAGGGGTAAAGAGAGAGAGAGAGAGAGAGAGAGAGAGAGAGAGAGAGAGAGATCATGGAGGAGAGGATGGGCAAGAGGGGAGAACAGGGAGCCGTGGAGGACGAAGACGATGTTCTTCTTCCGGGATTCCGGTTCCGTCCCACCGACGAAGAGCTCGTGGGGTTTTATCTCCGGCGGAAGGTGGCCAAGAAGCGTCTCAGCATGGAGATCATCAAAGAGATAGATATCTACAAATATGATCCGTGGGATCTACCAAGTAAGTAGGATCTACGTGATGGAAACATCGCGTTGGACTCAGCTCGATCGTGCTCATTTGTTGCTGGATATATTTGCAGAAGCGAGCACTGGTGGCGACGAGGAGTACTTCTTCTGCCTCAGAGGGAGGAAGTACCGAAACAGCATCAGGCCAAATAGGGTGACCGGGTCAGGTTTCTGGAAGGCGACCGGCATCGACAGGCCCATATACTCCGCAGGCAACTCCGGCGACTGCATCGGCCTCAAGAAATCCCTGGTTTACTACCGAGGGAGTGCAGGAAAGGGTACCAAAACGGAATGGATGATGCATGAGTTCCGCCTTCCCAACATCACCGACAGCAATTCTCCGTGCAAGCGTGAAGCTGTGAGATTACGTGCTGAACGAATCCTTCGTTTGCAGTATCCTCGAATGCTGATCAAACTCTGTTGCATCGCTTTGTGTAGGAAATCTGGACGATCTGCCGAATCTTCAAGAAGAGTGCCTCCCACAGGAAGACACCAAATGCGCCAACCGAGTCAAGCACCGCAGGGAACGACTGCTGGTGCATCGCCTCCTCGGGCTATTCCAATGGAGAGAACGGCCAAGTATGCGCAGGCCACTGGGAGTTGATGAAGCAAGCTCCCTTGGCCTTGTGTCCTGACATGGTTCAGAGTCCAGGCATGGATGATTTCTTCAGCGGAGATGGTAAATGGGATGAACTCGGAAGGATTATGGACTTCATAACAGATTGAAGCAGTTGCCTCCGAGGGAAAAAAGAAGAGTCCTGCTACCAAACTTCCCTCCCGAGAATCTATCATGTTTGGGTTGAAGAGATGGTGATCGGGAACTTTTTGGGACACAGGGCAGCAGTTCACTTCCCGGAAAGATAATTTATGCTGCAAGAGCTTCACGGTGCAGTCTCCTGACATAGTCATCACGCTGACATGAGCTACAATAATGCAGCAAACTGAGATGCTGTCTGTGGAGTTTTTACATGCATAGAATAGAGAGAATAGAGGCGTTGCTCATTACTTACAGCTCAATCCTAAATGTAAACCTACGCTATTAAGATTCTAATAAATAGTAGAAGATGTCACAATTACAAATACATACAGAAAGACCTTCTCAAAAGGAGTTCTGTTTCTCGTTTGATGAGACTCTCTGGATAGATAAGAGGTCGTCGTCATAGAGATAAGATACTCGATTCAAACATGACACGTGCCTGGTTTGAACTCTTGTCCAATCCCTGATTTGAATATAATGATCGGTGTCTCGTCTCTGTCGTTTCGATCTGATGCGGTGGACTTTGATCTACCGTCGTAAGTGCTTGTTTCGTGAACCGGAAATCCACCGGGGCCCATCGGTATGGGATGTCCTGTTTCTTCCGAGGCAGGGTTCAGGAGCTTCTATTTCTTCTGCGTTACCCCAAATCTGGGCCCCTCCTGTGTCGTCAGTACAAACCCTGAATCCTGCCTCTGACCTTACAGTTGAGCCCTAAATGGACACTGTTCCGATGACCGCAAGTCCCTCCTCCACCTTCTTCACAGGGAAATCCCCGATGATGAAGAGAGGCGCGGCGGGTCGTGGGCGGCTCCTAAGGTCCGAGCGCCCACTCCTCCGGCGCTGGCCTCGGTTGGTGCTTCCCGGGGCTCGGACATCAACCCGCCGGGCCGCGCCCGGTGCTGCAGTCCTTCGCCTTCGGGCTCATGGTCCGCCTCGGCTGCCTTCAGTTTTCTCCTCGCCATATTCGACCGCACCTGGGTCTCTTGGGACCCTAATCGCTCTCAATTGATCGTGAGCTCCCTTGTACCCCCAAAAAGATCGTTCTTTTCCTTTTGTATTCGGCCTTTCTCTTGTCAAACAATATTTGCGTTAGCATCGTTGATCGGTAGACGGCGGAAATTCTAATCTATGAACTGGTCTACGATCGAAGAACATCTGAGAAGAAAGATTCCAGTGCCATCAGAAAACAAGACGCTAGTGTTGAAAGATATGCATATTTTTTCTTGGATGGATAGTCTTTTCTGGATCATTGACTGCTTACTGTAGACGCAGGATATCTTGACCTTGCTTGTTATTTTTTTCTATGCAAGTATATTAATGGATTAGTCAATGATACAAAGGACCCTGAAATCAATTATGATCAATGTGATGTGTAGTGATGTCAACTTCTTTTTAGGGGAACATTGTGATTTCAACTTGGACAACAGATGAATCAGATGAACAAAAATCAGGAAATATGTCTTGTGTGTTTTATGTCAATGATAATTTATCATAGCACATCATGTGAAAGTGTGATTGGCTTTATGATTTCCTCTTTCTACCCTGCCTGCGAAATTTGTCAAAAATCTAACATCAAATCCTATTCACATTTGTACCCATCTTGATATTTGCTTTGTAGGTTTATGCTCTTTGGCTGATTGCTTTACTAAAGATCCATTTTTCTGGTATCATCTTCGTGAGATTTCGATGTACTTCACCAAAAGTTCTGAATTTTTACAATTTTTTTGCTGGCTTTGTTCCAGATATCCAGAGGATATATATTTCCATTTCCTTTTAACTTAAATTGAAGACAAAAAGTTTATCATATTATGATCTGAAAATTCTTTTGTCTATTTCAAACCTATAAATCGTAAGGCAAATGATATTATTGTACTCATGCTTAATTTTGTGTAGGCTGAATGGAGTACAGGAGAAATAAACATTGCCTATAACCGAGGATCATTCATTCGGTCCATGAAATCTTACCTTTTGACATCCCAAGTATCAGCTTATGGATGGAATTGCTCTATATGTTACACCAGTAACTATCATGAAGGTACTTCTTTCATGTCTTCATTAACATGGTTCTTTTTAAATGTTAAATATCATAGATTTTGAGTCAAAAATCCAACCATCTAAAATTTGGCCTGATGATTGTCCTTTTTTCCTAAAACAAGAGTCAAGTTCAATATGGTAACATTTCACCTGGTAATTCATTCTGTTCTCCTAAAGAAGGTCCACTCTGTACAGCATTGTGCTAGCCTCTGTCGATCAGATAAGAACAAGAAATAGAAAAAGATTTCCATGGATATTGGTTTTAGGACTTTCTCAATTCTACACCTGCTGCAGCTCTGTTTGCCCTTTTTCCACATCTTATAATTAAAACAAAGGAAAGTGCACCAGTATTCCACTGACAACTCCTAACACATATTTATTAATACATATAACTCGAGTGCCCTTGCATGAGGCCATAAAGTATGCTGCATGTGACAAAAAAAAATTCCTCCTTGACTTTTCAATGGCTATAAAGAATATACAATACTTCACTCAGTTTCATCCTTCTGAGGCTTTAAACTTGTATATGTCTTGTCTTATTAAAAATTTTGTCATCTTTAGCTTCTCTATTAATGCTTGTACATGATCCTGGACTCTAGTGCTGAGTCACCATATTTGCTAGTGTTTCATGGGAGATATCTCATATATTTTACCCTGGCCCATGAATGCTAGGGCAATATATCTCATATATTTTACCCTGCTCATTTAGCCTTGTCAACTTATAAAAGTTGAGTTTTAGGATCCCTGGTGGCAAAATGGAAAGGGAAAATAGAAGAAAAGAGGCTTGTGGTCCAAACCACTGGTAAAGTAATAAGGTTGAAATCTGTTGTACTGATGGAAGAATTTGAAGTCCTAAAGGTAAACAGATATTTCTTGAAACAATTTGAATTTGCTTTCTTGAGAAACTTCAATGTGATAACATCTGAATCAGTCATAAGGATCATATTGGCTTTGCTTTCTTCAGATACTTAATAGCGTTAACATCTGAAAGTTACCGTCCTGCAAGCCTAAGGTAACTTTCTGGCAAATGGTAGTGGAACCACTGAAACATCAAACTTAGTTTCACCACCAAACAGCTATGTTATTTGGCCTTAAATTTCAAGAACTAAGACATGGCTTACATGACGTTTGACAATCTTGTCAATGGTCACAAAAGATCAATCATTGGACAGGTAGGCTTGGATTCGTGGATGCGTAAGATGAACATACGCTCATGCCAAATGTTCATCTTACTAGTTAGATTAATAATAGTTGAAAAGATTGACCTTGACTTGCATCCTATACTGGAGAGCCAAGTTTGGCTTTTTCCAAGAATTGATACACTGGCTATATGAGAATTTCAAAGTATACAGCAAATACAACGACTTCAAGAAGTTTAGCTACCGTTCAATTTGTCAAAGGATTCTTTATTGTGGATGGTAAGTCTTAGTAGATGTGAGGTTGGACAGAATGGTATTCTGTTGTATCTTCAATCACATATTCAAAACCAGAAGTTTTCATGGGATATCTGCTGTCTTGTTGTTGGTAAAAAGATCACTACGACCTGTCTTACTGATCTTAAGCAATCCACAGTTTTTGTGTCAAGAAATTTGAAGCGTAGAAGATCACCAGAGCATGTTTCGGAGGTAAGTAACTGCTGCTATCATCATCAGGGAAGTGTTGCAGGGCTCTTTGATGTTTACTATGGGTCTTAAGCTGCTGAAGACAGTAGCAGAAGACTGGGAGATCATATCGATATTGATGCTTTAAATGCAATCCAAAGCAGAGCCGCAAAGAGTTGGGTATCTGATAAACCTTATAACAAAGATAATTGCTTATCTGAGATCAGTAAGCTTTTAGTTGATTCCAGAAGCTTGAGATTAATCAACCTGATGCCATTTTCATGGTGGATTAGTTGAACATCTTGGAACCGGAAGGGATTTTCATCGCTGCATACTTTACTATTTTTTGTTTACCCGTATGATACATTGTCGCGAGTATATCTGCAAAATTAATTTCAATTTAATTTTTTAGCTGCGATATATATTTGCAGGATAAATCAGATTGATCCAGCAATTGTATTGGCGAACCATGAGAGGCCTCCATTTTACTGTTTTCTCGAAGCTCCATGGTTCAACTTCACCAGAGAGGATTAGATTACCAGTTACAACATATGTATCCCTCAAAATTACAGGCATGTAAATATCATCAATAACAATATAAACTCATTGAGCTATCGGCAATTCTCCAGGCTTCTTCGACACATTATATCCAGTTCTATTTCCAGAAAATTTCATCCTACAAATGAGATGGCAGACTGTGGCTGACAGACCTCAGATTATTTTAAGTTCATGCAACTTGATGATGGAGCCCGGAAACAGTTTGTAAAGGTTAGTACTAATCCTTAATCATAATCTAGTCATTTGCCACTAAATCTTAATCTATCATCAAATTATGAGATTTGTGGGAATACAATTGTCTTGTAATAAAGGAAGTTTCTCGGTGGTTTGAGACTTCACAAGTCTAATCATTTTGTTCGTTTGACATGCATGCAGGCCATCATTTTCTACTATTTCAGAGATACATGTTATGATTCAACTCCCCACGCATCTCTTCCTTCTTGCCATCGGTATCAACCATGGCGAACTCTTAACAGAGATTTGGAGGAAGAAGATGGCGAGAACTTCAGACTTAAGCTTGAATTAGGAGGCAGCCCCGAGGGAACAAACAAAGGAATCTCTAATTATATGTGTTCATGCTGGAAGAGCTGCTTCCGAGTCTCGATTACTTCTACTTCAGCCCCATCACTGCGCATGCTTCACCCCCCTCACGCAAGCTCTGCTTTTCCATGGCAAAAGTAGCAGCACCTTTTGCTGCACAGCTTGTTGTCCATTGAGGTACTTTTTCTCATCCCATCAATCTCTTTTCTACTGCCATTTTTATTGCCTCCATCAGCAAGTTTTTCTGTTTTCCTTATCATCCTAAAAATGAACTTGTACAGAGCTTTTACCTGACAAGAAGACCTGATAAGACTGGTTTTATTCACTCCATGCTTGAGTTCTCCCCATCTCTGAGACAGCCTGCAACAGGAAAATCATTGTCATCCATGGATGACACACACACGCATAGCCTTCTGAGAGTAAAGAAACAACTTAGATCGAGTTGAACCAGCAGTTACAAGTTCTGAAATCTCATGGGGAAAACCCTTCTTTCCTGCTAGCCATTGTCCTTGGTACACTGCAACTTACTCCATTGGCATATCAGAGTTCAGGCAACTTGTAGTCGTTCAGTCATATGGGGAATGCATCCAATGACAGAGGAAGAAGAACAGACTGTTATTGTTCAATCCTAGGGAGTACTCTGATGTGATCCTTTTCTGCTTGCCTATTTACACAAGACACATGAGAGCCTGACAATTTTACCCAAAGCCGCCTGCCTCTGCTTGGCTTCAGTCCACTGAAAGCTTTTTTGCACCTTATGACAGCCATTCTGCTGTCGTTTGATCACGTGTAAGTTGTAGGGTCATGCCAGGCAGGGACAGTGGAGAGGGCCCCATGTGGATGAGAATCTAATTAAGCTTCTCATGTTAATTAAGGCCATTGATGCATTGATGGTCTTCCAAACAAATTAACTCACCTTTGAAAAAGAAGATTCTTCAAAACCCAGATAGCTCATCAAGCAAGTCAAAGGAGGATTGTTGCAGTGGAGGTCTCACTCGATGGATCTCTCTTCCAGTGTGCTCCTCCAAAATCTACATCATCATTCCTGTCTTATACTGAAAGAACTGGGAGGGAAAGAGTAACAGTAAAATAGCATGGGTATATATGAACAGGAAGTAGATGTATGAGAGAGACTCTGCGGAGATTGCCTGGCTTGGCTCTTCTCTCGTGCCCCATCATCTCAAGATGTCACTAAATAGTTTGATGTGCCTCCGTCGCTGTTCAAAGTGTGACCTTTTTCTTCACAGTGTTGGCATGAGAAGTCACTGTTTTCTACGGCAGGAATGAGGTTAAAGTATGCATGGTTTTGGTAGTGTTAGGGCATGCAGAACTAAGCATGATGGTGATGATGAGGCCATCGCTCGCTTTGCTACATTTGAATCCCGAGGAAGCCACACGGAGTACAAGGCTCCATGGCGGCCACTCTCTCTCTCTCTCTCTCTCTCTCTCTCTACGCGTACTAATCTGCAACTGTGACCTCGAAAGCCCAGACAAGGGCACGAGAAGCGACAAGGAAACATGGTCGAAGATAAGATCCAAGAGTTAAAATCTCTTCTTCACCATGGACGCACACACACACACACACATTGACTGTGGATACCGTAAACAAACATCTTGTCAACCGAGATGTTCTTGCCTTGCCAAATCTGCATGACTTCGCCCCGCCAGTGGGGCCTCTCTGAGAATATCCTCACGCTTCAAATACCCACACCGTCTCCGCCTCCGTCACACTCACCATTCCCCTCTACCTTTACTGTCTCCTTGTTCGTCCTCCTCCTCATCGCTCGCCTTTTCTCTTCCCCCAAAGGATTGCGACATGGGCGCTAAAAGTTAGGCTGCTGGGCTTGTGGAGAGGAGGCCGAAGGTCGCCCAACTCAGCTCGGAAAGCGGTGTGCGCAAGGATGAAGGAGGTGGCTAGGAAGCACAACACGGTTTCGCCATGCGCAGCATGCAAGCTCCTCAGGCGGCGGTGCACGCAGGATTGCATCTTTGCTCCTCACTTCCCTGCCGACGAGCCCCACAAGTTCGCCAACGTGCACAAGGTGTTCGGCGCCAGCAACGTCAGCAAGCTCTTGCAGGTCTCTCTCTCTCTCTCTCTCTCTCTGTGGGTGTGGGTGTGGGTGTCGGTCTGTGTGTGTGTGTGTAAAATGTGCTTGTAAGATTGCGATCACCACAAGACATTACATGAAAAGAATGGCTTCATAACTCACCATGCGACTCAAATTGTTTGTGTGATCAAAGGAGATAGCAGTGCAGCACCGAGGAGACGCAGTGAGCAGCCTGGTGTACGAGGCCAACGCCCGGGTGCGCGACCCAGTGTACGGGTGCGTCGCCGCCATCTCCACCCTCCATCGCCAAATCCAGGCACTCCAGGCGCAGCTGGCCATGGCACAAGCACAAATGGTGCACTTGCGGATGAGCCACGCCGCCTCCCTCGCCCACGCTGGCCTTGGCCACAGCCCCATGGGCGCAGGGAGCACCAGCACGGGCTCTTCCTCCATGTCCCCCACTCACAACCAACTGATGGAGCCTGACACCGTCAATGCCAAGCCAATCTTCGCCCTGGACATGGTGGTGCTGGACCAGACTAACCTGGGATCAGAACCACCAATTTGGTCATTTTAGCACCATCAGCCAGTGCTGTTCTCGTGTCTTATAAAGATAGCTTTTGATATCTAGATGGCAATATTGCAGCTCTTTTTCTTTTGGATACAGAGGCTGCATGTGATGCAGACATCGTCTTATAACAAGAATTGAAGTGCTTGTGTGTAGAACTGTACTGTTGGTGTCATTTACTCCTAACATAATGTCTATAATTATTCTGCTATCACTACACTGTTCATTTTGTAGTTAGCATCACTGATAAGTAAGCAGAGGCTCAGCATCACGACAATAAAAGATAAGATGCGAGTGAGCTATGCATTAAGCCAAGCAGAAGAATAACATTTGATGTATATTAAATTGTAAGACGACAGAAGGAAATACCAATATGTGAGATTTGCTACAAGTTCCACAAAGCTGCAAACAAGCAGCAGAATCCATCACTCACGGCTCTTAGTTCCCCCATTATATATAACTGTAAAGTGGGTAACAGGAACGTGTCAGCGCCACCAGATCGCCGAGATCGCTGGCGGTGGAGGAGGAGGAGAAGGTGGTCTGTAACCAGAAGCTCGTGTTCTGTGAGTACCGGGGCTCAAGAGGTTCGTTCTTGTGATTGGAACTGCGATCATCTTCTGTAAATGAGACCTTGGACTAGAAAGGAAGAAACTTTTACCGATATCAGAGTCTCTTGTGGTGTTTGGATCAGAAATCATCACAAATCTTTTCAATTTTATGGATCAAAAGTTACACTGAATCAAAACACAAACATGAATCCACACGTAGAGAAGGCTGCCGAGCACAATATGGGCCTTCCTAACTCTGCTGCAAGCCGACGCGGGCGCGCGCGTCCTGCCGCCCCTTCAGCCTCCCCAGGTAGTAGCAGCTGAAGCCCAGCAGCATCGAAAAGAGAAGCAGAGGGAGGGAGATGGCCATGACAAAATCCATCACAGCTGCTGATTGCATCGTCAAATTCTGATGGATGAGACGTTGTTATAGAGCGTATAGATGGAACAAAAAGATCAAATGTTCCCGTCAGACCCAACTGGAGTGAAAGATACTCCAGAACTAAAAGCCCAAGCGTAAGATTCAATCAGACATGAGAGCTTCTGCTTTTGTGCAGCGCAGAAGATGCCCGGTGGTGCTCTAAGTCGCACATGAAAGAATTTAAGATCAGGAAGAATGGATCAGCTGAGCTCAATTTTTCTAGTAGTTAAAACATGATTAAAGAGTTTTTTTATTTAGGACAAATTATTCTTTTAAGACAGATTAAGGCGATTATTTGTGATACCTACTGCGTTGACATTTCATCGTCATATATCATGAGAGAATCCAAACTTCCTTTTCGTACGATGTGTGCTTTTAACGCTAATCATCTTTTTCGTCTTGCATTATATATATATATATATATATATATATATATAAGCAATAATGAAGATGTTAATTTATTTTGTCGGGCCAATTTTTTTTTCAAGCAATAAATGACGTTTGGGAAATACTTTTTTAATGGGGTAAATTCTTATATAAGCAATTATTCTCATTTAAGGGCAAAAAAAAAAAGACAAAGACAATAATTGTTCATATTAAGCATAATACACTCGTATTTACAATCGATATAGTGCATACACTCGATGATTAGAAACACAAAATTCCACAACTACCCTTCTCCTTTGAGCGCACCGGGCGGTTCATCTGCGGTAGGATTGCAAGGGCAAAACCGGGAATCGAGAAACCGTGGGGGCGCGAGAGGACGAGCGATTCGAAACGCCGGGTCAACTCCGGTCGGAGGAACCGAGGAGCAACTCGGGGAAGGATCGCAGGAGCTCCTTCTCCTTCTCCTTCTTCTCCTCCTCCTCCTCCGTGGAGGAAGCGGCGGCGAGGAGGCGGCGGAAGAGCGGGACGGGGCAGGGGATGCGTAGGACGCCGCGCTGCTCGTAGCCGTACTCGTCGGCGGAGAGGCGCAGCAACCGGACGAAGGCCGGGCGGGCGAGGAGCTCTGTTCGGACCTCGAACCGCTCCATCTCCTCCCCCACGTACACTGGGAAGTGCCCCTGCGCCGGCTCCCCGTGCCGCCTCCCCTTGCCGGACCAACGCAGCGACTCGTACTGGGCGCAGTCGACCACCCTCGACAGCCGCCGGATCATTCTCTGTTGCCGTGGGAGGATGGCGAACGAGGAGAGCCGAGGTGGCCTCCGCCGCTGTGGGTGGGTACGTATTTATAGTGGAAAATGGAGGACTTTTAAATCCATTATTTATATCTATGTTTACCGATTTAGCTGTTCTTCGTACAACAGCGAGCGGCTCTTTCAACGCGTGGGGGCCGTTTTAGCGTCACGAGTTGCGTAGTGATCCACACACAACGCGGTTCTTGATGTGTGCCGCGCTGGCGATTCCTGTCTTAATTCGGCGGTAGAGTTGCGGCACGCATAGGATCAAAATCAACGTGGAGTCAACGCAAAAGCCAACGAGGAAACCAATGTATTATCAGTCCACACCACCGGAGAAAGCTTTAATAAACAAATAAATCTTAATAACCATTAATTCTTGTGAAGATATATAATATGGAAGTGGAGTAGGTAAAGCGGATGATATGGTTTCCGTAGTCCATTTGGTACGGTGACCGTGACACACTGTTCCATGATACCATAGTTAGAGAGTATAAAACCCACCACCTTGTGCACCACAACACCCATTTCAATTAATTAAGCTGCACTTAACCTCGATAAATCTCCACCCCCCCCACACACAAATGGCCTCCATCGCTAGCATAAATCACTGCAATGCTCGAGGTAGGAGTACTAGATATGGACTTACATGAAATTTATATGTGGAATTATTTGAAGAATACGATTGCTCTAATCCAACTCGTAGGATGATGGCCGATTTTTGTTCGGTGATTCATCCAACTTCAAGTCAGTCGCCTTTTCTTCTCTCTAAATGCCTATAAGCGAGAGATCACACGAACCCAAGTTGTCATTGGATTGGGAGCCACTTCTCCGCTACCTTTGTAACGACGACGACAATAGTAATAACTAATAGGAAGTGGCTTTCCTCGACAAATCCCATCACGCGCATTCACGACGATGATCGTCGATTCCGCATATCCACGTAGATCGGACGGTGCTGATGCATCTGTTGGGTTTAGAATACTACCGAGTGCGCCCATGACGTACACCGTACATTACTGATCACGGCCGGACCTTTGGTGAGTCGATCATGCGTTCTTTAAGCATTTATGGTAACTTAGTTTAATGTATCCTAAAGCCAAAAAGCTGCACGAAGACGAGACTTCCCCTCGTGCCTCTGCCCAATCCCCAAGCAAGTCACGTAAACTATCCACCTTCAGTTGGGTGTTTGGCGAGTGATGACGACGATGATGCTTTTGTGTTTGGGAGTTCCTACACCCATTAAAGAATGAAGGTGTTTTCTATTTTATTCTTCTGAATATTTGGGGAGGTCATGATGATGTCCAATTTGGCATGGCATGCATGAATTTACAATTGCATGTCAGGAAAAGAATTTTCTTTTACATATACGATTCCATGAACCTACGATTTACTATCCTTGCGAGCTTGAAATTAGTAGATGATCAATCAGCCATATACGTCGACATCGAGCGGAGAGTAATTTCCTCCTACTAAGTATAATAATAATAATTACCAAGAATTGTTTGGAGACTCTCCACGATCAAAGAGCTCTCCACATTGTCGACAAAACTACTCATCCATAAGTAATTACATAGTAAACATGACAATCACAAAGAATTATCTATGAAGAGACCAAATATGTTCATCGGACCAATCGACATTGTCCATTAGCATCTACTCTAACGAGATTGTTTGCGATTATGCCAAAAATAAATAAAAAAAATCATTACCAGGGACCATTTAATCAAGGGTGATGATCAATCTAATGATTATAAATTGCATATTCAAAAAAAGTATGAAGCTGGTTATCCAATTATGTGTGCTTAATGATCAATAAGAACAGGTTATTGAGAATATATTTATCTTGGGGAGAAAGAAAGATTGTTGCAACACTGAATTGGTGTCATTGGATTGCTTCTCTCGATTGCTATCCTATTATTAAAGAAACAAAGTTTCTTAACTCATTTCTCATAATTATACATAAAATGAAATCCCTTGATCAATAAAATGACAAGAAATGACCAAGATTTGGTACATGCACAAAAATTTAATTCACAAGTCCATTGTGTCTAGCAATTGTTGCTCTCTCTGTCATTTGTATGCACCCAATTATTTCTGTAGGAATATTTGCACATTCACCAAGGTGATTATATATATATAAACTAACCATGATTGGGGTTGATTAGGGGCTCGTTAACCTTGGAATTGACTTGAGAATTGAAGTGAAAAATTAGGCCTCACCCAAAGGTAAAAAGTTGAAACAAAGGGTAGGTGTGGATAAGTTTGGTATCATTCCTTCTTGTTGGCCCATTGATGTGCCAATTTGCAGAGTGATAAGGACATGCTATGATTCATATCTACTCAAACTATGACGAAGCCAAGGGATGAATGTGGTACCTGATCTAGTATAATTAGGTACCATCTAGTATAGTTAGGTACCATCTCTTGTCCCATACGAAATGTTTTTGATATGTGCCGACTAAACTCTCGATTAATTTCACTATGTCACTGTAGCCTAAATATAGAGTTCGTCATATTAAAATTGGATGTCGGATTTTATAAGAGATTTGGGTTTTATTTTTTATATTTTTCACCTAAAGATATAGAATAAATATCACTTGCTTTGTGTTGAGATAGATTTTAATTGTCCAACATATGGGTTAGATTCGGAGTTAACCGAGATCTAATTCTTAGCCCATCTTATGTTGATGTGTCGGAAAGTTAAGAAAGATAATGCAAAAATTATGCCAAAGATATATGCTATGAAACTTAATTAGTATAGATTTGTTTGTATAATATTAATAAGTATTTGGAGGGATTTTTATGTGATGAGGAATTATTAGGTTAGATGATGGTAAATGATATGAATGATTACATGCATTATTTGATCATTAATGGACTATGAGATCATGCATTGAATCATTAGGTTACAATTGTGAAGTAACAACTTGGTTGAGTTAGCTTTCTAACAATGTTGCATTATCAACCTTATGGGACGAATTTAACATTTTTACTAGTGCGACATCGTTTATCTCATATGATCAAATCTCATTATTGGTCAAACAAGTATAATGTATCGATGACTACCTATATGTATGCTTCAAATAAAAAAAAAAAAGTCATACATTACTATTTGATGAGAGAAGAAGTTTTTGATGTCTTAATCAGTTTAACATGGTCCGAACCCGTTTGCATAGGATTATTCGAGGTGTCTCTGAGATGGAAACATCAAGCTCCTGAGATGTCACCTGCATAAAAACTGAGGTAAGGAGAGGTTTCTCGACCTAGTCCTAGGTCCCTCTAACGCCCAAGTTAATAACATAAGATTATGAGTGTTGGAGATGAGCTTTTATACTTGGTTGTAAAGGGATAAACTATTCTAGGTGTCGCCTAGGTGAAAAACATCGAGCTCCTGAGGTACCACCTACATGAAGATCGAGATCGAAAAATGTTTCTTGATTCGATCATTCCAATACCCAAGTTAGCAACCCGAATTATATGAGTGCATGAGTGACCAAAAAAAGTAAGTCTTTTTTTCATTATGTTGGAGACGAGCCTTTATACTAAATGGTCAGAACATTATGTTAGAGCTAGCCCCAGGATATTTACCAAAGGGTAATTTTGGTAACACAACAAAGACAATAAAACGGAAATAATAAAAGCGACAAGAACAAACAAAACACCAGAACACTAGATATACGTGGTTCGGTCAAATGACTTTGACCTACATCCACGGAAGAAAAAGGAGCAAATTACTATTATAAAAGAGGGACACTTACAAATGCCTTAGGAAATGTTCCTAGGCCATAAAACACCTTCAGCTTCCTAAACAAGAAGACTTCAAACCATAAACAGGTTTTCTTGTGATGCCTGCTGTACTTCTTGTGGTGTCTGTGGTACTTCTCGTGGTGTGTCTAACATCAAAGCTCAGGCCCTTATTTATAGTTCCAAGACGAGACAACAAGTCTGATTTTCCCGATGTGAGACTATGGGACTTGCCAAACTAACAAATCTCCACCTTGGCATGTCCCAACAAAACTTGCTCCACCTTCTTCACAAAAGCCCCAACGGGCAATCACCAACAATGAACACCAACCAAGTCCAAGCACTGCTTGAACTTGTAAACCGGAAGAGGCTTCGTAAATATATCAGCTGGATTGTCCTTCGTATGAATTTTCTGAACAAGGACTTTTCCTTCAGCAATCAACCACTTAGTGGAATTATCACAAGAAACTACATCTGAATAGGAAGTAGGCTCACCAACTTCACTTGTTTCTTCTGCAACAGACAAAGCATATGCAACCAAATTTGCATACCTTTGTGGTGGTCGAATATTTCTCATATGACGCATATGCCATAATTTGGTGATGTCAGAATCAAACAATGATGATGACGAAATTGCAACTGAACCTGTGACAGTAGTTCCCTGCAGAATATACAAGCTACCAGACCTACAAGCTTTCATAACAATAAGAGCACTTCTAGAAACTTTCATAACTCCACCTTTAGCTGTGTATTTACACCAAAGGGCCTCTAGGGTGCCTAAAGAAATGAGATTCTTTTTCAAATCAGGAACATGTCTAACATTAGTGAGCGTCCTCACAATACCATCATGCATTTTAATTCGGATTGTTCCTCTACCAACAACATCACATACGGCATTATTGCCCATCAAAACAATTCCACCATTACAAGATTCATATGTGGAAAACAAATCCCTATTGGGACACATGTGATAAGAACAACCTGAATCTAAAATCCATTCATTTTTAGACTTTGTCCTGTCATCAGTAGCAAAGAAAATATTTCCAAAATTCTCATCGGATGCTACACTAGCTTCAGCGGATTCAATAGTTTTCTCAACAAAATTTTCCTTTTACTTTAATTTATTTTTCAATTTAAAGCAATCAAATTTAATGTGCCTCATTTTATGACAATATCTGCATTCCAAATTTCTATGTCTGGATTTAGATCTAGATTTAGATCTACTACTGTCAAATTCTCTTTTATCCATTCTCCCCCTAACAACCAGACCATCAGCTTGATTCTCTCTACTTTCCCCAGTGATATTCTTGTCTATCTGCTCCTTAGATTTCAGTGCAGATTTAATTTCTTGATACAAAACTGTTTCTTTTCCATAAATCAAAGTATCACGGAAATGCTTAAAAGATTGGGGAAGAGAACACAAGAGCAACAAAGCCTTATCCTCATCATCAATTTTTGCATCTATATTCTCCAAATCCATAACCAAAGAATCAAACTTATCAAGATGCGAGAGTATAGATGTACCTTCAACCATCCGAAGCATATACAGACTCTGCTTCAAGTAGAGACGATTCTCCACTGTCCTCTTCATGTACAAGGCTTTAAGTTTGTCCCACATGCTCTTAGCCGTAGTCTCCGTAGCTACCTCCCGTAAAACCTCGTCAGAGAGGTTTAGAATGATGCTGGATCGGGCCTTCTTATCCATACCCGCAAGATCTTCCTTTGACGTACCATCTGGAATGTTCTCAGCACCCTGAAGTGCCAAATCAACTCCGTCTTGAACCAGAATGGCCTCCATCTTGAGTTGCCACATGCTGAAGTTGACATTTCTGTCAAATTTCTCGACAACAATCTTTGTTATTGTCATCGTTGCCAAAAGATCCCAGAACCAGGCTCTGATACCAATTTGTTAGAGCTAGCCCCAGGATATTTACCAAAGGGTAATTTTGGCAACACAACAAAGACAATAAAGCGAAAATAATAAAAGCGACAAGAACAAACAAAACATCAGAACACCAGATATACGTGGTTCGGTCAAATGACTTTGACCTACATCCACGGAAGAAAGAGGAGCAAATTACTATTATAAAAGAGGGACACTTACAAATGCCTTAGGAAATGTTCCTAGGCCATAAAACACCTTCAGCTTCCTAAACAAGAAGACTTCAAACCATAAGCAGGTTTTCTTGTGATGTCTGCTGTACTTCTTGTGGTGTCTGTGATACTTCTCGTGGTGTATTTACACCAAAGCTCAGGCCCTTATTTATAGTTCCAAGACGAGACGACAAGTCTGATTTTCCCGATGTGGAACTATGGGACTTGCCAAACTAACACATTATATGAGATATTCTATGGAGAAGTAGGTTCTAACTATCTCCAATAGTCTCTCTTTGATATCTTATTCACATGCGTGACAACGAGGATAACACATAATCATCTATCTTGAATCATTGTCCATATAAGTATATAAGTAAAGAATGACTTTCATCTTTTCTTTTTCTAGACATGATTACCTATCGAATTAATTGATGAGGACATGTCATTGTCTTACTCTTTGCGGTTCTTCTTATCACTTCCCCGAGAGATAAAATCCAAGAACATATAATCACATATGATACATCGTAGTAGCATCAGCAACTTTGTTTGACCCAATTTCTACTATTGACCAACAAATACGATGCAATTTGATGACGAATGTCCACATCACATGATCCATAGTTTTCACATTAGGCTCCAAGCGTTCGATGTCGGCACTCGACATTGATGTCTGATTGATGTCTGTGCATGATGACTTCTTTAGCTTTATCCGTTTCCTCTTCTGCCTTGTTGACTTTAACGTCGGAGTAATCAAACGAAATAAAATGGTTGAATTCTTAGACAAGCTTGAAGTCTTATAGGAATCAATCATTAACTCTATCGTGGATAAGATCAATATGTATTAAATTAGTAATTTTTTTTGGGGACAATCATACCGATTTAATCGATCTAATTATAAGAAGTCTTTCCACTCTTACACCATGATAATATATTTATTATGTTATGATTGAAATGAGATAATTAATTTATCAATTTAATCGATCAAAATTACTATCCTAAAAATAATAATCTTTTTTTTTCTATTTGATCATTTTGATGCCATTTGTGATGATCAATCTGATGTGATAATAAACTTGGCCAGATATTGGATGCGTCTCTATATATTCTAAATATATTGGCCCAAAAATTTCCATAAAAAACCAGCAGCATTTGAGAACATGAAAGATTCTGTTCTCGTTTTCCACGCTCTTAAAAGGGGCTTCACATGGCCAGATCAGCTCCAATTCAACGAAGACCACCATACCATCTGCATCGCCCACCGTTTCAATCCGAGGAACTCACATGTCGTTTTGAGTACAGTCCTGAAACTCTCATCTCACCGTCACACACGCATCGATGTCATGGTGGGACATCTTC
Organism: Musa acuminata AAA Group; assembly: GCF_036884655.1. Lineage (NCBI taxonomy): Eukaryota > Viridiplantae > Streptophyta > Magnoliopsida > Zingiberales > Musaceae > Musa > Musa acuminata. The sequence goes on from NC_088344.1 coordinate 707,054, forward strand.
TTTTCTTGTGCTGACTCCCATCTTCCATGGAGGAACGAGCAACCGAGAGAGCTGAATGCTACTGTGAGTATGAGCTTAAAGCGGTGAAAGAGTCCGCAGGTTTCACCTGCATGCATGCATGTAACAATCATAGGAAAACACCCAGAAGAAAGATGGTTTTTGTGAGATCTGAAGCCGTGTTTTTCTTCATCAACAATGCAAGTCAAACAAATATTCCCATCCTCCATCCAAGACATGCATTTGAAGGTTCCATGGAGCCCCTAAGCAGACAAGAACAGTCCCCCATTCTCCCGGTTTCACACCTCCCTTTCTTCATGTTACGTTCATCGAGTGTAGACCAGACAAAGAAGTACTATAAGCTATCTAACTGCATGCCAGTGGCTTGAAAAGCTTCCGTACAACGTGACGTTCGAGTCAAACATGCCAAGCTTTCCTCTCCGGGACTCGATATGTATATATATACACACATATTAGAGGGAGAGAGATGTGCAGCTCGATCACTCGATCGGAAGGAGAATGGGGAAGCCAGCCGAGGAACGCGGAGTAGATCGAGCGCCTAAAGGACATGTTCCGGTGATGGTGGGCACAGGGAAGGAGTTGCAGAGGTTCGTGGTGAGCGTGAAGGCCTTCGACCATCCATGCTTTGTGAGCTTGCTGGAGTTGGCAGCTCAGGAGTTTGGCTACCGGCAGAAGGGCGTCCTTAGAATACCATGTGATGCACAGCATTTTGAGCAAGTGTTGAAGATGACAGCCAAGTGATGCACAGCACGAAGAGGACTCCTCCGTTTCTTCCCCCAAGAGAAGAAGCTCTCTGTTGTTGATACTTAGGTCTCATGTTACTTACTGCACCACATTTTCCTCAAGCTAAATTTGGTGCTTTTTCGGTTTGTATTGCTTTTTCTTCTTTTGCCTTTTGTTCAAGAAAAAGAAAAAGCATCTTTCATATGATCAAAGATCTGATCAAACGAATGTGGCATTTGATTTGTGAAGTTTCAATTCTCATGTGCATCGACTGAATACAGAAATGCAATTATGTTTCATATCTGTCCATCCAAAGAAATAATTTTCTTAATTATTTTGAAATTTCAGAAGGATAGATATGTAGAAGGTTGCTTAGCAGTTAATCAAATCATATATTATGTGCAGATCATTAATGCTCTAATGGAATGTAAACCGAAAAAAGGTAAATAGATAGATAGGTTGGTCGTATCTAATGCGTAACAAAGTACTCAAGCCATCTACTTGTGGTCAAGGATGACTCTGCTGGACTTGTAGTCCTTGATGTGGGTGGGTGGGAGATGATATGATTTCCCGGAGAGAAAAATGCAATACAAGTCACCGGCACTGAATGCCCAGTACTTGGACAAGACAAAGCTGATGAGCTATGTTAACGCGGATGTGATCTGGCGGCTTCCTTTCCAGGAAGACAACAACGACCAAGACTTTGACTTTGGCCCTTTCATTTGGTTGATGCATATTTTGATATAAAATACGCCTTCAAAATATGTCATTGAGAGTAATGTCTCTTGAGAAACTAACTTCATCTTAACCACTTTTAACCATAATAAAAATTTATTTTAATTGACCCTGAATGAAACAATAGAATAAAATATCTGAAATACTCCTAATATTTTTAGCATCATCCATAACTCTATAAAACATATTAATGTGTATTAGAGTTTATGGTTATCCTACAATAGCTAACATAAATTAATTATATATATATATATATATATATATATTCATTTGTGTGAGATAAGAAAAAAAAAGATAGAGTGAAAAAATAGCCTCAAATTGCTAATGATTGACTGAGTTAGTTGACATAACTTTGGTTCGTAAATTAATAACATTGATGTCTAATCTCGTACATATCAGGCTACATCAATCTTGTTAGAATTTGTCCTTATATAGAAAAAAAAAATTATCATGATATCAAAGTTATAAGAAAAATATTTAATAAAAGATAATAGAAAAAATCTAATCAATCTCATGATTGAGTCAAACTTGATATATATATATATATATATATATATATATATATATATATATATATATATATATATCAAGTATTTCTATTACATGAGTAGCAAGTATTTCTATTTCCTCATAAACAAAGGTCTTTCTATTTCCTTGTCTTTCACTAACATGAATTCAATTCATTGTCTGGGATCCAAGACAAATGCAGATTGGCTCTTTGTAGCCATATACCAACTGGGGCTAAGCCATTGGGATATTTCTCTGCAGCATCTATTCCACCTTTTGAGACGGCATTGGAGAAACCCAAAACAGATGGCATCTTTAGCTGCCGTGTTTTCCTTCTGCTTAAAGATCTTTTTTTGTTTGAGCTCATTCAGCAACTCGAACAGAGAAAGAAATATCTGGACAAGGAAACCTTGGAAAAGACATGCAGTTTACTTGATGCATGCATCGATGTGTTCTTGTTCTTTTACGGCTACAAGTGGTATATATAGGATTTCCTCAAATTCAAAAGAAAAAGGAAAAAAAGTATGTTTATTAAAGATGTTTTACAGGTCACCTTTCTTTTTCATTCCATCTAATTCAGTATGTGAGAATTTTAGTTTAAACACAAGCAAGAACCAGAAATTATAAATGAAGATGAAGAACTTGATTTAGAAGAATTATACCAAGGCCTAATACTGTTTTCAACTTTATATGGGCAAGAGCTGAGTTCCACTTTTGATCGCAATCTTGCAATCAGTGTGATATTTAATAGCAAAATGTAAAGCTGACATCTCAGGACCAAGGAGTCATATGAAATCTTTAGATTAGAATTCCTTTCTTCCATCTCTCCACCCATTCAATTCAAGAGAATCACTTTGTTTTTCGTTTTCCTTGGAGCTCGAAGTCCATGTTCATAATTGACACATTCGCTGAGAATTATTCTGCAGACCTCTAACATACTTGGTCATGGAATTTGATATGCTTCTCAGGGAAGCTAATCTTTCTGCCAATCATGCATTTGCTCTCTTCTATTATACACATTTTTATCGACCCTGAATGAACACTATATTTTCTGGTCTACGATTCCAATGTCTCAATCAGCCTTGAATAGTTCCACACACAAAAGATAAGGTGACAAATCCAATTAAAGCAATCCCTTTCAGCAAAACCAGTTACTTGTTGACTTAAAACTAAGCATACAGCTGTATCTCAAGCACAATGACAGTGAAACAAACCAGCAATGCTGTCTAAGAACAGGAAATTATTACATAGATAGACTACAGTAGAAACCCTATGAAGCATACTCAATGAAGATAATAATGTTGACAAATCTACCAGTTTTATTTTCACCTTTCAATCTCATTGCTGTTTTGACCCTTGTTGTTGGTGCTTGGGACATCTTAGATAAACATTAGGTAGGAATAGTCCTGTCATCCTAAAGTTTTAGCAATTCTGGTTTGGATTCTGCAATACAAACACCAACTTCAGAAATAACATTCTTAGACAGGATGTGGAAGCAACCTTCATCTCCATGGGCACTGGGATGCGCACCAATGTTCTTTCTCATGCGCCCATGTTTCCTACTGTTGCTTGAACTGGCAGCACTAGATTTTGGTTACTGTCAGCAAGGGATGCTTAGAATTAATTAATTCCATGTGATGTTCAACATTTTCTGTGTGTAGTCAACATGATGTGGTTACTGAAGAACTCCATGTTTTGTTCTCTTCTTCCTGCTACGATTGCTATAATTTGGAAATGTCCAATGCGGCCATTACTGTTTGATACAAGTGCATGAGTTACACCTGTTTATATTATAGGATTGTTTAGCACTCAGATTAACTTATATGGTACAATCAAAGCATTTATTTGGTCACTCCGCAAAGTTAATGATTCTTGAAAATGTCTTCTTCTATCATGATTTCGCTGGAGTTGAATTCGGAATAATAATTTAATTTATCAAAAGGCATTCCTATTCCTATACTCTTTTGATGATGATGCCTTTTGGATCTGGATTCCTTATTCATTAGGGGTTGCCACATCTAGTTGGATTCAAGGAATTTAATTTCGAATGTAACCGGTTGGATTCATATCATAATCTTTAGCTTACCAAGCTGGAAACAATTTTGTAGCCAGAAAGTGGACAAACAGCAGCAGACCTCATGCATACCACCTTGTTCCCGTTAATCTTACGATCGAAGGCAATCTCTCCGTATAGTGACCAAGGTAGCTACTCTGCTGTTGATCGTGACCAGAACCTTGCAATTGAGGTCATTGAATTACCCAAGACTGTCGACATGTTGAATGTATGCATCCACCATAATGGATTAGTTGTGTTAGGTGGAATTTAGGATATGGAGTGAGGCAATTGGGACAGAGAAGTTGAATGTATTTTCTTCTACTTCCTCTGGGAGACTTAATCCTTCCTTCTCCCATGTCAGAGTTTGCTGTTCGACGACTTTCTCTCTCTATCCATAGATATAATCCTCGAAAGAAGCCAACCTCCATCCTGGAAAACAGAGAGAGAAAGTAATCAAGTCAAGGATAGATAGATAGTCATGAATTCTTGGAGGTCAATTTCTGCTTCAAGCATTCATTCACCGAGAGAGATGCTTTGTTATTTATTTAAATCAAACCCTGCAATTTTTGTTGTCCCAATAAAAGCTCGAAAGAGAGAAGGAAAGTGATGTTATTAAATGATGGGGAATGGAGGCATAAGAACCCAATAAATGGTGTGAATGGTTTGTCATGTTGACTCTTCCGACCGTCTGCTGTTTGCCATCGCATTCATCAGCAGCAGCGGCATTAATGGCGGGCGCGGACGAGACTCCCATCACGCGCGCGGTGGCAACAATACAATGGAGATGCAGGCAGCGGTGGTGGCGATGCGTGGACCTCAGCAACCTTAAATGGACGTACCACACTGGGGGAGAGGCGCATTAAATGCGAGGTGGAGGGGGAGTCGCGGTCGCCCTTGAACGGTGACGGAGACCGTGCCGGAGGAGACGTCACACGCCATCTAACCATTCTTGCACATTTACCCACGCCCCCCATACATCTCAACTCAGGAGGAAGATGAGAGTGAGTGCATGAGGACGAAACCCGTTATGACTCGGTTCTTCTTCCCGTACGTCATGTCTCAGGGTCATTGATTGAATCTGATAAATAGTGGATCCAAGTCGGGACCTTAGATCTCTTTAGAAAATATAAATTATATATTTACATTTTTATTATTTTTAACAATAAAAATATATATATTTTTAATAATAATAATAATAATAATAATAATAATAATAATAATAATAATAATATCTTGTTAAACCATCTTAACCTTGATTCCAAGGCTCATGACAAGCTCTTGGATTAACTCGGAACATCTTACGATAACAAATATTTTGGATCAAAATATCCTAAAAATAAGTAAAAAAATAAAAAAACATCGTATTGTCAATCATCATCGATCAAAAGCGATCCGATTAGAAATCAAGAGCTCAACTATTGATAATTAATTTAAGTATGGTTGCAGAAAATGAATGAAATGTGTACAACCGATGAACCAGTCGTATCTTCTTTGGGTGCAACTGATGCAAGCTAAACCGACGAACGAAATGGACAAGAAGAAATTGTGGAAGAAGGGGATTCGGAGAGAGAAGATGGGATGGTCATGTTTCTCTCTGCAGTCGGGATGAGACATGACAGATCGATCAGTATGAGCGCAGTAATTTGGAGCCTCTCTCTCTCTCTCTCAGTCAAGCTTTCCTTCCAACACACCACCCCTTTCATGCACATTAACGACGAAAGCGAGTCGCCAACTCATTTTGTCGAAGCTGACTTGCGGAGTGCTGCAACCCCCATCGCCTCCTCTGTTGAATGAGTATATGGAATTGTATGAGAAGAACAAGTTGGACTGGGCTACTTTACTTGTGGTGTAGCTGTGTGCATCAAAATATTAGGAAAAAAAAATCTATTCAATCAAAAACCTTAGGTGAATTTAAACTAAATTATATGATGATAATTGATAAGCGGTGCACCTTATTATCGAAGGTATAATGTGTCACTAGATTATTATTTTTGATACCATAACAATAGAGAGAAAAATAATATTAGATTAGATGTACGATGATCAACAGATGAACGCATAGCCTCTCCAACACTTACAACTATAAATAAATTTGATGATTTAATCTACCAGGGAATGGGATAAAGCAGTAAAGAGATAAAAATGATATGAATTCCACAAGCATCAAAACAATAATAATAATAATAATAATAATAAAATGATGGCGAGGACTTGGAAATTAATATTACTGTTTTATACTGCTCCTGCCTGTATATTTTTATATACATACATAATTAAGTAATTTTACAGGGGGAAAAGCGCAAAATTGAGGTCGATGCGGGGCCGCTTCTGCGGAGGCGGAGGAGCCGTCGCCGCCAAGGGCGGTGCCACCTGCGAGTCGCAGCGTGGGCACCGCGGGTTCATCCTCGATATCAGCACATAGGAAAGGCAGCTAGGGCAGCCCGCCGCCACCAGGCTGCCGCCTGCGGAGTCGCAGCCGGCGGACCCCTCCTCCCCGTCACCCCGCCGCTTGATCGACGCCGTCGTGATGGACGACGAAGAGGAGGGCGAGGGTGAGGGCGAGGGCGAGGGCGAGGGGGAGGAGCAGCCGTCCGATGCCTCATGACTCCTCCTCCTCCTCCTCTCCATCCCCATCCTCCGCCGCCGCCGCCGCTGCCGCTGCTGCTCCTCCTCCTTCATCTCCCTGCCGCGCGACTCGCGCTCCGCCCGCTCCAGCGCCCACTTCACTTTCTCGATGGTGCACACGCTCTGGCTCCCGGCGAGCGCCGCCGCTACCGGCTTCGGGCCGTCGTCCGGCAGCCGGTTAAGGTCCTGCGAGTACGAGGAAACATCGACGTGAGCCCAAGACGAGGCGAAGGCGAGAACCACCCACGAAGAACGGGAACCGAGTGCGAACCAGCGGACGGAGGTCGCCACGACAGCCAATGGACGGCTTCGAGCCAGCATCAACGTCTTTGGGTGCCACCGACGTGCATCCGCCGAGGAGATCGAGGGTTATCGGACCCCGCTCCCCCTCCCTCGAGCTCACCTCAACCAACATCGTTCGACAGCAAGAACTCCGGTACTTGGAGACGTAAGAGAAGGGGAGGAGGTGCCAAGAAGAAGGAAGCGGAGTAGATGAAGGATGCGATTGATTGATGTGCTGGGGGAGCGAGGTAGTTAATGAGAGCTGGTGACAGGGCACTGTCAGACAAGGTTAGGGAGCATTAATGGAGGGTTGGAAGGACATGCACGGGACGAGGGACGGGGAAGAGACGGCATTAAATGCTGGGGTTTGGCGGCAAGCAGCGGAGGCATCTGCTGCGCCCCATTTGGTCGCCCCCTTGAAGTGGCGATGGATGCCAACACTCTCCTCCTCCATGAGTTATGTGCAGGCGGTGTCTGCAAACGCTTGGATTCACTTCCCACTGCCATCTTCTTCTTTCTTTCTGTCTGTCTATCTATCTATCTATCTATCTATCTATCTATCTATCTATCATCTTCATCCTGTGGTCCTCCTCATCTCCTCCACCCCCATTCACAATTACTCCTCCACTTCAAATTAAATTACAATAAAAATGATTGCTTATAAGTTGCTTCAAAAGAATTACTTCTCATCCATAATAAGAATATAGACAAAAAATTAATTAATTATTATTCATAAATATTATGTGTGTGAGATGAAAAAAAAACAATGAAGGATTCGAAATATGTGTTTTTTAATAATTAAAAAAATAAATATTATATTAAACAACGTATAAGATGTTCACATATAAACTCAAACCTATAATTTATTACTTGTATTAATAATACAATAACTAATTAGATACTATAAGAGTTTAATGATATATAATTGATTTGACACAATTTAATAGCATAAGATTTTATGTTGTATTAATATCTCATATCTTCATAGATGACTCAAATTTTTGAAAGTTTCGTTATGGTATTCAAATCAGGTGGATAAATTTTAGATGAACCATATCATATCATAATTGATAGTGAGAGATAAGTGAATCATTTAATAACACGTTAATTGATATTTAATATGTACATGTATGTATGTATGTATGTACATATATAATAGCCCTAACTCACTGCAAAATGCCAACAGTTATAGATGTCACATCAACACCACATGAATGTGTGTCCAACATGCATGCTCACGTAAAAATATAATAAAATCATTTAGTGCTTTATAAACTTCCACGTTGTAAAATAAAATAGCCATCAGCATGAGTTTTCACTTTATATATATATATATATATATATATATATATATATATATATATATATATATATATATATATATATATATATATATATATATTGTCATTTTTTTCGCCGATTTGTGCATGTGAATGACAATGCATTAATGAATCAAATGTTAGTTGTCTCTTTGGGGCCCGTGATGGTGCATGTCCTTGTCTTTGCAATTTAAGGCCAAGTAACGTAGTAAAAGGGCCATATGAGAGAGAAAGAGAAAGAGGTCATCCCAAGACTTAATAATAATAATTATTATTAAGTAGTTCAACTCCCATAACTACATGATATATCCATACAACTCTCTCTCTCTCTCTCTCTCTCTCAATAAATTGAATTCACTCTCAACTTTATGTGAGCCGTGATGATAGCCTTGACTCGAGTAGAGTATTCCGTTGGATTTGTCCTCCCCCCCTTCTCTCTCTCTCTCTCTCTCTCTCTAATAGAGATCCTTGGTTCAAGGCAAATGTGACTTGGGGAATGAATGCAAAGGGTTGCCATCATTGAATGCATGAGAGAACTTGGAAGATGGGACTTCCATGTCCAATACATCCCATTCTCTCTCAATAAGAAAAAAATAAAAAATCTTCTTCTTTCCTTGTTCCTATTTCTTGCTAATTTATTATTTTCTTTTTGTCATTTTAACACTTCAACCCAAAAATAAATAAATAAATAAACACAACAACCAATGATTAAAATAACGATTCTTTTCTTACAACTGATATATGATAAATCATCTAAATCTTTACTAGCTAATTACTGTCCTTAAAAACTTATCGAAAATATATTTTTTGTAATATTTAACTTAATAATCAGACAAAGTAGACATAAGATTTAATTCTCAAATTTTCCGGGTGGGACCAACCAATTTAGTCTACCATCCACCTACTACTTGGCCACACGAAATGACAGGATGAGCTCGTGGCAGTAGAACTAACTCCATGATTCGTGATCTATTGATGAGCAGCTCCCATCTGCATTAACGTTCGGTCCCACAGTGTTTAGGCCAAGAGAAGAAGCTCCATCGCTTAGGAGATCCAATCCATTTACCTGACTTCTTAATGACCCTTAAAACTCGATCAATGATATGACAAAAAATGGCAGACTTAGCACAGCCGGACGAGACAGAAGCAGGTAACGGTTGAAGCTCACCCATACCCTGCGATCTCCCGGTCTCCCACATAGCCCCAGTGGCAATGTCAGACGTCATCAAAGGTACAGTCCTACCCTGCAGACAGCTACGTCAGGTAACATCAAACCTCCTCTATAAATACCCCGAAGCCCTGAACAAAAAGGGGGAGGAACTCACTCAGACACAAAACACTCAGAGGCTCTTCTTTTGCCTCATCCACTATCCCTTCCACATCTTTCTCTAACTTGATCGTCGGAGGGGTCGGGCCGAGCTCCCGGCCCGACCTGTGTGCAGGTGCGAGACGGTGTCGCCTCTTCCCGAAGCTGCGGCGGAGCTGCCTCCCGACCCGAATCGTCGACCCGAACCGCCGACCCGACTTGCCGAACCGACCTCCCGACCCGAACCACCGAGCTCGGCCGCCGGGAGACCCCGAGGGACGCCCCCACGGAGATCACCGTCTTCCGGACTCGAACCGAGCCGCGACGGCCCCGAGGCCACGGCTAAAAAAGTTACTTACCGTAACAGAATGACGCTAGAAGGAGGGTCCGGAATGACGGTACGTTAGTCTTCTCCTTGGTTGCTCCACTGCAGTCGACCTGCACTAGCAGCAGCGACCTCTGCGGCTGGTCTTGGCTCCTCGACCCCCCGGCCCCACGGGCGCGACCAGCCCGAGCGCGTCGGCCAATCCGCCCGCATCGGCCCCACGCGCGCGACCAGCCCGAGCGCGTCGGCCAATCCGCCCGCATCGGCCCCACGCGCGCGACCAGCCCGAGGCGCGACCAGCCCGAGCGCGTCGGCCAATCCGCCCGCATCGGCCCCACGCGCGCGACCAGCCCGAGCGCGTCGGCCAATCCGCCCGCATCGGCCCCAAGCGCGCGGCCAGCCCGCGCGTCTCGGCTTCTCAGCCCCCACGCGCGCGGCCAATCCGACCGCGCGCGACCAGCCCCACGCGCGCGGCTCGGCCCCGCGCGCCTCGCCTGCGTCGGCCCCACGCGCGCGGCCAATCCGCCCGCGCGCGACCAGCCCCACGCGCGCGGCTCGGCCTCGCGCGCCTCGCCTGCGTCGGCCCCACGCACGCGGCCAGCCCGCGCGTCCCGGCTCCTCGGTCCCCACGCGCGCGGCTCGGCCCCCGCGCGCCTCCGCCCGCGTCGGCCCATCGGTCCCACGCGCACGGCCCGCTGGTTGCCGGTCTCCGCCAGGGGACACAGCCACTCGATCAAGGGCCAGACGCTCTCGCCGGACGGCGTCGTGGTCCAGATGAGTCGCGGCCGGATCGCGCCCCGCCCGGAGCCGACGTGCTCGCCGTCCACGGGCGAGTACTATGTCGACGCCTCGGGGGGTGATCTCCAGGTCGATGTGTTGAACTGGACGCTAGCCAACGACGGCCTCGCGCCCAAGTCGTGGACCGACTACCTCTACTTGTCGGTCGGCAGCACTCTCTCCAACGCCGGCGTAAGCGGGCAAGCCTTTCACCACGGGCCTCAGATCAGCAATGTCCACGAGCTCGATATGGTCACAGGCAAGGGCGAGCTGATAACATGCTCAGAAGAGCAGAACTCAGAGCTGTTCCATGGAGTTCTCGGTGGTCAGGGACAGTTTGGGATCATCATCAGAGCCCGGATTGCACTGGAGACAGCTCCTCACGGGGTGAGATGGATCCGAGTACTGTACTCCGACTTCGCGGCCTTCACCAGAGACCAGGAGCTCCTCGTCTCGCTCCACAGCGCCCACCGGAGCGAAAGGTTCGACTACATCGAAGGCTTCGTCATCATTGATGAAGGCCTCATCAACAACTGGAGGTCGTCCTTCTTCTCCCCCAAGAACCCTGTTAAGGTAAGCTCTGTTCACTCCAACACGCTGCTGCCTCGCTGCCTCGGCTCCTCGGCCTCACACGCAGCCAGCAAGCAGCCTCGCTGCCTCGGCCCCAGACGCGACCACCCCGCGTCAGCTCTTCGGCTAACGGCACAACATGCTACCTCGGCCCCATGCGCGGCCAGCCCGCGTCAGCTGCTCGGCTGACGGTGCAGCCCGCTGCCTTGACCCTTCGGCCCCATGTGCAGCCAACACGCTGCACGCTGCCTCGGCTCCTCGGCCTCATGTGCAGCGTGTTACTCGGCCTCATGCGCAGCCAACACGCTGCACGCTGCCTCGGCCACTCGGCCTCATGCGCAGCAAGCAGCGCGCTGCCTCGGCTCCTCGGCCTCATGCGCAGCCAACACGCTGCACGCTGCCTCGGCTACTCGGCCTCACGCGCAGCAAGCAGCGCGCTGCCTCGGCCACTCGGCCTCATGCGCAGCAAGCAGCCTCGCTGCCTCGGCCACTCGGCCTCATGCGCAGCCAGCACACTGCCTTGCTCGCTGCCTCGGCCACTCGGCCTCATGCGCAGCAAGTAACACGCTGCCTCGGCCACTCTGCCTCATACGCAGCAAGCTGCCTCGCTGCCTCGGTCACTCGGCCTCATGCGCAGCCAGCAAGCAGCCTCGCTGCCTCGGCCACTCGGCCTCATGCGCAGCCAGCACACTGCCTTGCTGCCTCGTTGCCTCGGCCACTCGGCCTCATGCGCAGCAAGTAGCACGCTGCCTTGCTGCCTCGGCCACTCGGCCTCGTGCGCAGCCAGCAAGCAGCCTCGACCACTCGGCCTTATGCGCAGCCAGCACACTGCCTTGCTGCCTTGCTACCTCGCTGCCTTGGCCACTCGGCCTCATGCGCAGCAAGTAGCACGCTGCCTAGCAGCCTCGCTGCCTCGGCTCCTCGGCCTCATGCGCAGCAAGCAGCACGCTGCCTCGGCCCCTCGGCCCCGTGTGCAGCCAGCACGCTGCCTCGGCCACTCGGCCTCATGCGCAGCAAGCAGCCCACTACCTCGGTCGCAGCCTGCCTGCACCGAGCACCTCGGCAACTCTCTGCCGAAATCCCACCTCAACGCGGCCTGCTCGCCTGAGCGGTGTCCCTCGGTCGCAGCCTGCCTGCACCGAGCACCTCGGCCAATCACTGCCGAGATCTACCTCGGCGCGGCCTGTCCGCCTCTATCGTGTACCTCGGCTGCATGGTGCCCGAGTCCACGTCCTCGCGTCCTGCCCGCCTGCGTCGTGCTACTCGGCCGCATGGCCCTTGCGACCACGCCTGCGCGGTCTGCCCGCCAGCGTCGTGCTCCTCGGTCGCGTAATGCCCGAGACCACACCTGCGCCGCCAGCCGCCTGCGTCGTGCTCCTTGGCTCCATGTTCCCGAGACAGACCAGTGTCGCCAGTACGCCCGCGTCGTGCCCCTCGGCTTCATAAACCCCGAGACACGTCTGCGCGGCCAGCCTGCCCGCGCCGAGCTCCACGGCCCTATCCACCTGGTTCACGCCCCTCGACCGCGGCTTGCCTGCGCCGAACCCCTCAGCTCCATGCTTGCCAAGCCCACCACCACGGTCGCAGCCTGCCTGCACCGAGCACCTTGGCAACTCTCTGTCGAAATCCCACCTCAGCGCGACCTGCCCGCCTGAGCGGTGTACCTCGGTCGCAGCCTGCCTGCACCGAGCACCGCGGCAACTCTCTGCCGAAATCCCACCTCAGCGCGGCCTGCCTGCCTGAGCGGTGTCCCTCGGTCGCAGCCTGCCTGCACCGAGCACCTCGGCCAATCTCTGTCGAGACCCACCTCAGCGCGGCCCGACCGCCTGTCGTGTTCCTCGGCCGCGTGGTGCCCGAGGCCACGTCCTCGCGTCCTGCCCGCCTGATCGTGCTACTCGGTCGCATGGCCCTTGCGACCACGCCTGCGCGGTCTGCCCGCTTGCATCGTGCTCCTCGGTCGCGTAATGCCCGAGACTACACCTGCGTCGCCAGCTGCCTACGTCGTGCTCCTTGGCTCCATGTTCCCGAGACAGACCAGTGCCGCCAGTACGCCCGCGTCGTGCCCCTCGGCTTCATAAACCCCGAGACACGTCTGCACGGCCAGCCTGCCCGCGCCGAACTCCTCGGCCATATCCACTACCATGCCCACCTGGGTTACATCCCTCGGCCGCATCCTGCCTGCGTCGAGTGCCTCGGCTCCATGCTTGCCGAGGCCACCACCTCGGTCGCGTAATGCCCGAGGCCGCCACCTCGGTCGCATAATGCCCGAGGCCTCCTCGGTCGCTTAATGCTTGAGGACACCCCCTTTAGCTCCGTACCATCCCGAGACCACACCTGCGCGGTCACCCCGCCTGCGTCGTGTTCCTCGGCTCTTCGGCTCTACGCCATCCTGAGACCACACCTGCGCGGTCACCCCGCCTGCGTTGTGCTCCTTGGCCCTCGGCTCTACGCTATCCCGAGACCACACCAGCGCGGCCAACCCGCCTGCGTCGTGCTCCTCGGCTCTTCGGCTTTACGCCACCCGAGAACACACCTGCGCGGTCACCCCGCCTGCGTCGTGTTCCTCGGCTCTTCGGCTCTACGCCATCCCGAGACCACACCTGCGCGGTCACCCCGCCTGCGTTGTGCTCCTCGGCCCTCGGCTCTACGCCATCCCGAGACCACACCTGCGCGGTCACCCCGCCTGCGTTGTGCTCCTCGGCCCTCGGCTCTACGCCATCCCGAGACCACACCAGCGCGGCCAACCCGCCTGCGTCGTGCTCCTCGGCTCTTCGGCTTCTCGCCACCCGAGACCACGCCTGCGCGGTCAACCCGCCTGCGTTGTGCTCCACGGCTCTTCGGCTTTATGCCCACCCGAGAACACACCTGCGCGGTCACCCCGCCTGCGTTGTGCTCCTCGGCCCTCGGCTCTACGCCATCCCGAGACCACACCTGCGCGGCCAACCCGCCTGCGTTGTGCTCCTCGGCCCTCGGCTCTACGCCATCCCGAGACCACACCTGCGCGGTCACCCCGCCTGCGTTGTGCTCCTCGGCCCTCGGCTCTACGCCTCCCAAGATCACACCTGCGCGGTCACCCCGCCTGCGTTGTGCTCCTCGGCCCTCGGCTCTACGCCTCTCGAGATCACACCTGCGCGGTCACCCCGCCGGCGTTGTGCTCCTCGACCCTCGGCTCTACGCCTCTCGAGATCACACCTGCGCGGTCACCCCGCCGGCGTTGTGCTCCTCGACCCTCGACTCTACGCCTCTCGAGATCACACCTACGCGGTCACCCCGCCGGCGTTGTGCTCCTCGACCCTCGGCTTTACGCCTCCCGAGACCACACCTGCGCGGTCAAACCGCCTGCGTTGTGCTCCTCGGCCCTCGGCTCTACGCCATCCTGAAACCACACCTGTGCGGTCACCCCGCCTGCGTTGTGCTCCTCGGCCCTCGGCTCTACGACTCCCGAGATCACACCTGCGCGGTCACCCCGCCTGCGTTGTGCTCCTCGGCCCTCGGCTCTACGCCATCCCGAGACCACACCAGTGCGGCCAACCCGCCTGCGTCGTGCTCCTCGGCTCTTCGGCTTTACGCCACCCGAGAACACACCTGCGCGGTCACCCCGCCTGCGTCGTGTTCCTCGGCTCTTCGGCTCTAAGCCATCCCGAGACCGCACCTGCGCGGTCACCACGCCTGCGTTGTGCTCCTCGGCCCTCGGCTCTACGCCATCCTGAGACCACACCTGCGCGGTCACCCCGCCTGCGTTGTGCTCCTCGGCCCTCGGCTCTACGCCATCCCGAGACCACACCAGCGCGGCCAACCCGCCTGCGTCGTGCTCCTCGGCTCTTCGGGTTCACGCCACCCGAGACCACGCCTGCGCGGTCAACCCGCCTGCGTCGTGCTCCACGGCTCTTCGGCTTTACGCCACCCGAGAACACACCTGCGCGGTCACCCCGCCTGCGTTGTGCTCCTCGGCCCTCGGCTCTACGCCATCCCGAGACCACACCTGGGCGGCCAACCCACCTGCGTTGTGCTCCTCGGCCCTCGGCTCTACGCCATCCCGAGACCACACCTGCGCGGTCACCCCGCCTGCGTTGTGCTCCTCGGCCCTCGACTCTACGCCTCCCGAGATCACACCTGCGCGGTCACCCCGCCTGCGTTGTGCTCCTCGGCCCTCGGCTCTACGCCTCTCGAGATCACACCTGCGCGGTCACCCCGCCGGCGTTGTGCTCCTCGACCCTCGGCTCTACGCCTCTCGAGATCACACCTACGCGGTCACCCCGCCGGCGTTGTGCTCCTCGACCCTCGGCTTTACGCCTCCCGAGACCACACTTGCGTGGCCAAACCGCCTGCGTTGTGCTCCTCGGCCCTCGGCTCTACGCCATCCTGAAACCACACCTGCGCGGTCACCCCGCCTGCGTTGTGCTCCTCGGCCCTCGGCTCTACGCCTCCCGAGATCACACCTGCGCGGTCACCCCGCCTGCGTTGTGCTCCTCGGCCCTCGGCTCTACGCCTCTCGAGATCACACCTGCGCGGTCACCCCGCCGGCGTTGTGCTCCTCGACCCTCGGCTTTACGCCTCCCGAGACCACACCTGCGCGGCCAACCCGCCTGCATTGTGCTCCTCGACCCTCGGCTCTACGCCATCCCGGGACCACACCTGCGCGATCACCCCGCCTACGCTGTGCTCCTCAGCCCTCATTGGCTCCGAGTCCAACCCTGCTCGGCTTCCTGACTGAGTTGCGCACCTCGACCCCATGTTGCACGAGACACGTCCGCGCGGCTAGCCCGCCTACGTCATACGCCTCGGATATGCATGACCAGCCCACCTGAAGTAAAAAGCCATGCATCGGACCCCCTGCATGCAAGAACCGACGCATAGCTCCTTTCGGGGGGGGCATATGATATGACAAAAAATGGCAGACCCAGCACAGCCGGACGAGACAGAAGCAGGTAACGGTTGAAGCTCACCCATACCCTACGATCTCCCGGTCTCCCACGTAGCCCCAGTGGCAATGTCAGACGCCACCAAAGGTACAGTCCTGCCCTGCAGACAGCTACGTCAGGTAACATCAAACCTCCTCTATAAATACCCCGAAGCCCTGAACAAAAAGGGGGAGGAACTCACTCAGACACAAAACACTCAGAGGCTCTTCTTCTGCCTCATCCACTATCCCCTCTACATCTTTCTCTAACTGTGTGCATGTGCGAGACGGTGTCGCCTCTTCCCGAAGCTGCGGCGGAGCTGCCTCCCGACCCGAACCGTCGACCCGAACCGCCGACCCGACTTGCCGAACCGACCTCCCGACCCGAACCACCGAGCTCGGCCGTCGGGAGACCCCGAGGGACGCCCCCACGGAGATCACCGCCTTCCGGACCTGAATCGAGCCACGACGGCCCCGAGGCCACGGCTAAAAAAGTTACTTACCGTAACAATCAATTATGTTAACGCATAAGGATTCTCAAGATTAGATCCGCTAAGTAGAATCTTAAGCCGTCTCGATTGGTACTCGGTCTAAATCCATGTTCTATCTGAATCCGACCCGATAACCGCACATTAATGTTTCGGTGTGGACGTATGTCTCGATAGTCAAACAAATGTCGATGATGCGAAGCCATAATTACACCCACGTAATGACATTGTACCACACAACTGCTATATTAATTGGCCACGACCAACATCGAGGTGCTCCATGGAGACCAAAAATGATGGAATAAATATTACCACAAATAAATCATCTTATTACGACTGAGATCATAACCCACGTGCGGATCTTAATGCGCGAATCTGATCCTCCCACGCATTTTGAACTTACGTGATGGACATAAATCAAAGATAGTAAGTACTATTTAGAGTCTTTTTTTACTATTTATAATTTTTAAAAAATAATAAATAATAATAATTTACTATTCATAGTCCCCCTTTTTTTTTCCTTCCCCACATCCTCCTCCTGCTATTGACTCTCTTTACCGCTCGCACACCTTGTCCCCCCATTGTTACTATCGTCGACTCTCCTCATTGTCGTTTGCTACCGATCATTGGCCATGGCTACCATCGTTGTAGCCACCAATTCTCCCATCGTCCATTGTCATCGATCACCGCCTAAGCCTGACTCCTCCACTCCTTGTTACAGTACATGCTTATGTTGTAGACTCTCCCCACTACCCATTGCCATCGATCGGTGACCCCAACCTATCTACCTCTGCACTTGGCAGACTCTGCCCACTGCTCGCCATCTCCTACCACTAACGCTTCCCTTTCCATTGTCGTCGACACCCTTGCCTCGTCATTCAAATTCTTTCAAAAAGGATTGATTCCAAGAGAAAGACATGACCCATAATATGATCATCTTTTTTGATACTCGAAGCACTCGTATTCCAAACATCATCAAGACCACCTAGAATGTGTATCCTTTGGACTCTAACATTATTCGAAATATATATCTTCCGAGTGCTTTTAACACTACATCCTCGGGGTTCTTAACATAAAATGAGAGAATGAAAAATGAAATTGTAAAGGTAAAGAGAAACACACATTCCAATTAGTATCACATGAAGTCTATTTATACATGGTGAACGAGAAGATTTCTTTAACCGAGTAGAGAGATTTCCTCGTGCAATTGACGAAATCTCATCTGCTATATAGTTGAGGAAATCTCTCTCTATTATGCCCTCGCAAGATCAGCTCCTGTCGAGGATACCGATCTTGGACTGATGCAACAAAAATAATTTGCGGGCTAGAGGCTTCGTAAGTGAGTCTGCTAGTTGATTAGCTGTATGGACATGAGAGACACGAAGTTGATATCTGATAACTTGATCTCGCACGAAGTGAAAGTCGATGGCAATATGTTTCATGCGTGAGTGGAATACTAGATTGACACATAAGTAGGTAGCTCCAACATCGTGACGATATATTGTAGGAATATGGGTAGAGCTGACTTTAAGTTCCTTGAGGAGATTTATGACCCAAATGAGTTCAACAGCAGCGATAGCAATTGCACGATATTCAATTTCAGTTGTAGACCGGGCCACTGTCTTTTGCTTCTTAGAACTCCAACTGATTGGATTAGACTCAAGAAAGATGATATACCCTGACGTGGAGGTTCTATCATCAAAGTTTCCTGCCCAATCAGCATCGGCAAGAGCATGGAGATGAAGTGGAGTAGTTTTGCGGAGAAAGTGACCATGATTAAGGGTCCCTTTAAGATACCGTAAAATTCATTTAATTGTATACCAATGTATAGCAGAAGGCTGGTGTATGTATTGAGATAATTTATTGACTGTAAATGAGATATCTGGATGGGTGAGAGCCAAGTACTGTAAGGAACCAAGTACTTGTCGGTATTGAGTTGAGTCCGTGGTAGAGCTGCCATCACATAATTTGAGTGATTCACTAGTAGAGAGAGGAGTAGCAACTTCTTTTGTATCCTGCATATTTGTCTTTTATAATAAGTCTTGAATATACTTTCTCTGTAAGAGGAGGAGACTTAAGGATGTAAATGTTACTTCCATTCCCAGAAAATAGTACAAGAGCCTTAAATCTTTAAGAGAGAATCGATTAGCCAATTGCTTTAAAAATGTCTGAATCTGTAAGGGATCATTGCCTATAACAATAATATCATCTACATATACTAGAAGATATATTGTATTTTTATGTTGTTGTCGTAGGAATAAAGAAGTATCATACTTGTAATTGATGAAGCCAATTGATATCAGAAACGATCTAAGTTTAGTATACCAAGCTCTTGGAGCTTGACGGAGTCCATAAATGGCTTTTTATAATTTGCAGACATATCTCGGATACTGGTGATGAACAAAGCCAGGGGGTTGCTGCATAAAGACATCTTTAGTTAGAGTCCCATGTAAAAAGGCATTGTTAATTTCCAATTATCGTAAGTGCCAGCCTTTGGAGATGACCAAGCTTAGAATAAGCCGAATTATCGTGGGTTTAACTACAGGACTAAAAGTCTCTATAAAGTCAACTCCAGGTCATTGATGAAACCCTTTCGCTATTAATCGTGCTTTATATCGAGCAACGGACCCGTCGGGGTTCCGCTTAATTCGGAAGACCCATTTACACCCGATGATGTTTTGTGTAGGATGAAAAGGTACAAGAGTCCATGTGGAGTTATGGAATAGAGCATCATATTCTTCACACATGGCTTTATGCCAATGAGGAGATTTTTTGGCTTGAGTAATTATGGTGGGTGTTGTCATTGGATGTCTAGGAACTAGAAGTTATGTTATTGGTATGGGTGGTGGAGAGGCATCGACAAGGGTCGAGATAGGCTGAGATATATCAATGGCACTAGATAAAGAAGGTTATTGTATTTCTAAGGATATTACTTCAATAGTAGGGGAGGCTTGTGAAGAAGGAAGAGGAGAAGAAATGGAGGGAGTGGGGAGCTGTTGAACCTGGAGAACAAAAGAGTGTGGATCTTGAAGAAAAGGACTGGATGGTGTGGGAAGAGGTTCGTTTGACGGGATCGATGGAATACTCCAATGATATATATTTGTTGGAGTGACCTACATGGAAGAAGACTCATGGTTTTGAAATGGAAAGGCAGACTCCACAAAAACAACATGATGTGTTAAAGACTTTTTAAGTTTTTGGTTCGTAGCACCGAAAGACATTATGTTCAAGAGAATATCCTATGAAGATGCAAGGTTTAGATCTTGGTGTTATTTTGTGTTGAGCATAGGGACATAGCCATGGATAACATAAACAACCAAATATTCTAAGTTTTTGAAGGTTTGAGAATCTAGAAGATAATTTTTCAAATGGAGACTGGTATTGGAGAACTGGAGTGAAGGTAGACGACAGCTTGAAAGGTGGCAGACCAAAATGTTGTTGGCATGTGATGCAGAAGTGTGAGACCAGTTTCTACGATATGTCGATGTTTACGTTCAGCAGAGCTAACTAGTTGAGGAGTGTGTGGAGGTGACTTAAGGTGTTGGATGCCACAAATAAAGAGATAGGATGTGAAGGCTTGATATTCACCTCCACCATTAGAGTAGACTGTTTTAATTGTAGACTGAAAGAATTTGGAACCAACTTTTTAAATTTAGTGAAGATTATTGAAACTTCTGATTTATGATGAAAATGGTATATCTATGTGTACTTATTAAAATAGTCTACAAAAATAACATAAATTTTAAATTAATCAAAAGATGTGAAGGGGGCATGATAATAAAGAGATTTCAGATTTCCTCAAATGCATAGGAGATGAGATTTCCTCATGCAATTGAGAAAATCTCTCTGCTAAGTTAAAGAAATATTCTCTTTCACCATGTATGTATAAATAGACTTCATACTAATTGGAGTGTGCTTTTCTCTTTACCTTTACAATTTCATTCTTCATTCTCTCATTTTATCGTGGTATCAGAGTAGAGATCAGCAGCGAAAATAGAAGTTTTGATATCACCAATACATACCTCAGGAGCCGTCTTGGACACATGATTCATGACGATCAACCTGTGACCATCACCATATTAATGCATTAATGATATACGATGTATCTATGCACTATATCGTGGGATCAATTTCAAGATTGACTCCGAAAAATATATCATATTGATATATAGACACAAAATGGAGGCCCCGATCCATCACCCGTGGAGACCCATCGTTCATTTTGGTGGTAGAATCAAGTATATCTACATATATGATTATTTAATTTATTTATATATTAAAATTTAAATTATATATAAAATAATCTAATAATTTAAATAATTTTTTGTAAATAATTTAATATTAACGGATGGACGATTCGAAACAAATCGAAATTATGAACCTTGCACAACACTACTCAAAGCCCGAAAAAAATACAATACTATTTTTACCTAATTTACATTAGTTTTGCTAAAACTATACTAAAGGTATATTTATTTTTAAAAATTTATTTCTAACTTAAAAACTCTATCTTAATTTTTTTATTTTTAAATATTTTAAAAAGATTTTATGCCTATTTTATTTTAAGCATGCTACTGTGGGTATGCCTCTATACTTATTATATCGAGCAAGACTCGATATCCGAAATTACAAACCTCGATCAATATAACTTTTTAAAATGTAAAGATTGAAATGATAAACATAACTAACTACATGGAATAATCTATAATTTACCTACATCTTTTGCATCTTTTTTATTAGTATCTAATTGACAAAGCTAAAAAAATGTCTAAGAGCTATGGAGAGAAAGTTATGACTGAAAATAAAGTTCACAAGTGAATGAACTGATTACAAGTATATTACTCTCGAGGGTAAGGAACATCTGTAGAACATGCTTAATTGTGAACCGCACAAAGATTTTACAGGAAACCAAATTGACAAACACAAATAAGTAGAACATGAACATAAACACCCACAATAGTAATCATACAATCATGCCTTCAGAGGTTGTATCAGTTTACAAGCCTTCTATATTGTCCATGTACAAGTGTCCAATGACACTTGATTAATACAATCAAGCAGCATAACCTGAAGATTGCACAACCCATGAGCATTTGGCAGAGAGCACGATGTCAAGCAGGCCTTTGATGAGGCTCCCATGACCCTAAGCCTTCACTCTAATGTGCCCGCTCCCTAAGATTATCAAGGTCCAGCTCTGACAGGTCGGTAGCCTGAATCTCATAGTGAACACCATCCAGCTCTCTCCTGAATCGATCCTTAGAAGCTGCGTACAGCATCTTAGCTCGGATTCGGGAAATGGAAGGGGACCTGTCATGAAGAAGAAAGAAACGAATTTTCATCAGTACTCCCAGGGCATGTGATGCAAGAAACTGACCAATGAAAGAACAACATCACAGCATAAGCAAAGGTTACAGATGAGTTGGGTACTCAGTTGGAATACCGATGAATAGAAGTACAGTGTTAAACTTGAAACTTTGAACACTGGAGCTGACTCCGGTAAAGCTGTCTAAACCAAAATTGAAATTTTGCAAATCGATTCAAATGATCATCATTAAAGGCTGCAAATAACTTAACTATATACGTCAATCTGTCATAAGGATTAATATGTCAATGAAATACCAAAGCACAAATAAAATTGTACATTTTCCTAGGCAAGTTTATTCACTTATTTGTCATGAACATCCTTTCAATTTAAAGTTGATTCAGTCCCTTATGCAACTCTGAGAAAAGTAAGTCAGATTCTGAAAGAAACTTTACACTAGCGAATGAGGTAAGGTTAAGTTGGGAGCTCTAAAAACTATTCCAAAAGCTGAAAACAAAAACTATTCCAAAAGCTGAAAACAATCTCTTCTTGACAGATTTTCAAAGCAAACCATGCTTGATCCAACTTTAATTCAGAATTATATTAATGCATAAATCTTGGTCTCCGCCTTCAGAGTTACAAACACATCAGTTCTATAAGTTATGCAACATTTGCCAACCAACTACAACAGAAATTAACAGCGTCACTTGTGCAAGTCATGTTGATTCTATCACAGCCCAATAGAAAAAACTACAAATATATGAACTGACCTTTTCTTACAAGAAAGCGTCAGAATGAACTATGAAGGTAAAAAAGCTGCGCAGAGAAAGCCTACCAGGCAATGAAGAAAATCTTGCTTTTCTGACAGTTTTCTTCAGTAACAAAGTCAAAATCATAGACAGCATAACGGCAATCATTTTCAGGCAAAGAAGCCACGAAATCATCATAGCTCTCGGTTGCACCTCCAATCTTTTCAACAATAACCTCCTTTTGCTTCTCATTGATTTTGAAAATCACATATCTGTGTGTCTTCTTCCTCTGAAGCTCTAAGAATATATCCTTGCAATCATCAGCAACACCCATTCCAGAGGAAGCATTTGACTGAAATCAGTGAATGTATATATATCAGTTAATAATACAGAAGAACCCGTAAATAAAACAAGTAATATGTTCTTAAAGTGCCTTAGAATATATCAATATAACTTCAACAAGATGTTAGAGAATGGAAATCATTCACACAGTATTAGGATTGACATGAATGTGTCACAAATATCCATCAATCACATATAAACAAAGAGCTTACCCTTGGTAAGATATGCAGTAGTAAGTACAACAACAACAAAACCATAAGTCTCAACTATTTGAGATCGGTTGCATAGATCTTTTATCGCCATTGAGATATGTAAAAAGCCATATGTTTAGTCAAGGTATGCAAAACCATACCGTACCACCTGGTACGGTGGTACGTACCGATCCGCCAACACCGACATGCAGACCGCCCGCTACCGGGCGATATCAGGCTTTGGGCCCCGTATCGGATGATACGGGGCTGTGCTAGGCATTAACGGTCGAAATTTCGACCGTTACCGACCTGTACCGACTGAAACCGATCGTTACCGAATGGTAACAGTGCTCCAACGGTCAATTTAACCATTGGAGCACTCCTCAAGGATTTTTAAACCATTTTCTCCCTCTAATTTCAATTCATTTCACTCTCACACTCTCTTATACTCTCTCAAACTCATTTTTTCTCACATTCTCTCTCTTATTCTCACATTTGTGGATTGAATCAAATTTAGGAGACTAATTTGAGAAGATTAAGAGGAAGAACTTTTTAATAAAAAGATATGTATTCTCTTTCTAGATTTTTATTGATTTATGAGATGATTAAGCCTATTTTATGTGATGTATGACCTAATGTTTGTTTGATATGATTTTGATGATAGAATAGTATTAAAAGGCTAAATGTTTATATTTGACCTTAAAAGGTCCAATGTTTATATTTCATACATATTAAGTATTGGATCATGTGTTTGTGATGGTAAAATAGATTTAATTATGTTTTAATAAAATTATTTAATGATGCGATTAGTGATTTTAATGATGATTTAATCGAAATTTGATCGATATTGGGTCAATTTAATGTATTTAATACTTAGGGTATTTGACATATTTATAGTGTTGAAAAAGAAGTAATTAGTGGGTCATTAACTATATTAATAGTGTGATTAGTGTATCTAATAATGATTTCATCAAAATTTGACGTATTTGATCAAAATAACGTATTTAATGCTTCTTTTATGTGTTTAACATATTTATGATGGTAAAATAGGTTTAATTATGTTTTAATAAAATTATTAATACTGCGATTAGTGATTTTAATAATGATTTAATCAAAATTTGATCGATATCAAGTCAATTAAATATCTTTAATACATATTAGGGTGTTTGATATGATGTTTATAGTGTTGAAAGAGAAATAATTAGTGAGTAATTAAGTATGTTAATAGTGTGATTAATGCATCTAATAATGATTTCATCATAATTTAACATCAAAATAATGTATTTAATGATTCTTTTATGTGCTTAACATGTTTATAATGGTAAAATAGGTTTAATCAAGCTTTAATCAAGTTATTTAATTATGCTTTAATAGGTTTAATTTGATCGATATTGGATCAATTCAATATCTTTAATACCTATTACGGTGTTTGACATGTTTATAGTGTTGAAAGAAAAATCATTAGTGGGTAATTAATTATGTTAATAGTATAATTAGTGTATCTAATGATGATTTTATCATAATTTGACTTGGATCAAAATTACGTATTTAATGCATATTTTATGTGTTAACATGTTTATGCTGATAAAATAAATTTAATTAGGTTTTAATAAAGTTATTTAATGCTGTGATTAGTGGTTTTAATAATGATTTAATCAAAATTTGATAGATATTGGATCAATTCAATGTCTTTATATGTTTATAGCTTATTTGATTTAAATTTGATAGGAACATAAATAGTCATATGATAAAGCATAGACTCATGCCTAGATAAAAACTATCATAATTGACAATGTATTTATTATGATTACATTGACAAGAATGGAGGAATCACTTTAGTGAAGATGCATTTGGCCGGTGGGTATCTCGATATTGTAAAATGTAAGAAAATTCTGACGGAGGTCCGTAAATCATTTCAAAACAAATTACAACAAGCAAGAGAAGATACAATAAAAAAGAAGACAAGAGTTGAGGAAGAATACTATAAGGCTATGCGGGAACCAATTTATGACAAGTATGAGGGTCGTAGCAATGAAGTCGACGTGGATCTCACAGTTGGTATTGGTGCATTAGTATATATACGACAAAGCAATGAGGCATCGACGACTTGACTCACAAAGGGAGCATTACAGTGTCAGTGGAATCCAAAGGTCGACCAACATTTGGTAGCCAACTGCCCCTCATATAAGTTAGGATGAACTAGTAGTATGAGGCATGATGGACTCCGTGGTTTTATGAGAGATTTTGGTAGGACATCGGCATCATATATTGTTGATATCAATCCACAAGCCCATCCTTCACAAACAGTGAAACAGACACGAATTGATGATGCATATACAAAAGAAAAGAAACGAGATATTGGAAAGATAATTTCAAAATGGTTCAACTTCCACAGGTTTCTAGCAAACACAGCCTGTATGTTGAACCATTGACACCGATAAGCATTCTGTGGTATGTAACATACAATCACCTCGAAGTAGCAGGCAAGTAAATCAAATCAACGATTCTTAATTTCATCCCAACCTGTATGTTCTGGTGGTATAGGCAGAACCAGCACGTAGACCAGGCTTTTTGCTAGCTCTAGGCATGGTAACTTGCAGCAACTAGGTGATTTCATCCACCTGCCCGATACTTCTTCTCTTCTTCCTCCTCCTACTCCGCCCCTCTCTCTCTTGCATCTCTCTTATCTTCTTCTTCTCTCCCTTCTCATCCCCCATTCCCTGTTCTCAGTGCGGACCAGCATGGTGACATACAGTAGGTCAGTATGCCACCGTATCTGATCCATACTGGTCCACCCAGCCCAGGGAACCAAAATTTTGAACCATGATCAAATCATTTAGATACCTTATATCTATCCATCTGCTCAAGATTCCCAGACCCTAAATTGCTGAGGCTTCATCGAAACCCCAAACACAATCCAGTCTACCACAACATCTAATCGGAGACCGACAACCAAGAAGCACAAGACAGATCTGATCAAACTAAACAAAAACAAAAGAATCCACAGAATCAAGGAACATCAAAGAAATTGACCATGGAGTATCAGAATGGACCGATCCAAGACGACAAACGCAAACAAAAAAGCACTCGATTTTGGCATAAAAACTCATGCGATCAAACGAAATGAGGAGCACTCACGTGGGATCGGAGGAACGCCATAGTAGTAGCAAAGGGGGCCACTCCACTGTTCACAATCCCTATTAGACGCTTTAGATCGAGAATGGAACGGAAGAGAAAGATGTGGCGAAAGAAGTTGGACTGCACACCAAAGAATATATATATACGTAAGAGAAAGATGTGGCGGCGAAAGAAGTTGGACTGCACACCAAAGCATATATATATATATATATATAAAGTTTGGTAAAACTATTATTTAATGTGAAAATATAGTAAAGATTATTATTTTTTAGCAAAGAAAAAGATTAATACAACATGAACCTAAATATTAATGCTTAATCTGACTAATAATGTTACTTTAAATAGAACTTATCTAATCGATCGAAATAGTTGGACCATCATAATTTATTGCTATTATTGTTGTGGTCCAAAATTCGATAAAAATCCAAACATGCATCCGTATAAATATGCATATTAGTTTCACGATAGAAAAAATATCGATCCAACAAGTCTTATTCTATGTTATTATATAGTTCACAATTAATTTAATATGCTATATAGTTCACAAATTTGCTTGAATAATTTACGAATGAATTCATGGACTATTCATAGGTTGGCCATGGAAAAGTCAACCATTTTACAATTATTATTATAGTTGAAGACAAGGACAGAATAAGCATAATATTATTCCATTTGGTGCCAGGAACAGAAACAATGATGCCAAGCATCCATCCATGCTTCAAGATTAAGCATCCATCCTTCTGCATGACAGTTTGATAGTGGTTTGTCATTGTCATGTGTCATTTGTGTTAAAATATCTAAGAAATTTTCTGAAACATTCATACTTTGTGATCTAACCGGTTAGTATATTACTTCTACGGCAAGAAATTGTTAATAATAATATTTAAGAAGAAAAAGAAAATGTCTTGATATGACATACATGAAGGAAGACATGCTAAACACTCTAATATTGGGCGTTCCAATTTATTCTAGTATGACTACTTTTTGTTATCTCAGATTGATTACACACACATGTATATATTCCACACATATATGTATATATTCCACAGGTCCAATATCAATGATGCATTATTGTTGCCAGACTCATTGACCATCTGACACTTGAGATACTTAAAATGCTTCAAATTTAGTTTACCTTCATTCACAATGTGCCATGCAACTCTAAGAAGGGCAAGTACACAAAAGCTTTATGATTATAAAAGAAGGGTTTGTTAGGCCCAAACATATCCTCCACTATTTTTTGCTGCAACAATGGTCCTCTTGCACCTTCTCAGTTGAAGGTGTCATAGACCATGAATTGCCTCAACTCCTTGAGTTGCTCCCTTCAGGGCATTCAAGTTTTAAACCTGTGCAAACACCTCAATTATTTGGTTGTCAATCAACTTTTATGTCGTATTTAAGAATACTATGGCATTCAAAAGACCAAACAAATGAAAACAGTGCACGTGACACATGCTCAATGCACATAGTTACCAACAATATTCGAGGTGATAATGGCATGTAACAATTTACTAGGAGAAAATATAGATCATGGAATGACTGGACATGGCAATCCAGCCAACATCCTTTTTCTCATATCAGGGGCGAAGTGAAATCTTGAAGCCAATGAAAGACTTTCGCACCAAATGCTAACGAAGCACTTTTTACCATGGAATCATAGATTCTGATCACTGGCTTTTCCTCATTGTCCAGAAGGCTGTGCAGTATCGATTCTGCATTTTAAACACAAAAGTGAGATGTCTGTTTGCTTCACTGTAGCACTACAGAATTTAACCACAAAATCTAACTTTATCCTTTAAATGCTCAAGAAGATGCAATGACTGTAAAAGCACGAGGGAAATTTGTCTTTATCCAGGTACATCGAATGTGTTAGTTAAAAAAACTCCTTTTAAAATGAGAACCACATGTGAGTGTGCTGCTGTTCCAAAGATATCTTGAATAATGGATTTCAGGGATGCAAGTTTTCCTTCAGCATTTTAAAACATAAATAAACCTGAGAAATGAACTAAAAGATTGCAAGCTTACTTGCATCATGGAGCGAGGATTTGCGGTGTATGTTGTCTCAATTACTTTCTCCTTCTGTGATCATCAAACAAGGTCATTAAAGCACAAGAATAACTGAACTTTTGCAAAGTCAGAGAGACGTAGACTAGAAAATTAGTGTTCACCTCCATTACAAATCCAAAATGAAAAGCAATCTTTTTCACATCTTCCAAACTAAGTTCAATGGACATCTCCTGAATATAAGAATGTAACAATTGACATCTTCGAGAAAAGGGAATAAATTAAAAAGAACATTCAGATTGGCTCTTATGGAAAAAGATAGTGAAACAGTACACATACATCTTCAGGTCCATACGAGTCTGCAAAATGATATAGTAGAGGGCCCAAGTTTATCCACACCTGTAATTTTAGTGTGGCACATGAACAAATTAAATAAATAAATAATATTTAGTGTAACAAGTTTCAGAACAGAATTCATTAATCAAATCAGATCAAGAAACCATTGGCTCAACAATAATATTCGGGAATGTCCTAAAAAGAACAGTGTAGATCGTAATCGAATGGTAAAAAGTATAAAACTCATTCCAGAAGACATACTCCTCCAGTTTTCAGAAGTTTTGATATAGTTTCAATATATTCAACAATGTTATGTGCCGTATCCAGGAAAAAGCAAGTGACAACAGCATCCCAGTAAGCTGCAAGATAGATTCAATAATGCAATGAGAATGTGCAAAAATTAAGCACAACTCGAATCCCACAATTAAAGCATTAATAGATCCGACAAAGATCTTGTCTCAAGCACTCGAGCAAAAGAAATATAAGGTAACCCCTAGTTATATACTCATTGACAGATAAAAGGCCTAAGCAAACTTATCAAATTATACAATAATCCTTCTTAACTTATAATCCTTTATATTGTAGGAAGTTTGCCTTGGAAACTAGTGAAATGATAGCAAAGAAAAGGTGTTGTGGCTTTTGAAGCAACAAGGAAAAATAAGGTATTCCTTGCTTAGTGTTTTTAGCAACCAAAAAACCGACTACAGAACTTTGTCAAAACGCATCATTGATGAAGCTGCAACAAATCCATGAAATGCATAAATAAAAAAATCCCTTAATTGTTGTGTTACATGTACAATGTTCTAATTTCTTATCTAAATCAGGAAGTGAACACTCATCAATATCACCATACAGATTACGAGAAACATTTTTTATATGGGCTAGCCACCTTAAATGGACTCTTGGTTATTACTCTTTTCATCATTTCCAGAACTTTAAAGAGTTACATATGGTTTTATTATGAACATCCTAACTAGTCATAAAATCTTATAGCCCAATGGATGACCACCTAAACCTTGTATTTCATTAGAAATGCTCTTAATTGAATCAGTAGTTCACTTCAATTTTGATACTGAAAGTAAAACTTTTAACCAACAAAATGAAATATCAGAATTCATGTGAACTAGGAAGTCAACCATGGTCACAAGACTCGACTAATGAACTATGCACTGAGATTGATATTCCAAAAAGAATAATAGTTCACTAAGACAATTAATGAGTTACCAAAATCATTCACTGTTTGGCTTAACCAAGTAGACTGTCACTTAACAAGTCATCCATGTCAATGTAAGTGAAATCTCAAAAATAAGTAAGCCTAAGAAAAATACCCAAATTCTCATCCAGCTATCTGAACACAAGCTACAATAAGGAACTTCACTATAGCTTCACAATTTGTTTGTTTATACACTGCTAAAGATATGGCAACAACTAACATAGTGTCTTTCTTCTAGCAAGATTTGTTTTATCAATGTCATTTTTAAGGGCAAGAAAAAATAGATAGATATTTAATTACTCGGGAATACAAACCCTACATGATGTGCCAATCGTATTTTGAAAACCAGAGCATGCATAGCTACTTTTTCATGCATGAAGACCTGCTGTGTAAACCATAAACTATGATGCCCATAATAAAATATCCTATTTGGGTCCAAATACAACTTTCTAAACCACACTATTGGCCACGACATTTTATGAAGTACTTAAGTTTATGAGTTTGAATTGTTAACAAACTCAAACAGAAAAGTTGAATTAACATAAGTTATCCCTAACCAATCTTAAATCAAAACATGCATGATTTCTTCATCAATAATGGACAATACTAGCAAACCATTGTTTCAACAATTCAAGCTCAGAATAAAGTCCAAAAGATCCCCGTATCAGATCCCTGAAAGATGAATGGTCTGCATAAGTGCATAGCATGATTGCTGTCACCAGATGTACAATCTCACATAGCTAGAAGTGCCTGGTTGCCTGCTTAGTTTGTATGTCTCACAAAGAATCATTTTTAATGTACCTTCTTGGCTTTCATCATTATAGACCTCAACAAAATCACCAGCGCACATAGAAAAACCCTCAGTAATTCCTGCACTGTTTACAAGAGAGAGACACAACAAAAGATTAATATGGCATGTCACAAAAATCACCAAGAAGAACAGCCAAGGAAAGTCCACCTTTATAGGAAACAACATTTGTCATAAATGAAACAAAAATTTTGTAAACTTGGAACCTAACCAAACCCTAAAAAGTAATTACTGAGAAACATCTTAATGTAATTCAACAAAACATAACTTGGATTTTACCTAAATCAATAAGGAACAAATCTTGAAGTTAATGTGTTGAGTAGACAATAACAATGAAATGCATATTTGAAAGTCTTTACATTGTTAAAGATCAATGGTTAGAAAAAATAATATTCACCACAATATTAAAAAGCTGTCTTCTGCCACCTGGTACAACAACAACAATAACAACAACACAGCCATGAGTCGCACCTGTCTTCTACCACCTGGTATCACAAAAAATCTTTTTAAAAAAAGAACAAAAGTGGTATACCAAGTGATGAGGGCAAGTGTTGGAACAACAATTCTTTTTTTTTGTAAATTTGGGTGACCAGGGTTTATTTACAACAACAAGCATTAGCGTGAGGCCGTGAGCCTCATGCACTAGATATGCCCTTTTAGTTTAGTTGTATACCAAGTAAAACCAACAGATTGGACTGACATAAACCAATCAACATGTACCACTACGATCAGTACTTCAGACATCGCTGTATAGTATATTGATCGAATCATGAACAATCATCAATGGATGTTCCAGTTTCAGTAACATGCATTTTGGAGGAGTTCACCAGTGTCAAGTAAACATCTTGTGTGGCATGTTTTCTGAAATTCATTGGCATAGATTGCTGTTTTAAAATTCACAGGACATCAGCCTATTTTCAGGTGCTTTCATTTACATACAAGGCATTTTGGAGGCTGTATCATGGGTGTTTCAATTTATGATATATCCTGATCTTAAAAAGAATTGGTAAGTGACTCATTCTTCAAATCTTATTTACCCTTTGTTCAATGCCTGAGACCCTGTGGCATGTCTACCTGCTAGCTACTTCTCACCATCTTTCATCACCAGAATCTAGATGAAAAAATCTTCCCACCGACCAGAGACATCAGGTAAGCATGTTGTTTATCTACCTTTTTTATCTTCCATTTTTATCTTCCATAGTGTTTCCATTTTTTGTCCTCCAACACTTGTTGCCAACACACTCAACTGTGCCAACTGTCCACATTAAATGGAAGAACAGTACATACAATGCCAGATGTCCATACAACAAGGGGTGCAAATGAAACTTGTAGCCTTGGCAAAAATAGATCATCAAAAATCAATACAGTTAATTATGACAAGCACATTTTTATAAACATGCATAATAATAGATGTTAAAATGCAACCAACATAAATATATCAAATAGAGGCATAAACATGATGTCAAATAAAACCCCATTTGAGTTTCTGCAAATTTTAAATAACATAGACAGTGTTTTAAGTTTAGAAAAATGATCTACAAGTTTGGACAGAAATCAAACAATCCACATTGTGAATGATAGCCAACCAGCTGTACACATATATAAACATAACTTAGATATTTTAGATTGCCCCAAAACATAAATACAAATAAATCATGTATATTGCCTTTTAATATACAACTCATGGCTAAATTGTTGATCCCAGCACTGGTAGGGAAAAGTGAATTTAAGATAAGACCTATATACCTTGATGGATGAATATCTGGAAATGAAACAGACCGAAGTTGGTCACTATCTGAAAGAGAATTACAATTGCTGTGGATCCAAGGATAAATCGTCCATTCACCAGCCACTTGAGTACTAGCAAAAGGTAAATTCAGCTATTAGTTAATTGCATAAATAAGAAAAAAAATCAGTAAGTTTTGGTTCATGATATCTCGTAAAATAAAAGAGATGAACCAGACTAGAAGTCGAGATTGAAATTTATATGGCTAACATACTAGTTAAGGATAAAGCTAGAGCATATCATCATATAGTACGAAAACTCATTTCCTTGGCTTACAAAACCTGTTCAATAAAGATAAAATGGTGAGCATCAGCACCAAATAAAATAATGATTACAGAACGTCATTAGATATACTCTGCATACCAAGACAAGAAATCTCCAAAGCTAGTCTCCCAAGTCCAGCACCAGGTACTAAACAATAAGGAGGCCTGCAAATTTTATTTAGAAAACTATTTATTAACTACACAAATATCAAAGGGAGAAAGTAACTACACAAACATCATATTTAGAATATGATGTACACACGTGCCAGAACTTGAAAGAAAAATCAATCGGATACTGAAGATAAGATGAAAAAATTTGAGACATAATAATAATTATAATAACTGCAAGGAACTCTACATACAACCAAACTTTTTAGTGAAATTAGAGTCATGGAAAAACTACGATAGATATAACAAGACCTTGATTAGAAAACTACCACATTCTTCCATAACTTCCATTCACAGAATATTTTTCCTTCATATTGTATAATATAATAATGTAGAGATCAAATATAGAAAGTTAAAACCCACCATCAATAAGATAAAAAATTAGGTCTTCTTCTCAGATATCACAGATAAGGAAATAGTTCTTTCCAATCATATAAGCAAAATCCTTCAAATTATAAAATACTCTCTTGTATTGAGTGAGTTTTTACTCAGCTGCTGTATCTACACAATAGTACACATGCACTCGGTGACTAAATTCCAGTTGCTCACCATCATGTTAACAGCATATTACAATATGCATCCTCTTCTATACATGTTCTTCGCATAACAATGTACATGACATACATACAGAATCCATAAATTCTTACTTTGATTTCTACATGAACTTTTGCCAAACTTCCAAAATTAAATTAAAATCTGATATTAACCTTGTTCAGTATAGTTCACAACAGCAGATCCAGGACCATGCCCCAAATTAATAATAGGTAATAGGAGACGTACCTTTTTTGGGAACGATGTGGAAATAAGCAATTAAGCTCCTCAAGAATAGGTTTATAACATTCGTCACGTTCCTTTTGACCCTGCATATATCAATAATATAAACCAGTAAAGAGGTAGATATGTCATCATAAAACTATATACAGATAGATTAAGTACCTCAGCTGCCCAGTCTCTCACTATGTTCCTTATGATACATCTTACCTGACAGGAGAATTGGAAACGATGAAAGCAATGTATCTGCTAACAGGTCAATCACTAGGTTTTCTACCATCTAGAATTCTGTAATAGATGAGCTCACTGGAAGTTCCAATACATATTAATTAATAAGAGCAGTGAAGCTCAAAACATTGTAAAATTCAAACAACCCTATTAAAAATCTTACAATGTAACAAGATGGATCGTGTGATGCAGCATAAAAATTTTTTAACATTGCTACAAGTCACAGAAGACACATTCACAACAGTCCTTCCACACCAAGAAAATGTTAAAACATACAGATACATATAGGGTCGTAATCATGGTCTTGATTCCATAATGACGAAGACATTCACTAGTATCACAAAAGAACACAATCCATCAAAACTCAAAAGCACAATCCTCCACCGCTAAACCCTGATATATTTAGAAAGTATACCATATGTGAACGAATAAAGAGCTCAAGATAAGTTGAAATCATGTCACAAAAGTTATGGATCCTAGCACTTTGAAGATTAATACTTTGGCTGTTTTTATGTTACACAACTTGTAGCTCAGAAATAAAAACATTTAAAGTTTTCCCAATAATATATTAATGTTATAAACATTAAAAAAAATTCCATCCTGATAGAATGAAGTTTCACAAATAAAACTTACCTTGTCAACATCAACAAGAGGAACATTTAACTGCACTGATGGATCCATCCAGGTGTGTGCAAGATGTGTTGCCTGAAATATATATAATAGAAAATGAGATACATTATGTCTAATCAATATGTCATTACCTAAAAGCTATTTACATCATGTAATAAGATAGAAACTTGATCTACTAAAGGAACAATGATAACAAAAGGGCATTTCGGGAATCATAAAAGATAACCAAACAACAATGACAACACAATGAAGCGCAACAAGGACCAACACCCCTAAACACAAGATATCTCAGTGCGTATCAGAGCAGTAAAAATTTTTACTTGGCAGGAGAATATATAAAAACTAGCAAAGAGATCTTATGCAAATCATAGATAGTTATTTAATCTCAGTGTGTATCAGAGCAGTATAATTTTTTCCTTGGCAGGAGAATATATAAAAACTAGCAAAGAGATCTTATGCAAATCATAGATAGTTATTTAATCAGAGAAAATCCACTTCACACATAATTTCAACAAGGATTGCTAGTTGCTACAATGAGATAATTGCATAAAAGAAGAGCATGATATTTGATAGTTAGACCTAACACTGATCTGTGGAATATGGAAATTGAGATGCTAGAAAGTGGTCAAAAACAAGCTTACTCTTATGCTAGCATCAGGGTTGGAGCAACAAGCTGCTGGATCAGTAACAACCTTCACATCATTTATATTACCATTGCACGATCGTTTTTGCATCTCGGAGCTTACAAACTTTTCCACATGGGACGCATGGGAAACTTCCATATGTATCTCCTGTTGTTATCTACAGAAGTCAAACTTCTAAATGAAAAAGATGTAGAAGATTCCAAATAATGTGCTGTGTCCAACAGTATTTTGAGAAGCCATGGAACAAAAGAAACTATTTTGAAATTTCAAGTATAGGACCTCTTCTTTAGTAGTTGCTTCCAAGGACTCGTCAGTCATATTGTTTTCTTCTCCAGAATTGATTGGCTCAGAGACATATGCATCACTTCCACCAATTGGCAGAGGTTGCTCTGAGAAAACATTTTTTTCTACAGAGCATTTAGAGCCTTCAGCTTGATGACTTTCAGATACATTTTGTAAATCCTCATGATCATCAATATCTATATCCTGGCTCATGTCAAGTGGAGGATCAAATGCCTGGCAGCATTACAAACAAAGAAAGCTTTTACGTTAACCTTCATGAAATTGAAGTGTCTACCGAAGGTACATATGTACTGAAGGAATAAGAGCATTTACCTGAAGCATGCTCATTATAAAGTATGTGTTCACAGAAACACACCTGCAAACAACTACATGTTCAGGAATCCATGATGACATCTATTACATGTCCATGACAAAGAAACAACTGCAAAAACTTAATTGCTCAAATCCTGTACTTTATAGCTCCTTTGATCATACACAAAATATATTTACATAAGGTATAAGCACTCTAACCGTAAATCCGTTTAGGCATCATAGGAACTATGAGTACAGACACAAGAATCAAATTCGAACTCATATCTAAAGCTGTATTCCTTGTGCACAAAAGGAGGAACAAAAATTTAAGGAAACATTGTTTAGTTTGCTCGTACACTAAACTGATTTTCAGATATTTCAAAGTTGCACATTATTAGAACCAATTATGGGACATTATCCGACATGGAGTTAACAAGGTTGGTAGGAGGTTTGCTGACTTATAGGTAACAAGCATATTAACACTAAAGCTAATATCAAACATGAATTTGTCTAAAGGATATTAGAACCACTTATGTATCCAAACAACAATCATCCCAGACCACTCCATAATTCCCACGAGCATCAAGGGACAAAGAACTAACAGGAAGCGAGCTACAATGTGCATGGGAGCACAGAGCATATTTAAGGCCTAGCTCCAAGCAAGAAAACAGATAGCATAAAAATGGAGATCAACATGTGTAAATGTTTCAGTATAACATATCACAGTTTAGTTTTAAGTACTCTATGCCAGATTCAGTATGTACACAAGATCTCCACACTATAACCCAATAAAGTAGGAATAAGTTAAGAAGCGTCCTATTGATTTTATCAGCCAATTAGAGATAGAATTGTTTTATGGCCAGTATCCGCACTTTGAATCAACTTTAACATACATTTGAGTCATGCACAGCGTCATAAATTAATGAAACAAAATAAAACCCTATTTCCCATCAAGTAGAAGTTTTGGTTAATATTCAAGGAGTCAAAGTTTGAAAATTCAATTACCGTCTGAGTGTTTTGTACTTCAATGGAAGATGAGAGAGAAGTGCCTGCAGAAGGAGGATGAAGCGTGATAATAGTTCTCATTGAAAATCATTGTTATAAGCAATAAACGAAAGCTTCACAAACGAAAATAAACTGATGACACCACATACCACAACCAATAATGCCCAAGCAAGGAAAGCAAAATCCACACAATGTCATTCTTTATGTAAACGAAAAAAATTCTTGAGCGAAATATGTAACTCTATGCAGACTACCGATAGACAGACAGCAACCTTATGGGAAGGCGGAAGCTTTCTGAAGGATCTCTCGTATCTTACGATATCTTCCTCTGCAGCATCCGGGTAGCTGAAGTAATATTTCGTTAGCAAACAGAAAATAGATCAAACAATTGGATCCCTCAAGCTACTGGAAACGAATTAGGAAGACGCGAACGAATTAGCAGAAGACTCAAAACGACCACATCATCAAACTACAAAGGCCAATCTTGATGAATATAAATCATCTTTAATATCGGAAACGTTGATCAGATTCTTTGATTCCGTTTATCATCATCGAGCCCTTTCCTTGGAAATCGGAACATAGGGAAAGGACTAAGAGGGGTAACGAAAACAATCTGCTTTCGTTGCACGCAAGGGGATCGATAGAAAGAGGAGGAAATTGTGGTGGGGAGTACTTGAGGTAGGCGCTGATGATCCGGCGGAGGGATTTGATCTCGAGGGCTTCTTCGAGCTTGCTGTAACGTCGCTGCCCCGTCGTCGCTGCAGCTGCTGCTTCATCTACTTGTACCTCTTCTTCGTGTTGTCTCCGATCCATTCCTTCTTCCTCCACTTCGGTGGAATCGACCGCTCGGCGGAACGACGAGATCACAATATCTTATAAACCCTGGAAATTGCTAATTCTTGTACCACCGCCCCTGACCAGGTGTTTCGCACGTGATAGGCCAAGTATATAACGGAATACAAAACCCTTGTGAGAGATATCCACGCCGTAAAAAAATCAACAAATATATATCATTAAGAAAAAAATATTTTTTAGATTTTTCTCCGAAAGTACTCTCATTTTTAGAATTATAAAAGAAATAAATATCTCAACCATATATGTTTTTCTTCTTCTTTTTTTTTCTTATGGAAAATATAACTCTTATGTAAAATCATTAGAAAATATGATTTAAATCAAACCAAATTAAGTCTATGTAAAATCACTAGATGTAATAAATACTAAAACAAAATTGAGCTATTAATTTGATTTGACTTTGAACTAAATAATAACAAAAGGTGACAAGAGAGCTCGACACTTTCCAGCTCCATCTACTGCATGACGCAGTCACCAAATTGCTTGCGTTCATGCAATTTTATTTTGTTTCTCTCTCTCTCTCTCAATTCAAAATCCACAGGACAAGAAGTCTCTCTCTCTCTCTCTCTCTCTCTCTTTTCTTCTTGGTCACCGCTGCGTACGTTGAAGGCTTCTTCCATAGCTTCCTTAGCCAGACACAGTTCTCCTCAAGAGAAGCTTCGCTTCTTATATACATTCCAAAGACGATCTCCTTCGACACCATCTTCCGCTCCTCCATCCAAAACATCAGGTTCCTGTCGCCGGAAACCACCAAGCCTTCCTTCATCGTCGTCCCCGCCGGGGCCGCCCACGTCCAGGCCGCCGTCGCTTGCGGCAAGGCCCACGACCTGTGCGTAGCGGCGGCCACGACCACGAGGGCGAGTCCTACGTCTCCTCCGGCGAATCCTTCGTCCTGCTCGACCTCGCCGCCCTGAGGTCGGTTGCTGTCGATTCTGCCTCCGGAACGGCGTGGGTCATGGAGACGGCCACCACCGGGAAAATCCGGGCCACGTTCGAATGCCTTGTTCCTCGGAGTCCAGACCGACCTCCTCCCCCTCCTCGAGACAAGCTTCCTTGAGCTGGCAGTGGAGGCCAAGGACTGCGCCTGCACAGCTTTATGGCTCCTCGTGTTTCCAAGAGGCCAAGAGCTGCTTTCATCAACTACACAGGGATATAGACTTGGGTTGGAACGGAGGAAGAGGGAGTTACCTCAACGCCAGTGGTTGGGGCAGGAGTTACTTCTTGACCAACTTTGAAAGGTCGGCACAAGTCAAAGCTAAAGCATCCCTCCATTCCCAGCCAAATGTACTGCTCATGGATTGGAATGAATGCAATACAGTTTTAGCTGTATATCTATATTTTTAATATAAGTATATAAATCATATGTCACATAAGAATGAAAACATGGTATGTAATACCGAATTGTACCGCTCGATACGTGCGGTACATACCGATCCGACAGGTTATCGATAAACGGATCGCCTGTTATTGATCCGAGTGCACTATAGCACTGTATTAAAAATATAGTGTACCGTTATAGTACTCGATACACATGAGTATATCGCTAAGTACATCTGAGTGTACCACTATAGTACTCGACACTATAGCTACAGTACTCGACACACCTGAGTATACCGCTCGGTACACCTAGGTGTACCGCTCGGTATACCGTACCGTACCAGTACCGAGCCCAGGTCGAAACACTGGTACGGTACGATATTGCGAACCTTGGTTGAAAGCAACTATTTCATCACAAGAAAGAAACAAAAGGATGCACAGCTACAACTCATATCAGCCAGATTATTCATACAATAAAACATTATGTCAATTAGAAGAGATTCATTCACAGAGCTTTGAGAGGACCAAAGTCCAACTATTTTCATTACAAGAAACAAAAGGATCCACAGCTACAAGTCATATAACAGCAAGAAATCTGTTGAAAGCAATTTTCATAGCAGATTGTTCATATAATAAAACATTGTGTCAAATTTCCACACAACATTTTCCAGCAAAAAACATAGTCAACATATGGACGATAGCAATTCAGCTTCATACTCCAATATCTACCGACAAAAAAAAAATACATCTCAAGAATAATTGTATTTGCTTGACATGTACCCTGCTTAGCTTTTCTTCTTGGTATATTTCTAAACCTCTTTTTTTTTTTCTCATTTTTTGTGCTCACAATCACCTTGTTTTGAAGATCACTGACGGGGCTATCCAAAAATTTCCTTTAAAAAATAAGATCTAAAATGGGATCATGTTATCAGACATTAAACCTGAAAAGCATAACATCTCCTTCCTTGACAGTGTAGTCTTTTCCTTCCAATCTCAGCTGCATCAACAACAAACAACAGACCACTCAAGTGTAAGATCTAAAATGGGATCTTTATATACATAAACATATCTTGCAAAGTTTACAAATTTATAGTATTTGAATTAGTCCTTTTAAATTAAGTTTTCAATGGCAATACTTGAAGGGTATCTTATGTATTTTAAATTTCATCCTTTCTCTTAAAAGAAATCATCGGTAATCATGGTTATCAATATGCTCACCGGAGTAACACATGTGAATAATTTGAACATTTAAAGGGATAAATGCAAGGTCTAAATATTCAAAATATATATACATACACTGATATTAAATTTTGGAGGGAACAAGTATGCTATTTTCAAACTTCAATATGACATGCTTTCAAATGTTGAAGTTCTGTATATATCATTGTTCTTAACATTCTTTTAGATTTATTATTCCTAATCATGGTTAACATTAATTTGATTGAGTTAAAGAAGCATATACAATATAAATTATATAAAATACTCCTAATATTTTTAATATCATTATTTTATAAGTATCAATGTAAATTAGAATTCCGAGTAACAGTTGACTGCGAAGAAAACAACTGACATTAATTAGATATATATAAATGTGTGTGTGTGTGTGCAAGTTTTTAAGTTTTGGAGTTATATATGCTAAATTTAAATTTGATAAATGCAAAATCACTAACTTGGTGGGATACGTGCAACTTTGCATTTAAAATTTTAACATGCTTATTATGAAGTTGAGCATTAATTTTATGAACATTCTCACAGAGGAACAGTGAATTGAACTTACGAGTCCTTTCTCTCTTGCAGCCGCTAAAGAGCCAGCTGCAACAAAATCATCATAAGAGACCTGCCAAATCAACCCCATCATCTGTCAGCAGTGGATTTAAAAGGGAATTTGACAATGGGGATAAAAATATACAGTGAAAAAATGTTAAAATATACAGCGAAATGAAGCTTAAAAAGACATGATTATTGATAAGAAGATATCTGTACCCTACTTAAATTGGTGAATGATTGTGGAGATAGCTTTTGTCCACGTTCTCATAATTTACTATTTCCCAGTAAAATTGTCGCATTTTCAAATAAGGATAAATTTTCATGAAAAAGTGAGTCTACCCTAAGAGCCCAAGTTCCCCAGTAAGTCTCATGTAGAATGTTTGAATCACTTAATTGGTAGAAAAAATAAAGAGAACTCACAGTCTCTGCTCTAATGAATCCTTTCTCAAAGTCTGAATGTATCACCCCAGCAGCTTGAGGTGCTGTCATGCCTGTTCGATTAAAACTATGGTTATATTATGAGGGATCATTCATGACAAGAAAATAAACCAAGTCCAAGGTACTTTTCACAACTAAACAAAACCAACCTGCTAATATTGTCCATGCTTTTGTTTCCTGTGAGAAAAGCCGAGGGCACATCAAGATAAATGGGCAACAAAAGGTAAAATCAAGAATATATAATCAAAACAAAAGCAAATGCTTACCTTTTCTCCTGAGGTAAAGTAAGTCCGCAACCCCAAAAGTTTATATGTTGCTCTTATCAGATTCCCGAGACCACTTTCACTAACACCAAGTGACTTCAGAAACTCAATTCTCTCTTCTTGTGCAAGCTCAGTAAGCTCAGCTTCTACCTAAAATCAGATTTATGCATCAGTTCAATTCAATTGTGGTTGACTCCATGGAAACAACACAATTAAAATGGACAGTGGTAGAGAATCAGTTGTTGAAGAAAATGTACATGAGAAAGATGAAATCAGATTTGGATGAGCATATTAATATCTAATTCAACAAGGCGACAGTTACAATAGGTAACACATATATAAATTGTTTGTAATACTCGATAGTTAATGATAGAAGAATGTGAATATTATAAGATAAGAGTTAAAATGAAACCCTGAAAGCCAAAAAGAACAGAATTCTAGTGTTGGTATCTAAAATAATAATTGAAGTTTTTGATTAGTGTCTAGTTCATGGCTTCAAAATTGCCATGCAGATACGTATAGGTCATAATCTTTTGGAATGGATGCGAAAGACTATGGAAAGCCTACATCAGAGAACAATTCCAGTTGAATTTGAAGAAAACTTATAAACATACTGTGGTCTTATCATTCTTCATTGCTAAAGAGAAAGAGCATCCTTATTTAACGAAAATATGATTGAATTTTAAGCAATTCCAGAAGTAAAAGTTCACA
Source organism: Musa acuminata AAA Group (assembly GCF_036884655.1). Classification (NCBI taxonomy): domain Eukaryota; kingdom Viridiplantae; phylum Streptophyta; class Magnoliopsida; order Zingiberales; family Musaceae; genus Musa; species Musa acuminata. Next base: position 749,205 of record NC_088344.1, read on the forward strand.
CTTCCAATATGTGCATGCAAAAGCAATTATGTGCATTTAAAGTATACACACCAGGAATTAACTCTTCAATCATCAAGAAAGGAAATATGTTGAAAAGGAAAAAAGAATGAGAGGAGATGAATGATAAACTCAAGTTATGCAGAGGGAGAAGATGTACAATAAAACAAATTTCCATTCAAGGCTTATAATTTTAGATGGTGATGGATACCCCATGTGTCGATACCAAACCTGTGCTGATACAGTGACTATGCCAGATTGCAACTCTGAGGCAAGGTTCATCACTTCTTTGACATGAGGATTGTTATCTGGTTCAGCAAGATCAGATTCTGCTACATTAGCTACATATATGACAGGTTTCATGGTCAGCAAACAGAGATTATGTATAGATTCTTTCTCCAAGTCTGATAAAGAAACAGAGCGTGCAGGTCTTCCATCCATAAGTGTCTTTTGAATCTTTTCCAATGCTGATTTCTCTGCCTCTTCCTGGTAACATAATGGCATTGATGAATGTTATAAAATATAAACATATTACATTATTAGAACAAACATTTTTTAATGCATTCAACCTAATTGTTGAAAATAATAATTACGATTTTCATTCAACATACTGGGTATATTTGTGCTTTACCTTCATCTTGGATTGTGAATCTTTTGCTTTGCCCTTTTTAAGTTTATCTAGCCTTTTCTCAATCTGCAATTCTTACAAGGACAAACCTCAGTCCAGTCAGTTATTAAAGCATCTTGTCAACATATCCACAAGTAGGTAATTATTAAACTTGCATACCTGTTCAAGATCTGAGAAAACTAGCTCTAAGTTGATCACATCAATATCTGATTTTGGATCGACTTTCCCATTCACATGAATGACATCATTATCCTCAAAGCAGCGTACTACCTGAGAAGCAATTCACTCTATATAACTCAAATGCCAAATATAGTGAAAATTTTGATGTTAAGGTTGCCAACCAAGCCCTACCAAGTAGTTGGTTCCCCTCTTCGGCTTGAGGAGATTCTAGTTTGTGATCATTGTGAAGATATTACCACAAGTACTTGTCCTAGATGATAATCTAAATGTGGGATCATTTCCTCAGTTAACTTATTTATATATAAAGAAAGAAACAGAATGTGTTTGTTCGAGTGTCAGGAATACAACCATGTAAAACACTCTAAATTTGGGAGTCTACCCCAACCAGTACAGGAGCCATTACTAAAATTTGGGAATTTCTTTGGCCATGTCAACTTGAAATTGAAAATTTTCACATTTATAAGGAATAAATTCAAATACAGAGCCCTATCATCAATGATCTTAAATGTATGGTATACAATACATGAGAAAGAAATCAGGAAGAGGATAAGGGAGAGGGAATCAATTGATAAAAATGACTCACTAGAGAACTATAAAATCATGTCAATAAAATGATATGCTGTTTTTCTTCCTTATTTATTAACTAAAGCTGTAACATCATGATAACAAAAATTAGTGTTGCTTCTCTTTCTCATAACTAATTCTTCCCATGAAACTTTGCACCAAATCACAAAGATTAAATGTCTGATTAGTAGTCAACCAAGACAAACGGTTTATGTCTTTTGATTGATTCATCTAACCATGGAACCATATTTGATGTACCTAAATATGGAACCATATCAAGGGAGTGAAAACTGTATTTGCTCAAAGATACAAAAAAAATGAAATCAAATACAAATAGGAACAGAAAAACAAAATTGAATCAGGTCTAGGATACAAATAAATTTAGACATTTAACACTTGTAAAAACTAAAAACTAATTCAGTTGTTAACATAAAATATTCCATTTTAGTATGTATTACACAAGTAGTTATAATATATTTTAGACTGGCAACAAATTACAAAAGTTAGTTTTGCTGAAAAGACAGTTGTGAATTCCCAATATGTCTTTTCTTTGAAATTACACGTGGATGTAAGTGTTTAGATTCATATATCTGTATCCAAACAAAAAACAAAAGAAAATCCAAATCCAATTTATTTACAGAATTTTTAACCTAAATTCAGCTGCGATGAATAAATCCAGATTCAATCAGTCCTGATCATATGCACTCGTACTTAAGCTACAAATTTCAACCTCACATACAAAGACAACAAACAAAAGGATTGTTCTTGCTTTCTTTTTCTTGGAAAACAATTTGGTGATCACAACTTAGATTTGCTTAAAAAACAAAAGGGACCGAAAAGTTGGATGGGCTTTTAGCTTATCTTTCTTTTTATTGAGGTTGTCATGAAAGAGATGAAAGCTATAGGCAGAAAGTTAGAATAGAAAACCAGTGATTTAAAAAGGCGCTCGGGCGAGGCGAGGCAAGGCCCGAGCGCCTCGCTTCACTTCCAAGCGACGCGCTTCAAAGAGGCGCCACCTGGGCGCTCGCCCGAGCCCAGGCGCTGGGCGCTTCGGGCGAGCGCCTGGGTTAAACCAGGCAACCGAACCAGGATTTTAGGTCTGGTTCGGTCTCCGGTGGTTAGTTGGTTCAATCGAACCAACTAAAACCGATATGAGCTATCGCTGCCCAACCCTAACCCTGCTCGTTGCCGCTCCCGCTCCCGCTGCTCGCCGCTCCTGCTCCCGCCGCCGCTGCCGCTACCGCTGTCGTTGCTCGCTGTCGCCGCTCCCGCTGCCTCCTTACACTCCCGCTGCCGATGTCGCTGTCGTTGCCGCTTCCTCTTTTCTCAGTCAGCACCACCCTTACACTCCTCTTCCTTCTTCTTCTTCTGTATACTGTTAACAATATACTAATAATAGTATTTGTATTTATTAGATTAATAATATATTATTTTAATTTTAATATTGTTAATTTTTATTTATTTGAATTTATTAATTATATTATATGTTTTTATATTTTAGCGTCTCGTTTCGGTCAAGCGAGCACCTAGCGCCTCGGGCATTTTTGGACCTTAGCGCCTTTTGACGCCTAACGCTTTTTAAATCACTGTAGAAAACAATACAAAGTTAAGGGTATGACCACAACATAATAAGAAATACTAGATTCTTAATTCCACGAATGCAAATTTCTAGCTAGCAAATGAGCTATAACCAACTTTTAGCATCAACATTCATTAATCTAACCTATACAAACAATTAGGCATTGCATATTCCTAGTCCTTTTTTCTATTGAAGTTAAGTATTTATAAGACGAATGCAAGATATAATGACAAGAACAATATTCTCAACTAAGTTTAAGATGAAGTAAAATTGAAATAGGTATCAGGTGTTTTCTCATCAGAAGATGAAATGATGTCACGGGATAGTGGCATAAATTTTACAGCTCAAAATTTGTCTCCGATGATGAATCTAAAAGTTCATTGTACAAGCTAAACAAATATATATAGTTGCAAATATCATATGCGAAAATAAATAACTAAGAAAAAATCATGATGGAGCAAAAAGAATCTGATAAATCTATCCTTAATATGTAATAAGAGCTTAATTAGTAACAAAAAGAACACAACTACAATAGCAAGTCTTGGCATAAGGATTATTAATAACAAGCACAATAATCTAGCAGCCCTTTCAAACATTTGTTTTTAATATCAAAACTAATGCATATATTTAGCAATACAATTTGCAGTTGGTACTTAAGTGTTTCCTAGTTTTGACATAATTTTCTTGGCATCATCACTAACTCATTGATAAAAAAAAAGCAAGAACAAACAAGCAATGAACAGATATATATATATATATATATATATATATATAATAAACATGAGGGGAAACATTAACCTGAAGTATGGAATCCACTTCACGAATGTGTGAAAGGAATTTATTTCCCAAACCCTGCAAATGACAAAAACAAACGAGAAAATGACTATGGCCTAAATGAAGATCAACATGGTATGTAACAATTATCTAAACATAAGTATATACAAAAACTACACAACCAGAAAGTGCTCCACTTATTCCATTTCCTCACTATTAATGTCAAACATGAATTTCATAGTCAAGAATGATAGAAGCGGATGACCAATCGACTTAGTAGCGATCACCCAAGCAAAGAAGATGATGAACACATGCCGAAAGTTTTACTCCTGCTCATCCGACCGATCATAAAAGAGACACGAACATTAGCCTTGGCTTCAGCACACAAAACCATAGAAGATAAAGGCCTACAGCAGCTCATCAACAAGTATCCGAAGCTTTTTCAAGAACACAATGATCTTCCCCCATGATGCATGGTGGAGCACAAAATCCAGCTTATCTCCAATGACCCTTCATCGAATCTTAGCATGTACTAGAGTTCGGTTGTGGAGAACGAAGAAATCCGTAGACAAGTTGTTGAGCTTATTGAGAGCAGTACCATTTAACTGAGTAGTTCCCCTTGTGGATCACTAGTGATGATGGTGCTAAAGCAAGACAAAGGTTGGCGCATGTACATCGACTATCGCACCTTAAACAAGACCATGGTAAAGATTCGATACCTGTTGCCCCGGATCGATGATTTGCTGGACCAACTACAACATGTCATGATCTTCTCAAAGCTAGATCTCAAATCAAGATATCATCAAGTTTGAATCCAAAAAGAAGACATGAAAAACATCCTTCAAAATAAGATAAGCGTTGTTCAAATGGTTGGTAATGCCTTTCGGCCTATGCAATGCACTGACCACCTTCATGCGACTCATGAACGATACGCTACACTTATATTGAAGATTTCATCATCGTCTACCTCGACGACATTCTCATCTACAAGTTGCGAGACATGTTGAGCACGTGCGAAAGGTGTTTGAGCTCCTAATGAAACACCAACTATGGCTCAACTCAAAAAAATATGAATTCAACAAAAGAGACCTCATCTTCCATGGCTTCATCATTGGTGAAGAAGAATTCAAATCGACTTGGACAAGGTCAAGGCAATCCGAGAGTGGTCGAAACCGAGAATGGTCACAGAAGTTCGAAGCTTTTTAGGTGCATGTCAATACCTATGTAAGTTTATCTGAAACTTCTCTATTCTTGCGACTCCTTTATATTCCCTCACCAAGGCAAATTAAAGATCCGAGTGGACAAAAAAGCATGATGATACGTTCCACTAGTTGAAGAGGAAAATCAGTGAGGCGCTCATGCTAGCCTTACCAAATTTAAAGCAATCGTTCAAGTTAGAGGTAGACACATCGAGATACGTAATGGGAGTTGTTTTGATGCAAGATGGCCGACCCACGACATACCACTCAAAGATTTTCCAAGCATCTCAGTAGAATTATCCAACACATGATAAAGAATTACTCGTGCTACATCAAGCAATCAAACATTGGCATGTGTATCTCATAGGGAAGGACACAATCATCTACATCGACCATCAACCACTTTGATACCTTCAAACATAATCCAAATTACAGCAAGCACGACACATGAAGTGAATGACATATCTGTAGTAATTCATCCTTGGTGATCAAGTATGAAATGGGCATACAAAATAATCTAACTGACATGTTATCGCAACCCCTGATCGCAAGTCATTGTTTGTCTATGCATATGCATGTCATATCTAGTTTTCACGAAGATTATGTGGATATGTGCATAGGAGACCCAAATTCAAAGGCATCATAAAGAAAGTCAAAGCAAGAACCAACATGGAATTCACGCTCTAAGGAGGACTGCTCTACAAAGGTGCTCAGCTTTGTGTACTAAAAGAAGTAGGTTGTGTTAATTGGATGTGAGAAGCACACTCGTCGAAAGTCGCAACACATTTTGACGTGAACAAAACTTTGATGAACCTGAAACGACATATAAACTGGCCCCAAATGCAACATGATGTGGCTCATTTAGTGTGAGGTTGTGTCCTTTGCAACACTTCAAAGTCGACCAACCAGAAATTAGGATTGTACACTCTATTGCTTGTTCCGTCATGACCGTGGGAGAGCATCTTTATAGATTTCTTGGGAGATCTACCTATGACGAGACGAGGACACGACTACCTCTTTGTAGTGATTGATAGGTCGATAGGTTCTCAAAGATGATGGTGCTCATGCCTTGCAAGAAGACAATCACCGAAGGAGTAGCCTAATTATTCTTCCAACACGTGTAGACACACTTCAGCTTTTTGAGTTCCATTATGTCCGATCATGATGGATGTTTCCTGGGCAACTTTTGAAGTTTTCTCCGGACCATGATAGACACAAATTTGACAAAGAGCATAGCCTTCTATCCGCAAACTGATGGCCAAACCAAAATAGTAAACCACACCATGGTTCATCTCATTAAATGATACAACTCCCAACATCCAAAGACATAGGATGAAAGCCTAACATACCTTCAATTTGCTTTCAACCGGATGATGTACAGTTCTACCAACAAAACACTGTCTAAGGTATGCTTGGGTTATTTACCTCACAGCCCTTTTGATTTGCAATTTACGATTGATTCGGAATCATCTATCTCCAACAAAAGAAATGCAACACAACAATCCCAAATATTTCTAGAGACTATCCGCAAGGTGCATGAAAAGATTGATAAGTAACTTCAACAAAGACAACACCAATAGAAGTACAAAGAACGATGCGAAAGACACTGTGTCGAAGGATAATTCTATGAAGGAGACCTTGCTTGGCTACATCTTGGGCAAAAGCAACTCAAAGGAAAAGAAAAGAAGTTAAACTTATGAGGTATGGGATGTTCAAAGTCTTTTAAGTGAATTAGAGACAATGCATACCAACTCAAGTTACCATCCTACAAGGAGATGTACTTAGATGTGAACGTCGAGAACTTGAAGTCATTCAAGCCTTCGATGTTAGATGATGAGCTAAAGCCACTAAACAAAATGTTGTCATCTATTAAAGACTTGGTAACCAACTAAGAAAAGCCCCATGATGAAGACACTATCATCGAGAAGAAATCCACTACTACCTGACTCAAAGTTGTCTTCCAAATTGGACACAAAGGGCAAAGACCAAGTGTAACAAGATGCTTCCTCAAAAAAGCTATTGAAGCAGAATTTCCCCAACTTCAAAGCAAGATTCAAAGGGACGTAAATAACCTAATTGGGAGAGTTGCGATCAAGAATGATCTCAACAACACTTAACCAGTCTGGTCAACCCTTATCCAAGGGCCTCTTGAAGTCTCAAAACCCTATTCAGCCAAGCAAAGCCCATATCACAAGCAATCTCACCCAAATAAGGGTAGCCAACGGGCAAGGGAGGTGCCACTCCTACTAGGAGTAGGAGACGGCTATGCACCAACCCTATAAGGAAAGTCATAACATAACTACAACTCTACCCCTACCTCAGCTATAAAAGAGGAAAGAGAGCCTCATCTAAAACATCCCAAAAGCAATAGAAAGAAGCCCTAGTCTGTCACGAACTTAGCTGGTTTTGCCTAATCGTGCGATACCCTTGTGTGTCCGTCCACAAAGGTCAGCCTCCCCGAAACCTCTTATGGTCCCTTAGGACATACAAAAGAGAAAACGAGTTAGAGAAAACGTTTCACTCAGGATCTACAAGTAAGCATTTCAGCAAACACTTTATAGCCAATGCAAATTACAAACATAGATTTCGTAAGCTCTTAACGGTCGCACAACAAAGGGTCCAAAATGATACATTACAGACCAAATGCTCACAAGTGCCCACATGACACAACCTTCGTTTACAAGCCTAAAGCGACCACCAAAACCAATCAAAATGAGACAACTAAGCCTACTGTCAGCCCTCTACATGATGTATAAAATATGAATAAAACCAAAAGACACGGACATACATAAGCATTACATCAAACATCTCATTTACAATTTTGTCCATGATAAGTCGGCCTTAGCTTTCGAACCTCCGCTGAGAGCAAGAGAAGAGAGAGAAAGACTTCTATAAGGTGTTGTAGACCTCCCGTCGTAGCCCCTTCCTCCTCAAGTTCCTACAATCGAAGTCCTTCATCAAGACTTCGTCCAATTGTTGTGAGAAGTTCCAAAGCCCAACTACTCGCTATCCATACCTCAAGAAGAGGTTCCAGCAACAAGATAGGAGCAGACCGAGACCAACAACAATCCTCAATCTGTTGAGAGCACCCAAGTGCTATTCAAAGACAACATATGTTCTTTTATTCCACTGTTTTAGCCTTTATAGTTGGCACTTTAATTTTACAAGCAATAGAAGTTGTTTTTCTTTCGGTTTCATGCTTGTTTATTAGCGATATTTCTCTCCTCTACCAAAACTTCCATTTGAGAGGTGATATCGGACCGATAGATCGTCGAACTTGAACCCTGTATAGATCACTGGCAACTATAAATCAAACATATACATCCAACTACGATGAAGTAGTTTCAATTAAATAATCTTAGAAAACATGTCACAACTATAAGTTTGTTCCTCCATAAAATTTTAAAAAAGAGTAACTTTGAAAAGATCAAAAGATGATCTATGAAATGGATTATGCTTCTGCTGCAACTTTAACATCAAAAAGACACAATCATGAGCAGGAACATGCTAAATGACGTCTCTTTTGAATATGAGGAAAGAAATTATATCAAACACTTTACCTCTCCTTGACTTGCTCCTTTCACTAGGCCAGCAATATCAACGAACTCGATAGACGCTGGGACTGTCCGCTGAGATTTGCTGAGCTCCCCAAGAACATTGAGTCGTGGATCAGGGACCGCGACTATGCCGACATTTGGTTCTATTGTACAAAAAGGAAAATTCGCTGCCTGAGCTTTACCGTTCTCAACCTGAAAACAAGAATCAAGTTCATAAGACAAAACACTAAAAAGATCACCAAGTTATGAAAAAAAGCCAAACAACTGCAAATTCCACAGCAGAAACCACAACCAATCCTTGTGTCATAACACCGAACACGCCCTCGCAAATCCCATTCATAATTCCTGACAACTGACAGAGACATCTACACCGGGAAAGTCGCAACCTTTCTCAGCGCTTGCCGATCAAAATGTCAGCTTCGTTTTCTCTCTATTCCTCGATACACTTGAGGAAGAGAATCGGAAGCAGGAAGCGTAGTGTTGTGCCCACAAGAATGTGAGAAAGGAGCTTACTACGGCATTGAATAGGGTGGACTTGCCGACGTTCGGGAGACCGACGATGCCGGCTTTGAGGCTCATGCTGAGCCTCGAGCCCGAAGACGAGAAGAGCCGCCGCCACTGCCAGCGGAGGAGAAGCGACGAGGAGCCCGAGCAATACGACGACGCGGAGGACGGCTGCCAGCTCAGCCCTATCAGAGCGGATCCCAAAACCCGCGCCGCCGCCATCGCCCGCCGCTTCGCGCTGCGCTCTGTCGCAGCACAACAGGAGAAGCGGACGAGGGAAACACGAGCGCTGCACCACTCTATAAGATAAGCGCCACGTGAAAAACACGTGACTATACGTTGTGGTGACCAAGAAAATTTCTCATCCGATGAAATTTCTCCCAATTTGAAAAGAAAAAAAAAGAGAGAAATTGTTTTTTTCACTGATCAATATCTGTTTAACCATTGATTGTTAATATTAAAAAAATTCATTTTTTAATTCTTATATGGGGCTTAATACTTACAAATTATGACATCTTTATTTGGATAATTTGATTTTATTAGGCAACACAAACACACAAAGCAAAATTGAAATGGTGGCATTTGATGGATCATTTGCTTCAACTTGACCCTTAAACAGAGATATCTACTAAGAATAGACTGATAAAGAGCACACTGACTATATAGCTAATGAGCCAAACAAGAAACCTAAATAACGACACCTCACATAGAAATGATTTTTATTATGCAATGAATGAATGTATCTATCGCCCTCCATAAGTTGCTATTTGCACAATCTGAAAATTAATACAAAAAAGCATGTGATATTGCACAAATGAGAAAAAGAGTAACCATCTGTTCTCGATAGTTAATTCACATTACAAAGCTATATCTCATGTCAGCTTAAATCCATCGTTACAAAAATTAAAAAATCTGAAAGCTAACCTTTATGAAATTGGAACCACAAATTTACAAGTAACCAAGCCAACATCTGTATGGCACCACTTCTTATACAGGATGATCGAAGATGATAACTGAAGGTCTTGGTATATGTAGACAAAAGGAAGTTGCAAAAATTAGTTGTTTTGGATATTAACAAGTAGCTTGCAGAGCTCTTAGCATTATCGATTTCGAAATTGAGGTTGATCCAGTGAAGAACTGCTGGAGTGAGGGGATGATTCTTGGCTTTCGGGCATCTCCATCTGCGTAGGCAATAGTTTGAGAAAACTTCCTTGGATAGGCTGACTTGCCGGAGCCATATCCATGTCTGCATGACCAGATGAGCAGAGTAATGATTCTGATGATATAATCCAAGTTAAATTAGAAAAAGGTAAGACAGGTCATTACCAAACAATGATTTGATGGTTGGCCTCTTTGGCTTGTTACTCTTTTTCTTCAGTTCAGCTGTATATAAATGATGCATAATAAAACTGTAAGAGAATTGACAAGACAGTAACTCAAGAAAGTTGAAGAGAGAGAACAACCAATCCCTGGAACTTCATGGTCGTTTACAATTTCAAAATTTTTGTATGTATAGCCCACAAAGTTTACATCCTTAGATGGAAGCATCTGTAATATGAAAAAGGAAAACAATTAACATTTAAACATACATAATTGCAATTAAAATATATAATCTGACTTAAATTTTAAATTAATTTTTTTGATATTCTGAGCAAGATTACCAATTGCAGCCAAGTCAAGAGCAATAACTTCTGTTCAAACAAAAAGCTAAAGCATTACAGGGAAACAGATTTAGGAGTGTTGAGCTACATTAATTATTGGGTATTCAATATATTATGAAAGATCTTTACCTTACAACTGACAAGACCATGTACATTTTCCACATCAAAGGCTAGATTGTTCATTTCAAGATTTTTTTACTTTCCCATCTTTCTATCTGCACATAGGTCCTAATACAAATAATGCACTGCATCATAAACCAAACTGACCAAAGATTCTATCGTTAATAAAAGAAAAACCTTTACAGTCAAAAGTGAAACCAATAAATCCTGAATTCATATGGTAATTGATAGATTTCTTTTAGACAAGTCAATCACAAGACACTGATTGTTTAGTAGCTACAAGAATAACTGCATACAAATGCCAAGAGACAAAACCATGTATGCAATAGAACACTAAGTGTCAATCATGAATCATAATGATTCCAGTGGAGATCCATATCAACACTAATGAATTCCATAATCAGCAAAACTTCAACTTGAACAGGTACATAACCATATGGAATCAACTTAAAAATTATACCTCACACAATAACATATAAGAGCAAGACACTTAACAATCTCCTGTAAAGCACAATCATTATCATATCAGAAAATATATATTTTATAGGAGACAACAAAGCAAAACATACCTTCCTCCATGGGCCAGACTTTGAAGAAGTCTCGACTGGAGCAGAGGTCTGCATCATAATGCAAGTCAACTGAAGTTTCGAGAAAGAATAGGCATGAAAATATACTTCGAAAATTGATGATAATATTTTCCCTTTGTTATGAAAGTAATCTTAAAAAATCCATTTAAGTCGACAAGTGTTTCCTAATACAAATAGAAAAATCACACGAAGAGTCTTGTATCCAATACATTCTAAGAAAATCCATCTGCTGAAAAACATATATATTGTCATGCACAGAAATCATCTCCTTCATTACCATCTTACACAACTTACAACATCCAATTATACAGAACATAGAAAAGAATAAAACGGTAAAGTTCAAAAATATACTTTATTTACATGTTAATACTGTGGCACAAGTTTCATGTAGGTTCTACATGGTAAGTAGGACTAGAGTAGTGACAGAGCAAAGAGACAACAACACAAATGCAGTCCCAAGTCAAACAGGAACAAGAAGAGATGCGACAGATTGCACCACACATCAATAAAACAGGTGAAGCCATTAAAACATAACTGGTTTCAATGTATGTTTATTCACAAAATAACATTTCTCGTTGCAAACAAATTAACACTGTAGAGATCCAAGAATTCTCAAATCGGTATACCTCCTCAAATTTCTCAAAGTTTTGAGTATCCAACTCATCGTTGACCTCTGGTTTGAAAGCAGCATCCATCTCGTATAGACTTTCCCACTGGATACCTCTAAACCATACATGCGCCTGAAATGGACCACAATGGCAATAATAAATTAATAATAACTTTGGACAGAATCCGTATAAACTGGCCATCAAAGATACCTTCAAAAGTACAGACCTTTATTTCATGGGCACCTTTTGTCCCAAGTCTATGCTCTACATTGCATAAAAGTCTGCTAATAAGATCTTTAGCTTCAGATGAAAGCTTAGCCTCTTCAGGGAACTTTAAGTGGTTTCTCCAGTTTACAATCTGCAAAATAGGAGAAAAGCAAATCAATGTTAACATATTAAAACAGTACTAACACTTTAGCCAGTTATTGAAACTTTGAAAGTCCTTCTAGATCAAGACTAAATTCCCATATGCAGTTTGCCAAAAGAAAAGCTCTAGGTCTGTTAAATCAGAGCAAGGGATTGTTGTGGCACAAACTGGCACATGCCTATCAGTGCTGAAACCTGTCGAGCTACAGTGAGCCATGCCAACAATGCTGAGACATGGCCATGCCAATTTTTGGCATGTCTTGACCCACACAGGGGGCAGGCCAACAGGCCTAGCATGACACATACTGTGCCAAAACAGTCCATGCCACAAAATGGGAATTCCTGCTGTAAAATTTCCAAGTATCTTATGTAATTGCTGGTAAGGTGCAAAAGCCATTGCCCTAAATGTCTTTGACCAACCAAAGGATTAAGCAAGCATAGCAGTTCCAATGTTCTTGTTAGAGGATCAAATTTCACCAAATTTAATGTTCAAATTTAATAGAGGTGGTGACAGCCCAAAAGATCTCTGAAGGTATCATAATGCAGACACCATTCTGATCAGATATAATCTTGTATATAATTAACATAAATGTGGGGACTAGAGCAAATTGCACTTAATAGGGTTGGTTGCTTGAGCAAAGTTCGCAGAAACTATAGTTGATATGAGTTTTTAATGATATGGTAGAAGGAGAAAGACAAATTTGTTAATGTCAGCGACTCCATATCAAGGATGAAGCCAAAAGAATTGGACTCCTGGCCCCTGCATGATGAATTAGGATGGCACCGTGAAGATAATATCTTGCTCTCTGCATGATGAATGGAAGCACATATCGATAAGTTAATTGCAACAACATTCTAGTCATATGCAGGTGAGACAGGACAGGAATCTATAGCAGGGCTAATTACATATTCCCCCTGTAGTTAGCTACCTTTAGCATCTCGATCCCTATACTTTCAAAAGTTATATTGAGATCCCTATACTTACGAAAGTGAAATATTTAACCCGTTGCTCCAACAAAGCCCTTCTCTCTTTCTTGATTTTTAACTTTGTATAGAGATCTCAAAATTTCACTTTCGTAAGTATAGGAAACTAAATGTAATTTTTAAAAATGTAGGGACCGGAATGCTAAACATAGCTAATTACAAGGGATAATCTGTAATTAGCCCTTTATAGCAATAGTGAAGGCGCACTAAAGGTAATTTATTACTATTGACCGAGGTTCATCGTATCGAGATGCACCACTCGGTATGGGCGGTACATACTAGTCCAATAGGAGATCGATATGGGCGGTACATTGGTACATCCCACCATACCACGTCGATACACTCGGTACAGGTCGGTGTGGCTAGGTACGTACGATACTGATAGCTGGTCGGTACACCAATACAAACCGGTAAGATGAACCAAGCTATTGACCCAGTACAATGGAAGCAAAGAACTGAAATACATATTAAATTCAAGAACCTAGATAACAGCTCGTTACTACAAGTGATTCAAATTATTTGAAAAGAAAAACAATAGCCATTTCAACAAGTAATTCAGGTCCATAAGACCCACCAAGGCTGATTTCAAAGGGTGAACTGAGGATGTTTTAAGTATGCTCTAACAGCAATCCTGGGCAACTTAGAAAGATCTGTGTTATAATGACAAATGATATATCATGGAGGCGTGAGTATAATATTGAAGTACAAGCTGGATTCAGAAAAAGAAATTATAGATGCCCATCTCAGAATAAAAGCTCAAGTCAGAGAGACTGTATTATGCTTATTGTTCTTCTTTTTTTCCTCTAAATCTAACTTAACTAAGTAAAGTTCAAGGGGCATCACGACCAGAGTCATAATCTATCAGACAAAAAGCGAGTTAACCACTTATCCAGAATCAAATCCTCGATTTCAAATTGGGAAAAAAAAGTGAAAATGTTTGTGACAAAACAACAGACCTTTCTACATGTCGACATTGGATCTTCAGAATAGAATGGCGGGTAACCTACAAGCATTTCATACATAATTGCTCCAAGCGACCACCTAAAAATAACATGCTGTCAGGACATTTACATATATTTTCCAAACAGAAAATAGGAGAACCAACCAGTCACATTCCACTCCATATCCTTTCTTTAACAGAACTTCTGGAGCAATGTAATCAGGTGTGCCAACAGTTGAGTAAGCCTGTATTCAGAAAAGATCATACAACAAAATGAGAAAATGCTAGCATAAAAAAAGATGCTAAAATATCTCCTCTAAGCATGGAAACATAAATTGCCATGGATTTTGGATGAGAAACATAAAGTGGCAATTTAGTAACTAGCTATAAAGAAGTAAGAGGTTAAGTTCTAAACTTCAAATTATGAGGTAGAAATAAAATGAAAATAGAGTATTCATGTTGGTGAGGCAAGTATTTGTACTAGTGGCATGACATACCTCTAATTTTAGTCATCAACTATTATCACCATAAAATATTCAAGCTAACCCAAAAAGGAATAGGGCTTTCTTGTTTATGCTTAATGAACATTCACAGGACCATCTGTGCAGTAATTTGCTTTCTCAGAATGCTTATTATAATTGTTCAAGTAAATAAAGAAGTCATATAATCTCAAATTGAATAGTTAAAAGGTCCATCTAAAAGCATTAAGTAAAATTCTACAGTGAACAACAATCACAAATTCTAAAGTAAAATGCAACCAGCCAATCTAAAGTAAAAATAATTTTGAATTTTACCAGCATCCGTCTGTTCTTTTGCCAGTGTTGTAATTGTTCCTGTTGAGTACGCCTAGGAGCAGGAGCGACATTAAATCGCTTATCATCCAGAGTAGGCCTGATATTTCTTCCCATTGCATGTTCAGGCTCATTGAGATTTGGAAAACTACTACTATCCAGAGGTTTGCACAAGCCAAAATCTGAGAGCTTCATGTGACCATGTCGGTCTAACAATAAATTGTCTGGTTTAATGTCCCTGGAAAGATACTACCAAGGTTAATTAAACCAGTGTTGTTCAAGAAGAGAGAAAAGTATAAGCATTGGAAGAGGCATACCTGTGAATGTAATTATGTTTATGAATAGATTCAATTGCTAATACTGTTTCTGCAACATAAAATCTGGCCTCATCCTCTGTCAATGTATCCTTACGCATAAGTAAAGTCATCATGTCACCGCCAGGAAGATACTCCATGATGAGATATAAATACTCTTCATCTTGAAAAGAAAATAAGAGTTTGACTATGTAGGCACTATCCACCTCTGCAAGTAGGTTTCTTTCAGCTTTCACATGCTCCACCTACAAAGCATGCAGAAGTAGGTCGATGGATTGCAAAAATTTATGTAAGTTATGGGCAAATGACAATAGAAGTATAAAACTATACCTGACCCCTGCGAAGCATTTCAGATTTTTTAAGCTTTTTCATTGCATAGACATGCCCAGTAGTTTTCTCTTTACAAATCCTCACCTGCATAATTATGATGAAGCCAGATCAATCGTCCAGTTGGGCAATCAGTGGTAGCTAAGTTTTGATCATCAAGCCAAAAGCATAATAAAAGTATGCTATCCAACAATCCAATTAAAACTCACAAGGAACATCCAAATAAGAAATTTGAAGGCTAGTTCCAAGAGAAAGGAGAAAGGAAAAACAACAGCATTAGGAAAATTGACCTTGCATCCAAAAATAAAAGCAAGCTCTTCAAAGATCAGAAGCTTGCACTAAATGGCAAACATACAGCCACTTTACAATTAAAAACCATGTAGATTAAGTCAGTTTAGAAGGAAGGGCAGACCAAACAAACTCTTCTAGCAGACTGAACAACCTTTGCAGCAGATTAAGGCGTAAAATATTAGCAACAATCTTTTCCAGTTCCCTAAAATTTTGATTTAGATATTAGTCGTAATCAGTAATTCAGTATATCTATATATTATGCAATAGAAAACGGACAAGTGTATCATGATGTCGAAGATAAAATTTTCGCCCCAACAAATTCAATGACACACTATGTAACTGAGAATGCGGGAACTTAAGCATAAAATAACCTCTCCGAAGGCCCCCCTTCCAATGATGGTCAGAAGTTCAAAGTCATCTACTCCCATTTTATGCCTTTGACGACGCATGTATTCTGTCTCTTTCTTTTCTAAATTCTTCAGAATATTGTTCTGCTCTTCCTCAGAAACTTCTGCATCAGCAAGCTTCCTCTCCAACATCCAGCGCCTGAAATTAGCATCCATTGAAACAAAAACAAATGTTTAAGTGAAAAGTGTTTACTCCACCAATCCATTAAAAAAACTAAGCATTTAGAAATGAAAACCAGTCTTAGAATAAGAGGCACAAATAACAATGTCATAGTGTCAAATGCAATCCAAAAACCATTGCAAGGAAGAATGTAAGGCACCGGTCATACGTGAGAAATTAGAAAGGTAATGATCAATAATGAGAAGCAATAAAAGCAATTGGCTACCAATTGAACCTCACTTGATCTTCCAAAAAAAGGTCATGAAAGATAATTACAAGGAACTGAAAAAACAGGTAAAATTATGAAGGGAAAGGTA
This sequence comes from Musa acuminata AAA Group, assembly GCF_036884655.1. Taxonomy (NCBI): domain Eukaryota; kingdom Viridiplantae; phylum Streptophyta; class Magnoliopsida; order Zingiberales; family Musaceae; genus Musa; species Musa acuminata. The sequence continues at coordinate 766,060 of NC_088344.1, forward strand.
TATGAACTAGAACATTGCAAAAGTCCTTTGTAGGCCATTCTTTCAATATTTGGCAAGTCAAAGAATTTAGACAATCTAATGGTTATCAATATGTAGTTTGAGCCCACATATTGACATGACCAATATATAAATAAAGGTGGTGAGGTGAGGAATATAGGCCAAGGAAAAGAGCAACAATATCAAGGGTAAAATTTTTCTTACATATTAAAATAGATGTGTATAGTCAGGAAAAAAAATACTGATGCCAATATTTAGTTGAAGACTACATATTAAGAGGCTAGAAGGCAATACTCAGATAGAAGTCTGTCTAAACCTGAAACTGTTTATGACATGTATAAAGAACTCTTGAAACCAAAGAACTTGAGCAAAATAAACAAATGAACTTAATGCAGATGTGCCTTAGGTATATATCAACCAAAAGATATCTCTTTACTTCAAAACTATATTTCTGATATTCCAAGGAGACAGTATTGCATGTAATGCTTATCATGCATATGATTTAGTACTAATAAATAATACAACGTCAAAGGAGACCTGTAGAGCACCAACTGAATGGGGTGAGTCAATAGTACTAGAAGACCAGTACAGGACAAAGAAAACCTTATTAGAAACAATAGAAAGAGAAAAAATATGACTCTGAATTTGTCTAGTGTTGCTCTCAACAAGACCAATGGTTGGAGAATATCCATGTCACTAACCCAAATACTCACAACCTTACAGCTTGTGAAAAAAGAAATTCAAGTCAGAAAAGCAAGGTAAAGGGAAAGACAAAAGTATTGTCAGAAGGTGTAAGTAGAAATGAGGAAACAATTATGACACAATTGACAGAGAAGAGTCAATAACACAATGAAACCAATGAGGCAAATGAAAGCATTACCAATTGATTTGTACTGGAAATATATCTAATTTTATAGACTTAAGTGAAAACAATATCTGTGCCATCAAAAGAAAAACTTTCCTTGATGCTACCAGGGTGATAGTTCTTTCCAGCTGATGAATAACACATTTGATAGACAAGAAGATGCAAGCTAGATGGTTGAAAGCCAACTACTAGTCAACAGCAAATTTGACAGACCATATGGATTGTGAAAAGTGACAAATAGCTTCAGTTTATATGTGGTTTCAAGATCAACTCTTATCTGATGAATGGTGCATGTAAACAAGGAAAGGTTTCTACTAGTGGAGTTCTCTGAGACGTCCAAGAGAATGAATGGTTCACATCATACAATTCGCTGAAACAAGTGCATTAACAAAATTATGCATCGACTCTAACGGGTTCCACAAAGAGGCAACATAGCAGTTTAGTCAAACACAGAGATCAGTGGTTTCAGCCTTCATCTTTTCTTAGAATAAAGATTTCCGATGCCATAACCCAAAACCTAGAAAGTAGAAACCCTTCTGAAGAAGGTCAAAAAGAGAAGTATACATCAGAAAGAATCACCTCTCTTTTCGATCTTGTAATGACTTCATCTGGGCCTTGTAATGGTTTTCGATGTACTGCTTCGCGGCGGCAACCTTCTGCTTCGTGATGTTCGAAGGCGCCTCATCAATTGGTGGCTTCTGCATATCCTTCACGCTTCCTGCTTCCTTCTTCGCCGGTCCAGGCTTGACTTTCTCCCCTCGAGGTTGCAATTTATGAAACCAGCTTCTCGCGGAATCCATCTTCGATCACAACCAGAACATTTCCAAAGATCAAAATCATAAACCAGAGATACAGTGATTCTAATCTAGACATCCCAATCTACACCAAACAGGACATAGTATGGGCACCAAATACGGCAATTCCTTGAACGGAACAAAGAACCTCAGAGCACCGAACATCCGCTCTGAAATTCCCAATAAAGACGAGATTTGTTCGCATCTAAACCTATACGCACACCTGATTTCAAACAAGAAACAGCAAAATCTCACTCAAAACCCACTCAAAATCTTACCACTTGAAGATTCCTCTTCCGGGAGACCAATTTGAGCCTATAAAATGCCAAGATCCGTAGAGCTGGTGGAGTTACTGCAGCAGCTGACCGTGCTCGACCAAGAAAACACCAAATCGGAGCGTTCCAGTGGGGGAACAACTCCCTACCTGGATCTCAAGATCGTCGATAGACTGAATTCTTCCCTTTCCTTTCGCAGCGCGCTGATTCGATCGGCACCAGCGTCGCTTTGGCACTCCGCGACCACCACCACTACCCACGAGGCTTCGACCGCTTGCCCTGCACCTTCCTCCCACCACGCGATCAAATCAAGAATAAGCCCATTAAAATGGCAACGGTAAAAACACAAAGGAAAAAGACGATATGTCATGGCTCCTTTTTGCACATACACCCCTTCCATGTATTTATTTTCATGGTTACTCTATAAAATCAAACATTTAATTATAAATCACATATAAATTATGTTTAAAAAAAAAATTCTCTCATGTCATCCATTCCACTATTATAGCATTTTTTTTTTCGTGGTTTTGTGCTTCGATTAACTATTGAATTCATTTAATAGATAAACAAAATATTATTACTATAAAAATTATGTGTCTGCAGAGGGATGTATGTGCAAAAGAGCCCTTTTTAACTTCTCACTCACGGGGATACCCTCATGGCCAAGCAACGCGTTTCGCGTTGGAGACCCAAAACGCCGGACCCAAAAGAGTACCCATCGGTACGACACGCGCTTTCGGCTGACAGGTTGTCCCCACACGCGGCTCGTTTCGGAGGAGCGACTGCCTTTCAAACGAATACCCCTAAAACACACCCCGATCAGCTCGAGCATTGGCGGCCACGAGGGGGTGTTGTGTCCGCATCATAGTCATTGAGATCGATGAGTTAACGGACGAGATCATCTGGGTGCCTTTGTGGGCTTCTCTTATGGTCTGGTCTTATGAGCATAAGAAATTAGTTTAAAATTATATTTATATTCATTCAATAAAGTATATTTTGAACTTAATTGACATCTTAATCTCCTGAGCTCAAATCTCACTTTTTTCACTTACTTTAAATTTAACTCTTATATGCAACTTTATCTATATATTTTTAATATGATCTGTTATTAAGTCAACCTAATTTTTTTGATGAGTATAAATAAATAAAAGGAATATATAACATAAGAAATTAAATATATATATAGATATATAAATGTAAGGACAAAATGTTATGTGCTGATGTGATAGCATTTCTTGTCTCTGTCAATTTCCGAATAAAGCCGGATTGGAAGCAAACACGCAACAAAGACTGTCGAAAGAAAGAAAGAGAGAGTGAGAGAAAAAGAGTTTGCAATGCTCCTAAATTTCATGTGAAGTTGATCCAATAATTCCAGTCATATTAGAACTGACTTGAGAGGAGGATTGGAATCTTGACAGATTGGATGGAGTCTTATCTATAATGCCTCCTTGAGCTGTCTGTCTCATGTGGTTTTGATTTTTGATATTTATTTTCATGCTGGAAACCATGAGTTGCATGTTCTTCAGGTCTGATGATGCTTCACATCTTTGTCTCACAAAGGGGTTTTCTTGTGTGGGAGGGAGAAGAAGGACTGGATTATTAAATGAAAGGATGAGCTGATGCCTCGTCGATCAGCAAGTCTCTTCATCATGGTTGGAGAAATCCAATCCTATTCATGGAGTTGCAGCAAAGTCAATCCCATGCTGATGGATGCAAATTCAATTCGAGTGCTCTTGTCTTGGATGACAAACGTCGTGTTTATTATTCTGTCACTTATGAACTGCAAAAACAGATTGATTTTATCTCATGATGATCATGACAACAGTCGAGAGCATAATGTGACAATGCAAGATCGAAGGTAGATTACAAAACATTTGTAGGTAGGTTTATACTGCTAAGGTAGCATCATCTCCTGCACGCCGGCTGCGAGTCATGGATGGGATATCTCAGAATTTGGCAGAACTTGGGGTGCTCAGAGACCTTCCCCTCGCTTGAAGAGACAGGTCAGAGATCGTCCTCCCCGTCTTCGATTCAGTCTCAGTGTTCAGCAGATTCTCATGCATGGCATCACACAGCTGATCATGGGTGGTTGCATGGCCGAGCACCTGCAACGATCATTTACATGTAAGGAGAGAAGGAACAACAAGAAGTAAGCACAATCTACGCTGTCTCACTGCTTTCCTTCGTTAAAGACAGCTGGTCGGCAGACCATCGCCCAACTGTGGCAATTAGTGTTCCAAGTTCTTGCTGACTCTAGCAATTAACAAAATGCACTTGTATTGCCCAATTGTATTACCACATTGCGACGAAACGAACGAACGAACGAACTCTTCCAATACAAACATGAAACCTCAAGGAAGTGCAGCATAAGCAAGAACACGATTTGCGGGAAAAAACGAAAACCTGTTGTGGGTTCACGTTCTGAGTGGTTGCTTCCCGGATGAGCTGAGCTTGTCCAAATTCTGCATCGTCTTGTCCTCTTACTGCTTGGGCCATCGTCTCTTGGATGTTGTGATGGATATGAAGCGAGGTAGAGGGTGAGGAGGGATCAAAGGAAGGAGTAGTGGAGAATCTTACATTCATACGATCTATATTTATATGTAGAAAGAGAGAGAGAGAGAGAGAGAGAGAGAGAGAGATGAGCTCAAATCACAGATCCTGGAAACCATGTGGTGCTAGCAAGTGGTTGGTCGTGAGGGAAAACATCGAAAGATTTGACCGAGAAAACTGGAGGAATTGGAGACGGCAGAGCTTTTGTAGATCGATAAATGAATTCACCACAAGACAAGGCGGACATATTTTAACAAGGAAAAAAGCAACCCTTGTAGAACAATGTAAGATTACATTCAGACTCAATGAGTTAAATATCTCATCACGACAAATAAGATCGATCCATCATCCAGCAGTGCAAGTCATAATATGTTGGACTGTGTGCCACACGACGAAGCCGATATGTAGGAAGACAATAATATCAAAGATACAGACTCAGATCCCAAGTGGCTTGGATGGCTTGGTTTATACGGTTAGACATTATTTGTTATTTTCATCATGGAATTAAGCAAAGTCTATGAGGTGCAGAGTAAACGACATTAGCTGAATATTCTATCATTAGCATACACGGGGTGGTGGCGCAGTTGGCTAGCGCGTAGGTCTCATAGCTTCATTGAGGAATCCTGAGGTCGAGAGTTCGAGCCTCTCTCACCCCAACTTCTTTTTTCTATTTGTTAATTTTCAATTTATTTATGATTAATATATAATAAAAAAATATATATATTTTTTTTTTAAGAAAAAGGACTTCGCTTCTTTGGATTTGGGTGTTTTGGTTTTGCAGACTAAATTAGTTTTGTTTATATGGGGATTTTAAATTTATAGCAAAAAATGAACATGATAAAATTCGTCGTGGAAGTCTGATGATATACATAAACAACCAACTATTTATGGTCATAAGATCCTGCAATCAAATTCTCATTGTGATTAGAATCTTGAACATTCTAGAAAACAGGAAAATAGCATACGTCACTTCATCGATCTCATGAAACAACATTAGGGTTTTGGGTTGGGTGGGGGCGACAAGCGTAGGAAGAGAAGGGCAGTCAAGTGGTTCAGAAGAAACATTATGCCAAAACCATTCAGAAGATGTACAACTGACAGCTCACATAAAGAAAGCTTTATTATTTAATGGAACTATCAAGCACGCAATCATGTATAACGATTGATGAACTATCCGTCCGTATCAGGTAAGCCTCACAGTTTGACATTCAAAAGCTTTCTGTGTGGCAACCAACTATCAGGTGTTTAATCATGCACGACTCTTGTTGACATAATAGCATCCATCTGCGGACATTTCTATTGGAAGATTACATTGTAATGGCAAGTGGAGGACGACTATTATCCAACAAAAAGAACTAAGATTGCAAGCTACATGTTGCGGTGTCACCGTGTGTCAATATGAAATGGACATAACTAGTAACCTTACACAAAATCAAGGAACAATTACTTCATTACATCAAGACAAGCATACATAAGATAGCCAGCATGGGGGTAATTAACCATAAACATGTCCCCCTTTTAACTTATATATGTATATACTATCAGAAGTTGCAACTTTGCAGTGCATATTGCGTATAATTTACAAAATTAAAAGAATATGGTGCCAGGGGCATTGCATCGGTTGTCCAGCAAATTCGATAACTTCAATCTCCAACTTTACAATCTTAAATACCAAGACGATATGTGGAAACAAATGTCACTTTTTTCCGGTGGTCACTCCGACAACAAGATTGCTAACCTGCACCATAGTATATTGGTAGTTGATTCAGCGACCTGTGATTTTAGAATGTACGGCGGTCAAGACTAAAATGTTACCAGTTTGCCACTTTCATCGACTGACATTGGGTTCTCAACAACAACCGTCGTGTTTTGCACTTGAGAAGCAGACTGTAGAAAGGAAAGTAAAGTCAGTGTATGAAGACAAAATTGATGTTGCCCATCAAAGCAATTTGGTTTCCAGGAAGAGAATTAGGGGAGCATACAGCTGAAGGTGGCGCAGGTGTCGGTCCATTAAGCCTATGCATGGTTGACACCGGGAGTCTCATACCATCCATCTGCTATAAATAGGTAAATAGGGAAACCCAAAATACTTCAGAAAAAGAACTGTGAGCTTAAAGATGTTCGACGGTAAGATGGTGAATTATGAAAAGCGGTGGCAAGAACAAACTACAGTCTCCAATTTTACCCCGACATTTGTCACATAATGACATATGGCACACTTGACAGATGGTGCTCCGTAAGGATACATCAGAGTTGTATGACAATGGCCACATCTCACGTTAGCAACCTGATTTACTGCAGTGCACACAGGAACTACAATTAATTGAACACAAGACAATTAAATCTCTTTATACAAGCGCATATACACACACACACTCACCCACCAGAGACTACTTGGTGAACATTCATTGATATCGAATAAGCACAGCAATGGACACAGTTTTTATTCTTTCTCATTAGGAGAAACATAATCTCAGCAAAATAGTGGCATAACATCAAAACTCTAAAAGTGTATTCAAGTACATATTATTATGAAACAGCAAAAAAATGAATGGCTTTAAGAACCATCTGTTACATGGCTTTTTATTTCTTTACAGCATAAATGAGTATAATAAATTGAAGAGGATAAAATTCATTTGTCATGCAACAATGTGGCAAAGTATAAATATATGATGACACTGAAGCAACTTTCCCATGCAAGAAAATATTAATAAAAAAATTAAGGATAACTTTTTGTATATGTATACCTCACAAAGTTCCCCTTTACCACATAAATTCCGACAAATTTATGATCTATTTGTATAAGTCTATAAACCTACTTTTTACTTAAACAACTGCCAATGGGCTTTACAACTATTAAAATCTTATCGTTTAAATATGAACAAAAAGCTTCTAAAATTATTTCAATTTTTGTCTAAGAAACAAACCTTAAATGATTTGCATGTATCCTGTGAAAAAAGGGATCAATTGAGAATTTTACAAGTGAATCTTTAGATCTTCTTTCATGCCAAAGATGATGAAATTTCAGCACTGATGACAATTAACTCAGAGGGTTTAACACAAAAAAAGGTAGGTTTAAAGGTGTGCACATATAACAGTACATCTTAAGACAACACATTAAAGGCATCCCCATCAGGTACATATGCAAGTAAAAAACACAAAAGACAATTGAAGAAGATCATGAAAGAACCCCTGAGCAAGAAAAGATGGATGCAGCTAAGAAGAGTTCCTGAGCAGATATTTGACAATAAAAACATGAAAAGAATCTATGACTGATAGCTATGTAGTACAATACTATGATTTAGAAACTGAAGATCACCAAAACTCACAGTAGCAAATTCACACCAACGACTAATCTCACTCAGCCTCTCCAAAGGGGAGATAGAATGATGCCCACATTATATAAAAAAAACCCAATGATAATGCACCCAGCAGCTCGACGACATATTCCCTAAAACAATACAATCAAACCAGGGAAGGTACCAGAAAAGAACTCTTGCACCTGTTTTCATGTTGTTCAGGTTGAAATATGTGTTTGATGGAACAAAATATAGATAATCAAGTACCCAAGTTTATCTCAACAAGGCATGTGATGAACCCAGATTGCAGAATTTCCAGATTTAATTTTTCAAATTCAGTCTAAAACAAGAAATTTCACCAAATCATGCGTTCAGAACTAAAGATGACAGTCAAGAAAAATAGCATTGATGACCAACTGAAGGCTAATTGTGGATTGAGCAGCAATATAATGGTTCTTACAACATGAAGCCAGAAATGAGATCAGAATAGGGGATTGCTATTAACAAAAGGGATAGAGCTACACATCTGCAATAAGTTTGTAGAGCATGCATGACCTAGCATCAGAATGACCTTCTAGTATAAAGGGAAGGAAAAGAGCAAAGATGAATAACAGAGACAAAGATTGAACTAATAACAAATAAAGAATAAAAAAGGTAGCCTGAACACTTTTGTACCTAAGACCCCCTCTCAGAGATCTGACCTCGTGATAGGACCTTTGTGCCTCAAATTTGAAACACATCACAAGCAGAAAAGAAAGAACCACTTGTGTCATCACCCTTTGAAATTAGTAATGCAATATTTATGAGAAACGGAAAATAATTCAACCTATACTTTTCTTTTTTAATTCAACCTATACATATGGAGTTATAATTGTGCAATGGGAAACCACGGTGGCTGATATCAGCCTTCATCGCACTTAGTGAACAGTCAATCACCCCACCCTTCTAGTCTCTCACTGTTCCATTTCTAATTGTCTCCATCAGTACATGCAAAGGACTAAAGACCAGCTACAACATAAGGTCAATATAATGTCCAAATTACATAGGTAGGTTAGCAGCAGCTCTAGATAGTACTAAAATCTTACGTAGCGGATGATAGTTGAAAAAGAAATAAGCCAAAAAAAGTTTTAATCAATAAAGTCCTCGCTGAAATTAGACTACGCTAACATAAGCCTTCATTTTTTTTACATAAATGATATTAGTTGTTCTTTTTTACAACATTCATTTATTAAATACTACAAAAATAATTTTGGATACCCAGAAGATCAAGCTATTTATTTATTAAGACAACTAAAGAAAAATATAGAGAAAAAAATTGCATGTGGTTCTTATTGATTTACAAAAGCTAACGATAGAGTTCTTTTGGATTTATTATGATGGGTTTTAGAAAAGAAAGATATGTGCACTAATTATATTGATATTATTAACGATATATATGATACTATAGCCACTAGTATTAAAAATATAAAGAGTTTGTCTTGTGAGTTTCCTATTAACATAAGATTACATTAATGATCCACATTAAATCCTTACATTTTAATATTGATAATGGATAGACATGCTATTGTTGATGATATTGTCATAGTTAACGATAGTTTAAATGAAATTAATTTTAAACTTGAATTGTAAGGGCATTCCTTCCTTGGTAACTAAAAGTTTTAGATTAGGTAGGATTAAAACTAAATATATGAGATATAATTTTAGTAATATTAGCAAAAGAAAAAAGAATATAGGTATAAGTTGGATAGATAAAAAATTTCTTTAAGTAAGCTTTACGTATCTTGGATCAAATATTTAATAAGATGAAGAGATTGATAAAGATATTATTCATAAAGTAAAAACTTGATTGTTAAAATAGCGAGGGATGTCAGAAGTCTCATGATATCATTAAATAATTTTGAGGCTAAAAACAAAATTTTACACAACAATTGCTAGACCATAATGATTATGTATTCGAGTGATGGGTAATTAAGAAACAACATATACAAAATATTTATATTGCTAAGATGAGAATATTGAGGTGAATTTATCGAGTTACTGTGAAAGATAGAAACAAATATTTTTATTAGTTAATAATTAGGTTTCGCTTCGATAAAAGATAAAATGAGGGAGGATTGTTTAAGATGGTATGAACATGTGCTCAAGAGACATATGGATCAATAGTTAGAAGAGGTGAAATGATTATTAGTGATTAAAGGAGAGGTAGAAGAACTAAAAATACTTTAATAAAAATATAAATAAAAATTTAAATACTCTTAATTCAACTAAACATATGACTTTTTTTTTCAGATCTTAATAATAATGGCAAAAGATCCATGTAGCTAATCTCAAATAATTGGGATTTAAGGATTTGTTGTAGTAGAACAGAATTTCAGTATATCTTGTCAGTCTGGCTCATTATGAACAATAGCTCCTTTGTGCAAAAGAAACAATTTCCCAAGACCCAATTTATAACTTCAGAAAGAGGTCACAAGATAATTCAGAATAAAATGTTTAACTATAAAAGTAAATTCTGCAATAAAACAAGTGTTTGAATAAGTAGCCAGAAGAAAGTGTCAAATTGATAGTAGAAAGGCTTGAGTTGTTATAGAAAGGAAATAATGCTCTTACAGTTCTGGCAAATAAAGATATAAGGGACTTGAATACAAGTGTATTTGTATGAGAGAACACAAACCCTCCAAGCCACAATGTCAATTAAGAGGTATGTGCAGCAACTATTCTCTGGCTAATTAAGTTCTTAATAACCACAAAAGATCCATGTAGTCGATCCCAGATAGTTAAGACTTATGGCTTTGTTGTTGTTGTTGTTGTTGTTGCAGCAACTATTCTCAGGATACATTGAGTAACTTATTGAAAATGCTATTAGGATAGTTAAAACAAAATATGTCACACAAATAAGTTATAACTAAATAAGTGTAAAAAAAAAAAGAAACCAAAGCATCACAAAAATGTTCTTCACATCTTAGAATATGGAGAGTTTCTTTAACATGACAAAGTTTCCATTTCATGTATCACACAATCATTACAAAAGAACCTCTAGGCTCTGTGGAGTCACAGAATTGCTAATCAATACTACATATCGGTTAACAGCAAACAAAAAGCACAGACCTGGTCTAGTGATATTGATAGTGTTGCAGCAGGAGCATCTAACAGTTGTTGCACCATGAACATGCATCAATAGCGTTCGACAACCTCCACATATAAGCTGAGCCATCTCCATTCCTGCACACAGATCAACTAAATCTTCCATAGACAAATCCACCATGTCTCCACTTAACCAAAGCAGAGAACAGCCTTAAGCACAACTGAACACAGTTAACAACCAATATCACATCACATGTATGTTATTTTCCTTCAATTAGATATCCTTTCTTTGATAGCATACATCAAGTATGGTCAGGATAGCCTCTAAGGTTTTTGGAGGGCGGTCTATGGATATGTTGGTATGCAATGTGCACCCATATTATGCCAGCCACAAGGAACAATTCAACATAGGAAAAGAAAAATATTTTCAAGGCACAGAAGTAAACCACTACATTTTGTTGGTAATATAGGTTTGTGATGCTTGTATACCAAGCCATGTAAAATGCACATGTGGAGCAATCAACAGAGTTAAATGACAAGAAGGAATGATGTAGACGAAGCACCTGGAGGTGGGACTGTAGTTATGGTGCTGCATATTGCACAACAGACGCTGGCGGCACCCCTGGGATATAAAAGAACGTTCCTACATCCACTACAAACCAGTTGGCCCTGCATGCCTGAACTAATCATAAACAACGTTACCAATAGGTGAGCAGAAGTAAAATGGTGCAAGAAAACTCCATCTAATCCTCAGATTCATCTGCCTGAATACAGGCGATCAATGTAAGCCGAAAACAAAAGGACCAATTTTCGCGCTACAAAATAGAAGAACACAACAATAATTAGATTTTGCCAGTAACAAAAGAGGGAATTAAACGCGGCAACAGTAGGAAAGAAAACATCTTGATAACAACCCAAAATCCAAGAATACAACATCAGAAAAAGCCCTAAATACCAATCATCAAAAAAACACCATGATCACGAAATCATTTCGATCCGAGTCATCCCGAATTTCCTGAAATCAAAAGGGAAAAGAACGATGTCGTTGGCAGCCGAAAGCAATTAAAATTTCCCCCAGAGAAGCAAGCGATTCAATCAAGGAAGATCAGGTATCGTAACCGCCTCGGAAGGCACAGATCAGAGGAACTCCCACAATTCTTCAGATATCGCAGCCCAAACACTCGCAGAAACAACGAATCCAAGGAAGACCGACTTGCCTCCAAAGAATCGGGGGTGGAATCGCCAAAATATGAACGGGCTCGACACGGGGATATCCCAACGAGAAGGTGAAACCCTCCTCCGGAGACGCCAGACGAAACGGGGGTCGCAAGATTAAGGTACGAGCGGAAGGCTTTCGTTAATTAATGGCTTCGGAGCTTCGAGATTCTTCGTGGGGGACGGACGCGGAGCCGATCGATTTGGTCATTTGTTATTTCTTTTTCCTGTCCCTCTTTTGATTTGATCAAGAGAGAGAGAGAGAGAGAGAGCTATTTGGTAATTTGTCATTTCATTTTCCTCTCTTCCTCTTATATATATATATTCCTGATTTTTTTTGCAAGAAAGCACCTTTATTTTTTGTTTATTCCATATAACAACCCCTTTTTATTGTAATTTTGTAAATATTTATCTATTCCCTTTTCGGCCTTTGTCCTCCTTAGGTCACACATTTGTGTGTGACGCTTTCCTTTCTCCACTATTACCTTCATTGTTTTTTATTTGTTAGTATCATCCACTCGTTGCCTGCTCCTACTGTAAGGCCCATATCTTTGTCTAATATTTTCTCTGCCCATCGTGTCTATTGCCTTTGCCCCCTGCTCTTATCATGTGTCTCATTACTTTCATGTAATAATTTTCCCACCCATCACGCCCATTACCTTTACCCCTTCCTTACATGTCACACTTATCATTTCTATATCCTACCTGTCATCGCAAGGCCATACTTGTCATGCCAATCACCTTTGCTCTTCTTCTGCTCCATAGGGTGAAAGTGATGGACACGAAGAGTGAGGAAAGATGCATAGAGGCAGAGGTGATAAGTGTCATAGGCATAGAATGAATGGAGGTTATGGGGACAATAAGTGGGGAAGACATTATATAATAACGACAAGATCCTATAGTGGGAGCAAGGGGCGAAGGTGATGGGTGTGATGGGTAGGAAAGATATTATATAGAGGCATAGGGCCTCACTATGAGAGCAAGGGGAGGCAACAAGCAAGCAATATCGATAAGGCAAAGGCGACAGGTGGGCGACACCAACATGCCTAAGATAGTGGAGGCAACGAGTAAAAAAGAAAAAAAATTATATTTATAAAATTATAGCAAATATGTGATACTATCTAAGAAGAAGGGAAACAATGGTGCCCAATTAAAAAAATAAAAAAAGAAGAGTTTTTTTGGAGAGAAATCATCCAACTATAAATTCGAGGTTGAAGATTTGAAGAGAATGGGAAATTAAATATTATATATAGATTTTTTTTTTTTGTATGCATACCTCATAAAGATAGTATTAGGTGTTGTAAGTGGACTAAATGTGGGGTTTTTATAATACAAATTATATAATATATGTATCCCTTTAATTTAAGTTTAGCAAATATGTATGTCCTATATCACCTAAATACATAATTATAGATGCTCATAGTTAATTCACTAAGCACATATGTCTTAGAAACTTCATTACCTAACTATTATAATGATAATAATACTAAATATATTTTTGAATAATTTATTAAAAATCCAATTATACGGTTTTACTCTTCATATTTGTTTTTTTTACTAAGAGACATCCCTTTTTTCATATTAGGATCAAATATGTTTGATAAAATTATAACAAATTTCTAATATCCGTTGATCCTAATTAAGCCTAATTTATTTAGGTTGAACCAATTTGTTAGACCAAAATCAAACCAGATTGATTCAATAAAACTCACTAGGAAACTTTTGTACCACTGCTAAGATAGAGCAGTAATTCTCTATCCAGGGTATATATGGATTTTTTTTGGATTTATATATCCACACACTGGGTTTATATGATCGACAGAGCACTATTTCTTTTGATTTAACAAATTCACAAGAACAGAGAAGCAGCAGCTCTGAATCACCAACAGGTTTCAACATTGTCCTTAGCTCCAAAGTGTACATGTAGTTGCATAAGAACTATAGGGTATGCCTAAAACAATAGATATGACTAATTCTCTATCGACAACATGAGACGATCTGTCCGAGCAAATGATCTTTACATACAAAACCATCGGAAGAGATTTAGCCGTTCAGATGCGTCGCAGGGATGCCAACCTCTTCTCTAGGTCATCAACTGCAGGTTTCTCTGGAGCTACATTTCTGCAAGCCAGTTGATAATCATCAGAATACAGGATATGGGAAGGAGAACTATGAAGGATAACAAGAAGCCCTCTAGCAAACAAGTTTTGCACATCTTTTACTAGGGAATACCTTTATTGATGATAACAAATACACACATGGAAAGATTTAGAGGGACTCCAAAAAAGCACATTTGAATATGCAATGGAGTAGCCCGTGTTTATACCGAGTATGAAGAATGACTACTACAACTTGATTCCACAAGACATATCTGATGCTCAAAGTAATTACTGCTAGAACAACATTGCACATGGGATCAGTAAAATGTCAAAAGCATGAACTAGAATGCCTTTAAGGAAAGGAACTAAAATGAAGGAAAAAGACTAATGTGATACCAGTTCTTTAAAAAAATAACTATAAAAATATTCATGGCCTGATCATAATTGTCCATTGTTTATTGGCTAGTTAGACAATCTTTCGTACCTTGAAGCAGTGTCAACTTTCTTGTTATTAACTGCAATCCGACCTTTAGGTGCTGAAGATAACTGCAAGAAGGTAGAAGATAGAATGCCCTATCAGTGTCGAAGTTTGTATAACAATGAAGAGGATTACCCCAATGACACACCATATAGACAAGCAGAAGAGTTACCTGTGAGGCAACATCAACACCAATTTCATCGAGCACCTACATGAGATCATCAACATAATTAAGATTAGAACTTCATAGTGAAACTACAACTGAAACTGGAAACAAAAGGTAACTACTTTTCCTCGTTGCAAGAATAGGTTCACTGCCATTCCTAAATATGATGCTATAATGCAAAAAAAAAAAAATCAGCTTACCTGGTTAGTGAGCTCTTCTGTTTCCTCTTCTGCCTCATCTTTATCCAAAGTTTCATCTATAGCCTCAGACATCATCTCAATCTTCACAAATAGATGAATATGTTTCATAAGTGCATGTTTATGGCATGTTTAAACACATAAGAGATTTCAATAATTATCCAGGCAAGAGAAATTGTGTATATGTACCAAAGAAAAAGTTTACTAAAAACAATCAAAGATTATTTTTATGGCTCTTAAGTTTGATTAGTGATAGTGACCTCAGTAGAGCTTAACTGTGAGAAAAGATCCATATAATTGTCACCATATAGTTGGGACCCAACAGCAGCTCTTCATTCATTGAAATACTCTGCACCAAAATTCTTTGCAAAAAACAATGCGTTGAAAAATGAGCTGCTACTCATCATTCTCCATCAGACTTAAGCATCAAATGGTTGACGAGAATCCTCACCAACATAAGTACCTGGGAGCCCAATTTTATTCTAACCACTAATAAGAGGAGGCCTTACCCATAACCTGTGGTCACTAAGCAATAGTAAATAAGTGTACTGTGTGCTTTATACTACACAAGTAAAAGCAAGTTTGACGTTGCTTGAGTATTTTGGGATCTATCAGTGATTTATAAATAGTGTTTCCGGAGGCTACTTGATGTGAAAGTGCTTAACAGCTAAGCAGAAGTCTATAAGTAAATTCTTTAAGTTACAAAGATTGCTTATGCTTTAAAATTGTAATCCATATCAGGAAGCATGCAAAGCCCATGCTTAAAAGGATGAACTTTACAAATGTGAAAATCGTGAAAAATGCTTTCTAAGAGTAACTTCTACAAGGTACTCCTTGAGAAGAATTTCTATAAACGAAAAAGCAAACATCATCAATGATCCAATGCCAAATGGTAACATAGGTTAGTGTCTGGTAACACAAGGCTTAAGCATGGGAGGCAAGAGAAGCATGTGGCAAGTATGGCATTATGACACATATTGATAATGTATCTGGAAGAAGGTTTTATGCAATATAGTTTCGGTTCCTTTCTTGTTTTGAGGCAAAGAATTTGTGCAAAAAATATCAAGTGAAATGAAAAAAAAATTGATGTTTTAAACTAGAAGCCCTAACAATGGAGAAAATGATCAGTTCTCATAATTTCATCAAGTACAAGGCACGTATAAATCCTAGATGATTAGAGTTCGGAAATGAAAATGACAACTTCTATGAATAAGCAGCAGAAGGGCGGATAGAGAGATGGCCATAAATAAAAAATCTGCTTAGTTACTGCAAGACACTGCAATTTCTTGATAACACAAAGCTTGTATTAAAGATAAGAGTAGGATTTAGAAAAATTGTGAAAATCGGTTAAATATTTTGCATCTGTTACCGTCATGTCCATCTGTGCTGACTGCTTCTGGAACTCTGTCATCACTTTTGCCTGCTTGGCCGGTTCCATTTGCTGGTAGCATGATACATCTCAACATGTAAGAAAATCATTGCTACGTTCCAGTTATTCTAAGAAGATATGCATGTCAGATCATTAAAATTTATGTTTCTGATTTACCTTGTTCATCGCTGCCATTGCCTTGCTTGCACCTTTCATTCCTGTGGAAATTGAAGTACTTGCATACATTGCCTAGAAAGCATGAATGGTTCAATTTTTTTCCACATATTGTTGACATATCATTGAAGAGAATGGTAGTTTCATGACCAAATCTAGAAGTCAAACTGCTGACCTGCGTATGAGTTGCTATGCCTCTAATTTGTGCACGAGTTCCCTGCAAGTTAGTAATTTGTTGTCTCAGACGAACAAGCTGACGAGCAAGGATCCGAGTGGCAGCCTGCAAAAGGCATAAACAACCAAATAAGTCATTAATATTCCTCAATTCAGAATCTAATACAAAAATGAATAATAGAATGAAGCTATTTTTTGATATTGGATTACAGAAGCATGACAAATGAAGTGTGTGCCTAATAAAACCAAGAATACTTCTGAAACAAAGAATGTACTGGCAAGCACAAATGATACAAACAGCAATGATCAAGTTGGATTAGATAAGAAAATTAACGTAAATTAAGTGGCGAAGATTGCCTCATTCCCAGTTTGTGCAGTCTTCTTGATCTCTGCAACCAGTTTTTTCTCCTGCAATGATTGTCTTTTGAGTAAGAATAAATAGCCAGAAAATTCGTAGAAAATTATTCAAGTATCACAGTTTGCATTAACAAACCTCTAACTTCAGGGAACCTATCTCCCTTTCCACACCTGAAGCCAAGAAAATAATAATATGAAAATAATAATAATAGCAAATCACGTCGGGTCTCTAATTAGTCGTTGGCACTTCATTTCCGACTTTAGTTGAGGCCAGTCAGTGGAACAGAGCAAAGTCAAAGTTTCAAGAACATATTAATGCTTACAGAGCAAGTTCGACCTTTCCATCATAAGCTGAAAAACACAGAAACACACTCATCTCCAGAGCAAAAGTCTAGACGAGACTTCTTACCTCTTGTGGCGACCGTCATTTCTCTTTTGCTGGTCCTAAGAGAATCTGCGGAGGTGAGAAACGAGCATGACATCAAATTCACCTCGAAGTAACCTTCAAGATCGAAGCAAGCAAGAGAAAATGCAAAACCCTGCCTGCTAAACCCAAAAAACGAAAACCAAGTCGAATTACAAATCCGAAAACCCCGATTCTTTCTTCCATTGGAGGGGAAAAAGAAAGGAAAGCCCGTAAAGCATGGTAGCGTTCGAAGATAAGAGATAAAGAGGGAAATTTTGGCAAGTCCATCCGAGCAAGCTGAGATGCATCACCTTTGGCGGAGGTCTTCTTCTTGAAGATGTTCATGGTTGGTCCTCGCTAGTCGCTTTAGCCGAGCAAAGAGAACGAGGGCCCGGAGAGGAGAAATCAGCAGGGCTCGGAGAGGAGAAATCAGCGGGGAGAAGGCTAGAAACCTCAGATGGGGAGTGGGAGATCGCGAGGGTGGAGCGGCCCCTCTCTGTCGCTCTGCTTACACTCGCTCGAGGCTTGAGCAGATCGCACGTTCCAGCGCAACGGGCAAACGAGCTAGCCGTTGCCGTCGGCGTCCCAAAAGAAATATAATACAATATATGATTTAAATATAGCAGTGCCTTCGTTGTCTTAGTATTCTTTCTTTCAACCCACCATGGGACCCACAGTGAGGCCTCTCCGGGCGCCGTTATATATATATATATATATATATATATATAAATATAATATTTGTATATATTCCTGTAAACTTGAAAACTATTTGCATATATATGCGTATCATATTTTGTAACCTAACTATTTGTCAAAACTTGCGATGAGATTAGATTAAATATTGTACATCATACATCACTACATATGATAAAGGTCGTAATGAAAAACACGATATATCAAAACTTTGCAAGTGTATATATGTAAAATCCACTACATTAATTATATCTGAACTCCGGATACTGGCAATATTTCAAACGAATTTGATGTTGAAATCGAAAATCTAAATTATAATTACCTTATTTTATCTGTCGCGGAAGTCTAGATGAATAGTTCTTCGGAGTAAGGTGTAATGAACTGGCCGGCCAGTTGTTCCAGCCAAAGGCAAATAAATTTCCAACAACACACCAATGCAACAGCAACATCTCACTGCTGCATCTCTCTCTAAGGCCACCTATCGGGTTAAAGTGGAAAAGAAAAAATGATTGGAAAACAAGATTGAACCTGATGAAGTTGATTCTAGGTGTTCAAGGATCCTGGCTGACATGAGGTGGATGTTAGTTTGCCTCTGGAGGTGCAGTGTTAGCAATAACTCCCCAAGAGACAATGCCTCTGGTACCAACATCTAAATATGAACTAGTTCTTGTGGACAAGAAAACTAGACTACTAGTCTCAGATGAACCCCTAAACGATCTTGTCGGCCAGCCAACATTCATCAGTATCCTTCCTTTCTAGGACCTCCACCAAAGCTGCTTCCATTAGATCCACAATAGTCACCTGGGCAGCTCAGGCTGGAGTTGTGGAACCTGGTAGAACGACCAGGACCAGAGTTGGCAAAACCAGCAAATAGTCCCGAGTCAGACTCGCCAAAGCTACTACCGAAATGCCCGGGGTCAGAATCACCAAAGTTGCCAGGACGACGTGAAACAGAGTCTACAAAAGCACCCGAGTGTCCAAAACTGGAACCACCGAACCCGCCTGATGGCCCTGAGGGTTGCCCACCATAGGAACCAAAATTACGTGAACCACCACCTGTGCGGCTCGGGGAAACTCCAAAGCTGCCGGAACCACCGAAACCACGAGAACAGCCATAACCAGAACCACCATAATTTCCACCAGGAGCAAAACCTGATCCACCCATTCGGCCACTTCCATATGAATCAAAACGACCTCCAATCATGTCCTCTTCTCCATCCTCAACTGTAATCCTCGGAAGCTTAAAAATGAAGACCATACATCAGCTGGTAGTCATTCAGAAGCCAGCAAGTAGTAAAGGACTGACAAAAGGAAAACAGAAATGAACGAAAAATGAGGGCCGTGATAAAACTCTTCCGGAAGTTTTTACTCGTCATATCTGCTTGGCATAAATTATAGTAAGCAAGAATACTTCAAGAAAGAGATGAACAAAATGAGAAAAAGTAAAGGAACAGAGGTGAGTAACAGGAGAAAAAGAGGTGGGACGGGGGCTCACTCAATCCCTCGAGAAGAAAGGGATGTAAGACTGATCCAATGGTGGGCACTGTGTTGCTAAAAGGTGGAATCATTGAAAGCTAAGAAGTTGAAATCCTTGAGAAGATGAAAAGAAGTAAAAGAAACAAAACAAAATAGCAGAGTTTCTCAAATAGCATGGTAATTTAAATTTTTTTAACCTACATATGAGAAATTTTATTATTCAACTCTTTTGAATCATTAAAAACAATGCCTTTCCTAATCTTTAGAAATATTGTAGTTATTCTTTCTAACTTCTAGAAACCTTTATTTTCTTCCAATGAATTTGATACATAAAATAAATAATGATTTATAACAGAACAAAGGACAGTTATAGTGTAAAGATAGTGAATTTGTATTCTGGGAAATTATGATTCTATTGAAGTTTGAAATTAAATATTAGAGATAAAACTACAGTTGTTATGTTGTTTAGCAAAAAAAAACTCTGTGTAATTTCATTGGTTTAGAATATTGTGGAGATTGTCATTCTTTTCTCTTTTTCTTGTAATACTCCCCAAATTTTGTTTTTCCTTCAATTTCTATTTTTTAACTAAAACCAAAAATCCTTCAATTCATACCATTTGATTCAGCTGATTACAATCTGCTTACTGTTCTTGTTTTTGAATGACCAATTCTAACCTCCATTGTTTTTTCCTTTTTATTTTTATAATCATCAAAGAATCTAAAATATCATAGCTCTGAAACGAACCACAATATCCTATATAACCAAAAACCCCAAGATGCCCCTATTTTTACCAAAAATGCAACAAACAGTGGCTAGTGTTGCACCTACATGGATCGAGTCTGCTCAGGTTGCAAATGACAATTGAAAGATCAAAATATCCATCACAGTAATTATAATGTAAAATCTGCATGACAGAGCTAAAAAACAAAAATCATATAGAGGTGGCTTAAGGGTCCTTTCAAGCTACATAAATTGAATCCATTCAATTTAATGATGGAATCTAACCAAACACAGTCATTATGAGTAGACCATAAGCATTTTGTAGAATATATGTGAAAGACTTGTTTTTTAGAGTAACATGCGATTTTTACTTGAATGGTAATCATGCTCTTTCAAGAATGATGAAGATAATAATTCAAATTTCTGCAGGAATTAACAAATACGTAGGCATGTTAAGGCATGCAACCACTCTTTGACAGAAGCCCAAAGTTACAATGATACCTCTAAGCTCTGACCAGAAGAACACAAAGAATAAACACCCAATACCACCTTTTTGCATAAGCTAAAATAAGTCAAAGTAAATAACACATTGTGTTAGTTGGTCCAATAGTACACATAGTTTGAGATCATAAAAGGAATAACTTGCCTCAATAAACCTGCAACCAATATCTTGTTCAATGCCTCTAACAAGTCGATTTTGCTCATACGAGTGTATAAGAATTGCAATTCCTTTCTTGCCAGCTTGGCCTGTTCGACCAAATCTATGAACAAATAACTCAGATGTGTTTGGTAACTCATAATGTATCACCTGACCAAAAAATTAGTAAAAGAACAAATTCTGATATGAGAGTCAATCATGACTTATTATTGACAAAAAAAAGAAAAGAACTAAAACACTGAAAAAGGTAATAGGAGGTATCTAGCAAAAAAATCACAGCATAAACATACACCAACAGTTATCTAGACTAACTATTTAAGTCAGTGAAGTTTGGCTGCACATGTCAAACATATGGATCCACTGTGGACTAGAGCCCTGCTCATACATGCGAGGATAAATGTCACTAAAATAGCAAATCAATAAGAAAAAATATGCTCACCAAATCAACATTAGGTATATCTAAACCACGAGCTGCAATATCAGTAGCTATCAAAATATTAAAGCAGCCATCCCGAAACCCCACTAGTGTCCTTTTCCTCTGACTCTGTGAGATGTCTCCATGAAGAACCTCACATCCAAACCTCCGACCCACAGCATAAGCCAACCTATCCGCATCACGTTTTATTTGAGTAAATACAATGCATTTACCTCCTTTAGCATGTTCCTGCAAAGAAATTAAAAAAATTGTATCTCAAAAAACCTAAATTCGAAAGATCCAATAGGCTGTGTGATTCCCAATTTGAGAAGGAAGCTAAGTGGATGTGGTTGTTAACCACTTACTTTTATCAGTGGCCCAAGAATTGATGGCTTTGCATAATTATCTGAAACAATAGAGTACAAAGTTATCCCTTCTGTCAACTTCAGGTCAGACTCACCAACCTACAGAAAAATCATCCTGAATGAATCCTCCGAGCCAAATGCAATTAATATTAGCAATAACATACCAAATATGTCACAATACAATAAATATGTGACAGCTGGTCCAAGAGTATCTTTACACAATTATTCAACATGATATGATAATGTTGATCTTTCTAATGCAAAAGGTTCTAAGCAGAAAAAAGTTCTCCTTAAAAACAAAAAAAAAACACTTAACTAAAGAAAAGTATATAAGCATTTCCAAAAAACAAATTCAAATGTTTTGGTAAAAGATGCATGACTTAATGAAATATAGCAGCAAATATCAAATAAGACATATTTCTGAAATGTCCTAAATAGAAAAGATTCTGACAAGTGCTAGTATTAAATTAAAAAAAGTAAAGTTTGACATGAACCAATAATTGTCACAGGGATCTACACAAAAATGCAGACTTATACCAAGTTAACTTCTAACGTTTTATTCAAATCCCAACTCAATTAGAGTAAATACATTTATAAATAACAATAAAGCAGGGTGCATTTTATGTTGAATATTAACTTGAACTTTAGCACAATATGACTATGCAGTTGACACCAAAGAAACTAGAAATAGGGATATAAGATCTGTTGAAATCTGTGCAGGTTGATCAAAGAGAATAAGAAATGGAAAGCTACTAGCAACATGGTAATGTGCAACAACAGGCAATGCAAAAAAGCAGCATAACAATATAACAATAATACACAATTCCTATTTTCTCCATAAAACCTCATATGTAGCTTTAGGTTCTTGTATTGTATTAATTTTCATCTCCATTTTTTATGACAAGTTCTGGAATATTGTATTTCTGAGACATTTTAAATTGTTGAATTGTCATTTGGAAGTCATGGATTTGCTAAAGCAAGAGTGTGAGACAATGACCAACAGGTAATGGATTTGCCTTATTATCCTGCAGATACTAAATAAAAATAGTAGAATGGACAGTTGGTGTGCTAAATAGAATACAATAGAGATATGATACCATGAATGACTCCATTTAGTCTGCTTATTATACAGAATCATGTAGTAATACCTCAGGAGCATCCATCTGAAGCAAGAATTAACTAAATGTGGTGTGACTTTGAAGGCTGGAACTCCAGAAGAATTTTGTATTGTGAGGTCATTGAATTATTTTTATTTGAAGAAACAAGAGTAGGTCGAAAGAAGTTTATGCAAGCAATTACAGCAAACAAGCACATCAAGCAAACAGAACTTTCAGTCATCAAGTAACAGTAAGTCCCTGTTAGCTGAACTCATCAATGCTATAAACAGCCAGCTTACACATCAAGTTTTGTTAAGAAGAATTCATGTATCAAGTTAGTGCAATAGGTTGATCAAAGATTACATGCAAGACTAGATTGCAAGAACTTCAGATGGTATTATGCTCCTACTAAACCGCATTAAAAAAACTGCAATAGACATTGCACGGAAAAAGTAGATAAGTGCATCATACAGACAACTGCGAAAAAGTGTAATTCAGGATTTGGTACGATAAAATTCCAAAGGAGAGGTCAACAAGGTCTGCACCTTTGAGTAATATGACCAAAGTTAAGCATGTTATATAGCAAATACCAGTAGGCCTTCCTCTTGTGCAGTATCAGATCGATCAGAATTATCTACATGAATATGTCTCCATTATTGACTACGTCGCAACAGTACCATTACAGAAAACTGAAGTACACTCGAAGCAAAATAGGCTAAAAAATTCTCATGGTTAGCATCAGCGGGTATGATAAAGCATGCTGTTGGGGCATCGTTAGGATCATAATGACGACACCTTTAATGATGCCCAAGACTCAAATGAGCTAGACCGAGAGTTATCTAGAATACGGAGTTATTGGTGCGTTAAAATTCTGCAGATGGAATAGTTCAAGCAGACCGATTGCTACATGTTCATGCCGCCGAGAGTTTCTGAACCCATAATTAGCTCATATGTATTTGTTTCTACTGGGGATAACTCATCAATGTGGGAGGAAAGCAGCAGCCTACCATGAATTCGCACTCGATGTAGGGGTGAGCTACCGCCTTGCAGTGCTCCCGGGAGAAAGAAGAAAGAAAGAAATCCCGGCGTCTACGCATTTCATCGAACGGATGTTGCCAGGCGAGACTGAACGAAGAGAGAGGGCGTCTCCCGGCCGCAGTTCACGCAGACGAAACCCCGCCGAAGGTCATCCGTGCTATCCCAGGATTCGCCTACGGCGTCGGCGGTGGCGGCGATGGCAGCGGGGGCGTTCGCTCTTCGGACTTGTTGGGGCGAGCGTGCGCACCGACTCGACCGCAAGCGCGAGGAATAGACATCTTGGGACTTCTTCTACCAGCGCAGGGTGTGCATCGTCCGTGCAATGCAGGGCCAGCGGCAATCTCAAAGAAGTTAATCAGGTTGGGAAACGCATCTTAAGAACGTGGGCCCAAAACCAATAGTATTCCTATTTGGTAAGACCGGTCCAAAAATATATATCAAAATCATAAGGTATTTCGATAAACAAGTTAAATATATGTCTTTAATAAAAATTTATACATTGGTATGAAAAGTCCAACTCTTAAAATACGATGACTATAAATAAAAAAATATAGTTGATGGTTTAGTGAAATCAATGGACCATTTTGTCTCTACGCAAAATATGAAATCACAAAGATACACGTTTCAGAGATCTATTGGATTTTTCGGGAGTGCGCTGTTCTATATGAAGGAGCGGATCCAACTCGGCATGGTGATGTCATCAACGTGACTCCGATGCCAGACGTTAGACGTCCATCGGCTTTTATGAGAGTCGGCTGTTCGAGATCGATGAGTGGATCCAACTCGGCGGAGAAGGCAGCAACGGTGATGACATGCACGCGACTCCGATCAGATCACGGCGATCTGGACCGTCAATCAGGCATCACGGAATGATCACGAGGATATGAATGCCATTATAAACAACCGAGGGCCTGTTCCGTAATTTCAGGTGGCACGATAACTTCGAGGGAACCAGCCGTGCCGTCGACTTTCTCTTTATTATTATTATTATTATTAGTTATCATCTTTCGATTAGAAAAAGAGGAGCCTACTCGTGTTGCTCCTCCAATGGTGATCTCTTCGAAGAAGGAAGCAGGGGATAAGAAAGAAAATGGAGGGAAGATTCCAGTGTTCTTCCTAAAACTTCTGTTCTCGAGGTAAGCGTTTCGTTTCTCTCTGGGCTTTAAACGAGAATTCCAAACTGGTTGACCTGAGATTGATACTCTATGAATGCTACAATATCAAGAGATCCAATCCTGTCGCAGGAGATAAGAGTTGACCTGCTGCTTCACGTGTGTTTTATTTATATCGATAAGTATTGATCTTGTTGTGTCTTCCAATGACTCAGAATGAGTATGCACAGTGCTGTTGTTTGCAGCCAGCACCAGCCTGCACACCTTCATAAGCCCCCGCCATGGCCAGGAGATCCCCCCCCTTGGTCAAGAGGAAGCTCCACCACAAGCACGTCCTGGGCCTCCTCCTCCTCCTCCTCCTCCTCCCAGCGTTCGTCGTCGCCGTCTTCTGCCATGGCCAGAAGATATCGTACGTCCTCCGCCCCATATGGGACACCCCGCCGCGCCCGTTCACACGCATCCGGCACTACCACGCGCAGGGCTTGCCGATGGATCACCTCTGCCGCCTCCATGGCTGGAGCCTCCGGTCCTCCCCTCGCCGGGTGTTCGACGCCATCCTCTTCAGCAACGAGCTCGACATACTCGAGATTCGGTACCGCGAGCTCCTGCCTTACGTACATAAGTTTGTCATCCTCGAGTCGAACGTCACCTTCACAGGCATCGCCAAACCACTCTACTTCGTCGACAACCTCGGCCGGTTCGAGTTCGCGAGCTCCAAGATTGTTCGCGGGGCTTTCTCAGGCAATTCCGCCGGCACGCTGGGCAGAGATCCTTTTGAGCTCGAAGCCAAGCAGCGGGTGGCCTTGAGCTCCCTTCTCCGGCGGTCAGGGATCGCCCCGGGGGATGTGGTCATCATGGCCGACGCTGACGAGATCCCGAGCGCCGAGACGGTCAAACTCCTGCGATGGTGCGATGGCGTGCCGCCGGTGATGCACCTGGAGCTGAGGCATTACATGTACTCCTTCGAGTTCCCTGTGGACTACAGCAGCTGGCGAGCCACGGCGCACTTGTACAACCAGGGGACCGGATACCGGCATTCGAGGCAGGCGGACCTGATGCTGGCGGACGCAGGGTGGCATTGCAGCTTCTGCTTCCGTACGATCGAGGAGTTCGTGTTCAAGATGACGGCATACAGCCATGCGGATCGTGTGCGGCGGTCGAGCTTCTTGGATCGCCGGAGAATTCAGCAGATCATTTGCCGGGGCGAGGACCTGTTCGACATGTTGCCCGAGGAGTACAGCTTCCGTGAGCTGATCAAGAAGATGGGTTCGATACCGAAATCAGCATCGGCAGTGCATCTTCCCTCATTCCTGCTGGAGAATGCTGACAGGTTCACATTCTTACTGCCTGGTGGATGTTCAAGGTTGAAATAGATGATGTTAAGTTTGTTTTACTTGATGAACATGGTATAAGATCACCGGAAACAATCATACAATTGACACCAATAAGTCAAGAACCTTTATGCAAGAAGCAAAGTAGAAGACTTCTCATGGTTCACAAAATGAAGTTAGCAGTGTGGAAATGCTTCACTTGTATGTGATCACTTATGATAGAGAACAACAAGTTGAATTTGTGATGTTTGCAGAACAAAACATCTAAATAGAGAGGAAGATGATGGCCAAAAGCTCAGAGACTTTTCTCCAATACCAGCTATTTAGTTGCATCTGGTCACTGCAGGAAATTTCCTATAGTAACTTGGGGTAGTCAAAGACAGAAATCTGCATTGATTAATCTGCTTCTTGACGTCAATTAACAACTACAAATGATTTTTTTGGGGAGAAAAGTCAAACACTTCTTCCATTTCTGAACTAGCTGGTGTGCCTCAGTAACATGTTCTGAGCACCAAACTACAATGATTCTTTTATGGGTCTCCAATCCTTCCTTTTGTTAGAGACTGTCCTTGCAACTCCTGCAAGAACGTAGTAGAAAAGATCTATTTGTTGCTAAGACATGGAAGTCAAGGATGCTTCGATCCATCCTGATCCTGTAAAGCTATATAATTCCATGATAATATTTAAAGAAAACAGAAGAACTTGGAAACAAATTTCATTAACTATATTTGCTTATTCTCAACAAGACAAAAAAAAAGGAAAGCAGCTAAATCATTAATCAACAGATAAAATATTTTTTAATAATTTTCCACCTGCAATTTTTATACATGGCAAGTCTTATTGCATTCTACAAAGCATGGCTTTAATTGCAGCAAAGAAATGCATGTAAACAGAGGGTTAGCCATGGATTCATCTTCTCAATTATCAACTCAGACTGCAAAAGAAAAGATAACTATAGCAACAATTTTTTTGGTTGTTTTGAATGATAATGACCTAATCAGAATTGGACCTGTAAGTGGTCACTATGTAAACAACATGTTTTACAAATATTATATGGAATATCTCTTTGAGAAAGACTATTAGAGTATAATTGGATGGATGCCAACTGAGCTCTTGTTACAATCTATATATGTTATAATTAAGTGTAATTTACTAAAATTTTAGGTCATTCAAATTTATAAGATATAAATTTTAGTCTTATAAGTATATAAGACTATCAGGTCATTCAAAAACATTTACTAAAATTTGAACCAACTATAGATAAAAGTATAATTAAGGTATATAATTAAGATATAGGTAAAAGATTTATATATGTTAATTATCCAGATATCCTCTTTTGTTTTTCTAAGATAGTATTTATTATGTTTCATGTATTGGAATTTATTATTATTTTTTCTGTACCAAATTCTATTTGAAATATCAAATATGAATTTTATTCAGTATTTATAAGATTATCTATCGGATTCGGAGCCTAGGAGAATCCGCCCCGACAATGCGGATAACCGTTGTATGGCAAGCCCAAAATAGGAGCATCTCTACCGTTCGTCTGGCGATTTCCTCATCATATTTGATGGACGGTGATGCAATCCTTAATCAATACAATACGTCTTTGCACCTCGACGCCCTTCTCTGGTTTCCACTCCATCGGCGACAGAACCTTCGCGCTGAAGATCCAAACCTACCTGGTGCGCAGAATAATTTAGATCCGTACTTTCCGATTCGTGTTTGTGCTTTCCGCTTATCTGAAGTATAATCTGATGTTTGATTTGGTTTGACGAGATCTTTCTCGATCTCGCGCCTCGGATTTTTGGATTAGGGTTTGGATCCTTGGTTTTCATCGAATGTGTGTTGCTTTTTGTTGTTCTTTTCGGTGGTATCGAGTTTTTTCCTTTCTCCGTTTTTATTTGGGCAAGGACTAACATAATTTGCTTCAAAAGATGCTTGGTTTATTGTATTTGATTGGTGGTTTTCCGATTCTCTTGTGCTATGATTCTCTAGGTGTGATACTTCGATTGACCTAATAGCAAGGTCGTCGCTTGTCTTTTTTTTTTTTAATAATTTCTTTTGATTTTTGATCTCGTAGATTCTAATTATGAGCATACCGTGCGAAGAAATCCATTGCTTTAGCAAATTTATGCCCTTGGCTGGTGATATCCAGGCACTTGTAGTAACAGGAACTGAATCTAAGTTGTTTTCACAGACCTGATATTGAAGATGGGGCGACTGCAATCTTTGAGGAGTTTTGACGCATTTCCTCGTGCAGAGGAGCACCTACTAAAGAAGACCCATTCTGGAGCTGTTGGTATGTATATATCAAACGTTGTTCCATTCTTCCTTTGTTCTAAAATCAGGAATCCGTCAGCATTTTGTCTTATACTTTGTACTCAGTTGTTTTTTCTTTTGTAGTTTCTATGCGCTGCTTGCACATTCTTATAGATAGTTTGTTATTTTGTTTCACATGGTATATGACACTTTTTGACTATTATCAAATTCCTTGTTTTATTCTTTTCAGTTTCCATCATTGGCCTTGCTGTAATGGGAACCTTGTTTGTGCATGAGCTGAAGTACTATCTCACTACATATACTGTCCATCAGGTTTGCTAACAATTCTTCCCGCCAATGAACCTTGGCTTCTTTTTCTCAAACTTTTTTACTTCTCTAATGGGTTGTCCCTTGTTAGATTTATCAGACCTTATCAGTAATTCTTCTAATAAGGTGTTTGACATCCAAGCTTCTCTTAAGAAGCACTAGAATGATTATACATGTGGATCACCATTTAAAATTGAAAATGGCCAGAGTAATGAGCAGTTGCTGCATAATTCATTCACCTTTTCCAGAAACTGACAATAACTTACTTGCTGTTTTGTTTCTTATATCATTTCTTTGCTTATATGCGTATGTTTTGAAATCTCTGTAAAGTGTTGCTTGACTGAATTGATTTTCTCTTCGAAGATGTTTGCTATCAGTTTTCAGCTAATTGGTTGTGCTTTTGGATCTATATTTCCATTCTAATACATTTATTTCTGCAGATGTCTGTAGATCTTAAGCGAGGAGAAACACTTCCAATTTATATAAATATGACATTCCCTTCATTACCTTGTGAAGGTTAACCATAGATTTTTCTGTCTTTTGCATTCTTTCGTTATGATCTTAAGGCTTGGAAGATTCTCAGTCTTCTTATATCAACTTCGTGCATTATGACTGATTCTGAACTTTTTGTCCAAGTTCTGAGTGTGGATGCCATTGACATGTCTGGAAAACATGAGGTGGACTTGGATACAAATATTTGGAAGGTAACAACACTGATATTTTCTACATCTAGCTTTGTTTATGCAAGTTCACATTTCTGTAACTTGCAGCTATCATAAACTTCCATTGATTATAAACACACTGAAATTTCTATATTTGTCATCTTATAATTAGATATCCTCATTGTTATTCTTAATTAGGTTAGCAAATTTCATTTTACACTGAAATGCATGAATGAGGTAAATCACTAATGTTAAATGTCCTGGACTCTATTTATCCTGTTATTTATGGACAACAAAGTACCATGCTTTTTGTAATTGTGAAGACTTATACTGGAAACAAGAATCTCTTATGCTTTCTAAAATTGTAAAAATTTATATTGTAAATGAGAATCTCCTAGAAATAGATTGCTGTACGGACATTGTAATTTTTTTAGGTTCTTGTTTTATAAATTTGAGCAATTTGAAATTTCTTTACCTTTTCTATTTGTCAGTCTTTTACATTGTATTTGAAACTCTTTCACTTCTATGTTTTGCAAAGTGTACTAAAACTTCACAGTAGGATTCCATGTTGATATTGATTTTTTTCTTCTATTATCTGATGGGGAAAATCTATGCACAATTTAATATCATCAATCTCTTTAAATTTTGGCCATGTAGAGCTACATGGTCTCATGCCACACAGTGTAAGGTAGAGAGGGAAGGCAAGGAATGCAGATAGTGAGCGGTTTGAAGTTTACAATTGTTAATTGCAGGAATTGATTGGGTTCCATGAGGAAAGGATGTCAAGTTTAACTTCAGTAATAAACTGGACAATGAATTATAACAAAAATTAAAAAATTCTGGCTGTTCACAGGTGTAGAATCTTCCAGATATAGGAACACATTATTCAAAGGGAATATGGTCGTTTGGCCTCGCATAATCTTCAGGAGTTAAGGGTGGGAAAGCCTAGACGCTCTTAGATTGTTAACTATTTTTTTCTGTTCATATAGCACTTATTATTATAACAACATTAAGAGTAAAGTGTGCGACTATTATGCTTGGGATCTATCGTGAGAATGTAGATTTTCCTCTTAAATATTTCACCTTTCCTGTGTATTGAGATTGTGTAATGTACAATTTGATGAGCTTTCTTTTCTCTGCATATATTGCAGCTTATTATAGGAGTCAATGCTATATTGTACTTGATGAACTAACCAAAGGCCCATCTGTATTTTTTTTCATTTGTATACTGATCTTTTTTTCAAAATAAAACTGCAAAAATGAATTGATGTTTACAATTGTTTCTGTTTATATTTTTGTGGACTCTAAAAAAAATGGGAGTATTCTATACGCTTTACCATCTGATCCATGGTCATTAAGATTTATTCTTGAACAAATAGGTTCCCTATTTTTCAATTTGTAGTCACAGTTAAGTTACAAGCAGCAATACTTTATTTAAAATAAAAATAATTAAAGAAAAATAGTTTCCTATATCTAAAGTATAAAAAACAGCATTGTGCAAATTAGGCTAAATGTCATGCAGACTTGTAGGATACAATGGGATGCGTAGTATGGCTGATACTAACTATGGTCATTACTGTTTGTTGACCTTTTCTTTTTCCTCTTTTTGAATATTAAAGCTTCGCTTGAACAAAGAGGGTCAAATTACGGGCACAGAGTACCTATCAGATCTTGTTGAAAAGGAACACTCAGCTCACAAGCATGGTAATTTCCTCTCCTGGAAGTAAATATTTTTTTCTTTTAGCTGGTTGTATGATCATCTTTGTGTTTTACTTACCACTCTTTACTTGATGCATTAATTGATCTTCTCCTCCTTACTGGCATGGTTTAGAAGTGACATGTGAAGCTTTTTTCTTAGAGGAAACAACTTTTTATGCTCCAGATGATCCATTTTAGTGTAGGATATTATGGTTCAGGGGGACAACATATCATAATTGAGCCATTGTCAGGTGAAATACCATCATTGAACCCTTTGACCTTAATATATTTTGGACATTTTCACTGATTTTTTTTCCAATTTTCTACTGTTGCACAAATATCTTTCTCTGAATGAATGCTGCTGGTGGTAATAGTGGGAATTGGGGTACAGTTTATCAAGATTCTTAAAACAAAAGCCTGATTTTTTCAAACTTGAGGGTATTATGTGTGTTGATAAACTTTAAGAGTAGGAGGGATGCTTGTTCCTCCTGTTCTTATTAGGCCATTTAGAACAGCATCCAAGAATTACTAAGAAGGAGACCCTGGATAATCTTTTCTCAAGATGAATCTGAAGTCTGAACTCTACCATTACAAAAGGGTCATTGCACTATATAGACTACAGCTGTATAATTTGATGCCCCTGGCTGAGCAGATACCTCCTCTATGTTTGTGGTGTTTAAATTATGAATGACTATTCCCTTTTGTCTGACTGTCATGGAAAATGTTGACAAATTGACATCTCTGCTTAGTACAAGAAAGTCGAAACACTAGTTTGAAAAGGCAGAACTAGAGAGGTTTGTGCCCAGTGGGAAGATCTAAGCAGGCAGAAACACCAGGGTTTGGCTTGGAGATTCCAATCTTAGCCTTTCTCTCCAGTTAGTGGGCACCCAGGTAGCTACCAAACACTAGATATTTATAGTTTTATACCAAAGGAATTCCTGTTCCATTTCCTTATACAGTTAACTGATCTTACCCCACTTGTCATGAATATGAAAAGTTACAGATATTTGATACACTTACCGTGACTAGAGTGAAAGAATTATCATCTATGGGGTAGAAGTCAACCTTTGCTCTTTCGTAACATGACCGAATAAAAGGGGTTCAATATTATCTTTGACCATGGTTGTGCCATTAGCAAAGTAAGAACTACAAGATACTCTCATCTAAGTAATGGTGATACCTAAAATGTGACTTTTATTATTAATATTGAACAAATTGGTCGGAAGTTGACCATGTTAATTTTTTCAGATGTTGTTTATTGATGCTTCATTTGTAATTATGGTACTAACATAGTTATTGTGAAATTTATTAAGCATCACAAGATGTAGTTCATATGATGTACGAGTAATCTGTCTCATGATCTCTCATAATTGACATGTTCTGATAATTCATACCTAGAAAACAGTGCATCATCTGATGGTGATCCGAGAGGATCATAAACAATATTGCCTACGTATTATTCTTGTTTCTCTTCCCATTTGCATTTATGCTCATTTATCTGGAGTTATTTACTGATTGAAATTTTCATTATAATTCTTTATTGTCTAACCATAAGTAGTTTGCTGATTTTTATGGTTGAATTTTGTTGTTTGCATTACTGGAGTTTAAACAGTTTTTGTGATTGAAAGGAATGTTTATTGGATATGACATCAAGAAAATAATTGAATAATGGTTTTGTTGGGTAAATTCTTCACAGATGATAGTGATAATCATGATGATTCCTCCCAGAAAAAACATGAGGATACTTTTGGCTCAGATGCTGAGAAAATGATTGAGAATGTAAAGCGTGCTATCTCAAATGGTGAAGGATGCCGAGTATGTTATTTACTCAATATGTGTATTTGTCTGCCATATTTTCAGGTTCAAACAGCCCACTGCTAATCAAGTACTTCAAATGAAACAGGTATATGGGGTTTTGGATGTGCAGAGAGTTGCTGGTAACTTTCATATTTCAATCCATGGGTTAAACATTTTTGTAGCTCAACAGGTTAGTTATTTAAAATCTTAATTAGTGATTGATGTGTTTACTGATACTTTCTAGAGAAATGCAAAATAAATGTATGCTTATCATTTATTGTATCTATATTTATCTGTTGCGGCATCATTAATTTCCATTATTTGCGGTAAGACTCTTCTGGTTAATTACTATCGAGATTTTGACTGGTGACTTTTTCTTGTCTTTCTGCCTTGTTCCCCCTCTTCTCTCGTTATAGATGGTTTGAAGGAGTTTTTCTACTTGTATAATTTGTTCAATCCCTTTATTGAATTTCTTGTCAGTAGTAATCTCAGCATAATCACAATACACACTTTAACATCTTTAGTTCTCCTAAACATTGCACTCTGGTCCATTTTCTTGGAGATCTTTGAACAACTTGTGTTTGATTTCATTGAAATCTTGCATCTTCAAGATTTGCTCATTTTGACCTTCTTTTAAGTTTGGATGATACAAAGTGATCGGACCTCAGAGCACCTCATGAGAATCCTATGTTAAATGCTCTAGACAAAATTCTTTTTGGTTGAATTTATCAAGGTATGCAATTTCATACCGTATCGGAATTTCGACGTTCGCTCAGTACGATACGAAACTGTATACCGAGCGGTATACCGTTCGGTATATCACTCGGTATATATATATATATATGTATATATGTATATATGTATTTATATGTATGTATATATGTATATATAATTCGGCGACGTCGCCTCTCTCTTCTCCCAAGCGGGGCGACATCGCCTCGTTTCTATATATATATAATTAATAAATATTTATTTATATATAAATATATATATTTATTAAAGGCGACGTCGCATCGCCTCGGCGATGTCGCCTTTTCCTTCTCCCACGCGGGGCGACATCGCCTCGTTTATATATATATATATATATATATATATATATATATATATATATATATATATATATATATTGATATATAAATATTCTTATATATAAGGTGACGTCGCCTTTAAAAAAAAAAAAAATATATATATATATATATATATATATATATTAATATATATATATATATATATATATATTTTTTTTGTTCCGTCCGATAACGGGCGGTCCGTGTACTAGTAAGCTGACGGACCGTACATACCGCCCATACCGGATGGTATTATTTGAAATTGTATATCTTGAAATTTACTATTTTAGATGTATTTGTGGCATAAATTTATATGTATGTATGTATTTTAATGTCAGTTTTAGAATCATATTTGAGTTTTTTGCAGCGTCGTATGCAAAAAGAGGGCTCGTGTTCATGAGCCATAATTTGGTTTTTTTGTTCTTTTTTAATGCCGAATCGGATGTGGGGCCCACCACTGTTTTCCTTTTTTTATTATTTTAACTGGTCTGTCTGAAACAGGGATGGTTGATGTATCAGCCCGTGCTTGGACCAGTATGTACTGCATGTTTTGTACCATTTTGGGCAGTACAGCAGTCCTTCGATAGGAATTTGTCGGATTTCAGAATTTTTAGAGAAGGAAAATTTCCCATGAGGAATCTTGATTTACTGCATACATGACATATTTGTCTTGGATTTTATTTTACTATTGCATTAGATTTATCAAAGTAGAGTAGTAAATTCTTTCTTCTCTTATCTCTCTTTCGGTCTTGGGTGGTCATATCTTTTCATTCAACCATCTTATTAGGAGGTTAAAGTCCATTTGCACCACTTATTAAACTTTTTTTGATGGAACCATGAAAGACTTTTGAAGCTCCAAAAGTTAAATGAGAATTTAACTGCACCACTAGTGGGATTTTTAAGATTGTAGTTTACCATGAAGCTGAAGTCATTACCCAAGTAAATGCCCTTTTCATATTATGCTGATTATGAAAGTATGTTATTTATTATATCCATTGTTTCAAAAGTTTGTGACCTGTCTGGATGAAGGTCATTGTTTCTGAAGTTAATGACTTCGTCTGAAATTGTTAAAATTGTGTTCTGGGTTGTGCAATCATCTCCTCATTTTTATCTTTCACATATAGATTTTTGGAGGTGCAAAACTTGTGAATGTAAGTCATGTGATCCATGATTTGTCATTTGGACCAAGCTACCCAGGGATTCACAATCCCCTTGATGGAACTACCAGGATGCTACATGATACAAGTGGTACTTTCAAATATTATATAAAGGTAAATGCTAATCTATTATTTGGTACTCGCATGCTGGTATTTTATGGTTATAGGGGATGGCTTGATGTTAAGAATTAATTTACCATTTATTAAGTGTAATTTTTATAGGTTTTGATGCACAGACTCTTCCTTCAATTTCATGGCTCAATTGAGTTACATTTACTCTGTACAAGCATAATAGATGTTTTATTAATTATTATAAACCAGATGGAAGGATTCCCAATTTTGTGCGACTCTGACTTCTGGTCCTTTGTTTATCAACATTAGCTAGGAAGTTTTTCTTTTTTCAGAGAGACTTATGTAGTGATTTTTTACAATTTTCTTGTTCCTCTTTTCATTATAAGCTTCCAACCTGTTCTTGAAATTTCTTTAGTCTTGACTTAAAATTATGTTCTTTAATTATTATGAAGCAAGCAATGTGTTACATTTAAAAATTTTGTGTGTAAACATAATGCAGATTGTTCCAACGGAATATAGATACCTTTCCAAAGAAGTATTGCCAACAAATCAGTTCTCTGTTACAGAATATTATGTTCCAATACGTGTTACTGATAGGTCATGGCCAGGTCAG
Source organism: Musa acuminata AAA Group (assembly GCF_036884655.1). Taxonomy (NCBI): domain Eukaryota; kingdom Viridiplantae; phylum Streptophyta; class Magnoliopsida; order Zingiberales; family Musaceae; genus Musa; species Musa acuminata. Next base: position 802,120 of record NC_088344.1, read on the forward strand.
TGTCCCAACTGGCGTCTTGAAATTCTTTATATTGCTTTTGGATGTTTTTTGCTGCATTTGTAAGTCTTTTACCTATGGTGCAGCTGTTTACTTTTTGTATGATCTTTCACCTATCACCGTGACAATAAAAGAAGAACGCCGCAGCTTTCTGCACTTCCTAACTCGACTTTGTGCAGTGCTTGGTGGTACATTTGCTTTAACAGGTTTTTATCTGATACCAAGTGTATGCCAGTTATTTTGCATGATTTGATGTTTTTTAACTTTTAAAGTTTCGCACAAATATCAAACAAACTGCCATATTTACTTCCCATCTCTATAGGGCTTGTTTTACATTTATTTTTGAAATTATTATAGTTAAGCCTACAGTTACAAACATCTTTATTTCCTAAAGAGTGATTGTGAGGATCTCATATTCATGGGATTCATAATTTATAGTTGGTTAGGGTTTAAAGTCTAATAATATTCACTGAGATCTGTTTTGATGTCTAATATAATTTAAACAAGAAATGGTGGTGCTAGCTAGTTTAGCTGATAAAGATATATATTTTTTAAACAGTAAGATGCTGGAATCAAATCCTACATTCATCACTTATCCAAAAAAACATATAACTACATCAATATCTGGCTATCGCATATCTTTATCATTTTTTAATGTCACTTCCAATAATCTTTAAGATAATAGATGTTCATTCCTATCCATATCTATATGTATTTTGAAGTGATTAATTACTTTTTAAATTTTGGTAATTTGATTTATTTTGTAAGTTCAATTTTTATTTTCAGATTCATCCTTTTCTCACAAATTTGCTATGATGCCTCCTATCCAGATATATTTGGTGGGTTCAAACTAGTTCCTTAATTACTTCTGAGTGGTATCTTTTTTCCAACTTGCTGTACTTAAGTTGAACAAGTACAGAAACACATATTACAAGAACAGACTTCAAGTGGGAGAAATGAACCGAAGGCTTAGGAAGAGAAATTTGTACTAGAAGTCTGTGTTCCTATACTAAGTCTATGGCCAAGTAATCCATTACAATTTGATTCTGTGAATGTTCTTTCCACAAGAATTCATAATGGATTGCTTGGTGATAGACTTAGTTACGAACGCAGGCTTCTGGTACATATATCTTTTCCCAAGCCTTCGGTTCATTTCACCCACTTTCCCCAAGAATTCATAATGGATTGCTTGGTGATACACTATTCGTAGATCAAGTCCATGACATATTTCAGGTTCACTTGGAGTTTTGACAATCATCATTGTAGGTGTGTTTACAACTTTACATATACACTTTTCAAGGGGGTGCAACACTTTTCATTTTGGCCTAATCTTTAGCCTATATATGACGTTCACATGGGTGGCCCAATGTTCTGCATGAACTTGCATCTGAAGAACATTATCCAAAAGTTATACAACTATCATGGTCCTTTCTGTTCATATAAATACGAATACATCATTTAGATCTTATCTAAAAGGTATCAAATGTCTTATTTGTTCAAGCACCTGGTCATATTAGTGATCAAATGAATTCGCTTTTTACTGCATAATGATATATTTCTCTCTGAAAAAATGGTGTTGAAGTTTAAGCATAAAAATACTTGCCTGAGTATTGATTTCATGTCTAACGCTCAATGATGAAGAGGAATGACATCTTTGTACTTCATTCAACAGGAATGCTCGACAGGTGGACATACAGAATTGTCGAGGCTGTTACGAAGTCGAAGAGCAGAAGCGTATTGAGGTGATGATAAGTTCCTCTTGGTGGTTTTTGATGGGAAAGTGTCAGAGCTCATCAACGTTAATTGTCTTATCTTTGCCGCAAGTTAAGAAGAGCATATTGATTCATCGCAAAAGACAGATATTAGGCCTGATCATTGAACTAGATATACCAAGCTCCAATTTGTTTTCACTTGTCGCAAAAGACATGTATATCTAGTTCCATCTGATCATTGAACTGAATATACAAAGCTCAACTTGGTTTTGTATTTTTAGAACAGTCATCATTTTCATGCCATATCACTCTGTGCTGCTAAAGGCAGATGTTTGTTCAATTTCCATAGTGAGCTGAAATGCTGAGCAAGATAACTGGTTGCATCCACTGGAACAGATACTTCTGTTAGAAACTTTTTACACTTCCATGCAAGCCAAATTGAACATAAATCATCATTCTGTGCATATTATGCCACAGGATTCTGAAAAGCTGGAGATGTTCATCTTTAATCCTCATTTTTGACAAGTTAGGTTGGAGTTCTAACTTCTTGGGTAAATTTTCGTCTGGAAGTCCTACAAATTGGCATAGTTGAATGCAGTGGTTGGGTATTCATTTTGGTAGGTTTTACATTGTTACAAGGCTTGATAGATCATGAATGTAATAAGTTGCTTTGGTCATCAGATCATTTTTTAGCATATGGAGAAAAGATACATCAAAATGAGAGTTGCCAATACTTAATAAAATTATCAGTCTCACTCGAAGTACAAAACATAAATATGTCTTCCTCTGTTCCCCAGTTGTAGCAGCAAATGATTTGGCTCATCATTCCAACCATTGACATTGTGATCTACCAAAATACAATATGCAGGTGATCATAATTCATACAACCTCATGTAGCTAAAATCTTCTCTGCAAAAACTACATTTCTCTAAACGAGTTTTCTTTTGTTCTTTATTTGATGTCCTATCTGCCTAAAACCTGATTTGAATCCCTGCATGTCATATATCCAATTCACTTGGTATATCATCACTGATTGATACTGGATATGTTTTCACACCCAACCTTGGAAACAATGAGAAAAAAAGGACTCAATTATATCTCACTGGCTAATGAGATCAATAGCAGCAAAACTACCACAAATGATCATGAGCTCTTGACTAGTATTAGACTGGATCTACATTCTAGAACACAAATCTACACAAACTACAACTGGTGAGTGATCTCTCTTAACAAGCTCAAAATGCTCAGCATTGATATAACACCAGCCATTTCAAATTACCTAAAAGTTAAATAAAGTCCTGCACAAATCGCTCAGCTAGAGCTCATATGGATGAGAGATCCTCATAAACAGACTTAATACCTGGTCGCTCCGAGAGCGGACGGATACATCTCAGAGCTATTCCTAGCATCTCTTTCATACCCTTGGATGCGACCGGATTTTCAACATCGGCAGCCATCGCAGGATCGAAGCAATCTGACCCACGCCCTTCTGCCACCCTAAACCTGACCCAGTCTGTTAGATCGACAACTCCCTCCTCCCCTGAGATCACATCCCCTGCGCATCTGCCTGTCAACAGCTCCAGCAGAACTACTCCGAATGCATAGATGTCCGATTTGAAGGATGGGGATGGCTTCTTGGATGCTGCCAACTCCGGCGCACGGTACCCCAGCACCCCAGCATCGAGGATCTGCTCGACTGTTCCTGATTGAGTCATCAGGCGGTGAAGGCAGTAATCTGCAACACGTGCATTGAGGTCGAGACCATCAAGTAGTATGTTTGTTGCTTTAAGGTTGCCATGAGGAGTGGCTCGGTCAAAATGGAGATAGTTGAGGCCACGTGCAACGTCGACTGCAACTTTGAGCCGCTGAGCCCAGGTTAGTGGTGGGCCTTTCTTCCCAGCTCGATCTAAATGTATAAGTTCAATCAGTGAGTTGCCAAACATGAACTTTAAAAGGCGACGAATCATAAAGTGTGGCAAAATTTTCTGCTCTAATTAACACCGGAAAAAAAAAGCTATAATGTAACTTCTTATCCAGAAATGTTGGAGAAAAAGCATCTCCATAAGAGCCAAGTTTATAAGTTGGATAAAACACAACTTGCATGTTCTCAATAGCATCATTGCTTATGTAAAGATTAATTTGGCTCTGTAACAAATCTTTTATAAGAAATTTAAACTTAATCTTTCCCCTGAACTGAAAACAGCAAAGAACAACCACTAATTCATTTATTAGACTTACGAAACCAACAACAGCACATTTAAAAAGAGATGTAATGAGGGTTAGCAGTAATCAAGCTGGGAACATAAGCATACCATATAGAAAACTAGCAAGGCTTCCGGGTGACACGTAATCCGATAATAGGAGTTTCTCATGTTGGGTAGGGCCCCAGTAGTATCCACGCAATCCTACCACATTAGGATGCCTGATGTTTGCAAATTTCTTTGCCTCTTTAGCAAATTCTTTCTTCTGCTTTGCCACTCCTTCCCTAAGCCATTTCACTGTCAAGAATACCCCATTATCAAGTGTAGCCCTGTAAGAAGTCCCATGGCTGCTCCTTCCCAACACTTCTGCTGGTGCTCTAGATAGTTCCTCTGGTGTCAATGTAATTGTTTCATCCAAGAAATGTAAATCACCTGCCAGTCTATCAGGTGAACGGACATCCAACCTTCCAAGATTTTCTTGCGCATAAATATCACCAGAATCTGGTGACCATGAAAAGCGGCTGTTCTTGGATGGTGAACACCCACCAACTGCAGTTATTTTTTCTTCTGGACTGATCATCTCAGATGAAGAACCTTTATGGGGAGCTATAAGATCATCAGCTGAGATCACCACTGAGCCACCAGAGTCCCTGCTTTTGCTTCCAGTAGTTTCTGGCAGACTCCTTGTATAAACCTTCTTGTCCGAAAGATTTTCTGATCCAGATCTACTTGAAGCTCTCTTGTAATGCAAAATTATGGCTAAGAGGATTAGAATAACCATGACAACAACACATGCGGCAATGATTGCAGCTTTGAGAAAAGTTCTAAATGGCCTGTGACTGGGGCTTTCAGGTTGAGAATTAGCAGTTCCAGGCAGACCACTAGGGAACTCCAATCTGGAATTTCCTGGATGAAAAGAAGAATCTGGAAACTTTCTGAGGTTATCCGGGACAGTTCCAGATAGATCATTGAAGGAAGCATTGAAGTATACCAGCGTGTCAGGCAGTGTCGACGGCAAGGAACCAGTGAAATGGTTAAGGGATATATCAAGGGACGAAAGGTAAATGAGTTTTGTAACAGCAGGTGGCAATGTACCAGCAAAATTATTCGCAGAGATGTCCAGGATTTGGAGGCCAGTCAAGGATTCTAGATTTTCAGGAAAGCTACCATTAAAGCGGTTTCCAGATATATCAAGCACGCGAAGGTTGGAGTTGTTGGAAAAAGATGGTGAGAGTACGATGTCACCAAAAAGCATATTGTTCTGAAGATAAAGCTCTTGCAAGGTAGAGGAGGCTAGTAGGTCATTCAGAATAGGACCACTGAGCTGGTTAGAACTGAGATCGAGGATGGTAAGCTTGGGAAACTGAACAAGAACTTCAGGGATAGTCTCCACCAGAGCATTATGGGAGAAGTTCAGATAACTAAGTAGCAGGAACTGGGAGGTTACATCTGGAATCGGCCCCATCAACAGATTCTGGCTAAGGTCAATGTACTCAAGATCATTTCCCCACTTAGCAATTAGAGACAAGTTCCCTTTAAACTGATTATCTGATAAATCAAGCACTTGACAGCTTCCTTGGACCACAGGAAGCTCACCAGATAGAGCATTAGAGGAAAGATTAAGGATCCGCAAAGTTGTCGATGTGATCATGTTAATATGCCCTAAATCATATATTAAAAACATGTCAATCTGCAAATGAAAATCAAATACGAGAAACATAACATGGTTCCAGCTTCAAGGTGGAAAGATGTTAATGGAATCCGCTAATCCCAAAGAAACTAATTTGTGTTCTAGACAAAATGAGTACTTTTTTTCAGATTCTTTTAATGTGCCAATCCCAATAGGAAAAGGTTTTATAGAACTTTAGATGTCAGCTTCAAAAATTAGTAATTGATTTAGACCTCAGCTTCATGATGGCATTGTTACATAGTAACTACTAGATAGTAAATTCATGGTTGTTAACTGACAAAACAAATGAATACTTTTGAGAAGTCGTTATGAAAACAAGTCAATACAAATGGATGACTAAGAGCAACTAAATGACAATAAAATTCGTCAATTTCCCTTCATTGACAAGATTCAACTTAACCTGTGAAATTTTATGAAAGTTAAATAACAATCCTTGCTGTTCAACCATTACATGTGGCGTACTCTACATCAAATTATTTTTTAACCAATTCAAGAACCATCCAGTCATTGTAATAGTCCATTGAGATGATATTAAAAGTTTTCTCGTGACTAAATAATCCTTCCTTCACTCTGACATCTGTCGGCCTTGTTCAACAAGCAAACAACAACGGCCGTTTTTTTGAAGCAACAAGTTGATGAAGATCATAAATCTTACACTAATAGACTTTTTCCCCTCGTCCTTGTTGCCATTGTGAAAACTACAAAGGCCATGATTAGAGATTTTATATAGAACTGGTGACATTAAAGTGTTGTTCATTTCCTAATTCACAACCACAAAGATCAATGCAAGCATCAATGGTAAGCATGAAAAGAAATCTCAACACAATCATCACAAAAAATAGATCTTCCATAAAATAAATCACACCTGTTAGATTGTTTGCACTCAAATCCAATTCACTTAAAACTAGAGAATCTCCTTTGAGAAGTCCACTTGGTAAGAAACCAGTGAACCTGTTGTTCCGTAGCCTCAGAACCTCAAGATCATAGACATAATTAAACCCTGGTAGCTCTCCATATAGCTGATTGCAGCTTAAATCCAATACCTTCAAGTTTCCAAAATTAGCAATTCCAACTCCTTCAATCAGTGACCCAGTCAATCGGTTGTTACTGAGATTTAAATACAATATGGTCTCTGATATATCTGACAAAGCCCTCAGCTCCTTTGAACTTGAAGTTAGCAAATTCCCACTGAAATCAACATGAACACTTGTGGTCTGCATAAGAAAATTCCAATCAACACTACCATCCAGCTGGTTCCAGCTTAGATCAACAGATTCTAGTGTGGAAAGCAGAGCCAGACCAGTTGGGATACTTCTGCTAAAAGCATTATAAGAGAGGTTTAAGTAAACCAAGTTCCTGAGACCTTTCAATGCCACCGGCAAAGGACCAGATAGAAGGTTTCGACTCAAATCAAGAGATTTGATTGATGCCAACCCACCAATGGAGTCAGGCAACGGCCCTATGAAGTTGTTCCCAGCCAAGGTAAGGTTTTGCAAGCTACGAAGCTTACCGATTCCTGATGGTAGCTCACCGGAGAAAGCATTGTTGGAGATATCGAGATACTCCAGGCTCTTGAAGACGGCCACATTGTCTGGCAAATTCCCTGAAAGGTTGTTATTTGTCATCGAGAGCTTCAAGAGCACTGTGAGGTTAGCAAAGACAGATAGGTCAGCATGGCCAGAAATGCCATGATTGTCAAGAACAATGCCAGCGACATTTGCACCGTTACAGACTATGCCATTCCAGGATGCAGGGCAGCCATTGAAGTCAATGGACTCCTCGTTCCAAGATCCCATGATGTAGCCCGTCGGGTCGTGGGTTATACCCTTCTTGAATGCAAGGAGAGCTAGGATATCTGGTGAAGGTAGCTGCGACGAGGAAGGGATTGCAAGCAGAAACAGCAGCAAGATTCTTTTAAGGAGCTCCATTTACTAGTACTTGTAGTCGAACAACAGAAAGAAAACCAAAGAACGGCTTTTAAAACCTGTAGTCACACCATTTCACCTAAGTCTAGAATGCCAAAGACGCAGCATTTGCTATTACAGCAGCGATCTGCCATTTCTTCACTCTTTACAGCAACCGAAATCTCCCACCAGCCAAAGAAGCGTAAAAGATTCCCACTTTCAAGTAGAAATGGGGTTCTAAGTAAGATTGGAGCACAAAAATTGCAGCTTCTCCAAAGATCCGAGTCACAAACAGCTAAAGATGACGACTTCTCGAGGGAAACAATGATTCAGCAGCAAGGAGAGGAAGGGCCTAGCTTTTCCCTCTCTGGGACTAGGAATGGGGTCAGAGTAAGAGGGCTAACAGCAACTCCACGGCCGCGAGGGGGCCAGAACCAAGAAATGCTCCCAGCTTTGAACCCGCAGCAATCTCTGGCGCGGGCCCGCAAAAGATCCCTGCTTCCCCCTTCCTCTACAAGAACAAAACTACCAATATACAGAACATAGAAGGAGGAGGAGGAAGAAAACCCTAGAAACGAGACCAGGCAAGAGAAGAGAGGAGGAAGAACAAATGAAAACTCTGGTCCACAAGGAGAGAGAAACCAAAACCCTAACCGTAGAATGGGGTCGCACTCCGTCCTCGCCGAGCTCTGTAGCTTTTGTCATGGAGTGCTCCGTTCTACTTGTATACACCAAGTGTGTTTTACCCGCCAAAGTGGCCCTGCGCGCCTCGCGGACCCCAAATACCACTAAAATTCACCTTATTAATTAATTAATTATGTTTTTACATTTAAATCCTTACAAATTTTCGAAATAACATATATTGCGTTTGTAGAATTATTCAAGATAACTTCGAGATAGAAATATCAAACTTCCAAAATATCACTTATACGAAGAACAAGAGATCGAGAAAGATTTTTCAACTCGATCCCTTTTATATCTACATTAATAATCTAGAATATATTATTACAAATGTGATAATCAAGAGAGATAAGCCTCTCATACCTAGGTTAGATTTTATATGTCTGTTAAACTTAATTTTTGGGGATAAATACGAAAATAACTAACTAACTATATATATATATATATATGTGTGTGCAATTTTATTATTAATAAATAAATGGAGGTGGATCCCGATAAAACCACACCCCATTTCTCATCAAAGATGCTGAAGAAGAGGAAACGAAGGTGGGTAGTGGGAAGCGGATGTAGAAAGCAAGGGAGTGTGTTTCGTGGGTCCATCTTTAATCAGGGATGGGGCCACGGCAGGTGGAAGGAATTCTGACCCATTCTTTCTTGACCGCATTCTGCCGCTATGTTAGGCTTTGGTGCAGATTTGGCATGTGAATCGGAGAGAGAGTACTTCTCACTTGGAAAGCAAATATGTGAGTTCGCGTTTCCATCAGGTCTGAGCTGAGTCCGATTCTAAATCTTTGATCTGCAATGCAAAGGATTTTTTACATGTTAGTATTATTATCAGGGGTTAAGAATTTGGGTCCGTCTCGAACCAATTTCCATATACTCTTACCAAATTGGTACAGTAGTACTATGATACCAAGTGACATAATAACTTATGTTATCCAGTACTATGAATAAACAATAAAAATATAAACTAAATGATATTGTTATGTATTCTGATGAGATGGTGTTTCGTTAGATGAGTAAACAAAAGTGAGGAGAGAGGAGACCGACTGAATGAATTAGACACTAACAAGAACCACAGACAAATAGCCTAATAGAACAATAAGATTGGAACCAGGTTTAACAAGACATGTATTTTCTGATACCCTATCAAGATTAGATCCAAGCTAGCTAGGTCAGAGAAGGATGTGAGCTAACCCAAAGCCAGTTGATGTGTGAGATGGCATGGTTTCTTGGTTTTGCAGATTCCTCCCTGTTCCAAAAGTTTCTCATGGGTTGGTGTGAAGCCCAGCTTTTATGTATTAAAACTATTGCACCTTTCATATTTGGCTGAGAGTGACTTTGGATTCTCAGAAGCAAGCCTTTAAAAAGAGTTGGGAGGCTACTGGAGCTCCCCATCCAAGCTGTAGAAGTTAGTGCATCTGAAGAGTATCTAGCAGCAGCAAAGCTGTTATTATGAGGTAGCAGAGTATGATTCACTGGGAAATGACAGATTTGTAGAAAAACTCACTCATGTGCTGAGTTGAGATGTGGCTTTGAGAAGGGGGAGTCAGATGGCGTTCAATTGTTGCTCTGCCCTTTCTTTCTCTCTCTCTCAGGAGTGGGGCCAAGTCATGCAGCAGCACTTTGAAGTCTTGACAGGCTCGTGCACTGGATCGTGATGCAACATGAGCTGCTGGGACCCGAACCATGTTTGTTCTGGTACTCACAGAAAAGCTACCTAGCAGCCAGTCACAACACAAGAAAACAGGACAAGAGAAAGGACATGAGCTACTGTGATAAATTACCTGAATGCAATACCAACAGGAAATGTAGGACCCAAACCTGTCAATTTATCTCTTAGTCCTTTAAGGCTTCTCAACCCAATTTCCTCAACAAAGTAAAAAAAGAAACATAATCCAATCAAAATATTGTTTGCCAACAGCCACAGCAACATATAGTTGGAAATGATTCCACAGTTTTGATCATCCCTTCATCCATATCCCTAACATGGTTGGAAAATGCTTGATGAGAAATTCAAATGTTAAGTATGCAACCTTGTATCATCTTTTTCACCATCCAATTCAAGGATATGAATGAGTTCATGAATAAATAAATTAAGTACAACCAATGTTATAACTATCATGAGCATATCATGCATGCTACACCAAAATAGGAGATAATATTGGCTGTATTGATATTCTATTGATAGTTGATCATCGATATACTACTTGCAAACTGCCAAATCTAAACGAAAACGTTACCAGGGAAATCGCAAATACTAGTTTCTAATAGTGAAGTGGTTCATGGATTCACATGAGAAGAGAAATAAGTCACACATCCAGTTAAGAAATCAAATATTCTCCAGCATATGAGTTGCCATCCACCATCAAAGGACTACCACGAGCAACAAAGCTTACATTAAATTCAGGCACTTCCCATCATTAAAATGGCTATGCCAACAACTCTGGGATTAGTCATGACTAATACTTCTTTATCAAGAATAATTGACAAAGTTTGCGTAAGATTTGTTACTGACATGTGAACAACATCATGCATATGCAGTTTAGCAGATGTTTATATTTTCTAACTGACAGGATCTTCTACATGCATACCATACCATAGCTGAATCTTACCAAATACAGCTTATCAAACTGAACATAACTTCAATATTTAGGCCCCACAGGACAAAACCCTTCTACCATATCATAAGTCATAAAATAACAAAGTAAATTTTTTTTCTGAAGAGCAGTTGAATGTTCTTTGTTGCATCTTACAGCATATAGGTTTCCAGTTCTCATTCATATAGATCAATGTTTCATAGCATGAACAAGAGATAACCAACAGCCTCAGATGCAGTACTAGTTACACCAATGTGAAGAGATAACTCAAAGTACGAGCTTAAGTGCAGTATTGCAGCATTGCTGCTTGAGAGTTTTGAAGTTTCAGAATTTGTATCACAGATGAAGTAACCCCCGCATTCCCATGTAGAAAGTTGGTGTACCAAAACCTTACAAACCTATACGATATGAAAATCTATATAAAGTTTCAACTAAAGAGAAAATAATAACTGACTCAAAAAACAAATCTTAAAAATTATTAATCTTCCTCTTCATGTAGCTGTTAACAACTTCAGATAAATCTGAAGTTCCTTAATCAAGTAAAATGTTATAAATGTCACTTTCTGCTGATAACTTCTCATACTTTCCAGAATAAGTACTTGCTTTTACTTCTTTGCATAACACCAGACAAAACAAAACTCATAAAAGCAGTCAGAAGGACCACTTTTCACAAAAAAAGGCATTACCTGAGGAAACAAAAACACCCTTTGCCACAGTCAGAGAGGAGAGGCTAAATACAATACTGTTGTCATGCAAGTAGGAACATATTTCCACCGTGAATTCAACTATTGCTTTCAAGTTCTTGCTCATAGAAACTAGAGAGTTATGAGGATAATCTGCAATTTCGTTGATGTATATGGCTTTTTTGTTGCAAACAAATTACGATACACAGGGATGGTTGGAAGAAGATCCAAAGGTAAAGGGTTTGCTAAGCAACTAGTCTGCCCAAAAATTGCAAGACAAGTTTAGTCTAGGAAAGGCTGGCATTGTGTATGATGCAATCCTCATCAACAAAAAAGAAAGTTAGTTATTAGTTAGTGCATGTAAATGTTTGTAGAAGCCAGAAAATTTGTCCAGTCCTACATTGAAGAAACACATAATCAAAGTTTTATTTTGGGTAATTAACTGTGCATTCAAACTTTGCTAGATGGTACATTAGAAATTACTTTTCTGAAACCACTATGTTCCTAGGTAGATAGAGAGTTTAATAAGATAAGGATGTTAACAACATAAAACACCAAAATGCTGGCTCTTGTAAGATCTCAAGTCATCAGAATCATTTAATTAATGGCATTCTCCAACATGAATTACAAGGGGTCGCAATGCCAATCTGAATCTGTCAGGTCAACCTAATCTGAATTGGACCAACCCATTTAAATCACCCCAGTGGTTTGACAGGTTGTGTCAGGGTTGGTTTGGTTTCATCTCATCCATATTCTCCTTCATGATTGAGAAGCAACTTGACCTAACTCATCCAGACCATTTTCTACAAGAACATACATGTAAAAGTCACCTCGAGATGTCAATCCAATTTGATGCAACCAAGTCAGATAGAACCAACCAGCGCAAAGTACTTTGTTGCTTAAGAGGGCAATGAAGTAAAACCTATTATTTGAAAGTGACCTGTGATGAATCTTTTTAAGAATTGGAAACCAGCAGAAAAAAAGCAAGGAGAGCATGTTACTTCTTTTTAAAAATATCTATGGACAAAGTTTCTATTCAAAGACCACACTAACAAGCTGAAGGATATCAGGTTGTGTCATGTATAGCATCATGCAACATCAACTGCCAGGATCATACTATGCAGAATTACCCTTATACTGAACAATTATTAAATGCTCGAAGTGATTGTCTTTCAGATAGTGTGTTTCTTACTAAAGACTAATTTATTAGCCTCCATATGTTTTCCAATAATTATGACCAATGCACATCTTGGTTTAGTCCCATATCGAAGGTGGATAAAAATTTAGATCGACTTACAAGAGTCCAAAGGGTGCACTACTCTTAACTCGGGCTTAAAATATTCTAGATCAGTGGTTCATATGCTATTGGTTTGGGTCATGATAATGGTGATTAGAATCAGAGCCGAGTATCAAGACATTAGAGAGAGCACTTTATGATGTAAAACCTTTTATACCTCACATGCACCATATTAGAGTTGATATAAGCTATGTTTGGGCCAGGACATCAAGCCCATAAGTGGGATAAATTATATCACCTATGAGTTATCTCACAAGATATCTCTTTTACACTTTTGAAGAAATATTTAGCACAAATGTTCTAGAATTACAAAAGATGACACAATTAATATAGCTAAAGACTCAGCCAAAACAATTACCTGAAAACATCTATGAACTGAACTCTTAGATGAATCATAATCGAGAAAGATAAAAAGAGAAGTTGTCTACCTCAGCAACAATTCATGTCATTGATCCGAGAACCTTCTCATCTAAGAGCTCAGTTATCTGATGCACATCATATGGTACCAGGAAAAACATGTTCATATTTAACAGGATTTAGTTTTAAACAAGAGATCACATCAAACATACATCAAATAGTCCAGCAACTAATCCTAAATTACGGGCAACTTGGCAAGTGTACTTACAATAGTGACAACTGAAATTCCATCTTTAGGCAGCAGTTGAATGAACAAGCTCAGAGCCCTTCCTTTCTCCACATGACACACATAAAAAAGATCTTCTCTGTGAGGTTTCACATAACTTGCTCTGCTGGGGCTCACAGACTGGAACATTTTGTTCTCATCGACAATGATATTTGAGTACCAATTTTCATTCAATTCAGTAATGAGCTTTCCACCAGTAGTCATCTGCAAAGACATCAAAGGTTTGTAGCTTATCATAATCAGAGTTCCACGATCACTGTAGCAATACCCAAGAGCATCAAACAATTTGGAAAAAGTAACCTTTATTTGGCAAGTGGTAGCATCATATTTAAACTGATCCTTCCAAGCATGATTCTCCCACTGCATGTTAGTGGTTAAAATGTAAAAAAAAAGTCCCTTAAGGGACCAAAATACAGTAAATGCTTATATAGCTGATATACCTGCGAGGGGACGATGATGTCCAGAAGATTCTGTCTTCTGTCTCAGAGCATTGTAGGTCCTCACAAGTGCCATCAGCTTTTGCAAGTATACCAAGCCGATATATATTTGTGATAATGCCTAAAATTCAAAATTAAGTGCATACATGAGTACAGGCTAGATATAACAGAAGATAATACTCAACTCATCAACTGTGTAACTCATTTTGAACAGGAAAAACAAGCATGCTAGATTCACGATATGTTCAATATGAGAGAGGTCAACTTCCAATCAGTGGGGAAAACGTATCATTGGCAAACCTTTAAGAAGCAGTTGGAACTTTAAACATTTTGGATACAAGTATCTGATCGTCGAAACTGACTCAAAAGAAAAACAACCTAAGTACAAAAAAACAAATATATCTTCTCTCTTCCACACAAGACTATTTTATGGATATAATAATTACTGGTATTCCAAAGAATCCTTTATCAGTTTTAACAATTAAATGTGGAGAAGAAGAGTTCTATGAAGAAGTTCATCAAGAAATAAGAGAATGGATGACAAAAAGCAGCAAAGTAGTTGTCCGCAATATTTAACACATCACGTTCAGACAGTTAAGAAATCAAAGCTGCTCCAAACTTTGGAACAAGAAATCAAAATATACAAGTTACGTCCCGAAAAGTTAACGAACATTGGAAATATTAAATAACCACTTCACCACCTTAACAAAGCATATCTTGCAGCAGTTAACAAAGTAGAATTCTACTTCCCTATAAACAAAATAATACCTGCATTTTTTTAGTTAGCATTCCTATTTTCGTGACAACTCCATAAATCAACTTCAATTATTTTAACCTGCAGGCGTACATCAGTTAGAAACCTTCTAGACTAGGTAAAAAGGGAAAGAGGCAGCAAAAAATTATTGGGCAAATTTATGCATATATAGAGTTTCTGGTTAATTGCACATTAGAGCTAGGAAGTCATCTATAAGCAATCACTTACATCATGCTGGCAGGGAGAAAAAACTTAAACAAGTGCAGTAGTTGAGAAAAGCAACCAGTTTCCCACTTCTTGAGATTCTTTGATTACAAGTTTCAATTTTCTCGTGCTATTCATGTGAACTTTGCTATATCCAGTTATATTACTAAAGCCATGTAAAATTAGAATATGAAGAAGCAACAAGCTTGCAAGGACTGCTTCAAGATAAACATAACAAAGACCCATTGAACTAGGGATATCAAGCGATAATATGGAAAGAAGATGAGTTTCGGTGCAAAGATCTAGTATTTCGCTATTAATCACAGATGCAAGTCATCCCAAAAGACAGGAATAACATTGAGTTTAGGTGCAAAGATCTGGTGTTTAGATTTCCCATCACAGATTAAATCATGCTACAATACATACAAATAATGCCGACAAAATTGAAAGTTAATATGTAAACTGGGGGAAGAAAGTTTAAAAGCACAAAAAAATTTCCAGACGAATAAATCCTTTAACATGAAAAAGTGAAAAAGCAGGTGAAAGGAACACTAACTATTAGAGGCGATTGACGACTTTTAGACCCCTCGAAGCTCATGATCTGCTTCAGAGTGGCCGTCTCACCTTCAACCTGTTTGGCTGACAACATACATATCTAAGTCTCCAATGCTTAACTGCGCCAACTATGATCAATGTAAAAGCAAATCCGGATCTAACTTTGACACCACCGCCCGAAAGGAATGTCAGATCCCAAGGTAGGGCACCCCTACCACCGTGGAAAGAAGGGGAGGCAAGCAGAAACTTAGTAGAGAACTGAGAGCATTGTCCTCCCCTTTGACTTAAAGCACGGTATTCTTCTCCTGGAGCCATGGTTGGATTATTGAAGCCAGCCCTAACCGGACCAGCAGTTCCCCAGATCACCAACAAATTTCTCTAGAGTCCGCCACAAGCAATCAACACCTCAATAGCTCAATAACTTCTCGATCCTGAAAAATACGATGCAAAAGAAGGGGAGGAAAGAAATGAGAACAAAAACACGAACTGCAACACAAATCACCATCAGTACATGGGGGGAAAGCCCAGGTAGAATTAAACAGCAACGATTGGATGGACCAAATCCGCGAATGCAGCTACCGATCGCGAGCAGAAAGGAAATCAATGAATCGCCCAAGAAAAACGGATAAGAGAGCAGAGGAGCGAGGGACGTCGTCACCGCTAGGATTTCTTCGGCGCGAGGTGAGGCAGGGGAAGGGAGAGACGCGGAGACCGGGAACGAATCAGGCGGAGGAGGTTGAAGTAGCTGTTGGTCGTTGATGGTCATGAAAGCTAAGAGGAATACTCTTTCGCCACGTACTCGGCTTGTAAACCTCTCTCTCAGCGGCGGTCCCACCAGTGGATCCCACGAGAACCGATCTATTTCCTAAATACGCAGTGGGAATCGGTATATACACAAGGGCGGATACGGCAATGGTACGACCCAAGATTGGTACCACTAAAACGCACCATCATGTTGTTCATTCTCCACGCGTTTACTTGGTGGGGCACACTAGAAGATTAGAGGAGGTGCGTTTTTATTATCTGTTAGTGTATTAAATTTTTATGACCTATTAAGTTTATCGGATAAGATAATAAACTCATTAAATTACTCCGCTAAACAATCATACATCAGCAACCGCAGAATCACGCTTTAGGATTCACACTAGAATTTGGCAAGTAGAATTAAACCGAAATATACGCTGAAAGTTCATGTGTGTAAAAAAACATGGTAGGAAGATTTTAGATGCTCAAATAAATAATTTATTTTTAACATATATAAGATTTTACTTAGGTATATTGATTCATAATAAATTATTAATATAATGATATATATAATTTAAATTTTTTAAAAAAATAATATTATGTGGATTTAAAAACATGGATCACTCCTACCTTTTTACACAATCATTTTCACCGTTATTTATCTTTTACATCATTTTTCTAAAATTTTATGTAAGTCGATTTTAAAATTTATTAATTCAGATTTTACGAGACAAACTTACGAAGAAAATCAAATATATAAATATATTTATGAATAAGATTGACTCAAGAAATTACCAGACAACTTGCACGCCTACTACAAATGGCATCACTGATCGAGACAATTGGCTTTCTTTTGTCTATCTATTCCTGCTTGTTTGCTTTATGTTTGTCATTTTGGACGTCTCCTTCCGCTTATGACCTCAACAAATGGCACCAACACACTGGACAATCCTCGACAGATCAAAATGGAAGTATTTGGAGAATTCTTTTTTTTTTTAATGTATTTAGAGACATTTATGTATCACTAATATTTCGGTCGAGTGACATTCCAACTCGACTCTTGTCGAACTCTTGGATAGAGTATGAGACACAGCTTTAACTCAGGACTGCAGATGGCAAAAGATTCAATACATTTGATGATACGCATGGATTCATTACAAATGCATTTTAAGCTTTGGTGATTAAGGAAATAATTAATATTTTTAGGTTACATCACACGATGCATACAAACAAATAAGACAAAATCTAGCTAAACCAGAGAGTTAACAATCCAACTAAACAAGCATGAATGACACACAATACTCTTCCTATCTACGTGATTGTAAGCAAAGTGAAAGGCCGGCAGATTTCCTTATGTTTCACGTCTCCATCAAGAAACATCTTGCAGGTCTTCCAACCTCACTTTGCCATGTGGCGATCCCACCCTTCTTCTCGGTAGATCTCCATCTCCATGTGTTCTGTATCTTATTTGACAATGTGCTTGTAATAATCATGGTGAAGAAGTCTCATTCAAATTGCTCCCTAATTCACGTACCTTTTGCATGGAATGAGCAGTTTAATCCTTGTTCTTCATTTGATTTAGTTTCAGAGCTTGAATCAGAGTGTCAATCTTATCCTCACAATTAAGTCGATTCCATTCCTGGCGGCGGTGGAGGTGCTGACTCTTCCCAGCGATTTGTCTTTTTGCTCCGAAACTCCTACTCTTTGGCACTTTTGCCGACCACAAACAACGAGCTCCATATAAGAAGAATGAAGGCTTTCTCCTCTGGCTTAATTGGTTGAGTAGGAGGAGGAGAGTGAGTTGAAGAGAGCGGGAGGTCAAAGGCTGCATCTTGCGGCAAGGACAGAAGCTGCGGAGGGTGACGATGAAGAGATACAGGAACGGCGAGGTGTGGGACTTTGAGATGGAGACGCCGGTGAGCAGGGATAGGGCCGACGTCATCCTCGGCCTCGACGGCGGCGCCGCCGCCACAGTCTGCGTGTGTATATCCGCTGCCTTGCCCTCCTTCGCCGGCCGCCTCCCTAACCCGTTCCCTGTCCTCGCCCGCGCCGTCGCCGGCTTCTCCAACCACAACTCCGTCGGAGGTACCTCTCTCTCTCTCTCTCTCTCGTGCTGAGGAGTTGTCAAAGATTCCGCCTTTATTGTATTTATGAGCTTCACAACGGTTCCTTATGGCATTATCGTCTATATTCACCTTTAATCTGGTGAAAGATCAACTTTTCTTTCTTCGATTTCTTCTACTCTTTTGCAGAAACCAGTAGAAAGGTGCCTCCTTTACTGCATTTTGGTAATCGAATCAATTAATCTTCATATGGGTATAAGGAATCAGTTTTGCTTGCTCCCTAATAGAATTTTGTTCTTGGTTTTTTGGCAAATGTAATTTTCTTTGACAAGGGGACAACATATAAAATTTGTTCTATTCTTCAAGTCTTTGATGTTCTGATGAACAAAACAGAGGATATATTCGTTATTTAAAGTAATATTTTTTTCTTGAAAAAAGAAAAAAAGCATATTCTCTTGCTTACTGTCCTGATAACTGAAAGTTCTTTAAGAAATGCTAAGATGCTTCATGCTCAATTGTTTCATCTTTTTTACTATGAATTTTGATAGTCAATATGATCAACGCTAATTTCGATTTAGCTCTTTAGTAAAGAAGATCAACTTGAGTAGGCTGTTAATAGGAGATGTAGATACAATAAACCTAGTTAAACGTTATTTCCATGGGTCAGTGTGTCTATTCACATCGTAAGAGTATGTGAGAACATTCAAATGAAACAAGAGAGCTGCAATTTTAAAGGTGATGTTAGAAAGAAGGGATTGGCCACAATGATTTATGTCACATATATTTTTCTCCCACTGACTAATTATCCATGGTTTTTGACCTATTAAATATACCTACAAACTTTAAATCTATTCAAGTTCAAGTAAAATCCTTGTCATCTTTGATAACTGAATAAAATGACTTATATTTGCTTGATCAGACAATCTGAATATGCAATCTTACGGTTTTCTACAATGTGTGGGAAAGGGTTGATTTCTCTTTGTTGTTCCATGATAACTTCTTACTTTTGGTATTTACCTTCTTTTTTGCTATCATTTAGAAAGTGCAGCTAAGGAAACAATAGAGAAGGTCATGGCTGAAGCCCTTCTGAAGGCCGGTTCTAATCGTTCTGCTGTTCGTGCTGTTTGCTTAGCCTTAGCTGGTGTCAATCATCCTAGCGATCAAGAAAGAATACTTGATTGGCTCAGGTTTGTCAATCTCATTTATTGTGAAATTTTCTTTCTGTCTAATGTACTGTTTCTTTATTCTAATTAATATACATCATGGCCTGATTAGTGGATTTAGTTCTAAAGCTTTACATTAGTTATATGAGGAACTTGTATTCAGTTTCATTATTTTCGACATGCTGATAGTATTTTGCATGGAGTTGGAGTGAAAATGTGCTAACCTGCTGTTCGCATCAAACATAAATTTTAGATTGTGATTGAATTTTATGCCATAAAAATTACAGAGGTGTTTGTCATGTTTGTCAAGTTGAAGTTTACCGAGGACACTTGAGTCATATATCTCCTTTCCTTCATGGCAGCTCTCAGTGGTGCTTAATTACTCAGGAACTGGAATAAGGAATAGTTTAGTCAATCTGGACTGATCTAATAATCAGATTTACTATCATTCTGAAATTTTGTTGATTTTCTCTTCTCATACTATCTATGTGAGTGTAACTTCCGTAACATCGGTTACTGGCAACATGGTCAATATCAAACCATAAGGCCAAAAAATTGCTCAAAATAGGATCATTAAATCGGACGATTCCACAAACTAAGTTCTGTATCCATGCAGTGCCGACCCACATATTGCCTTGCTCATTAGATCTTATAATTGAAAGTTGAAATTGATCATCTAGACTCCCCTGGCTTAGAGTACCTTCTGTGCCTGATGAATATGTCTGCAATAACCACATTCTGATGCATCCATGATATTGCTAGGACATCAGATTATTTTCTTGTCTAGTCCTCAAGATGGTACTCTACTTGTGCTAATGTTTCTCTGAGAGGTAATCAGAGGATTTACACTGCTGATCTTTAAAACACTGATATCATGATAGAAGAAGACAAATGAACAGAATGCAAGAATGAGGTGAATTGGCTGAGTTCTGAAATTGTGAATGGATTAAAAAAAACCAATTTTCTATATCATATGATGAAACTTAATTTGGCTAATGTTTGTGTGCTGACTGTTTGCCATTATTAGCATGAAGAACCTCATATGAAAAAGATTTGTTTTCTGCTTCTGCTTCTTTATTTTCTTTCTTCATGAATATTTAATGAAGGCATAGTTTTTGGCTTGTTGGATACTTTATCACATTGATATCTGATGATTCTTCTGATTTCTTAATCAAAGCTTTTCTACTTTGAAATAATTAATAGCTGAAATAAAATCAAGCTTTTACAATCTCAATTCTCAACATCTTGTTGTTCGGTAGATAGTTTGCCATTACCTTCTCTACTTTGTAATGCTTTTAGAATTAACTGAAGTGGTAACGATATGCTGATCTTTTAATTTCCTTCTTTTAGAAACATATTCCCAGTGCATGTCAAGTTATTTGTAGAAAATGATGCTGTTGCGGCTTTGGCAAGTGGAACCATGGGCAAGCTCCATGGCTGTGTATTGATTGCCGGTACAGGTACAATTGCTTACGGGTTCACAGAAGATGGAAGAGAAGCTCGAGCAGCCGGAGCAGGACCCATCTTGGGTGACTGGGGAAGGTTAGTCTTTGCTCATATAGTTCGTAGACTCACTGGATGATGGTATAGCCTCATGATTTGTATGTGAGGATCTCATGGAAACTTACTGAAGCCTGTGATCTACTAGATAGACAGGAAGTTCTTTATGTGTGATCACCTAATACTCACCAGAAACATCATATGACCATATCAGAGGCAACAGTTACATTTAACATTCAAATACAACAATAACAACACCAAAATCATGATGTCCCAACTATTCGAGGTTGGCTACATGATCTTTACCTCATTTTTTTTTGTCAAATCAAATGTCTTTAACATAATTATAGAGTGAAAAGTAACCTTTTTGCTTGCAGTTACTTCTGCATGAAAGTCAGTTATTTCTTGTCGATCAAGATAATTGTATCTTACCTAGTTGATACTTACAAATGCCATTTTTTTCCCCTTCAAATTCACAGGTGACAAGTGAACAACAAGGGTTCCTTCATATATTGTGGATTCTAGCTACTAATTACAAAAACAGGACATTGTCACAATAAGCAGGCCATTGAGGCTGTTCTTTTTGTTTTACCAACTGGTAGCTGGTGCACAGAGCTATTATTAGCTAACAAATATTTGGAAGGGAATTTAGAGATGATTTTTCAAGCTTTATATAAATCGGATTCTTTAATTGTGCAATGCCTAGTTTGCAACTGTAAGAACTTTCATTTGTTTTTTCAGCGTATCATACGGATAGTTACGCTTATGTATACAGATGATTTCATTTTTGTGCATGAAAATAGTCTTGATTATTTTGGCAAGTGATTTTAATCAACAAAAAGTTGTTATTATATCTTTCTTACTGTCATGTTTTTGTTCGGAAGAAAATATAGTTATGTTTGGCTGTTTGCGCTGCACAGTGGATACGGGATTGCCGCTAAAGCATTGACAGCAATAATGAGAGCTCATGATGGACGTGGCCCTCCAACATTCCTTACTTATGGGATCCTCAGCATGCTTGGTCTTTCTTCACCAGATGAACTTATCGGGTATTTCTACGCACTTGCAGTTCTTCTTGGCCTGCTTCTGCCTAAAGATTTGACTAAAAACATGCTGGAGTTCTGTAGAATTTGACTAAAGATTTGTGACCTTTTAGATCATTTTGTCTCATGTTGAGAACTAAAAGTTGCCGGTTTAATTACTGCACAAGCCTCAGTAACAATAGTCGCATGAATGGGACAACCAAAAAAAGGGGACTAAGTAAAGAAACAGTTTTCTGGATCGATTAGATTATTCTTTTAGATCATGTTTGGCAGTTATCTTAATCGTGTAGAAGAATTTACTTCTTAGGAGTGCCACTTCCATGAAACCTGATCTCAATGAATTAGCATTGACAGTGTTTTGTCGACTTGCTAAAACAGGTGGACTTATGCGGATCCATCTTGGGCTCGTATCGCAAAACTGTCCCCGGCAGTAGTATCTTCTGCTGAAGCTGGCGACGAAGTTGCAAACAGAATTCTACATGATACAGTCTTAGAGTTGACTTCCAGTGTCAAAGCTGTTGTTCAGAGGCTTGACTTGTGTGGTGAAGGTACAATGACTAGATTAACTTCTAACATCGCAACAACTCATTGGTGTGCCTTGAGGTAGGAGTAAGAAGACTCCTGCTTCACTGAGCTGGTGCTCTAAGTTAGATTGAAGGTGCTCTGTGAACTGGATGCAGATGGAAAAGATTCATTTCCACTTGTTATGGTCGGAGGAGTTCTTGAGGCAAACAAGAGTTGGGATATCGGGAAAGCAGTCGTAGATTGCATCACAAAGATATATCCAGGAGCACATCCAGTTCGTCCCACGGTTGGTGATTTATCTGCAAATTTTCTTTACGGTCAAAATTAACTAGCAGCGATCTAACTTCATGCCGTTCGATGGAGATATCAAACAAATAGGACTTCAACTTCAGTTCCTGATTGATCTTATATTCATGATATGGATCTCTCAATGCTCGAATATAATCTGCAGGTAGAACCAGCCGTTGGAGCAGCACTATTGGCTTGGAACCATGTAATAAGTAATCTAGTCAGTGATTATGGCAGGTGATTGTTCAAACATGGTGTAGAATTCCTAAGATTTGATTACCACATGTAAGAAGGTCAAACACGAAATACGAACTGCAGTGCAGCTTTAGCTCACCCATCAGTTTCTTCTTTAGAAATGTAGAGAGTCGAATGAAGAGAGAATTGTTCTTAACAGCTGAGTGTGTCTTTATGCAGCAGCTGCAGTAATGGCAAACAAGAGGAGACAAGCTCCCTCTTTTCTTGAACTCTCGATCAAGAAGATACGAATTCATCACCAATTATGAATCGAATCGACTCGGATTCCTCCATCTACCCTGCTGCCGGTCAAATCTTTGACATTGTAGTCGGACCGTAGCATTGCTACTCGAAGTCCTGGCCTTCCCTGCCCCCGTTAGGCCACCGGGATCCCCGCCGGCCCCTGCCAGGTGCTCGTCCTCCCGCCGCCCATCACCGATCCGAGGAGCCATCGATCTGCGGCTGAAAGATCCG
The DNA here is from genome assembly GCF_036884655.1 of Musa acuminata AAA Group. Taxonomy (NCBI): domain Eukaryota; kingdom Viridiplantae; phylum Streptophyta; class Magnoliopsida; order Zingiberales; family Musaceae; genus Musa; species Musa acuminata. Next base: position 825,512 of record NC_088344.1, read on the forward strand.
CCGCAGCCCACCGAGATCTTGGTGCTGTAACACAACCAAAAGCCATAAAGCGCTCCCATCGAGAGCAGAGCTAAGCGCTGCTCCGCGGCGCGCCTTTGACGACGACGGGAGGACGTGGCTCTCGATGTTGCTACGCCGCGTTCTTTGGTCGTAACATAAATCGTGGCGTGAAGCACATACCTTTGACCAGACCAGCGCATAGCATGCATGCATGATGGTCGCGACATGATGGGCGGGCATGGTGACACCGTAATTAAATGACAAATGAAAGGGTCGTTGTAGTGATAGGGGGAGGCGTGATACGCGTGCCTGCCGCGCTGCTGCCGTCTCGATGACGGAGGACGGGGGAGAACGGTGTGGCTTTTGAGGGGGACAAGCACGAGGTCTTATGCGGTGGCGAAACGTGTACGGTCGACGAGCGCGCTGCGAAGGGTCCCACTCAAATGACAGGCCGAGATCCGTCGTGAGATTCCCGACCGGGCCGAGTTGGTAAGATTTTGCCGTCTGAGGAAAGGGAAGAATTAATTTCTTTTCCTTTTTATCCTCTTCCCGTGTGATCCGTACCATCTCAGCCGTCCGCAAAATCAACGGGACGTTGCTAACCGTCTGATTTCGCCGCCGGCGGCTCGTGAGGATCTCTCACACCTGTCTCACCCCACAAACCACGGACCGAAACGCCTTTCGCCTCACCATTCGCCTACCCGCCTCGTGACTGGTCCGATAGATCACCCAACACGTGGGTCCCACATTTCGTGAGGTGGAAGACGTACGAGTACGGCTCGGATGGCTTTTAGTGCTCGCTGCGGAGCGATGTCGACGAGGGCTCGACGACAACAAAGGCCACCACCGGCGCTGCTCGTCACATCACATCACATCCCATCGCATCGAAGCCGTCAACGGCCGCTGATGCGACGCCCGTCCTCGCGATGTGACAGCAGGCGAAAAGACCGGCACTCGTGATGGGGTTTTCTGCTGCAGCATCGCGTGCATGGGGCGGGGGAGGCAACCTGCAGGTGACAGCGGTCTTATCGTCATCTGCAAGCGTAAACTCTTTGCAGGTTCAAAGGGCAGCTTCGATTCAATGTGCTCGTAAATGGTTCCCAAACCCTCCCCCGGCAGATCCAAGAGCAGATTTTGCTCATTTACTGTAACCTGTAGATCTACATGAAGAATGATGAATGCGATTGTTGTTTGATTCTGTAGACACAGCAGCTCTCAGGAGACAAAATGATAAAGAACCTGCTGCATCTTGAAAGGACACATTTAACAGTACAAAATGAACGTGAATACCAGTAAAATCCTGGCATGAATCATCATCCTCATCCATCGAAGGAGACCGATCTCTCGGTTCGGTGATACGTCAATTTGCATTCAACTGCTCCAAGCACAGTTATTAAAGCAAAAGGAAAAGAAGACATCATTCAAATGATTTCACCAGGTCGGATGAATCTAGCTAGAAAAAGAAACAAGAAATATAAAGCATAATAAGCAGAATTCATGGATTAAGATCACTTGAAGCTGACATGTTTCTTGGTAGTTCTTTAGAAACTGTAACATAAGCAAAAGGGATGAGTTCTAAAGTTGCATCCACCCCTAGCTAAGTGGATCACAGAAGGGCTAGAATTGCTCAGGGCATTCAAACAAAAGACCAGTTCAGAAACATGAAAGCAAGACAATGGGGTGAATCATCGTCATTCAGGACCTTCCATGCTACGGCTTGTTCATACGACACCGGCCTCCCCATGCTCGACAGGCAGATACCAGCAGGAAGATAAGAAAAGCCCTGCAGGTTGACGAGAGATGCACAGGTTTCAGTAAGTATGTATAGAAACAAGCGCAGCAACGAGCAAAACAATAGCTACACTTGTTTACTAATTACCTGCTGCATGATCTTGGGGAATTCCGAGCAAAGAAGCTTCCGACCACCATCATCAAGAGTCTTCTCCAGCGTAATGTCTTGAAGAGCGATCAGCGTAGTTTCCAGCATATCAAGACCAGCTTGATTGGAGAAGGTAAAAACAGGAGAACCCTGCAAAAGAATGAACATTCCTGTCATAGACGTATTCTTATGTCTCGAGTATGGTCACATAAATACAGAACATATATTATAGTCAGGTGTTCTGAAAGCATGTAACAAAGACGCATATATACGAAATCTTGCCTTCAAAGAACAACACACAATTGCATCCGAATGATGCCACAACAGTTTCAGCAATGAATCACTAGTTTGTGAGCCCTCGCGGAGGATCTCTAGTCCAGTATGAGCCCTAAAGCACCAAAGATGATTCATTAGCAGATAACACACATCAGAAATCTACAGGTAAGTAAGTTTGTCATGATGTTCAATAACTACTAATTCAACATATACATTATATCGCTTTTGCACAAATAATTATAACAATTTTCAAGAGGAATAAGTTGAATATATGAGATAAGAAAGCAGGATAATATGTAGCCATGAAGTCCAACTTCTGCATTTGTGATAAAAAAAAGTTGGGAGTGCAAGTAGGCGTAAAGTCCAACTCACAATTTCTCAATGGATCATAGGCAAGAAGGTAACAAAATGCAGAAGTACATGCAAGTATTGATGAGGTTACCTGTAGCTCTGAGAAATCCAACATGCCAGCGTGTCAGCTTCAGGAAAACCTTGCGGTAAATGCTCGACTCCAATCTGACCACTGGGTCGAGGTGCAATTGCCATAGCAACTCTCTGCACTGACGCAACCACGCTTCTAACATATTGCCGGGCCATTGCTGCAACATTATCTTGGAGATGATTCTCGTATGTGAACTGGAAGGCTATCGTGAGGACTGACCGCAGGTTGTATGAACTTGAAGCTGTCTCATTAACAGAGCGTGATGCAGCACCAGATCCAATCTCTAACGTGGATGCCAAATCGAGGGTTCGTGAAGCAACAGGAGAATCCTGCAGCATTGGCAGACAAGCTGTACGTAAGAATCAGAGGTGTGGTGGAAACTTTAATTACATGATAAATGCGCAAATCGTATCTAGCTAAAAAGAACAGCCATAAAAGCAAAACAAGAACCAATCACCATAATTTTTTAAAGACACTATACTGTTAAGGCACACAACTGTTTTAGGTTCCAGTGGTATAACACGGAAGCCTGAGGGTAGCAAAGGAACATCATCAGCAAAGGATTCATCAATGGGTGCAAAAACAAGCTGAGCACAAGCACCAACAGCATCCTCATCAACTCCGCTGCAAAGCTGCCATGGCATGGAAAGCGTTAATCATTCAGCCAAAACACTAAAGCCAGATACTGAGGAATAACTTACACAAGACAAACCTGTAACAAGTACACATCCCTCGACAAAATGACATCATCTTGGTTAAAAACATGACCCTCGAGTTTGATCACCTCCAAGAACTATATTCAAGGACATTAGTGCAATACATGAGTAAAAGAAAACATCAATGAATAATCCAAGATACTGCTTCTTAGCATTAAAAAATAAACTACCTCTTCAAGCTCCAGAGTATGCGCGAGAGGAAGGATCACCTGACTCCCCGATAACCCACTGCTAGTCCTAACACCAGGGACTGCATATGGGCTTGTTCTCAATGATGCGGCAGAATAAGCATCAACACCACAATCAGCCCATTCTGATCGATGCTCCCTTAAAAACCGAACCAATATAGCAGGCGGCACATTCTACATGAAAAAATAGTGTTTGAGGACTAGGATTAGAACTGAACAAGAAAGCATATGTTTTAGAAGACATTCCTGCATAGTGATGGAAATCTTCTGCTTAAAAAGGAAAGGTTAGACCTGCAGCAACATTGATGCTTTTGCACATAGAACACCACCTCCTACGGTTGAAAACAATGCTGAAGAGTTCACATGAGACCCAATAAGTTTATTTGAGGAAGAATTTATAGCAATTGTCACATCCTCAACACCATTGCTGCCCAGTAATAACCAACCATCATCAGCAAATCCATTCACAGCATCATTGAAACCTCTGCATGCACCCAGCACATTGTGTTAAATACATAAACCTACCGTGGAAAAAAAAAAGGCTCAAGTCAAACATATTAACAAAGCCGCCAATGACCTGCTCAGTCTTTGACTGAAGGTCCTTAATACAGCAGGTTGTCGACCCCCACCATATGGAACTTCACCACTGGTTTCTTGAGCAATTTGTCTTAGGTGGTGAAGTGCCTGGAAAAATGACAAAAGTGTAACTAGCGGTCGGTCTATGATGACTGAAATGCATAATAATGAGTAATAAGGCTTACAGCAATTGTCATTTTCTGGGCCAGAAATTTTGGTGATTCATACAAGGGTCTAAGAACCTCAGGTACACTCCATGCCTGAAGCATCAAAGATATTGTCGGTAAAATATGGAAAAATGAACCTCAAGAAGTGTAGAAAGCACCTGGAACTCACATCTAAATCAACATGATCAACAATGTGAATCATTGAGCCACCACCCTCACATGGTCGGATTAGATATCCACTGGAAAGCATTTCAGCCCTTATGAAATTTGGAGAAGGAGGCCCAGTCGGACCACCAGTTGCAGGAGTTAAAGATCTCTCACAAATCTAGAAGAAACATGTTGAGTTAATGTGTCTTTTATCACTTGGAAGAAAAAAATTGATGATCATTTAAATGTGTTGGCACACATTTGAGGGCCACGGGTAAAACACCTAATGAGGTATGAAAAACTATCAATGCATAAACGATGCACAACTCATACCACAAGGCTGCCATCTTCTAAACCTCTAGTATATCTCAGAGTCCAAAAGTCACGTGCTGCTGCCAAAGTTGTAGGTGCATATGTCTGATAACAAGAGATTGAAAACAAAAAGTCAAATATTAGAAACACGGAAAAAGATGAACAACTATAATGAAATTCATAGGAAAATACAAAACATACTTGCATGTATATAAGTTCTATATTCCCTCCATTACTAGTGGGAATTACAGTAAGCACATCAATGCAACGGCAATCACGATACCAAGCTGGACGATCTTTAAGTATCTCTGCAACCTAAGAGACCCAGCAGATCCATGAATTGCATAACATGAAAAGAACATAACTGCAGAGAGAATTCAGCAAGTGCCTAACCTTTGTGGGTTCCAGACTCACAAGGCCACAAGCTCGAGCTGCTACCCCACTACAATTATGGGAAACAGCAACGATTCCAATGGAATCCGGACCAGGCTATAATATATATAAGAAATCATCATGCAATCTGAATGGAATTGGTCAACACAAGATAAGAAGTCGATCAAAATATTACCTTCATCCCAACCATCTGAACCCAATCGACGGCAGTTCCAGTAGCCTTCGACAAGAACTCTGCCAATGTCTCCTCAGCAATTGCAAGGAGACTGTAGCAGAAATGTCCCAACACAAAGCATGACGCGTTAACAGAAAACAGCCGACGAAAGCAATCTAAGCTAGAGCCATCACAACAAGGAAGTCTGATTACCCAGCTGGGTTAGCATCCCTTTGAGGATGCTGAGGTGTTGGGTTTTGTTGACGTTGGTGCTGACCACTTGTGACTACAGATTCACAGCTGGTGTCGGTGGTGGCTACAGATGCCTGTATATCCATTAACTAGAAGTAAGATCCAAACAAGCATTGTAAATCATGAAAGATTCTACGTAAAATTCTGAAATTAACATGGAACATGAAACATAAACTCGTAATCATAACATTCCACTCTAAAGCAAAGAGTTCAAAGTGATGAAAGCATATATCAGAACTGGCTGGCTCATATAACATATTCAAATGCAGATCTTCGCTTGTTAAGCATAGATATTGGGGAGCATTTGACCAAGCAGGTAGCATAGCTTATATTAATTTATTAAAGTAAAAGCACCGCAGTCTTTGAGTCCTGGAAAACCAAGATTCAGAAGAAAACATAAGAGAATTGCTCTATGTAATACTAATTATATTTTGGATGGCTTCCTTTTCCGGAAAAAGAGCACAAACAACATGGACACTCACATTGTGCAGTTGCTGTCGCATATAGCCATTCTCATAAACAAGTTCGGACACCTGCTTCTGCAGCCGATCATTTTCCTCCATCAACAGCTTGTTCATGGCATTCAGCTTGCGGTTAACTGTTTGTAGACGAAAGGCTTCCTTCCTCTGCTTCTCTCGGCATCTACAAGAAGGAAGATAATGAATGCTACAAATTAATACAAAGACCAGCATTATAGTATTACACTAATTCGAGTTAATATGACATTCTGTAAATCAAATCTAAATTCTAAACTATTGGACATCATCAGACAATACAGTTACAAGAAGAGATTAAGATGTTAAGAATCTAATCACTTAAGATTGAAGGTTGGTTTCAAAGAGATTGTCATTTGTAGGTACGCTGCCTTGATAAAATTATAAATGTATAGCCTCCTAAATTAAATTTGACAGAAATAAGAACTACTACTTTTCCCATTAATGCAGTGTCAATTTATTTATAGTTTGCGACTACAAAAAGGTCTTCGAAGGTTCAGTGGCCTTCACTTCGGGAGGTAGTAATTATCATACATTAATATGAACCCTTAACCAAAATCATTACCTTGGCTTCCAAATTCAAGCTTAGGAAGCAAAAACTAGAAACTTTACAACCAAAAACTCAGAAACAACAGAAAATTGCAGAATCTGAAACCGATCGAGCAGCATGTAAACTATACTCTAAACACATTAAGGAAAAACATAATCCTTCACATGATCATTAGCAAAATCCGTATAGTGATCTCAAACAGAGCAAGATCTTTAAAGACCAAGACAAAAGGCCACTTTTGGCACAAAAGCAACTCTATTGTTAGACAACCAGATTCAAAATCCTCAGAATCTCACTGAGGATTACCAGAAAGAGCCAAAAAAGAATAAGATAAAGAAAAAGAAGCATATTTGATTCTGAATGTCAATAGGAAAAATAAAACAAACAGTAAGGAACGATATGCTATCATCTTGCAAAACATTGGCTACAACAAAAAAAACCAAATAGAAAACCCGATATTTCAAATACACGAAAAGAATCCACTAAAAATGCTAAAAATGACACAAATGCAATAATGCTAAGCCACGAACATTATAGGATCGAGCATAAGATGGAATACCAAAGGTGAAAAAAAAAATTTCGAGTTATATCCCCACCAGTGTCTCAAATGATTCAAATTTTCTACTAATCATTTCTCGAAGTATCAATTTCTACAAAGTGAACCGATGAAACAGCTACGATGAATCTCAATTGCTGCCTAAAGACACCAGACCCAACTTTGGGAAGAGAAAAAGAAGAGACCCTTTCCGTCGGTCTTTTACCTTCTGTTCTGGAACCAGACCTTGATCTGCTTTGGCTCGATGTTGGAGAGAATGGGACACTCCCGTACGAGCTGCTGCCGCCTCAGGGAGCTCGGCTTCGGGCACTCGCTGTATACCCTCTCGAGCGCCTCCACCTGCTCCGGCGTGTACCTCACGTACTTCCCCGTGTCCATCGCGGCCGCGGCTTCCTGCTGCCCCTTCCCCGCTTCCCTTCCACTCGCAACCATCGCCATCCCCTCCCCTACGCAAATCCCTCAAAAATCCAATCTTTCCCCACCCGACGCACTCACCACCCTCAGAAGCCTCGCGCCCTCCCTTTCTCCCGGCTCCTCGGCAGCAGGAGACACATCACCGCACCTCAAAAACTCGCCGCCGCCGCCGCCGTGGGGAACCCCATCTGCCTCTCCTCCCACGAAGCAGCCATTGCTCTACGGATAGAGGGTGGGACGGGGAAGAAGAGGAAGCTGAAAAGGAGGCGCCTTGGTTGGCGCTGCTAACCCTTCGAAGTTTAAAGCCGGGGGCGAGCGGTTGTGCTCTCCCGTTTCATATGCTTTCTTCTCAGTTTAATGGCTTAAATAAAGTGTGAGAGGCCATCTATTCTTTCCAAGTACATGTTTTGGGTCTTGACGTGTTGTTTATGCTGCTAATGCTTGGCCTGCTGCAGTGGCAGCAGCTGTCTCTGTGAGGAAGAGGAGGGAAAACATAAAGTGCTTTCTCTCCCTTCGATGCTCAGCGAGAGAGAGAGAGAGAGAGAGAGAAGAATGGATTCTTCAAATATCAAATCAAGGGAGGATGAGGCTGTTCTTTGTGCTGTCAGTGGTGAAAGAGATGGTATGTTGGTATGTGGGAGCAGCAGGCATAAATAGCATGATGCATGTTGTGATGGGCACAACATCCTTCTCCTTCGTCTCTCTCTAGCTTTACCCCCGTCTCTAGATTTATGTATCACATCATCCATCTGAAACCTGAGCTTACCCAAGACTGAAGTCTTCGTCGGCTGGTGTTATTATCTTCTATGTTTCTGATGGATTTGTGTACTGTTCTCTATGTGAGTGTGAGTTTGAGAACGATAACAAGGATATATATGACCGCTACTGCTCAACAAAAAAAATCTACACTCGAAAGCTAAGATTAATACGACAAGCGCAGTTATTATTACGAGGCTTTTACCCGAATCTCTGCAACAAATGCTGTGAGATCTTTTGTCCGTCGTCTTGCCTCTCTACTGCTGCTGCTGAGAGCCATCGAGCTTTTCCCTCGTCTTCTCCCTCTCACTGTTCCCCCAAAAGTGACCCGAGTTAAGTTTGCTTGCCTTTTTATTTTCCGCCCGCAGTAACTCCTTTTCCATCACTGCACGGCCATCAGCAGAGGGGTGTGTGTGCGTTCTGCCTTTTACTCTGCAATCCCACCATTTCTCATCTCTGTTTGACCACACACACAGAGAGAGAGAGAGAGAGAGAGAGAGAGATTCTCATGGGAATAGAGCTATTTACATTATCATTTAATCGAGCTAGTGCTAATGAGGAAGGCAAAGGGTGCAAAAGATACATATTTCATAGGCAAAAAGACAAAAGTCCTCCTTGGCACTTGATAAATGTAATTAGAGATATATATACTACTATCTTAATTTTTATGATAACTATAGAATCAAATATGTATTAAGAAAATAAAATCAATTTATTGATTGACTAGCAAATTGTGCTAAAAAGTCAACAATATCTATATTGCAAAAGTAACATAGATTTTTTTTTTTTTGGAGTAAAAAACAGAGAACTCTAAACCTTGTGCTGTCAAAATTATACATGAGAGATCAAGACACAGACAACAGATTTTACTCTCTTCATTTTTTGGATAGAAAGGATGAAAGTTGAGGTAGTGCCAATATCATTTATGTTTTTAAAATCTTCATAAGATTGCCATTGTTGATTTGAAGACACATATTTCTCTGTCACAAAATTTCACAAACAAAATTAATTTATAAAAGGTCACCAGACTTGTTTCTGAGCCAAAGAACTGAAAGGAAAAAAAAAAGTATTCTTGTCTGACATCAAAACATGAAACTTTGGGATTATGAATTCCACTGAATCTATAGTAGCAGGATTCATATCCTTATATTTGATCTGCATTTTTGTTTGAGTGGTTTCCAAGCAGGGGATTGGTTTATCAGGCAAAGCAATTATAGATAGCAAGTACTATATGTAAGATGGCCATTACTTGCACCACAGAATAATGGCATGCAGTCACTCTTAATCCACCATCTCTGTGATGTCACATATGTCACTGTTTCATTTGTGTTATGGCACAGCTCATCATCTCCACAATGGTGATAGCATGGGGATCAAATTATAAATCTGGGCACAACATATTTCATTCGTGGAATCTTTGATGATTCATTCATGATCTTGAAGAAGGCTCACTCAAGCAACCTGGCTCACACTGTTCTTTGTCATGACTGAAGTAAAGGTCTACTGCTCACCGATGCTAGTGATCTGTGATGTCCAATCCAGAACAAATAAGAAAACAGCAATCCATGTAGATGAATCATTATCATTTACATCAAGCAGCCCTTTTGCATCTCCTTCCTTCTTCTGTTGGTTCAGCAATAGACATCTTCTTCATGGCGGCATGTGCAGTGAATGTTTGTTGTATCATTAATCGCCATGCAGGAATAATCATATGTTTGAAGCTTATCTATCATGGATAGCATTAGTATGTGTTTGCATCATGAGTTTGAGACTCTTCCCTTTTCATGCAATGTGAATCGTTTTGAATGGTGTAGGTACAAGGAACATGAACTGTGCTTGAAGAATTCGATTGGGAGAATATGAGAGGGTGGATATGTTCCACACGATTAACCATTTAAAATTTCAACCTAATCTATATGTACGAAAACTTGACCTATGATCAATCAACTTCAGCTGCCAGACTGTAGTAATGTCTAGTTATCATGCCAATGCCTGTGTTGATCTTCCTAATAATTTGGGATGAGAGAACCATTAGAAGGATGAACTAAATGTTCAATCTCTGAGGCCTTCTCCTCAAAAACTCAAAAAGAACAATGAGAAGCTTCATTATTGCTTCACTTTCTGCATGAGTTGTTTTGCCACCTCCCCTCTGTTATGGCAGCTATCAGCAAATGTTACAACCATGCATGAAGTGGTCCTGAAATATATCTTCCCATCACACAATTAGTATGTAGGTGATGTTGCATGCACCAATGCAACAATAATAATAATAATAATACACAAAAAACTTTGCTGTATATAGTTTGTAGATGAATCAATCAAAGCCTATAGTTGTCCACCTGAACATCCATCCATTACAAGTGCTGGTTCATAGAGCAAATAGTGTCACAAGTTGAATGTTCTTGATGAACTAACCTAAAACTAAAACCACTCTGTCAGACTATTTGAGATGAAGAGTTGTACTGATATACATTGTTTTGTGTTTCCAATCTACTGCATTTCATGCAGGACTGTTGCAAACAATCTTATGCAATTTTTTTGCAGGGGGGGCTTGATTAAGCTGGCATGGTTGGACCAAATATCCATGTTCCATAGAAGCTGTTCTTGCCACTTTACCACTAGAATAATTAGTGGGTCCTTGAAATAAGTTGATTGGTGCACAAAGAATTGGTAGTATAGTTGGAGCTAGGGTTAGGAGACAACTCATGATAGAGCCCTTTTTGCAGGCTCTACATCACATCTTTATGGTTCTAAAAACCAGTCAAAAATTTCTCCATCAGTGTATTATATCAATATATACATCATCGATCATGTTGATTGAGTCATCAGTTCAAATGGTAATTATAAGAGCTGGAAATGAGATCATACATTGCTACAAGTCCATGGATATGTGTTTTCTGAATTGAAACTGTGATGTTGCAAGCTCATAACAGCTCACACAGAAGAAAAGGCATGAACACAACTCAATCTTGGATGATATCGGAGTCGATGCTAATGGATGTCTTGGTTTTTCCAATAATTTCTGAGTTACAAGTCAAGTCTCGAAACATATACTGGTTTGAAGTCCAAGAGAAGATCTCTCTTAGGTCATACTAAGATTCTTCTTAGTTACATGTTCTGCTTGTATGTTTCTTAACCCTAACAACACATACAGGCAAAGAAGTAGTAATCAGAAACTAAAATGCTTTCGAGTCCAAGAGAAGGGTCTCACTCAATTCATGCGAATGGAAGAACACATTCCAAAGCAGTAGCTAATATGACAGTGTGGATCAAATTTGAGCCAGTAATGTGCTTTCAAATCCTTAACCCTAAACCCTAGGATCCTTAAAAGCCACTTTGGTGTCATGACCTGAGTTATACAATCATCAAACACACTCACAGTCACCTGCATTTATATATATATATATATATATATATATATATATATATATATATAGAGAGAGAGAGAGAGAGAGAGAGAGAGAGTTGGCCACACCCTTGCCTTCACTCCCAAGCTTGTCATTAGCTTTACTCACAAAAGAGAAAGGATGTAAGAAAAGCTATTGGAGAGCAAAAGCGCAGAGAATTTATATGTTGCAAGGGTTGACATGCATGCACAGTAACCTTTGATCATCCATCTACTCTTGTTAGACATGATCAATTACAGAAGCAAACAACGACAACAAGAAGAACGGCAGCAATTAATGGGTGATGATGGGTGGTGGGAGAGTCACTGGGCATGGAAACTCGCATAGGGTTGTCTTCCTGTCTACCTTCCGCCATGATGAGGGCTGATGCCACTTTTCTCATGCCTCCCCTTCCTTGTCTCCCCTCCACCTTTTACTTCACAAAAAGAGAAGAGCAGTAAATGGGGGGATGACCCCCTCTGCCTTTGCGGTGCAGTTAATAAAGCATGCATGCTCCGAGATCCATTGCGAGATCTTTGCAGATTAGCAAGTGTGGAGGTCCAGTCCCTTTCACAGCCCCCTCTCTCTCTCGTTAAGGAGGGTCATGGGGTCCAGAACCGCCCATACGGGTGGTGGCGGTGGTGGTGGACGCCCACAGCCGAGCGCCGCGCGCGCGTGTTCTTCGGCATGCATGCTTTCTGCCTTTGCGTGCTTCCCACACCTCACACATCTGTGTTGTTTCTCCGTTGATTTTAACTGCAGATGCAAGTGCTACTGCTCTTCTCCATAAACCTTCGAAGGATGATAGTGATCATGGATGGAAGACATCAATCGAGCTTTGCATGGAACTAGGAACCATGATTAAGAGTCATGGAGTACTGTTTACTGCATGCATGGATTCATGATTAGAGATCCAACAAGAGTGCTGCTGATAATGACTTCAGGATTTTGATGCATTCAAGTCCTCTCTCCGTCTCTCTCATCCTCCCACGGATTAACACCAATCAGCTGGGGTGATGTAATACTTTGCTAGTTGGCAAAGATCGAGGGTAAGGATATGAAAGCGATAGCTATCACAAAGGACATGGCAGTACAACTGATAGCTTGGGCAACAAGAGACTGGGATGAAAGGAAGAGAGGAGGAGGAGGAATAATGTGGGGATGTCCCCCCCACCCCACACCTTTGAAGAAGTGCCACTCCCTTTAATTATAAGGGGTTGCATCAGATTATTATAGAGTCATATCAGTTGGAGTTCAATGCAAAACGAGCTCCCAACATGTGGACAGCCACTGGTAATCATGTTTGTCTCATGTTGTGAGCCACAAGGCTTGGGAGAAGAACCATCTTTAAGCAGAGAACAGCTAAATAGATGTTTGTGATGATGCCCGTTCGTTTCCGAACAAGGTGATCACTGCAGATTGAGGGATTAAGTGGTACCAGTATTAAGCTTGGTATGCATGGTTTGCTTGCGCGACCAATGACAAGTCCATTTCTTGGCGAGTGCATGAGCAGAAGATGTTGTTTGGGTTCATCGGAGAGAGATCATTGCTCAGCTTTGTCCCACACCAAACTGGCTCAACAGGAACAACGATGTCAATGTCAAATGGTGGTGGGCTAGTTACGTATTGGTTATGTGTTTTGGGTCCTTACACCTTCAAAGTTGTATTGACATATCTATTTACCAAGGTGAAATATATAGATTTATTTATCCTAATAGCATCAGGTTTGCCAACGAAAATATAAAAATAAAAGATAAAAAATAATTTTAACGTTCATTGGTGGCCGATGGCATTACTGGCGTCGATGCTAATGCAATTTGCTTGATTACCTCCGACGAAGATAAGGTTCACTCTCACTACAAAGTCGCTCGCCTTCATGAGAAGTGTGCAGTCAACCTCATCGTCGCTCGTCTCGTTTTACTTTACATCTGCATCAATGCTAAGGTAATTGTATCGACTTTAACGCAAATAGTGGTGGCCACCATGATGTCTATGGCAATAATGGTAACCACCTCGCTGTTGACCCAGTAGGCGGATTTCAACTTTAACCCCTCCCCCTTTACATCTATGTCGGTGTTGACGTAATTGTCAAACATTGAAAAGGGCTGCTCGATATTTGCGTTGATACTTGTATAGATACCAAGCGACTCTTTTGCCGCTCGACAACTGTGTTGACACCGACACATACAAAGCGAGAGGGGTCAAGACTAGGATTCGCCTGATGAGTCAATGATGAGGCAACTACCGTCTTCACCATAGACACTGTGGCGACCACCACCATTTGTGTCGATGCCGACGTAGATATAAAGCGATGTAGGACAAGCAACGATGAGGTCGACAGCGTGCTCCTCGTCGAGGCGGGTGACGTCACAATGAGGCTGCTAGGCAACTGTGTCGACGTCGACACCAGTGGCATCGTCATCTGTCACCACCGATGTCGTCCACCACGGAGCATTAAAATTATATTTTTACCTTTTATTTTTTTATTTTTTTTCATCGATAAAACTAATATCGTTAAGATACATAAATGTATATATTTTATATTCGTAAATATATGAAATGTTAATGTAATTTTTTAAAGTGTATAAACCGAAACACTATAGGGGTAATATAAATGATCTAACCCACTCTCCATCAAGACTAAAAGAGGCATTTGACGATCTCCATCTGATATGTTGTTGGTGAAACATGTGCAAACTTTTGTGGCAGAGCAAGTCGATCTTCCTGTGTGTTGCACTCACATCTAGATGATCCATTAACTAGAAAAACCAGTCCATCGGTCACCGTCTAATCTCTCTTTCCTGATCAACGGAGTGCAGATCAGAATGGTCTGTGATGCTCCTCTCTCTCTCTCTCTCTCTCTCTCTCTCTCTCTCTCTCTCTCAGGCCTTAGCCTCAATCGAGTCAGGAACGAGGGCCCAACAGGCCCGATGCATTTGCACGTTTCATGGACTTAACATTAGATGCAAATTCATAAGAGCGCCTCGCTTTAGGTAAATAGAAGCATACCAGAAGAGGAGGGAGTCCCCCATAGCCAGAAACCTGTCCTCTACATAATCTTATGAGATTCATGTTATATGACCACTGGCACTATGATTCCAAAAGGATGCCTACAAATCTGAATCATTTGCCTAAGGATTTTATTATAACCCAAGACCTTAGAATTGATAAGGACTTGTTCACCAGCTTCCGAGTTGATTTGTGCTTAATCCAACATGATATTAGAGAAAAAGCAAGAAAATTTAGTTGGATGTAAGTAGAGAATTGATGGAGGCTGAGACAAGATTTAGAGTTGCCCCCCGCAAACAAGTGATCATTATGAATAACATAACAAGTGATGATCATTGTGATTATTGAAAAGGACTTGATATTAGTAATAAGAATCTTCTATGTAAAAAAAAAAAAAAAAAACATATTCTCAAGTATATTAGTGCCATGACGAATAAGGGAATTGATGAAAAGCTTGATTTTCTTCGACACAACTTTAACCAAAAAAAAAAAAAAAATCATACATGATATTACAAAACTAGTAAGTTCTCTCTTATTCAAAGAACATTATTCAAAAAAAAAAATCCCAAAACACTCGTAAAATTTAGCCATGAAACCCATCCGATTCCCAACCATTTCCAAGCCCAATCTGATTAAGATCCGCAAAAAAAATTCACCTAGGCTCAAGTCTTGACATGGAAGAAAATGGAGCTTGGCAGAGGGAAAGAGAATACCAGACAGGGCATTCTAATGCATCATATGAAAGTTGCAACAGGTTTCTCAACAATCTACAACAATATGTACCTTGTAGAGGCCACTAAAATACATCGTCATCCTCCGGTCCGTAATGGATAAAGGCTTCCCCTTTATTTTTTGTTCTATTTATCTTCCATCACACAAACATTAACTTAATCCAAAGCAATCCAACCATAATGTTCGCCGAACTGGTGACGAAGAAATGACTAACTCCTATAGTCTCTGCAAGAACAACATTCATAGAGAGAATCAAAATTATCAGATGTTCTCTCACCAAACATTTGCTTTTATCAAGAACCTACCAAAATACACCCGAGGAAGTAGAATCTTTACATGATCCCATGACGTTCCTAACTTACATCATCAAACTCTCCTAAGAGCACACCGATCACCAAAGCTACAGTTCAGATTAATTAAAGCTCTTGCGGTTTGACTCTACACCTACGCTGGCTGGTAATCCTGGAAGATACTGTACAGAAACACTGTCCTTACCAACATTCAGCAAATCTGGTCTCTGAACAAGTAAATTAGGGTGTTTGCTTTGATTCAATGTCCAGTGGTGTCTTTTCAGAAACTAGAACCCTGGTCGATTCTGCTCTATTGCCGGAGAGCTTAGTAGTATTCTCCTGGTTAATGGGACACTTACCGGAACCTGGAATGTCAGAAGATTGGGCCTTGTCATTTGTGGCAATCTCGTTTAATTGATTTCCTTCGGACTCATTCTGTTGGTTTGCTTCTAACTTCGAATTAAGAAATCTACCTCCACATCCTCTAGCTCTTCTCAAAGCATGCAAGTGACGAGATTCATGCAGATAGGGCTGTAGAGTCAGCATGGTATACCATGGTTATAAAATATATTTGCAGTTAGTAACGAAAATATATTCAAGAAACAACATCATTTTAAGCACGGATTTGTCCATATTTGTGCAAGCACAAACAATTTAATGACTAATGAATGTTAGGTTTGTTCACTAATCATAATGAAAAGGCAAGTACAGCAATGTCCCAAATAAACCAGGCAGGATGAGATACAAATGATATCAACATAATCTGTCTTGTTGCCCTCACCTTGAAGGTTAAGGAATCTAGAAACTTTTGAGTTCAGTCTATTAACTACACCACAACTCCTGAGAAAAGATTCAAGGTATTAATGTCTTCTACTGGGCAGGTGTCTCACAGAGACATCAAGACTGCATGTGAGGTCACTCATTCGGCAAACAAGACAAAACCAAAGAAAATTCTGATGATACAAAGTTTGTATGCGGGCAGCATACCAACTTGTTTGGAAATTTCTTTGATGTAATACAAAAAAGTGGGCTTTCTAATTAATTGGAGAGGTTAAATATGGTGTTTTGATGCAATACAAAAAAGTGTCCACCCATAGAGTGTTTTGATTTCCATCAGAAGACCTATATTATTCCAAAGATATACATGCATTCCAACCTTTTATATAAACAAGTTAAAAACTCAAGCATGAAAAAATTTTGAACCTATATTATTCGTATTGACTATTGTTTTAGGATAAATTTGTCCAGACCAATGGTAAAAGAAAATATATGATCAATCAAATATGGAAACTCAGAGACCCTGATCATTTGACTATATTATCTAGCATGTTGACAAACAATTTTATGAACATTTTAAAAGACAACACTTAAATGCAATAGAATATCATTAAAATGAATCGAATCCTAATAACATAAAGTGGTGATTTTTAAGAAAATTTAAAGACATAATAACTCCATGGTCATAGGTAGCTCAAGGAAGTCAGTGGGTGCTCAAACGCTCGTGGAGGCACCTAGGTGAGGTGAGACAAGGCCTGAGTGCCCGATAAGTGGGCTGGGTGGGCAACTTCAACCGGGCATGCCCCAGGTGCTGGGTAGGCCAGGCACCCACTTGATTTAACTCAAGCTAGGTCGAGCCTGAGTCAAGCCAATTTGGTTCAATTTCAAAGCAGAAAGGTGAATGATTAGTTTATTCAGCCCACTAGAAAACAAAATCTATGCTAACTAAACAATACACTCCAAGTTACCTAGCAAGTCATAGTATATTCAGAAGCTACGCACCTTACGAAGTTTTGCTAACTTATTTTCTGATTCAGCTTTTGCTCGAGACTGTCGACGCCTTAATATACCATGATACTGTTTTGCATTAACATAAACAGGTTCTTCAACTGCATCAGTTGGCAATGGCACCCCAGAATGATTCACTCCAATTAGTTGTGGATGAATCTAAAAATAATTGAAAATTTTCAAGGTAAGAAAATAAAAGATAATCAACAAAATATTACACCATACTGAGATGAAGATATAGGCACCGGTTAGCTCCTTGCCATCAGTGTTTGATATTCAAATAACAGAAAAGCATGTATGTTTAACTAGGATAAAATGTACCACATGTTGTCCACCATAAGCTGCAAAAATACCACCGTAGTAAGGATCCACATATGGGTAAGGTGTTGGAGCCTGCCACGGAAGATTTTTAAAGAAACATTTAGCCAAGCCAGTTCAGCACCATGTGATTTTGAATTCAATTCATACTGTTCCCACCACTAACAAAGCATAGAAGTTAGGCAAAAATTGCCTTGAATTGAAGTATATTAATGTATTCTACCCTGGAAAAGGTCACCGTCCAAATCTTGTCTACCTAATCCACTGACCAGCATCAACAGACTCAAGACCACTTTATTGCTAATTTAATTGGTCAGCAAACTGTCTATAACTTAGCTAACAGTTATAATACTCTAGGGCTTCCCACATAATATACATTATTTTCCTGCCTGTCACCCGAGTATATGTATGTACATGATATAACAAAGAAGATACCTCACCAGGAAGACTAGACAGCTTCTGAATTTTGAACTTAAAAAATGCAAGATTCACCTTATACTTTGTTTATTTACATCAATTGGCTAACCGACTCTAGATAAAAATTCCTAGGTTAAGCTAGAGTTGGTAGTCTTGATTTTTTTTGTCAGAAGCATAAGAATGGAGTCCAAAATGATGACCTGCAAAATTCTGGCTCATGTTTTATGACTTCAAATATAAATATAAATAATAAATAACTTCTTTACATGAAAGACGAAACATAACCTAATAATTAATTTAGACCTGTGTAAGATGCAGAAGCAATAAGGTCATGAACCTGGTGTCAAACTTTTTGACATAATAGAAGGAAAAATAACAGGTTCTTCATGGCACATGACCATACACAAATGATGGGACCAAGAGAATTTGCACAAGATTACAGTTACAAGAACATTTACCATAGTCTGTCCCACTTCAAACTGACCAGCGGGCATCATGTACCCAAGCAAAGGTGTTGCTATGCCAGACTGCAAGCTTGCAGCACCATAGGGCTGCTGTTGGTTCTCAGATTGTGCCTGCTCATGCTGTTCATCAGGTTCACTGTTATCTGGAAAACATAGGACCATAAAACAAACATATAAAGCCAACTAGATGTCAAACCCAGAAAAGAGTTAGTTGAGGTAAACGTTAAAAAAAGAACAAATCTAAGTATCTAACAACCAATGTAGCAGAAAATGAGGATGGATTAAATAAGTAACAAAGCAAAATTTCAACAACTTGAAGACCCCTTCATCAGTTAAAAAGACACCAGAAAAACCAGAACTTAATAGCCTAGATGAGCCAGCCCTAATGTTCATAGGACCCCATAGTGCTAAGGCCCATCAGTACCCGATATCCCGACCAAGTTAGAAGATGATCAAAATTTAATTGAACCAAGTTCAAGAACTTACTAAATCCTAACTAGCCTTCCTAGCTAACAAGGAATACAAGTCCTACTTGAACTAGGATTATCATTGTATTGTCAAAATTTGGAAGGCCTACAGCAAGGTCTTCAATTTCGAATAATATCGCCTGATACGGGCGGTACGTACCAGTCCGTCAGTAGACCGATACATAGACCGTCTGTTACCGGTATATATATATATATATATATATATATATATATATATATATATATATATACCGAACAGTATACCGCTTGGTATATAGTACCGTACCGAGCGAATGTCGAAACTCCGGTACGGTACGATATTTCAATCCTTGGCCTACAAAGTCTTATCTAGTCTCAAGTTAAAGTATAAGATCCTGAAATGGGTATGATATAGTTTAGAGCAGTTCTTTTCCAATTTAGACTTGTGTTCTTGAAGTTCTAGAGTCCTGTTTGAAAAAAAGATATTGTATAAGCTTCCCTTACATGCATGTAAACTCTAGCTATTATTAAGTCGCTGTTTAGAAACAAGAGAGAGAAAGGGTTAAAGCCTATACATAAAGGTGTTCTAATCATTGTTTTATCAAATCTACTCCCTGTATATTTTATCTCGATCCATCTATTCTCATCTTCTCTATCAATATTTCCTATCAATACCTCTTCTCATCTTCTCTCTCCTCTATTCTCTTAGAGGTGTCCTGCCCTTGAAAAAAGTAAGTTCTTGGCAATAAATTCCAATCATATCTTGCCAATGGTTGATGACAATTCAACTTACAAGAAAGAGTAATAAAGTGAAACAAATAATGACTAATTGTGGTAATAGATGAGAATGTCAATCATAATGTATTTTTCTTTTTGGAAAATGTCTATTACCTGCAGGATCTTAGGATAAAAAAGGAAAAGGACAAAAAATGTCACATGAATCCTTTAGCTCCTCAAACTTTTCAACAGCTTAAAAATGAGTTCCAAATAGAACAATCAAAGGCTGCAAACTAATAATAGCTTTTTCAGCACATAAACTATATTAAAGTCAAATTGACACAAATCCTCACAAACCATAATTATAAATCTCCATTCCAAGTGACTTTAAGAGTCTGATAATAGTTTTGCCAATCGGCTGGATCAATACAATACAGGTATTACCGGCCAGTATACCAACTGTGCTGCCTGGTATTTACTGGAAAAATAGAAAGCAAAAAAAAAGTACGATCAGAACTTGAAGTCTTGGTTACCACAACTAAGACAGACTTAGCTTTTGATGGTACAATAATCTATAAATTTGCCCAAGATAGAAATCCTAGAATCGTCAAAACTTAAAATAAATATGTTTTTTTTATTATTTACATATCAAGCAATCCCTCAAAGATTCCCTACAGTGCATGTTAGTGAATACCAAAGCCCATTCAACAACATGAGGACCACCAAAGCTAACAAAATTTGTTGAGATTGTCAGGAAGGTTTCAACCAGTAGAAAATAAAATTGAACAAAATTACATAACTGAAAACATATTAGGATCCATTAAGCATTTAGACCAACGGAACTTAAATATGGATAATCTTGCTAATCTCATATCTTTTAAAATGTTAACCGGTCTTTGAAGAAAGAAAACAAAATATTTAAGTAACACAAAGCATAGATTACTGATTAATATCTTTCACTTCCTATTTCTTTTCCTTTCGCTATTCTCACAAAAAATCCTTTGTTCCTCCCAAACTCATCCTATATCAGGTTTGATACCAAAGTTTGCCTAATATCAAAGCTTCTAACCTGCATCAAATTTGGTGTCAGAGCTTTTACCCTACTTCACTAGGCACCAATTCAGTTATGACAACCTAGAAACCCAAAATCTGCTCAGTTCCCAACTATAAAACAAGATCCTTTTTGACCACTTACATATTGAATAGCTTAGTATAAAAGTTGCAATACTAGAAGTATCAAATCATGGTTTCTATGCATCAGCAACTACAAGTTGTTTGTGCTTAATAGAAATTTACCAATATGCATAACATTTAATATATAAAAACAAATATCAATAATGGAAAGAGATAATTACCAGATAAGCTTTGAACTGAAGAAGTCATGATTTGTGCAAGTCTTCTCAGTTGGCAATTGGAACTAAAGAAAGGTTGAATCCAAAGCCACTCTCAAAATGAAGAGTAAGCAAGCATGCTCATGACACCAGCGACTATTATGTTTGTCCAAACTCCAAAATAACCTTCCCTTGCAGGTTCCCAACAGAGAGCATGAAATGTTTGTCGTATGATCTTGAAAACTTCAGTCCTGAAATGCCAACCACAAATGGCTGATCACAATTGCAAACTCAATAAGCAAAAACAAGAAAAATAAAGAACACTGAAAACCACAACTATAGTGAGGGTTATATTATTGACTCAGCGATGGCAGATCAGATAAAATAAAATATTATTGACTCAGCGATGGCAGATCAGAAATTTAAAGTATAAATTTTTTAATCACAATACGTAGTCAACATCAGCGATGGCAGATCAGATAAAATAAAATGAGTTCACAAGTATCAAATATCAAGTATTGACTCAGCAATTGGTATTCAAAGAAACGAAAAGGAGCAAAAAATAGAAAGTTAGAGAAATCCAATAATTTATATTTGCATAAAATGAGATAAATTAGTGGAGAAATTACAAAGCTTTAAAAAAATATAGGGTTGTTTGTGTTTATGGAATTCTGCTGGGATTTTTCTGTATAACCAAACAACCAACAATGAGAGTGCAAATTATTTCAAACACAAATTTGTTTGTCTTCTTTCACATTCACTCCATGGATATGACAGAGGTCTCAATTTTCCCACTCTCATTACTAACAACAAATATGCTCAAAGGAAAAGAATATCCTACTGATAATCCATGTTGTACTGCTTTTTCCCCATATAATAACATCATATAGTTTACCATGACCAGAAGTAACAATGCAATCTTATGCTATATGATACAGAAAATTTATATATTAGATTTATTTTAAATCTAAAATCCAATCATAAGCAATTCTCAACAGTCACTGATTAAAAAGCAGCAACAAAAACAACCATAAAAAACAAGGTTCAAGATGTCTAAATCATCAAGTAAAATATCGCTACAAAAGTTAAACAGCCCCGCAAGTGGAAAACTACTGTACATTTCTTTCCATATTATTCCTCTGTATCTTCAATAAAAAGGTAGAAAGAAAGATGCCCTAAATAAGTTAGGCAAGGCTCAGATCTAAACAAAGGATACAGTCTCAAGTTAGTTCCCTTAATGTGGCACTCGACTGTGTTAATGGACATATAGAAACAAAGATAGCCAAAATACTAGATCTTTCAAGATGAGAAAAGTAAATAACTTTTTTACAATGCACCACATTAAGGAGAATATAAATGAACTTATCCAGGTTGAAATTAGTTTAATAGTGCAAGGCAATCAAAGAAAATATTTGTGATTGAAGATATAGATTGTCCAGTAACAAATGTAGCATAAAGTTGACATCAAGTTGAACTCATGAAATATGGCAACAAACCTGAAATTTGAGAAACAATATTTAGATAAGATAAAAAGCAAAATGAAATTCATAACTCGATCAAAAAGGCCACCCAGAAATGAAGAGCAGTGGGAAGGTAATCAACGTAAGATCTCGATCTCACAAGTCAATAAACCAGCCCGGCCAAGTACCGGTTCTGAACCATACAGCTTGATACCATTACAGTAGCATTTAGTTTATTTTCTTGGTGTTTTATTCAACTAAACAGGTGGTATAGTTCAGCATACCACCTGTTATACTGCTACTGCACCCTTCTGATAGACACGGAAACTGTAGGGATATTTTGAAGTCAAAGATCAAATGGCTGCAATCAAGACTCGATGAAAAGACTAAGAGAAGGTTATCAATATACTCTTTAATAAGTGAATGTGTGTGTAAAGAATATGGAACCAAGAAGGAACGAAAACAACCAATGACCAAAAAATGGCCTTTCAAAAGGAGCAATTCTCCATTTCAAAAAATTGGAATTAAAAAAAATTGCACTTTCCGAATTGGTGTAACAGAACAAAGAAACGAAAATTCACCATGAAGAGGGAATTGGGAAATCAGGCTTACTGTCTAAAACAGCAATTTAAGAGCTCGCAACAATGAACAAGATCGCTATCTGGAGAAATGCATCATAATCGTGTAACAGAGAATGGAGGACATTCCAAGTGAACGTTCAATTACCAAGATTACAGTAGCATCCTCGCAAACAAAGTGAACATTCTCGAATGAATTCTCGATATCAACCTTTCTACTAAATAATATTCCACGGAAAGGCAATACTTGCGAGAGAGGACCTGACAGAAAGTTTCAACTTGGCCTTCCAACGCAATACCAAGAAACCCTAACGCACACAAAATACAAACAAACAAACTCCAATATCACCCAAATAGGGAAATCTACACGAGAACCACGAACCCGAAACACGTCTACATCAGCAAGAAAACAAAACCCAGAAGCCCTAGGATAATTCGGGACCAACAATTCGGCAATTATGTTTTCCTAGGGAGCCGTCGCGAATCAAACCGATGCGGAAAAGACGCAAACAACAGCGACGGCGCTCAAGAAACAAGATCGGAGGAGCGAATTAGGGAACCCTAGATCCTAAAGGGATCGATTTGATTGCGAATTTCCTCGTTCGTCGCATACCTATATCGCTTGTCCTCGTCGCGCGCTCCAAGATATGGAAAGGGTTTGAGAACTTCGAGAACGATTCCTCCTCTCTCTCTATCTCAGCAAAGAAGTACGCCGCCTCACGCCATTTTATCCACCTCGATTTCGTGTTGATGACAAAAAGAGAAGCGTGTGCATATATATATATATATATATATATATATATATATATATATATATATATATATATATATATATATATATATATATATATATATATATATATATATATATATATATATATATATATATATATATATATATATATATATATATATATATATATATATATATATATATATATATATATTATAATAATAATAATAATAAATAAATAAATAAATAAATAAATAATTAATTAATTAATAATTTTTATCGGCTCAACTTAAAGAAAATTCTCAAATAACATCGTTTCCACATGAAATGATTATTTTACCTCTGAGTTCATTGAAATCACGATCGACTCGTTGTTCTTGTGTTACCTTCGTTGGACCCAAGATCGAGCATCATATGCGTGAAAACGAAAAGACCACTATGACACTTTTGTAGTTGATCGTTTGTGAAGTATTTATGCTTACGACTATGCACATAAGCCCAATCACTATTCTATTCGAACTCAGCCTATATTAGAATCAAACCAATCAAGGATTGAATCAGTAATTTGGCAGCTTTGAATCGAATTAGAAATGGGTTTGAGATTCTACATTTGTAATATAAAACTTCAAAATAAAATCGCCATTCGATTCTAAATAAATCAGAAAAAAAAAACTTAAAAACTTAGTAATTAAAATTTAGTAATTGACTAATTGGATGCATTTAAAAACTTAAAAATTAAAATGGATGGTTCTAGTCGGAACCAAAACCGTTGGTTCCAAATGAATTTATTGTGCTAAGTGATGCTTCTAGGACTTGGTCACGTGCTAATGCAGCATAAGATGATATCATAAACCTGTAGACAATTAAAACCACCATTCACAACTGAGAAATGGAACACAAAAATCCCCTTATAAATTACAGGATCATTCCTCAGAGAAATTAATCTGCTTAATTAACATAATATTAAGTTACATATAAGATGCTTTTACACAATTCAAACCTAAGACATATCAATGTTGCAACAACACACAAACCAAGAGATCTCAAAAGAAACAGAAATAAAAAAGAGTTGTTTTTACACAATACAAATTCTTTTTTCTTTGCATGGGCTCAACCATACTGACTAATAAGTGTGTACCAAAATTCTGAAGAAATATATTCACAAGGTCATAATCACATAAAAGTAAACACTCGAATCAAACAACTGATAAACTCATGCCATCATTATACTCCACTATAGTATGGTGTTGATCGAACCTTACAGAATTACTCATTCATTAAAAAAAGATCAGCACCATACAGCCCTTTCAGACTTTCCTAGGCAATTATTAAATCCATGCAATCATTATACTCCACTTTATTCTAGTGTTGATCGACTCTCACAGCATTACTGTACAATTCATTCATAAAACAGGACAACAGCATCCATATATTTCTGGATATTTCGATTATTTTACCCACAGTGAGGCACATACAGTGTTTTCTATCAGCCACTAGCTTCCAGGTAGTGCTGTATCATCTATATCATCTATTCAAGCAGGCATCTCTGAAGGGTCCTGACCCAGATAGGAGGTAACATGGCAAACTGGAAACCCAAATGTGAAAGATTATTAAGTCCACAAGAACAGTACCATTGATAGCTCTTTAGATGCAATATGCTGACCAGCAAACATCACCAACTATATGTTCTTGACAGCAATCCAAGATGACCAGATTATACAGGTTGAGAAGATCTATGGTTGCTAGCCAGAAAGGAAAACTTCAAATACCCTTCTCTACACTCTGGAAGACACCAGGCAAGACAGAGCAAAATGATCCAACCCATGTTGTTTTGGTCCAAACAACTGGTGTATAAACAAAACAAACTCAAGCTGCCGAAACAGCCCCCATTTGCTACTTTATATAGCATGCCAACCAGAAATTGTTCTATGAAACAATAATGTGGAAGATTGAAGATAAAGCAATCTCCCAAGTCGACCATCCAAACAAACAAAGTGACCAGGTTCATAATTCATGAACATTATGGAAGATCTTCACAATATAAGCTATACAAAACCTGAACATATATCTACATGTATGACAAACCCGCCATGAGGTATGTATTGCAAAGTTGCATGCAGTAAAAAGCTGAGTCGCCCTTGTCAGACTTGAATCATCTGCATACACAAATTAAAAAAGGAGAAGTTGAACTAAAAATTTTGTAATAACTAAATGGCTGCTTAAAAAAATTGTACTGCCAGAGCAGAAGGCACACTGTTGTCTACTAAGCTGAGTGACAAGATATACAGACATGAAAAAGATCATCCAATGGATGCATGCTCAATTTGGAGTGAAAGGTCAGAGTTTTCATCTTCTGAAAATAAAAGCCATGGATGCAGATGACTAATCATGGAGACAAAATATCTTAATAATGGTGCCAGTTTTCTGGGTATAATTAGCCCAAAATGGCCTGTGCCCATTAATAGCTCCAGTATTTTTTAACATGGCACATACAGTATATTTCTCTGACTGCAGTACAAAAGGGTAAAGCTTTGCATATTGATCCTCCCTAGATCTCATTCATGGAGAACTCATATGCGAGACACCCCTTTATTATTCAATAGTGAGGGGAAATTTTAGATAAATCACTACTTTGGATCATGGGACAGTCCGGACACTTTTCAAGTTGTGTCCTTGGATCATTTATATATACTTATGCATAAATATACATATTTTGTCCCACCCTCTTTTGTCTCTTCTCTGCTTGTTATCTTATTTTATCATCTCCTCCTCTTATTCTTTTCCATTTCTGTTCAAGCTTATCATAGTATACTTTCTACAATTAAACTCAAGTCTTGGGTTTATAAAAAGAAGAAGAAAAAGTTAAGTTATGGGACTCAATCCTTTAAAGGGTTTCAAGTAACACAGCCAACATCGGCCCCAAGCATTAGACCGCTAACAATTAGTGGGAAACTGTGTCACAAGTCATGATCATGAGTCTGACTGTTTTCATTATAAGGTTAGGTACTTAGAAGTGACACTAGACATATTCACCATTCTAGTGCTTAAAATGCTGAGGATAAGCTAGAAGATTGTTTGGAAATGACCCCACCATCTCAATGCCCAGATGTGTTGCAACACTGGCAAGAGTTCTCACATTGTTTTGGATTAGCACAAGCAAAGAAGTTAGTCCAAATCGACACGGTTAGACGAGCAACATTGGAATTTAGAAACACTTTCAAGAAATATGCTAAATTGATAGATATGCTAATTAACATAATTTATTTCCAGAAGACTAAGTGGATAGAGAAAAATTTTAAGAAAATTAATAGTTGTCAATATAAAATTTGATATACTAGAAAGCTAACTATATATTTATATATATTATATGCCAAAGGTATTACTTTAGATAAGGGTCTTAAGGACAATGTTATAAAAAAATTAAAAGATTTGAGGATAAAAATATAGTACTAAAATTTATACTCTTAAAAAATGTTCTGAGTACTGTTTATGCATTTCAAATTGGACTAAATGATAAAATCAAAACAAAATCCTTGAATAATTTAGATGGAATTATCCAAGATATACCTTTAATAAAAAATTGACAACTTGAAGTGCTTTGAATGCCATATAAGAAGAGAAACTGTTGGATTTAAAAGAGTGCACGAGAGTTTTGGATAGGAGAAAAACAAAGAAGACATTGACTTCAAATTTTGCTACATCTTATGAGATCATAATTGTTAATATCCTATTTAAGAAAGAAGAATAACATTTCATTACTTATGAGTGGACATTATTGTTTTCAGATAGGTTTTTTGCATTATGGGTTGTAAATTTACACCCTGCGGAAACTTGACAAATCAACATGGACTGATGATTTTAGATATATGTTAGAAGAAGGAAAGAAAAAAAATGGTAAGTAGTTTTAGTAAAACTAGATGGCAAAATTTTAAGACCAATGCAAATTTTTTTAAAAAAACAAAATGGAGAAAGAGCTGTGCAACTTGTACAGAAATAATATTAATAGCATGTGGACTTCAATGACCATTACGGTTAGGATGTGACAAATGAAATTTTGGAAAATCTAATGACAGAAAATGCAGCCTTAAGAGGGTAGCTTCAAGAGAATGTGACTTTAACAAACAATAATAAGAGATCATGCTCAAAGATTGGCAAAATTGCAAATAACAATGACAAGTTTAGAAATATATAGCATGAAAAGGACAAAAAAGTTGTATGACAAAATACAAGGCATGTATAGTAAGATAGGTACTACTATGGAAAACAAATTCACTAATGATATGGAGACTAAGGGAAGATAAAAAAAAAAAGGAGGTAATCAATGGATGAAGCACTCACCAATGCGGGGTCTGAGGAGGGTCAATGTATGCAACCTTAGCTTTAAATATTTAAAGAAAACTTTACCATTGTACCAAAGCCTGCTCATTGATAAGCTTTAAAGATAAGTGATCATGGTAAATTTAAAAATTATAGGTTTATTTCTAAGATTAGCAGAGATGACATAAAATAAGCTTTAAAAAGAATGAGGATAGTTAAGGGTGGAACCTGATGGTATCCATATTGAAATTCCAAAGACTTTAGAAGATCCGAAGATATATGATTGACAAGTTTATTAACTTTATTTAACAAAATTTTATGAATTAAAATGATGCCTACTGACTGAGGAACTCTGGAATAAAAACTTAAGTATAAGAGAGACATTCAAGGTCAATCCAACTATATAGTAAGTAGCATAATTTGTCATGTGATGTAACTTCAGGAAAAATAGTTAAATGTAGTTAAAGATGCTAATCAATTAATTCTAAAGATCATGATTTTGTCCTGAAATATCAACCATAGAAATTATTTATTTAATTTGCATGAGGAAGCAAAAATTTGCATTTAATTTTTACTGAATTAAAAAGGTCTATGATAGAGTTCATATAGATTTAAGAATAACCTTAAGTATATTGATATGATATCATAAAGTATATGTATAATAGTATTTTCAGTTAGTGTTGTGTTGTAAAAAGTTTGTCTAATGGTTTTGTCATTAGTATAAAGTTATATCAAAAATCAGCTTTATGGCCTAACTTAACTAATCGTATACAGAATATACCACCATGTTGTATGCTATTCGATGATGATTCTGATTGACGAGAGTTTAAATGAGAAGAATTTTAAACTTGAGCTATAAAGATGCCTTAAAGCTACATGTCTTAAACTAATTAGGATTAAAATTGAATATATGAAATATAATTTTAACAATACTAAAGAAGGATTATGTATGCTAATCAAGTACCTTTAGATCAAACAAATATATTAGGCCAGATATGTTTAATGGATTTATTGGGAAGCTAAGAAACATATACAAAAAATTAATATAGTTATAATGCAAACAATAATTATGATGCAAACATTGAAGTGAATATGCAGAGCTAATAGAAGAGAAATATTATAAGACTTTTGTTCATGGACAACTAGGCAAAGTGATGTAGAATAAAATGAGGGACAATCATCTGAAATTGTGTGAAAGTATTCAAAGGAAACCGGTAGATAAATGGTGTCCAATTAATGATAGTGGTATAATGAAACGTAGATGCAGAACTAAGAAGGCTTTACTAAAACCAACATAAAGTGATTCTAATGCTCTTAATTTAATTAATTATACTAGTTTGTACAAAGCTTAGTGGTAGGAAAAAATTCATGTAACTAATTCTGGAAAAATCAGGACATCGCTACTCAATGCTATAGTTATGGGATTCAAATCATGGACTCATGCATGTCTTTCCCTCTCATTTTTATTTTTTTTAGGACAAGTGATGACAGATAGTTCATAATCATGATAAATAGTAAAAGGCACACAACTATGGCAAGAAGCAGATGGTGAACAAGTAGGGTGTAGAGGGGAAGATGGGTGGCAACCAGGCATATCCTCTTCCTCCCTCCCTCCTGCTCGTTTCTCTTCTTTCTCCTCTTCCCTTTTCTTCTATTAAAACTAAGAAAATATTTTATGCATGTTTTGGTAGAGCCCCCCCAAGAAAATTAAATCATATACAATTACAATCCAGGATTTTTTTAGGGTGCAGAAAATCTGGTTAATATATCCTAATGATATTTACCCTTTTCTTCTATTAAAACTAGGAAAAAAATTTATGCATGTTTTTTAGATCATGTACAATCCAGGATATTGAGGGTGCAGAAAGTCTGGTTAATATATTCTAATGATATTTATACAACATTACTGCAACACATTATATGCAGATATGAACTTGAATTAGACACAGAACAGTGGAATAATTAGCTATAATATGAATCACTCAACTAAATCAGAGTTTAGCAAAAACCTAAGAACAGTAAATTCCACAAGTAGGATCACAGCAATTTGATGGCAATCGATGAAGAAGGTTACCAGTTTAGTAGCATTTTTATTTCTCAGTGTCAACATTGCTGCCTCAGCAAAAGCTTGAGCTGCTTCTGCATCAGCTTCAGCAGCTTCTGCCTCTCTCGCCGCTTCTTCGGCTTCTGCAATTGCAGCTTCTGCCTCGGCAACTGCTTTAGCAGCAAGAGCTGCAGCTTCCTGAGCAGTCATACTTTGTGTTCGTGCTAATTCAGCATCTACTTGAGATTTTAAGAGGGGCTTGATATCAACCCTTGATTCCCTTTGTCTTCCCTCAAGAAGCAAAAGCTTGGAGCTTTTTTCTTCTGAAAAAGCTGAACTTGATGGTGTACTATACTTGCGCTTCACCTAAAAGATCAAGAAACCTCTGAATTTTAAGTTGGCCAGTTAAACAAACTGTTTATTCATATAACAAACAATAAAAAATTATAAGAGGTAAATAAGCGGTAGTAGTAGATGAATACCTTTCATCATTTTAACCAAATTGCCATCTAATATAGAATCTGAAAATTGTAAATACAATTGTGTTGGAACTCCATAACATGATTGAGTTGGAACAATTTACCAAATCTGATCTTATGGAATAAGTACAAAAATATTCTTGCCTAAGCTCCCACAATCTAATTTCTAACAGATAATGGTACAACAAGTTTCCATAAAAAGTCACTCCACTTGAGAGGGTAAACTATTTATGTAACCCTTCTCAGACTCCACAATAGCAGGAGCCTCATGCATCAAGTTGCTCTTTGCAAAGGTAGATGCTTTATGTTTAGTGACAAAAAAAAACATCTACCACAATAGCACAGCTCATATCTAGTTTTTATTACTTAGTTGAACATACATCCAGATTGTGAAATTATGTAGTTTGTCCAATAAAAGGCACAATCAACCTAATAAATAGACCAATGCTCACAGGTAGTTTGTCAACTTTTGGACCTCCCTCTCTCTAGTGACAAAAGGGAGAAGGCTAATGAAACTATGCTCCATTGTGCCACAGTTGAAACTGCCATGCAGATTTACTATATTTAGCTTTTCATTGGTCCCGCATGATACAAGCATTTGAACATATAGGAACATAAAAGAGAATTGCAAATTTTACCATCAACTTGTTAAAATAACAATCACATCAGAAGTAACCAAAATTTCATGAGGCAATTTAGCAAAACTAAAAATTAAGTATAGCCACATGTATCAATGTTCAAGTATGATCCATAAACCAGACCTGGTCCACTTGGAAGAAACAACACAATACAAACTAAAGTGATAATGATTAGTTGGTTGAATGCAAATCCACTGGACTGCTTTGAGCACCAGTTAAATTGCCCACCTTAACACTGATACTTGTGCTGATAAGCTTAACAAGATTCTGTTAAATAGGTTACATGTAAAAGACACTGCTTTTCCATGGTATAGCCAACATTGTACATTTTGCATCACAAAGTACCTTGACCAATCTCCCACTTGAAGTTAAAGCCTTCAATTTTGCTGATAACAACTGTTTAAAATCTGTGGGAGGCCAATACCGATCCTACATGAGCCAGATAAAGAAATATATCAGCCATTACAAAAGAATAGGTAAAGCATTCAATCAAAATGGATCTGATTAGTCAAGCGATTGCAACGCAAGATATGAGATCTACAAACAGAATATCTAAGATCCTTGAATTTTCCAGTTTGTGATGATCAACAGAATGCTTGTCCAGTTGGTCCTCATTTATGTAAAGGTGGTAGGTATCTTAATAATTATACAACAAAAAGAATGACACTATTGACATTCTTTTCTTTCAAGTTCATCTTTAAATTTAGACAGAGGGATGAACATGAATGTAGTTATGTTTAATGATGAAAACATATTCAGTCAAAATTTGCTAAAACAAAGCTTAAATGATATTTTTATAAAAAAGAACCCATCTGGTTTGGCATTTTGCACATTGTCCGCTAGAATTCCGATCAGCCTTGATCTAGTTGTCCTATTCCCTAACTCCAATTCTACATACATAATGCATTCATATGTGTATACATTCACGTACTAAAAGATTTATAGCTGACCTGGTATCCTATCAGCAGGATTGAGGGCTCAATCCTGCTGACTGAAAATCATTATGGAATCTAAAATCAAGCCCAAAGTTCAATGCCCAAGGCTCCTTCAGTGTGGGGTACGAGGAGAGTCCATGTAACCTCATAAATCTTAGTAGAGGAGCTATATCCATAAACTGCATCATGTCATTCTAAACTCACCCTTCCAATGGACATAATATCCGACATATAAATAATTGACATACAAAAATCATATGTTCTGAAGCCCCCCAACATATTTATCAAATGTATATAAAATTTCAGTAGTATTAGTGAACATATTTAATTTAAGTAAAAGAACTGGCTTCATACTCCAAATTGAAATTAACACCATTCAACATTATATAGAACATCTAAAGTTACAATTGCTGGTGGTAATTTCCAATATATTTAATTCCTGTAGCAAAATACTGCCTCAATTTTGTATATATATGTTCTTTCCTTTTAGTATAGACTGCATTGCTTCATATTAAAACTGGCAGCTTTTATTCATCTTCCTCCCCTACTTTGACCTCAAGTTATATCCTTCAATTGTAGTTTGTGTTGGATCAGTTTCTGGGCTGGAAACATTAGCTTGCACCAAGCATAGAGTTACCACTGGAGTTGTACCTGTCTGAAATTAAAAGAGAAGATCGCACTCATATTCAATTGTTCCAGAGGAAGAGAAATGCAGGCTTCATTTCCAAAGCTTTGATGAACAAATACATTTCATAATCTGTGAAAAAAAATCTCTAGATTTCTCCTCCAATTGGCAAAGATAAAGATTCACTCATCTAACAAACAAAGCATACTTACAAGTTACAAAGCCCCTATATTGAAAAGGCACAGAAATTTTAGAATTATCTAAAGCTAAAGGTAATGGTTAGAGCATATTTTTTATACCATTCCAAGAGTTGAAAAACTTCTAAACATGATAATTGAGTTAAAATCAGCAGAAAGCAAAAAAATGAAAACAATCTTTTAGGAGTTGCAAAAAGATCTCTCAGATTTCAGAACCAATAAACACAAACAAGAAAAGAAAAGGGATCAGAATAGTAAAAGAATTACAGGAGGCTCAAAACTGTAGAAGCAAGAAAAATAAGATAGTGCCATATAGAAACAAATATTTCCAAAAATAACCTCTAATCTGAGTATACAAGCAAAAAGAAAGATGGGCTTACCACCGGTTCACAATGTTTACAGGATAGTAAGTCCTGTACCTTATATGGACAGCCCACAATTGATGGTCTACATGTATGTTCATGCCGGTATAGGTAAATACTGATCGATACATACCATTCCTGATGAAATTGCATTTATTGACTTCATGTACGATAGAGAAAAGAGAGAGACATTTATGCAAGCCAACCTAACTCAAATAAGTTGAGCCAAGTACCAAATAACATGAATGCATATACAACTGCAGTAAAAAGGTAGTATATGGCCTTTGACAAATATGTTAGGTGTTATATTTTTTATTTTTCAAGAAAACCAAAAACAGGAATTAGCTGAAAGAAGGGAAAAAACCTCTATATACATGGCAATAGCTGCCTTGTCAGACCCAGCGGGCTCCTTCAAATTTGTTACAGCTTCCAGTATCAGAGTGTCTAGCCTGCATATGAGAAAAAGAAACCCAATAGATTAACTCATAATCAATACAAAGAAAAAATGATAACAAAAACTACCAGTTACAGCTAGAAGCCATGGTACAAGTGGACACTGCATATAACGAAGAACAAAAGGTGCTAAAATTTGAATCTACCAGTGTCCTTTTTATCACTGTTATCATTGTTATGTGGAAAAGGGATCATACAAAAAAGATAGGACTTCAAAATTCGAATCTACCAGTGATGTAATTATTGAGATCATTGTTTTATGAAAAAGGAAGTTCACAGAGAGTCAGGATCAAAAAGTACAAAGTACTGAATAGAATGCAGATCAGGAGTTTTCTTATTACTGTAGATACTGTTAATCCCAACAATCAGGGGTTTTCTTATTACTGTAACTGCTGCTGTTAACCCACAATCATTTTGTTTCCTTCCAATGAGTAATAGAAACTTGCCAGAGAATGTAGCTCAAGATGTTGGAGGATCCAAAGATTCAATTTGAGATAAGTAATGAAGAGATGTGCTTGCATATCATGTTGGAAAGTGAACCTGTCAATAGAATATGTACAAAAAAGAGTATGGTAAGTAGATACCAAGTTTCAAATATATGATGGGCTGGTACATACCAACCAGTATTTACTGGTCAACCAAGAATTGACATTTAATCATAGAGATCGGTATGGTTGGTTTTATTAATTTTTTGGTGACACTAAGGAGTACAAATCAATATATATGTACCATAATGGTTTGACTAAGGACCAATAAAGAACAATATAGGCTGGTACAGTTAGTTTTATTAGTTTTTCTAGTGATACTGAGCAGCAGAATAAGTATGAACAGAGACAAAAAAAGAATGAACATCTTTAAGCCCAAATATAGATTCATAAATCATATATCATTGTTGTGACTTTGAAATAAGATGGGAAAAAAATGAATGCAGATCATAAGTTATTGGTGACAAAGGCCCAAATTGAATTGAGATAGGAAAAGAGAACAAAAATGACATCAACACAAATGAGTATATGGTCAATATCTGTCGCCTTGGAGCATGAAACAATTAAGCAATAACCAAACCAACCTGAACAGAGACCTCTTCTGACCAGTAGTTTGATGTGGTTCACTAGACATGGTAAGAGGCTTGGCGTCAATAATTTCTGTGTCTGTATCCTCGACCGTGGTTCCAACAGACACTAGTGCACCATCATGCCTGGAGATCTGTCGGCTCTTTTTCAAAGCTGCCCTGGCCTTTCCTCGAGATCCCCATCCATATGCAGTTACATTAATATTCCGCCACTTGTCCTGCTCAGTCAAAGACAAGTACCTAGTAAGTTATCAAGGAAAAAACAAAGAAAAAGTGACGAAGAAAAGAACTTTTGCCCACATACATTTTACAAAAGAAGCTATACCTTGAGGTCAACATTAGATCGCATGCATAATACACCATTAAATTCAGGATCTTTTAAAATTGTGCGCCATTTGCCAACCCCATGCTTACGTACTCCAGCTTTGAGAGCAGCTTCTTCCTCTGGTGTCCATCTTTGCTTGGGAGCACCCATTGGTGAGATTAGGGCTTCAACTCAACAGCAAATATCTAAATTCTAACCTGGTATTTACACATGAATTGACCAATGCATCAAAAGTCACACAATGAACACTAACCAAAACAAATTGGAAACTAGATCATGTTCCTGACTGAAATTGGTGAGAATGGTAAATAAAAAAAATGTCAATTTTAATTACACGATAATATTATCTACAAAATGCAGATCAGGAACATCCAAACCGCATTAACTACAATAGTGACCAAGGCTTTTACATTCTTCCGAAAAACATGGAGGAGATATAAACTACAACAAAAGTCTATGATTTGCACACTGCAAAAGAAATCAGCAAGTCTGCGTCACCGAGTAAGTGGTGATTCAAACATGCTTCATTCGCATTTTATGCGCTTTAAAAAAGTGAGCAAAAGCAATAATGCGATCGCTATCACGGAGTCAAAAGATTCAGCAAACTGAGCAAGACACAATTTTAGATGGTAAGTCGTAGTCAAATAACCTAACCGGATGAAGGATCATATCCTCTACAAGTGTTATCAGAGAACCAGATGGATGTCAAGAGTCAAGACAACAGCACGGATCGAGATGTACAGCGACGCAATACCGTGATCATCTAAAAATACGAGATAAAAAGATCTGCCTAATTATTTCTTTGTTCTTACCCAAATCATCAAAACCCTAAATTCATGTTGATCTGCCTAAACTAAAAGAAAAAAACCAAAATCAGATCATGAGAAGACAATTCTAAACATTAAAAAAATCATTGAAAAATAAAAAATCAAAACTCAATCAACCAAATATCAATCCAATCAAGAAAATTTCAAGCAAAGAACAAATTGTCTAAAAGCATTTGAGAAATTCGAAGGAAAAAACCCGGCAACCATCCGATCGAAGAGGAAACAAGGACGACCGAAGAGAAGAGCGAAGGATACGAAGAAACAGATCGTAACCTTCTGCGGTGACCATAGATCGAATTCGATGACGCGAGTTCTCGCGATGAGCTCGCTTGCGACCATAATGGAATAAGAAGCCCTAACCCTAGATCGATAAAATCCAGCGCAGACCCTCATACCAACGAGCTACTCCCCAGAAGTTTCTCGTCCTACGTGGCAGCATCAGACAAAACGCCCCTTGCGGGACCCGCAGATTAGGACGGAAAGAGGTGCCCTATAGTTGGGCGTTAGACGGTCGGGTTTCGTCGGTTCGGGTTAAGATAAGTCCGATTTGCAATGGACGTCGGAGATTTAAGCGGGGCGTTGTGTGACGGGTTGGATAGGTAACGTGTCGGACCCAAATGAAACATCAATTGGCCCGGTCCGGTTTAACGTTCTCGTTCCCCCGACCCGGCCCATCCCTTTTCCGTCGTCTTCCTCGACGGGTTCTCAACACGCCAAAACCCTAAAATCTTGGGGATAAAAGAGAAGTGCAGCAATTCATCAAATCTTCTCACAGAGTTGGATTCCTCTCTTCTGGAATTCCGATTTGCAATTGGAGATCTTTTTCTTGAATTTGGTCAAGTACTTTCGATCGTCAAGCCACGCTCATGAACACCAGAAAGAAAGAAAGAAAGAACGATCTTCCATACGCTTTTCTCTTTTGTTTCTCTTTCGATAGTGTACACGGAAACTTCGATGCCATTTTGAATTTGTTACAACCATTAGTGCCATGTTCTCGGGATTCGATAGCCATACAACACAAAGAGGGTAAGAAGGTGGCCGGGACAACGAACGGCGGCGGTATTAGAGCTTCCTTTTTATTAACTAAAAAATATATTTTTACTTTTTTTTATTCTATCCATGAGAAATTAAATATTTTTAATATATATATATATATATATATCTTGATAAAATTATAATTTTATCCTCAAGAAAATTAAATATTTTTTACTTATATCTTTAATTATGAAATTAACTAATTTAACATGTTATTTTGATCGAATTTGATTATGATTGTATCTTGATTACTTGATTGAATTTAGATTCAATCATTATCATCTTAATCAAATTTAAAATTTTTAATTTTAATTAATATTTTATTTTGATCGATTTTAATTTTGATTGATCCAATTGGATTGATGTTTAGTCAAAATCTATCAAACCAAGTTTATGTAATCAAAATTTAGATCTACTCAGTTAAATAGGATTGATTTGTCTAATTTAGGATTCAATATTGAATATATATATATATATATAATAGATTTTTGTTATAGTTTTCCCATATAGAATATTCATAAAATCTTACTTGTCATAATTAAATTTAAATTATTATTTTTGAATATTTATGCAGTTATTCATATTCATATATCTTGAAATTATGAAATGATTTTTATTTTTATATAAACAACATGATTTATGATTTATCATTATTACAATTATCATATTTTTTTATACTGATTAATATTTAATAAATATTTTGAATTATTATTTTAAAATTTTAAATTATTTTGATATAAATCAGATTGAAGAAATTTGCTAAAGTTTTATTTGACTAGTAGATGTTAAAATGGCCTAAGATGATACATTTATGAGATATAAATTATAATAAATATATTTTTTCATTTATAAATTTTTTAAGTTATATTTTATATTATTGTATTGGTCTTATAGGCATCATAGTATATTGAATTAATAAACTTATAAAATTATATTAAAGAATTAATATTAAAAAATAATATTTATGATAACACACATAATTAAAAGATTTTAATAATATAAAAAGATATTTTATTTTAAATAATTATGTTATGAAGTTAGATGATACTTTTTTGGATGCCCTTACTATTTATGGTTGTATACGTAAAGATAAAAATATTACTTCACCAGAATGGTATCAGTCTTTTATAATAGTAAAATAACATTGGATATGTTAATATTTTACCTAAAAAATAAAAATCATTATCAATGGTTTAATATTTACAAAAATTAAAATTTTAATATTATATTATTTTATTATAATAATACTATTTTCATTTATTATATTTTATAAATATTCTTATTTTTTGAATTAAATTATTATAAAATGATTTGAGTATGTGTAATTTACATTGAGAGTTAGATATTGATTTTATTTGTTGAAAAGATCATAGACTTAGTTATTAAAAGTTTTATGAGATAAATAATTAAATGATTAAAAAAGACTCGATTTTAATAATTATTAATGATATTTAGATTTTATTATAGTTTATAGTTAACTCATTAGAATTTTTAAAGACCAATTTAAACTTATTGACAAGTTATTAGTTGATATTTTAATGAAAAAAATGATTAAAATTCAATATGATGGTATTTGAAGAATTCAAAATTATATCTTTAATATAATTAACAAAACTGTAAAGCTCAAAACATTATGCATAAATATAATTGAATCTATTCTCATTTTTTATTTTACTTTCTAATTTTACTTATTTAAAAATTATTATAATATAATTAATAATAAATAAAGCTTAAATGAGCTAATTAATATATGTGTTTAGGGAGAATTAATATTAAAAGAGGAAAATCTCATAATATTTTGAGTGTCACTCGTTGAGTGGTTAACTAAGATTATAAATTCTATATAAAAGAAAAGTATTCATAGTAAAGTTCTACAACAAAAAAAAAAGATCACTTAAAAAAAAGATTATAAGGTTTTAGTTCAAATATATATATACCTTTGCATGTTTTAAATTAAATAATTATAAAAATCTTTTTCTAATACTTAGTTGATTGATTCTAACGTTTCAATTTATGTTACTAATAGTTGGATTTCATTTTAACATAAAAAACCAAAGAGTATGAAATATTCATCGTTATAAGGAATTATCTCAAGGTGAAAGTGATGGTAACAAGTACTTATCGCTTATTCCTAGAGATAATTCATCAAATAGATACGGATGATATATATTATGTTACTATAATTTTAGAAATTTAGTTATTTTATCAAATAAATATAAGATATTATTCTTTATAATGATAAAACTCAATATATATATGATTTAGTTGGTTATGAAATTTTGTATGATAGCTTATATATAATTAATATGAATCTTAAGTTTACAACTACCATGCAATCAAAGATTGGAAATGAAATGTAGTTTCATAAATTTCTTGATATTATATATGCTTAGGTCACTTTATATTTTCTATTTTAATAGGGAGATATATCTTATCGCTTTTATAAATAACTTATTTTGACATAATTATATATATCTAATTCATATTAGATTTTAGACTATTAACACCCTTAGTTGTCTATAAATAAAGTTGAGAGATAGTTAGATAAAAGTTTTAAAATTATCAAATTCTTATTGTACATAAATTTTATGATAGATATGATGAGCCTAATCATAATTCTTGTTCTTGTGCTAAATTCCTAGAAAGATAGTATATTCAATATATTTGTTGAAATATGAAATCGTACTTTTATGAATATGGCTAAATGTATAATCAGTTATTCTTTGTAC
This sequence comes from Musa acuminata AAA Group, assembly GCF_036884655.1. Taxonomy (NCBI): domain Eukaryota; kingdom Viridiplantae; phylum Streptophyta; class Magnoliopsida; order Zingiberales; family Musaceae; genus Musa; species Musa acuminata. The sequence goes on from NC_088344.1 coordinate 865,488, forward strand.
CTAAATCAAATGAAGTTTTAAGGATAATTATATATATTTTGATTAGAGTTCCTGGTAAGTTACATTAACTTCTTTTGAGTTATGAACTTGTAAAAAAAACTTAAATTAAAATATTTATATATTTAGGATTATTATGTAGAGATAAAAGTATTTAATTCACATGAAAAAGAATTAAATTCAAGAATTATTTTTATATATTTTACTGTTTATCTAAAAATATCAAGAAATACATATTTTATTATTCTAATTATAGGAAGAGAGCAAGCGAATATGATAATTCCTCATTCTCAAATCAGCCTTTCCTAGCGTATTGTCTCAACAAATAAGTAATTCTAAATTCTCATAGGTCCTTCAGGAATTCCTTCTAGAGCCTATTGAATTATTTTTATAGATTCCCTCATTTCATGAAAAATTATTTTATTTTTTTATTAGAACCTTAGGTGGTTCTCGAAAAAAAGATAGTGAACAAAATTATCGCTAAAGTCGAGACTAAAAGGAATGTATAAACCATACGCTCATCACATAAAATTTCTAGGTCCCAATATACAATACATAACTGCCAAGAAATAGTTCTTTTCACAATAAGTAAGAGTTATCTATACAATGATGACATTTAATTAGGAAAGTTGGCTAGGTAGCTGACCCTCTTAGTCCGCTCTTTTAACAATAGGCACATTGGAATGTAACAATATCGATTCATATGGAAAAAAATATTTTTTATTGATTGAATAAACCAAGATCTTACCATGATTGCAATTTTAGAGAGATGCAAAAGTGTAGAATTTAGTAATGCGAGTTTCTTAAAAGATAATAAATCAATGAATCGAGGAGATAAATGTTAATAGTCATTTAACATATTCTATTTGAAAAGTTATTTCTCAAATCATTAAATGTATTGATAAATATGTATAATAAAATAATATTATTGTACTCAAACATAATATTAATATTATTGCTTATGAACTTGTATAATAACCACAAAAGATAGTTTTTAAAAAATCTCAAAAGAGAAATGAAGCATATAATTTTTGATGATAACGTGACATATATATATATAAGAATGATAGAAGAATCAAAAGGATTATTCATTATTTTTACAAGTTTTAAAAAATAACGATTCTAAAAAATAATATAATACAATAAAAATATTTAAAATTAATAAATCAAAATGACATTTGAAAACTCATCGAATTACCTAATCGTTATAAAAAAGTTTGTTATATATGAGTATTTAAGACCAAACATAATTCAAATGATAATATGGAACGATATAAAGCGTCGAATATTTCACTCATAAAAAAATTATTAACGAAGTATGACATTATTACATTATTTTTTTTAATTTATCTAATGGCTCATTAAAAATTATTATTATATTATTATGATATATTGAAGGAAGTATAACATCGATGACATATAATACTTGCATTGATAGTTAGACTTAATATTATATTATTATATTTATTAGACTTATTGATCTATTTTATAAAATTCATGTAAGATAATTTTTTAAAATTTAATTAAGTAAAATTATTTTTAAATTATTTTTTTATTTTTATTTATTTTAAATTTAATTTTTTTTTAAATTTATTAATTAATGAATTAAGTTATAGAATATTAGATTATGTAGTCATATTTAAATAAGATATATTATAGATACGAATGAATTCTGATTGGATTAGTAGAAAGAAAGTTAAATTATAATAGGATAGGATTACAATATTATAAACGATGATTATAATATGGTGATTACTTAAGTTAAACCCGATAGGATTACAATATTATAAACGATGAGAATTGTGTTCACATGGAAATCTTTAGTTCACGCCACCGATGAAATCTCATTCGATGGCCCCGACTCCACCATTTCCAGGTCTCCTCAGGAAAGGTCCGCCCTGTCTGATTCTGCTGCAGAAGTCAGTCAAGCAGTCTTCGATCTTGAGCTTCTGTCACCCCGAAATGGCTTCGAGCAAAAGATTCCAAGCTGCAGAACTTTTTAAGTCTATCAATCTGAACTCAACACCGATTCAAAGTCCAACAGTTGATATCTTCAAATCCTCTACTGATCTATTTAAGTTAAATGCAAAGGTAATAAATAGCTTTTCTTATCAGAAACATCGAGTCTTTCCTCTCCGTGCATCAGCAGCTGCGTCGTCATGGACTTGCCTCTCTCCACCACCATCGACCGCCACCCACTCCCCCTCACCAAGCACTCCTTCATCATCTCCGCCGCCACCTCCGTCGAAGCGCCGTCGCCCCCAGAACGCCGGATACACATACCGACGACTCTCTCTAACCTTCTCCACCTCCACCTTGCGTCGAAGCCCGACGGCCGGACCGTTGACCACCCAACCCCCACCGTCGACGACGCTCCGGCCTTCTCCCCGAAAGAAGACATCTCCTCCCTCTTCCCGGATATCCACGGACGCGCCGACTGGTGTCGCCTCCTCAACCCCCTCCACCCCTGGCTCCGCCGTGAGATCATCAAATACGGGGAGCTCGCTCAGGCCACCTACGACGGATTCGACTTCAACCCCTTCTCCGAGTTCTGCGGCAGCTGCCTCTACGGCCGCCACCGGCTCCTCGAGAAGCTCGGCCTGTCGAGGAACGGCTACGAGGTGTCCACGTACGTCTACGCCATGTCCCACGTCGATCTCCCCGCCTGGCTCGAGCGCTCAATCCATGCGGACGCATGGAGCACGGAGTCCAACTGGATGGGCTTCGTCGCCGTGAGCGACGACGAGGAGTCCCACCGCATCGGCTGCCGCGACGTCGTCGTCGCCTGGCGAGGCACCATCGCGCCGACCGAGTGGTTCGAGAACGTACAGGGCAAGCTCGAGCCGCTGGGGGACAGCCACAGCGCCGTCAAGGTCGAGCATGGCTTCCTCGGTGTGTACACATCAAAGAGCGCGAGGACGCGCTACAACAAGACCAGTGCGTCCGAGCAAGTCATGGCTGAGATCAAGAGGTTGGTAAAGCATTACAGACGGCAGGGGGAAGAGGTCAGCCTAACCATCACCGGCCACAGCCTGGGCGGCGCGTTAGCTCTGCTCAACGCCTACGAGGCAGCGTCCGCCATGCCGGACCTTCCGGTCAGCGTCATATCCTTCGGCGCACCGCGCGTCGGCAACGCCGCATTCGGCGATAGGCTCAAGGAGATGAACGTGAAGGTACTGAGGGTGGTGGTGAAGCAAGATGTGGTGCCGAAGATGCCCGGGATCCTATTCAACGAGGGGCTGAAGAGGCTGGAGAGCGTGACCGGAAAACTGGGGTGGGTGTACAGTCACGTCGGCCTCGAGCTCGGGCTCGACGTCCGGTCGTCGCCGTTCCTCAAGCGCGGAATCGACGTCGCCGGATTCCACAATCTGGAGGCCTACCTGCACTTGGTCGATGGATTTCGCAGCTCGGACAATGGGTTCAGGAGCAGCTTCAAGAGGGATGTGGCGCTGGTAAACAAGGCCAGTGGGATGCTGAGGGATGAACTCAAGATACCACCTTGCTGGTATCAGGTAGCTAACAAGGGAATGATGTGCAATGCTCATGGGAGATGGATGAAACCTGCAAGAGAGCAGGAAGACATCCCTTCACCTCATGCACAAACACCTGATCCATGTCAAGCTTGAGCTTTGTAATGGAGCCAAGCTTGCATCATTTAGCTGTACATCATATTGTTCATCAATTAGATCAAATAGCAAGCAATAACACAGGATCACTGATTGCAAATTTCATATGAACTCGTAGCACAAACAGATCAGATTGTGTATAATTAAGCCATGAGAAACGTTTTATCAACAGCATCTACAAACCGAAATAAGGGAAGGAAGAAAAGAAAAGTATCACTCACTACTACAATCAATACCAACTCATGGGGAATTTTATCATCTACAAACAGAAAACATAATACAATCACATATACAACAAGGAGATGCATTTCGCTGGTGAAACTTCTGGCTTCTCAGATAGGCAAGGATTTCCTGATGAAGCATTCCTGGAAGAATTTACCAATTTGTGTTAGCTTGCTTGGCTATTAGATGAACATTATGTAGAGCAAAAGAGAAATGTACCTTATAAAGATGTAGTTCTCAACGAATGCGAGTGAGCATCCTCGAATTGGTCGGCATCCTGAAGCTTCTCGGTGCTCAAGCAAGGTGGAATGTAAGCTGCATATATGGATTCCATATTTGGGATTTCCTTTGTACCCTCGCACGCTACTTCAAGAGGAGTGTGGAAGAAGGCAAGATAGAAACGCTGTTTGCACACATAAGCAAAGATAAAGGAGATGGCGATAACAGGAATCAGAAACGGAGCGTAATAGAATTTCCGCAATATGCCAATGTAGCCAAGCATGGTGATCTGATAGACAATCAGAGCTGCAACAATCCGTGCATGCATGTGAGGCCACATTCGGCCATTGCTCTCATACCGAGGGACATAAACTTTCAGTGCCTGCATTAGAGAATGTAATCAGATTCTTGTTTGAACAGGGCTATTATGATATCAAAGAGAGAATCCACAATTCAAATATCAAAGCAGTTTCCCTTGAATCGTCTTTTGCTATGATAGATGACATCTAGTCTAAGAGAATTGAATGTAAGAAAAAATGTTGAATTATCTACTGGAATTCACATTTGCAAATTAATCCACGGAAGAATTCAAATTAACTAAAACTAGAACTTTGAATAGGATGCTTAAGATTTTCCTTGTTAAGAGTAAACAGAGCAGTGACTCACCTGATTACGTGCAACAAGCCAACCGAGGCCAAAGTACACCACACCAAACGGAATTATTATAGGAGCTATTACTGAGTAACAGAGAACAATTGTGACGATAAGCATGTCATTGGGAAATCGAGTAGCATAACCAAAATCACTAGGAGCCCAAGCCTCTTTCACATCGGCTTCAGTTTTACAAAGAAACTTCTTTTTGAGATGAAAGATGATAAGAGGAACCAAACGCGAAAGTTCAAGCCCATAGCCAACGAAGAATCTGAGACCCAATTAAATATATAAATCAATGCTCTCTCATAATACAAGTAGAAAAAGACATTAACATCCATATTTTAAAATATTAAATTAGATTATGATCGAGGCTGAAGGGATAGACTCACAGGTGAGTGATGCATAAATTAAATAATAACTCAAACAGGAAGAACAATAACTAAGGCATTGACACCTCAGAGGAACCAGTGTGTTTAACATACCCCTAGCGATACAATGCGCAGAAGTTTAGACGAAAAGATGAAAACTGAGCAGATAGGAAACAGCAAGAAATTAGAAATGTAATTGAGATATAAATGGTAATTTAGTAATTATATAAGTTTTCATGGTTAAATTTTCACATTTGTATACGACTCTCTATTAAGTGTGTCATTATAATTACTCCTCCTTGCCTACCATTCGACTTATTGTTCTTTTCTTCAATCTATTTCTTTCCTCTCTCATTGCTGTTGATGTGATGCTTCGCATTCGATCTACTCAGGTGGTCATGCTTTTTGAAAAAAAAGGTTGATTAAATGCGTGAAGTTTCAACCAACGTGTAGTCCAGGGTGGGTCAATGTATGTAGTTTACCTATGCAAAGTAGGGAGGCAATTAAGCTTTCTAGACAGTATCTGAAAAATCTAAAGCAATTTTACAAGCAAATGGTCAGAACAGATCTTGAAAAAGAATTTCTACATCTTACTAGGTCCTAATCTGCTTGTTCAGTATCATGACATTGTCATCATGACATTGTTCTGCTTGATCAAAGAAATCTGTTTTCCATGAAAACTACTCCATATACTTACATACAACGAGTAAAGAAGCAGTAACTCTCCCAATGCAGCATATGCTAAACCTGTCTTTCATCTTTTATTGAATTAATTGAAGATGGAGGATCAAAGATTTCATGGTAGATGACGAGTGTTACATTACTCTTCCACCTGTTCTTCTAAATGTAGCATAAAGAAACACATTGATTAAGATGCTTATCAAGTTTTTTCAATGTCAATACTTCCATGCATTGTTAATTCTAGCAACATGGATAACTTGGTCTATTATAACCAGCATCCCCACTGAACACTTACTATTAGTAATTGGGTCTATTATAATGTTTAATTAAAGATGTAATAACTCATATGTTAGTTGAACTATACAAACTACTTCATGTGCTAGTTGATGAAGAACAAACATGACTTGCCAGAGTAACTATTGATATATTTGACAGCTTGTAGTTAAGAATAGAAAAGGAATATAATCATCCCTTTAGTCAGAACTTTGCCTCGTATAAGTGGAACTATGAAACAGTCTCAAGGTTGATAGATGTCATATTTCATGCAATCTACTAATCAAGGAAACAAAATAGTAAAATAAGCATGATTTATGAAAAGAAATTGGAGAGAAAAAATGAAAAGAATCATACTTCAGTGCAACATAGGTGAGGAAGAAGGTGGCACTTTTAGGCAGGCTCGATCCAAGCAGAGTGATAATTTGACTGGGTTTCTTAATAATTTCCTTTAGTGAACCATACAATGTCCCACCAATTGTTACTCCAAGGAAGACATTGACGACAATGAAGTAGAAGTACTTCCCAGAGGCAGCTCGCACTGCATGACTCTCAGAGGGTATTCCTTCTTCCTTTGATAGAAACATAAGGAAAGTTGGCAACAAAGCCATGAACACTAGGAGTGCGATTTGAGGCAGGTAAGCTTCCAAAACAGTTTTGATCTCTGGTTGATCTACGATTTTCTTCAAAAAGGGCAGATACTTCTTCAAGTTTTCCATCGTTGTGAAGGCCGAGACAAACGCAATTGGGATCATGTAGAAGCATACGGTGAGGAAGACTATGCCATAGACAATCAAAGATCTTATCTCTCTCTCGTAGAACTTCTTTGACAAATTTGTCCACAGAACCTGCTGTGGCTCTGGAGCTTCCATCATAGTCCATGTATCAATCTTTTGAGCATGGATTGTCTGGCTAGCAGAAACAGCAGCAGGCTTGCTGCTGAAGAAAACAAGAGCTGCACCTTGTTGTTTCTCTTTTAGAGTAATCTTTTGTTCAGCCTCTAATTGAGGCAGCAATTCCTGTATTTTCTCATTACAGTGATCAATGGTATCAACTTTTGGACCTACGAGACCGAGAAAGCCAGTTCTGTTGGTGGGCCTTGTACCTTCTGGTTTCCCTGTAGTTTTAGATTCTGCATACACAACTTCAGCTTGAGCAAGTTTCTTTCCGTAACCTTCTTTCTCTTCCCAGATTTTGTTGGCCTAAAAGAAAGGAGAGCAAGAGTGGGTGATGTGTTACCATAGCAGGTTGAACCATAAGTATCTATAATAGCAGCATAGGAGTTATGTACCTTTTTGTTATCTGTGACAACCATTGACTTGTAGAATGTTTCTGGATGAAGTGCTCTAAAGTATGAGTCAACATGATCCTTCATAGATTGACCTGGAGGAGCTGCTGGTATGTCCCTGACCAATACGGCAAACTCTTCAGGTTTTACTACTGCACTTGTTTTTGCTCCAGCTCTCAGATCTGAAACATGTGTGTAGGATTTCCAGAGCACATAGTATGTGACAAAGGAAACCCAATATACTCCAAGCAGAAATGCCCACAACCTTAAACTGCCCTCCTGGAATAAACAGAAAACAAACATCTATGAAAGGCAAATAACCAATAAAAAGAACTATCCTAGAAACAACCAGGCAGCCAATGTAGTTAAAAATTACATGCAATCAAGATTCCAGGAGTGTGACAACTAGATGCAGAAATTACCATTTCTTTTACATTACTTACATCTAAAATTGACACAAAATATCTCCAACCTGCTCTGGTACTAGAGAGATTCTAAAAGGAAAAAAGAGGAGCCAACACCATGCGTGCGCATGCACACACACACAAAGAGAGATGCTGACCTAATTTTGTTTCTCATGAATTGTCTTGCTTACAAATTTTCTAAGGTTGTACTTTATGAATGCCACACTGACCAGGTTAAGTTAAATTCCTTGACCTTGTAATTTTAATCCTTTGTAACTTGAAGATGTTTGGCAGATTAAACCTTAAACCTCAAACCACCAATTTAACCCTTCGTCAACCTGAATCAAGACTAAATCTGAACAGTTGGTTACATTAATTTATATTTAGTTTAAATACTGCTCAGTATATCAGTTATTGATCAGACCAATGCTTAAATAAAATCCATTTCAGTGAAATTTACTAGTCATTTGAAAGTTTATTATACAAACAAGAAAGAAGAAAAACGAACAACATAAAGGGGTCTAAAATCAGTGTCAGTGAGTATAATAAATGAATGGATTGCAATGAACAAGGAAAAACAGTTCCTATTTAAGCCCTACTGCTTGTCACATGCCATGACACCCGAGTGAATATTGTATTTTCTTCTTCACATTCGTCAATATTGTTGCATCATCGTCGTCTAAACAAATGAAAGACAAGACCAGGATCAAGGCTTTAAATCTCGGTCTAATACTGAAATCAATAACCTACCAGATTGACATACCAACCCATATTACCTGGTATCATCGAATAAAATATACAGACCCATACTAGCAATATAACTTACTTGGACATGTCCCATCGTTAACTTGTCAAGGTTCTTGAAGGTTCCCTGGCTGTTGCTGTCGATAGTAGATTGTGTACCATTATCAGTTGCCGCAACCGGAAGAAGAACCGGAAGAAGAATAATTCCGGAGAAGACCAATATCGCTAAAACTGCATCAACAAATGTGTCAATCACTCAGCGGTTTTGGAGCCATGCCTTTCCTTCCTCGCTAATTCTCAGTTAAAGCAACAAGCAGGAAGCACCAAGGTAGTAAAGTTATCATTTAAGTAGCTAGTGCACCTCTATCACATATCATAACATAACAGGAAAAAGCTGAATTCATCTATAAAATGAAGTGTACCCGTCGAACTTGAGTTGTTTGTCCTACAAAATGACAGTGTATGCACAGTTAACACATGGTAGACACTGGATTAAACTAGTTATTTGATCAAAAGTAAATTATATTTGCTTAATTTATTGATAACAGTGACAAACGGTGAGACAGGAAGAAAATTCTAATAAGGTTTTAGAATTCTATCATTACTTTAAATCCATAAAATCAAATTAATCACCAAGCAGCTACAAAGAATTAGGAACAATCGAAGATGACTAATCTCCAACCAAGGAAAGCCGAAGACCTGTTAAAAATACAATAATTTAAATCCACGAGACCGTTCAAACTCCTACTCGCTGAGAAATCAGCAACCAAGAACCAGGAAACCAAGAGTTTTTGGTCATAGAATGCCTCGCCGCATATCCAAAAGAAATAACCCCTTATTTTCAAAGACAACTCGCTGAGTTGAAGTCGGAGAAACCTCCATGAGCATCCCAAGACCTATCCATAAATGGCATCAAATATTCGATTGAATGCTTACATAACATCTCAATGCCACCTAAAAGTTCTTGGGAATTTAATGATTCTTTCAGCCAAATACATTCAAGATTTCTAAGTGAAGCTAAAGAACGTGTCTTTATTTTTAGCATCGAGCCAATGACTTACTTAAAGGAATCAACTTCTTACAAATATTGGACTTAGCAATGGAATTCAAAACTATTATTGCTAGAAATGATGAAATAGGGTCAATTTTTCACGCTTATAATGCAGAGGAAGGACACAAACTAATCATATTCAAGGAAATTTATGTCCGTATTAACACCTTGAATCACTAGATTCGACCAAATTAGACACTCTTGAATGGTTCTAAGGAAATGCAAGTTAACACGAAACTCTCCAAATTAGCCAGAAAGATGCAACCTTGAGACGAACCGTGAACACTTTTAACACAACAGGAGTCGACGCCATACCGGAGCTGAGGAAGACCAGGTAGACGGCGGCGTCGACGCCGGCGACGGCGATGACGTCGGCCTCGGACGCTTTTACGGCCTCCTTGATCCAAGTCAGGGGGTTCCTCGTCATCGTCCGCCCTTCCAGGGGATCCAAGCCCCTCAGGATGCGGTTGGGGTAGTAGATGACCGCGTTGCCGGGCTTCCTGTTCAACCATGTGAACACTAGCATCAACACCACAAAGATGATGAGGGACGTCCCCAGCGACGTCACGAAGGAGCTAAAATCCATCCTTTCTCCTTCCTCTCCTCCTCCTCCCCTTCCACCTGCTCTTCTACTACAGTAGCTGTGCTAACTCCCCGTTGCTTCCTCCTCCCTTCTTTATGTACTCATCACTCTTGGAATGGTGGGTGTCACAAGTGGCCGTTTGGCTCTTTCTTTCCTTTTTCTCGCTCCCTTTGTCTTGGAACTTTTTTGGTAAGAGAGAGGAGAAAAGGAGGGGGTGTTTTGTAATGGAAATGCCTCTTCTTTTGCTGCTTATCTTGCTGCGGCTATTTCTTTTTGCTGAATGCAATCAATTGATGCGGAAATGAGGTGGGCGAGATGGTGATGGAATGATAGCTTTCGTGGCCGAAAAGGATTTCGAGTATGAAAGAGGAAAAGAGAGATCTGTGGAGTGTTGTTGACGCAATTACTTGGGTACCCCCGGGCACGCACTTACCTTGTCTTCTGTTCTTCCATGTGTTGAACGCCATGACTAGCCTCGTGACCTTGTTCAATGTCATGGCCTCTTTTCTTGCAAGTTGAGAAAAAAGAAATCGTAGAGGGTGAGCGAGGCACATGTTGATTTCTTTGAGATGAATTCCAAAGATGATAGAACAGAATCAGGACTTGTTCTGACAAGGGAACAAAAGGTGATGCGATCCAGCATCAACGTGAGAAGCATCATTACATCCTCCACAAGGGCAGACATGGCGGCCACACCCTTCTAATTCATGGCAACTCTCCTTGGATCAGTAATACCAAACCAAAAGGCAAATTACTTGGGATAGCGTTGAGCATGTTTGCTCGGAGAGAATAAAAAGGGGTTTTCATTGCACAGACAGATGGGGCTATAAATAATTGCCTTGTCTTGACTTTGAGAACTGTAGCTCTTCAGTCTGCAACAGCTGTGGACAGTAGTAGAAGTTTGAGTTTGAAGTATGCTGTAAATTTGACTCCAAGTGGACTATAAACTGCATGCACAACTGTAGATTTTGTCTTACTATATTTAAGATCCAAAGTGAATCTAAAAGCTGCACAGTGTCCGCTGACAAAGCTACAGCAAGCCCGATCCATAGAAAAATCTTATGGTACAAATAATTAGAGAAATATACAACCTATCATGCCAGAACATTAAAGTACATGGACAACCAGGATTTTGAACACAGACTGCCTGATAGAGGACAAGACAAAGATAAAGATGGTTGAGCCATGAATCTGGTGATCTCAAACCAAACTTCTAATCGGTCTGCCTCTGATCCTTCTTCATATCACAAAACACAAGAAGAAAATACAAACTCGCTCCTCTCTGCTTAATTTCTTTGTGACATTTTATCGAACACGTCAGTGATCGAGATGTATGCTCCCGAGGACATTTTGGTCATTTGAAAGATAAGGGTAAGGGCAGTATCGTCACACCGCTGGGGGGGACTGTCGGCCTCGCGTCGATCACACGTCTTAGTGTCGGCATGACACGTGGCGGTTTCATATGCGCTGCCGACAGAGCCGTTTTGACCGTTCCGAGCGTCGAGATCGCAACGGTTACCCAGCGGATCTGCTCCCGTGACGCACGAGGGTCTATGGCACGCGGAAACCGTACCCCCGCTTCGCGAGCCCCGCGGAGACCGACGTGGACCACCCACCGTCGCCAATAGATTTGGCTGGTGCGTTGACCCCGTGCCATTCGGACGTGGCGTTTCCGCGGTCGTCATAAATACGTTCGGTTCCGTTATTTATTGGTGGGTAAACCAGCATGCGGGAACGTGGCGCGACGTCGTCCACAAGCTCGCTGACAGTTTTTATCCAGCAGCAAACACCACAACATGCAATTAGATCGGGACTCGTGGACCCTAATATCAGTGATACCTTCTAGTTTGCTGTCTGCTGCTCGGTGTGGAACAGCTTCCATCAGAAGATTTCTAATACAACGACAACCGCACCATGTGAGCTGCTACCGCATCTAGTTGAGTTGTGCCTGTCGATCTTGTGGCGCTGAACTGGGCCCACGTGTCCTATCACAGATTAAGTCTATCCGCCAGTGGTGTAGAAAAATTATTATTAATAGAAGAAATAAAACAAGAAAAGAAGAGGAAGATATTGATGTCAATGACGGGGCCACAAGGGACAAAACCCAGGAGTTGATGTGGCTCACTTATCAACAACAAGATTTAAATGCTTGTCTGAAAGCATGGAAAGAAGAAGAAGAAAAAAAATCTGACCAACCTTCGTATATTTTTCAGAGGCTTTTAAAAGCACGTCATACAGCTATGGACAAAAGTCTTATGATAGTTAGTTGCCACAAATCTCAATATTTTTCTGAACTATGAGAGTGGGGGGATGCGTATAGTTGCATATAGGATTGAGTAAGTCTATCATTAAGTGATTGGAACTAATGAGACTAAAAACACTTCACTGCATAAAATATTAGACCAAGCCTAACAAATCAATATTATTTTCAAAGTCTTAAATTTATAAATATGATTAAACTTAAAAGATATAGATTTCATATACTAATGGAGATCTAGTGATGTTTGAGCTGCTGATGGGAGTTGTGGATTGTCTGACTAAAAAACTTGGACCATTAAAGCCCATTAGGTTTGACATGAGTTCAAACACAGGATTTCATCTCTATGTGAGAGCACAAATCCTTTGGAGACATCGAAAGGCCAGGTCTGTGTCCCTTTTGATTTTAGCAGCGCCAGCAGTATGCGAGTAGGAGGGAAGAGAGAGGAAAGAAATAGATGAACATGATTAAGATCAGGAAAAAGTACCAAGTGATCATGTGAGAATCCAATCTCTCGTAGCAGATTATACTGGAAACATATGTGCTTAAGTTCATGTTAGACGCTGGAAGTTTGAAGTAATATGCAACTTCTTTCTTTCATTTTTCTCTTGGGGAAACCGAAATGAGTTCCTTTACAAGATGTGCTATCTCTCTGTGACGAGAGAGGAATGTAACAGTTCATTTACTGCTTAGGTTGTTGCTGACTTGTGTATTCCTGGATTGTTTGTGTGAATGTGTATTGCCATCATGTTCATGTCAGAGCTCAGATAGGAGAACTCTCTACGTGAAATGTCAAGGTGATACCAAACTGAAGGTAGCAATGGGGAAACTGCTACACCCTTCTATTTCAGCAACCTCTCCTTGAATCTATGGAACCCCACTAGGAGAAGAGCAGTGATAAGTAGGCTTATCATCCTTCACTTCTTCGGCCTTCTGAGAGAGCTCTTACATGAAATGGAAGTACTATGCTTCTGTGTGTTTGGTGGACCAATATCCAAGCTCCAGTGTTACAATATATAATATATATATATATATATATATGTATATATATAATACATGTAATCAAGTGTCTCTTTGGAGATATCTGATAACATTGGAATGCTATATAAAGAAGGTTAAACATCTACACCGTCTTCCATCTCACTGAACCCTAACCTCTCAGGAAATTAACAGGCATTTGTTGTCATCAGTACCTTTTCTCTCTGCTGTCCCTAGTTCTAACCTACCACATCCTTGGCCACAGGGTTTGAGATCTCCCTTGTCAATGCGACTGCAGACTTTACTATATATAGAAGTGAAAGCAGATTGTGTTTTGCTTTGCAGACAGAGCAAGATGAGAATAGTAATACAATCTATCTGTCTTTTACGTAGTTAATTCTCTGTAATGCTTCAAATGCATTGTATCCAACAACATCGTCATCATCATCATCATGAGACCCGTATCAGTAGCACAGCTCAAAGGAGAACAGCAATAGGGAGATGGCAAAAAGAAGAAAAAGTGCAGAGCCAAAAGGTTGATCGGAGCACGTGAGCCATCACCCGTGGCGTCGCCATCGACGTTTCTTCTCTCTCTCTCTCTCTCTCCCGCCTCGGTAGCTGAGCTAAGATAACCTACGGAGCCCTGCACGCCATGGCCGCAGAAGCTAGCGTCCTCACGTTACATTGCGTACGTACGAAACCCTACTTTTTCCAGGTATTTATGATGGCAAGTCCGAAGAAGACCTTCGTCGTCCCTGATGCGAGAGACCTGTGTGACCGCTCACTGCCGGTCCATTGAAGTCAAGTCCACTGCTTCTGTCTAACCCAACGTTGGTAGAGAAGAAAGGAGACGAGAGGCTTGCGGAGTCGTCCATCAATCGACGTATGAGACATGGGAGTCGTGCCTCCTCAATGTCAAAACGTGTCGCGAGGTTTAAAGCAGCAGATTGGGTACACATCAAGTCTCCTCTCGTGCTGCTAATGGAGTCCAACTCACAACATAGCAATGGTAGCCTGAGAACATATACATACACGATAGCGAACAGCGGCAATTGCAGAGACAAGCAAGTCGTACGTGATCTCAAGGAGGCCAGCACGATTTTTAAAGCAGGGGGGGTCGCCGCGTTACGACAGTAAGGGCGGTTCGGCTAGAAGTAATCGAGCCGGGCAGGTTTATTGGGCTCGTCGGACGAGCTGGACCGGGCCGAAGAGGGGACGACCGGGGGGCGGCAGGAGCGCATGAGAGCCAGGTTGAGGCCCTTGAAGAAAGGGTGCGCCTTGACGTCGGCGGCGCCGCGCCGGGAGCCGAGGCGGGTGGTCGGGTCCTTGGCGAGAAGGCCGGCGATCAGGTCCCTCGCGGCCGAGGAGGAGGAGGAGGAGGGGTCGGAGGGGGGCCTGGGGAAGGCCAGTGGCTGCCTCACGATGTTGCGGAGGGTGGACTCGTTGGTGGGCCCCGCGAAAGGGGTGCGGCCGTAGAGTAGCTCGTAGATGAGGATCCCGTAGGCCCACCAGTCGACGGCGCTGCCGTGGGGCCGGCCGGCGGCGACCTCTGGGGCGACGTACTCGTGTGTCCCCACGAAGGAGCGAGACCGGGCGCCCACCGGCTCGGCCACGAACCGCCGGTCCGCCTTCGATGCGCGGCGGGGCGCCCGCCGGCCGCGAAAGGGGAGGCAGGAGGGATCGGCGCGGAAGTGGTCGTCGCAGCCGACGGTCGCCGCCTCACTGGAGGCGGCGGCGACGAGGGGTTCGATTGTAGGGGAGGCGGTCGACTCCAGGGAGAGGTCGAAGTCTGAGAGCATGATGTGGCCATCGGCGCGAATGAGGATGTTCTCGGGCTTGAGGTCGCGGTAGACGATGCCGAGCATGTGGAGGTACTCGAGCGCGAGCAGCACCTCCGCCGCGTAGAACCTGCAGAGCGAATCCAATGTAAACGACATCAGCGCTAGAACAGAGCAAAAAGATGGCGTCTTTCGGCGGGTCGATCACATGAACGGATGTGCTTTCTTTCCTTCGTACGATGGTGGAAAGTAACTGTCCGATTTCTAAACAGATTGAATGAAACCTATGATTGTGATCGTGAAATCGACTTCCGACAGGCGATAGCATTTGTAAGATCTTTACATGGAAACATTGGGTAGTTGCGTGGATTTGCAAGAAGTAATCGTTCGTCGTAAAAAAGTTGATCGAGGATGGGAAAAGGTGCGGTTTTTAATTAAGTAAAAGGAGGTCGATCGAGGACCTGGTGGCGGCGACGGAGAAGCGAAGGCGGGGCTGGCGGTGGCGGAGGGTATGGAGGTCACCGCCGCTGCAGTACTCCATCACCACGCAGGAGAAATGCGGAGACGCGTCGAAGTCGGCGTAGAGGGTGGGGAGGAAGGGGTGGTCAAGGACCCGCAGGATCCTCTTCTCCGTCGCCGCCCTCTCCAGCTTCTTCTTCTTCTTCAGCGCCAGCTTGTCCACCACCTTCATCGCGTACGCGCACGGAGAGGCCTCGTCGCGGAGGCGGCAGAGGTAGACGGTCCCAATGTCTCCGCTCCCGATGCGGCGGACGAGCTTGAAATCCCGGGGCCCGAGGTTGGCGTCGACGGCGCGCGACCAAATGGCCGCCCAGGCGGCGTCGGACGAGCGGTGGGGCTTCGAAGACAGCCGCGAGGGAGCGGAGGGGAGCTCGACGCCCACCGCCGGCGCGGCATCATCGAAGGAAAAGCGGCAGAAGCTACTGCGACGGTCCTCGCAGCTGCCACCGCTGCTGCTCATTGAGCTCTGGCTCGAGTTCAGCACAACCTGGCCCGACTCGCCGTCGGAATCCATCTGCAAATCCGACATGTTCGCACCAAACCTCACCCGCAAGCTCCAACGCCTCGAATCCGACTCCTTAAACAGTGAACATCATCAAAGAAGAAGCAAAAATGACAGGAAAAATCCGAACTTTTCCCACACTGGCACAGGGGAGCACCGCAAAGACCGGGAAAAGAGGAAGCTCGCTTTGGATCTTTCTCCGGAGGCGACAAGCAAAGCGATTCCAAGGCGATTACCCAAGCAGACAGCGAAATCCGAAGAGCAGCAAAGAGAAACAGAGGTTCTGTTCTCTCTCGCACTCGGGGATCGAAACTTGCCTGGAACAAGAAACCCACGCGGGAATCAAAGGAGCTCGGAGTCGTTCGGTCTCACTCACTCCACAAATCCAAGCTTCTGATTCCTCGCTCGCCCTCCCACCGCAGGCTCGCACGAAAAGCGAAAACGAGCAGCGGTTGTTCGCCAAGAAGGGAACTTCAACGAAGCAAAGATTCACGACTCGCAACGCGAATCCGCCATTAGAGCAGCACCTCGCGAGTCCCGTGCGACGTCTCGCCAGTTTCCCTTGCTCGGAGAGTAGGGAGACGGACATCGAAACTACTTATACCAGCGGCGTAACGCAACACGACTGCTCGAAGAGTGGGAGTGGCATAATGGTAAATAGATCCAATTAGAGGGGGTCAAAGGCGAGTGACGCGTGCAAGCGAAAGATGCGTCCGGCGTCGGGGCAGAACCGTGATTTTGAGCGGTGTCCAAAAACAGAGGCCATGAAAGGTTGGTGGATAATTTGCATGAAACATCCCATCTTATCACACGTCTTGTAATTGATGATTCACTCCATAAGATATTTCATCGGTTGGTAATCGTTGACAGGATGATGATATTTAGTAGCTGACCTAACAGTTGACATACGATAAGGAATGAGTAGAAAAGGATCATTCATGGAGTGTTTAGAGGACACATCATCGTATTGGATCTCACATAGATCATGTTCTTGATCGGGATGTCAAACATTTCATGACTAAATCGATCACACATCGGAATCAGAAGATGATTTGAATGGATTCACAAGGACTAGATGAGTCTTCCAAGTATTTTTGGGGTAGAGGTTGAAACTCGCAAGTTACTTATTGCATTGAGCGTAGATAATGACACCATAAATCCAAATCCCACATATGAAGAACAACTTTGGCAAAACTTTCTTTTACATCTATCTTATTGACAATATCTTTTTAATGTCTTTTGGACGACATGTTTTAATTTCAGAGACAAGGTGGGCTTCCCCTCCATTAATGACTCCCCTGTTAGGCCATGATGACCTATGATTTATCCAAGCAAAGCAAAGCTCTGTTACCTCCACTAGATTCAAAGATTTTGAGTCTTCAGCTGAAGATTAATGTTCATTGCTTGGGGAAGAACAGTAACTTCTCTGTTGATTGTTACATGGATACATTTCATGAATTCCTACAGCTGTTCTTTTGATGTGAAGCTTCAGGTGTTACCTCTGTTTCACCTCATGTTCATTCTTTTGGAGTTGCTGCAGCTGCTAAAAGTCATTTCCAGTGATTTATGCATTGTCACATTCTTTTGGAATCCTCCAAAGTTGAGGGATTCTATGTGTTTTCTTCCCCAAACTCTGCAAAAGCTTCGAGTGACAGACATTTTAGTGAACCTGATGGCCCAGCAGTCAAGGAAAGAAGTATTCCTTGCTTGTTGGAACTGGTAGATCTAAATGCAAGTTAGTGCTAATTAATTAGTGGTGGATCAACACTGGCAATAATGCTGAGACAGTCATCATTTCCATCTCTCTTTGAATTGGTATCACCTGTCCTCTTCATCTTGGATCAAATTAGCATGTAAAGGATTACACATTCTCTTCACATGTTTGAATCTGAGTCAAGTTGATCATGTATCTGACCATGAAGATTAGACACCATCATGTAAAGGCTTAAGATATTAAGTTGTAAATCAACTCAACCATTATTAACAAATTGATTCTTCTCTCTCTCTCTCTCTATCTCTATCACACATATATTCATTTTTTAACTTATATTTAGTTGTCGATTGATCATCGATCCTTCTTATTTTTTTAAAAAATTAAACATATCCATGTTCTTCGGTGTTATAAGACTTATTTTCGATCGATCTAATCTTGAATCATCCGATTTATTTTTTTTATTCTATCTTTTTCGATTAGATTTTGCTCGGCTCACCTAATTTTGTACCTACATTAGGATTTTTTATATATATTTAAATCAAATTAAACTGATCGTACATGGAGATTGGACATCATGGCAATCTAATTCTATCTTTTATCTTCGCCGACCGCGAGATTAAGACCCTACATTGATTATTAAAGGTCCCATGTGGAGGATTAATAGCTTAATGATCGAGATATCATCTCTCATTTCCTATTACCATGCAGTGTTCAATGATATCTTAGATCAGATGTGGAAACCTATAGATGAGAATGGCCCCATGAGGTATGTGATGGCAACCCTGTCTCGGCAAATGCCGACCAAAAGTACACACAGTGGAGCCAACCCTCACAAGAAGCCATCTTCCTCAATGAGAAGGATGCCAACAACTCATCAAAAAGATGCTTGTCGGTTTGCACAAGGACAAGGTTGGGGCTTCAACACAGCAACTGCTACCAGCTGATGAGGAGCTTAAGCAGCACACTGACAGTCCTAATTAAACAACAAAAGCTGTACTGTGTACAGTTCAGGAATCTGAAAAAGGAAATGGTGTGTTCCCTGTGAGAAACAGAGGTCAAGAATAGGGTTCCAGAATCAACAATGTTTGATTGTAGCACTGCAAGGGAATAGCTGTTCTATGTTGAATCATGTCTGAAAAATAGTTGAATAGTTGTTCTTACTCTGAAACAAACTTGAATAGTTGATTAAGATTTAGTGCCTAAGATTTCATCCAAACAAAGTTGGATCATAGCCACAATATGTTATTTCTTATATAAGATTTTTTTTTTTACAATAATATGATGAAACACCAATCTCATGGTGATGTACCAGATCCATTTTATGAGGATTTAAGGTTTGTAGCTTCATACACCCTCTTTCAATCCTCCCTCAGAAGGGTCCTTTTTTGTTTTTAGTTGTTTGTGGAGCAGTCAGTTTGGCATTCCAAAATAATAGGATTTAATATGAAAATAGAGTTAATGGTCTCTTCCACTATGATTCAACTGTGTTCAGAGAGAGAGTCAATTGTTTACAGAAAGGCTTGTGTTCGATATTAAGAAAAACAAATAATTGGATGAACAAGACTCCCCACCAATATCACAAAATCCAAGTACCTACATTGTATTAAAGAGAAAGCATAGATGTGTCTTTCTCCATGTAGTGTGTGCATAATGATTGCTGATGCAAGATGGACATTTCTTTCCGAATGAGAAGCTTCAGTTCCAGCTAGAGATTGCTGGTGAATTGACAAACTGCATCCAGTTCACTTTAAACCATAGGAAATATTCAGAATATGACAGAACAAGTTCCATCAAAGTTGACATTAGAGGTCATAGTTTCAGAAGCTGAGGCTGCATGTAGCAGAATCAACTGGACTAACAAAATTACAAATTGATAGTTTCCCTCCAAACTGTGTAACTGATGGATGTAAACAAGTCAACTGTCAGAAATTATTCCTTCTTGTTGCAAGGTTGGATTCATATTTATGACAAACTCTTCACTTTACTCATAGGAAAATGTTCAGAATATGACAACAAGTTCTATCAAAGTTGACATTAGAGGTCATAGTTCAGATGCTGAGGCTGCATGTAGCAGAATCAACTGAACCACTAGTAATTACAAACTGTTAGTTCCCCTCCGAGCTAATAATAACTGATGGAGGTAAACCAGTTCAACTGTCAGAAAATGGTTCGTGCTGTTGTTGCACCATGGTTCCAGCCTCTCTCCTTTTCTTTCTTCTGTTTCTGCTGCATTACTCGATCACCATCGCCAGCATTACCCAGAACCATTCTCCTTGCCTTCCTCCCGCTGCGACCTACTGAAAGTCTTAGCTTATCCAGCCCAGAAAGCGTTCCTCCCCTTCTAATTGCCTGGGGCAGTTGAGGCCTAATGATCACCTTCTTCTGCAGGCTTCTTCGAAGAATGCTGTTGATCTTCTTAGCACTTCTCTGCTGGCTGCGAGTTTCACCTTCACATGCACCAACAGTTGTGAGGGTAGGTTGAGCTTGTGAAGGTAATGGCGGTGAAAGGTTGTCCATGGCATTGATCAGGGCTTTTGCCATTGGAAGGGGAATAAGGGAGTTCCGGCGTGGTGCTGTGGTGACAGGTAGACCACCACGGATGGTAGGACAAAGGGAAACCCTGCTGGCTTTCCTCGGGAATGGCTCTTCAGCAATCTCTGGCTTGTTTTCCTTGTCTCTAAACTGGAGGAAGTTCTTGAAGATGATGTGGTCATTTGGAGACTGCAGCAAAGGCCTGTTGCAATTGTTATCAGCAAGTGGCCGCATCATATCTGCAAATTCTTTACATGTTTCTTTTTCTATGATATGAGTGTGGATTTTCTCAATTGGTGGACGAGTGACAAGAAAAGATTTAGCCGATGAGATGTTTTCTTCATGTTGTTCCCTTCGTTGTTGTTGCTGCAACTGCTGTAGTTGATTTTCAGCTATTCTGTTGTCTACATGCTGTCTTGCCAACTTTCTTTCAATCAATAGTTGTGATTCCAGTTCCTTAACCTGTATATGGAAGTTCATCAGAGACCAACCTTACGCTCTCAAGTACCAAAGAGACAGAATAAAAAATGGTAATCTCTTTAAGCAACCAAAGCTCAGTCTTGAAAGAACAAAAAGATAAGCATTTACTGCAGATCTCTATATATTTCATTCGACTAGCCAGGAACGGTGATCTGAATGGGCACATGCCTCTGCATAAAGGAGAAACAAATGTTCTAGATTTTAAACTATTATGCAGTAAAGGTTTCACTTTCCTGCCAACAATCAATGAACTAAAATTTAGACATAAATTTCAGTTCATCTTCCCAATACAAATAACATTTCTCTGGCAATTTTTTGTACATGGAAACCCTTATCCTATGAGAACCTAAAGATATATCAATAAAAGTATTGAAAAAAAAAGGTGAAATACAAAAAAGATGGTATTTGGATTTTGGATCATATTCTCTTCATTGAATAATCTTGCATTAGTGTTTGAAAAACAAAGTATTTGTTCCATATCTAAACAAAAGGCTCAGCATTTGACAAGGTTGATAGAAACCTTCAAAGTTTCAACTCCTAAGGAACTCTAATTGGCTCATAGTGCTAGATGAACATAAGAAACTACCCAACTGTTGTTTATAGTGCTAGACTGACATAAGGTGACAAAAAAACATATGAGACATGATGGGGCTCTATGCTGTGATGTGTCAGTTGTGCCTACCAGTTTCTGTTCAGTCAACTCATGTGCATCCATAATTCTAGGCCTGTACTCTCTAAATAACATAAAAACTGGTTAAGCCTAAATGACTAGCTTTACATTCATCTAACCCTGAAAACCACCACAATTTAACATCCACCCTGTGGGACATCGGAATGTGATAGTAATAATCTTATGTTTCAAAGTCAACAAATGTTAGGTGTCTAATGCTGCGTTGTAACTTACTTTCCATGTATAAGAAAGATTAATATATAAAAAGGCACCTAAGTTCATGATTATAAATCATAAACATAGATAGATTTCAGCTACAACTGCCAAAATCCAACTCTATCTTGGAAAGACAGATCGGTATACTTTTAGAGAGTCAAAATAATTATCATAAATTTTCTAATTGGATTAACCGAATATGAAGGTTTTCAGTTCATACTTTGTCTTGAAGATTTTTATTGATCATATCTTTTGCCTTGTTTTTGATTTCCAAAGATTGAATTGTCTCTTCCATCTTCTTCATTTGAGAATCTTTCAGCTTGCTGTCCTCCTTGACCTTACCAACCTAGCAAGAGCAGCAGGAGAAATCTTAGACTCAAGATTAACAAGAATAGGCAATACCAAGGCTCATTACGAAACATTGTCTTATTTTTCATTGATATTCATACCAACTGTTTGTATCTGAATATTTCACTCATGTCAATTTGTCTTTTGGCAGGACCAAGTTCAATTCCCCTGACTCTGCTTGCAAAATTAAGAGAACAAAGTGTCTCGCCTACGTCATCCTCATTTGGGCTAATCTGCACAAACATCAAAGTCTTCGAGTCCCCACCTGAATTTATTTACTTAGTTAAGTAACTTCATGTAGTAGTGGTATATGATGAGAAAAATAACAAAAAAAAAAAAAGTGGTGAAGTGGAGGCAGAATAAGATATAAAGAATACCTAGGGAGTCTTGAAGTAAGTGGGTAAGCTTTGAATTCCTGAATTGGTGAAAATTCCAAGATTCAGATGACGAAGGTAGAGAGATGTTAACAACAACAGCATGCAAAAGAGATGTTTCAGAAACCTGAAAGGAACATGTGGGCTTTTAGTTGCAAGAGCTGATATCACATTGCCTAATGCAGAAAGTGACTTGTTGATGTTTTGTGCCTCTTTTAGGCGTTCTCCTTGAGCATCTGTTTTTGCGACTCTCTCACTACCAGCTAGATCAATGAGCCATAATTTGCTTCTTGTGCATTCTCCATTCACTAGATTCTCTCCTCGTATCATCACACAGTGAATACTGAAGAAAATTGAAATGATAAATATTGACATTAAGCTACTACTCTGAGAGATAATAAGGTTAATGGATCTGTAGAAAGAAAAAAATAACCAGTGTGATCGGCTGCTATGCTCATTTGCATTAGTCGAACCAACAACTCTTGCTTTGCTGCCAGTTTGTAGAACTTCCCAAGCTTCGGTCATGTTGGTCACATGAGCTTCGACTAGCCCTGGAACATGGTGAACTCCCTCTGTAACTTGTCTTACTTCTAGCCTATAAAAAACCAGCAAGTCACAGACTGGTCATCTATCCTACCTGTCAAATTAATGTAGAAGTTAAACTTCTGCTTACTTCTTTGCAGCTGCAGTAGGTTGAGATCCTGAAAGAAGCAAATCATGGATCTGCTCATTGTAGACCTCTAGTACACTTACAGTGACTTCATAATGATATAATCCTTGTCTTTCTCTTATTATTCGAAATATTTCCTCAAGTGTTCTATAGTTGACTCCACGAGCTTCTTCATTTCCTTCCATCGTAAAGGTTTTGCCTGTCCCTGTCTGTCCATATGCAAATATGCAGACATTGTATCCATCCAACACCGATGTTGCAAACGGTGCAGTCTTCTGAAAAACAGTTTCTGGTGTTTGGGGTATAAAAGCAATATTTAGCTAAAAAATTTGGTGACTCAAGTAAGCATATAAGCATAGAGCGCAAGTTTGGTTGAATACCTTGATCATCTTCAGGACTGAACACAGAATCAAACTTAAAGGCCTTACTGGAAGATACATGACCTTTGACGATAAGCTCGCCATCATTTGCAGATTCAAAATCAACAACCATGGAGGCCCCTCCAGTTTTTTCTTCCGTGTTAAGAGGTCGACAACGACAGAATACTCTAATGTTTCCTGAAATACAGCTAAGTTCAAGAAAAGTTTTGTGCTTCTTATTTGTTTCTATACATATTAATCAAATTAAATGCTAGGCTAACCTTTCAGCTCTATAACTTTGTTGTATAGGTCTTTTTTTTCTTTTGACTCCTCGTTGAACCTGAGCTTGAGATCTTCAATCTCCTTCTCTAGGTTGACATGACGATCTACTGTCCGGGTTAAAATTGCAGCTTGTTAGATTCCGTTTCATCAATTTAAATGAAAAGGAGCTTTATGAGATTAGAGGTTATTGACAAGCAAACAATTCCAAGAACATCATATGCTGAATGTGTGAGATATCTTGGATAACTTACGTGAGGTTTGAATTATGGTTGTTGCATGGCTAATATCCACAAGACACCTCTTAAATTCTAATGCCTCCCCCGATAGATTGACATGCTCTAGCTTCAGCAACTGATT
The DNA here is from genome assembly GCF_036884655.1 of Musa acuminata AAA Group. Lineage (NCBI taxonomy): Eukaryota > Viridiplantae > Streptophyta > Magnoliopsida > Zingiberales > Musaceae > Musa > Musa acuminata. The sequence continues at coordinate 889,634 of NC_088344.1, forward strand.
TTTTCAAGTATGTTATGCTCTAGAAAAGTAATACATGATGAAAGCAGAGAGCAGAATGACTAGAACGAAAACACATTACATGAAATTTCTCACTCAAGTTAGCAAGGGACTGAAAAGTAATACATGATGAAAGCAGATCGCAAAATGGAAGTGAGGGCAGAATGACTAGTATGAAAACACATTACATGAAATTTCTCACTCAAGTTAGCAAGGGACTGAAACCACCGACTCTTCTCCTTCACTTGTCCCTCTATTGCAAAAGCTGATTCAGAAACACCCACATAAATTATTCATCAAAAAAGTTCTAATAAAAGATCCATAATTTCAAATAACTACAATACCTAAAGAACCAACATGCATTGACTTCTGCATGAGCTCCATTTGAAGCTTCTGCAATAACAGCCTTGCCTCATGGCATTCTTTATTCTTAAGTTCATTATCCCTTTTGAGATTCTCCAGTGCTCTTCTGCATTCTGTTTGCTCAGTAATGAGCAATTGATAGTCTTCCTCGAGTTTACTGCATTTGACACATTCCTCCTGAAAAATTTGAGACGGGTTCAGAAAAATAAGCAGTAATTTCATTTTTCAGGTACCACTAATTCTTCTTACCAGTCCCCTGTCCGATACTTCTTTCTGCTTCCCTGGTGTTCTCTTAATTGTCTCGCCTGATAAGTTAATGAATATCTTTCAATTATTGAAAGTTTAAGTCAAAAGGAAGATACAGAACAGGGTTTAACAAGATCTACCTGCAGAAAAATCCTGTCGAATTGAAATACCAGACACAATAGCGTGTCCTACCACCCCTTCAAATCTGATCGATAGTCCCTGCTCGTGAACAACTGAAGCTCTCAAATCTGACAAAACCAGAGGCCGGTTTGATCCCACCCGAGCATATATATCTAGGCCGGCAACTACCTGAGATGATATTCCCATAAGAAAGCCTCCATAAATAAACAATCAACGCAATTGGATTAGCATGGAGCATGACACGCTTACCTTATCTTCCTGTATACGAACATCGAATACTCTCGTTCCTGCAGGTCCTTCAGTAAACACAATCTCAGCAAAATGAAGGTCAACAAGATAATCTCCTGCCTCTAGTTCAGGAAATTGATATGAGAAATTCCCAAATCGAGCAGATTGGTATAGTTCCGGTGTGCCGTCCCCAACCACAGCATCAGTTTTTACAGGATCTCCACCAGAGTAAAACCTGTCCAGTTCAAATTCGATGCCACCGCAGACCACGAACTCATCCACACATCCTGCATTTATACGCAACGATCTCTCCTGGATTTCTGGTATCACCCCGAGCTCGATAGAAGCTTCAAAAGCACCGTCTTTGTCCAACTTTCTATCTTTTTCTGGGCATGCCTCTGCCGTTCTTAATTCCGTCCTGCTATCAGAGGTGAAGCCGTCGAAGCGACTTCCAGGGAAGAGCTCAACGGGTGCGACCTTGTTCCGCTGAGGGGTTTCTCTGATGTAATCTGGCGATTCTTGAATCCCCTCGCGGAAAATGCCAGGCGAAGGGGACCCGGCAAGTTGCTGCGGAGATATTGCTTGGAATTCAAATGCCTGGCCACCTGCAAACATTACGGCCCAAGATCACAAACCCTAGAACGGGGAGTTTCGGACCAATCCCACAGAAACAGCATATAACTGCTCATAAATCCCATCCAAGAAAAACCCCAACCCGTAACAGATGATCTGTCGGCAAGATGGAACGTCAAAGGAACAGGAGAACTAACCGAAATCATCAGCCATTGCCACCGCTTAACCAAATCCTTTCTTTCCCTCTAAAGAACCACCTGCAAAGATCAAGCAGCGCTCTCGCAGCGAAGCGTGATCGGAACCTGACGAATTCTTGAACCCCCAAAAGCAAGGAAAGAAGGGAGAGAATGAACCTCGGCGGATCTCGATCTTCGCACCGCAAGAACGCTTCTTTTTTGCGAGAGGAGATTCGCCCAGCAGCGCCGTCGCGATTTGCGCCGAAGCGCTTCCAATTAAAAAAGGGAACGAACGAGAGATTTTGAAGAGGAGAAGAGGGAAATGGATCAGGAAAAGGAAAAGGAATGGCTTTTTGATCGGGAAGAGAGTTAGAGAGAGCGAGAGAGAGGGAGGGGGGGGGGGGGACTAAAAAGAAGCTGCGTGAGAGGGAGGTGAAGGACCGTTATGTTTTCGAAATAAAAGAAAAAGTGACTTACTCATTCATTTGTACCCAAATATCTACCTGTGTCGTTATTGCTAGGCTTGGTGATCCAATCCATACGCAAAGTGGTCGCACGGATATCGTTGGCGGGTAGAAAAACCAGTTCTGGTTTCCGTCAAGATTTCAACATAACCTTTATTTACCCATTATTTTGATGCCCAAACCACTCATCCGTGGACCCCACATGTTACTAATACCTTCATCCAATCAGAAGGCAGGTGATTCTGTGGGGGCAGCATGCGAGGGGCAAAAAAACAATGATCTCTATTTGAAATTTGAATACTTGCCACAAAGAGGAGGCTTCGGTCGCAATTAAAGCAGGATTAATAGCTACCAAATTAAGTACTTCACGTAGCAGTAGCTCTTTAACTGCGGATATAATCCAAGCCTTATTGCATGCATGAGACTTGGGAGTCAACCAAAATAAAAAAGGGCAAATCTTGTCATTTAGCTATTGTTCATAGGAAAATTCTACTTAGGTGATTGCAACTAATGCATAAGAAGAGATTATTAGCTTACACTTCAAGGGATTAACTTTAGTGCATTCTACTTCAGCACTCATCATTGAGGATTGATTTGTGAGATATTAAGAATATAAAGCAGCAGGTCTCATATTTTGGTTGAGTTGTATTTAGGTGGAATTGCTTGTCCAATCATAACTTTAAGATTTAAAAAAATTTAAAATAATTGTAACACCAATGAAACTTTAAAACTTTATAAATATGAGTCTTATAATATAAAAATTATATTATTGAGATAATAATGTTAAAATAAATACTAAAAGATAATAAAAAAATTTATTTGAAGGATAAGATGAAAGAGAATTATGTAAGTAAGATGATATTAACAACAAACATATGAATGTGATAATTAGAAGAGATAAATTGATTAATGTTTAATGATAGAAAGAGAGGTTAGGAAGGAAAAAAAAATCTTAATAGAAATTATATATAAAAAATAAATATTTTAAATTTAATTAAATATATATTTTTTATAGATGACGAGAAAAATAATATGATTGAGACTTATGATTTTTTTTATATATCTTAATGTGAAAAAAAAGATCGATCTTGGGGACATATATATATATATATATATATATGTATATATATATATATATGTATATATATATATATATATGTATATATATATATGTATATATATATATATATATATACATATATATATATATACATATATATATATATATACATATATATATATATATACATATATATATATATGTATATATATAGTATTTAAGTAGAATTAGGTAAGGATCGATTTGCATGCTTAATAATTGAATCTGATTGACCCAACCCCGGTTTAGCCCGCGGTCCAATCTGGGTGAGCGACATGAACCGCTTGAGTCAAAGGATTAGCCCGGTCCAACCCAGTTCATTCTCAGCCCGCAAGGCCCGTCGCGGGAGCTTTTACGTCGTCAATATTGGCTTGTCGGCCAGCACTTTGGGCATCGCCTCTCACGAAACGGAGAGGGATCCTTAGGGTTTCTTATTATATCGATCAGACCTTGATTTCCGATGAAATTGGATGATCTAGGGAGTGATTGGAGTTTGGGTCGGTAGGAATTCGGTATGTGATTTGATGGAAATGGAGGCTGGCAGCACATCAGCGTCCGGCGGAGGAACGCAAGCCCACTCCTATTCGCCACTGCGGTCCAAAGGTATCCTTTCTGTTAAATCTGCGGGATTCTGATCCATTTAGATGTGAAATGATTGAGTTTTCGATGCGCGAAGGCTTTCTGCTCTTCGTCATGCCTTAAATCTGTAGTCTTTGTTCCAATTACATGTCTATTATTTTAGCATATTTGATGCGAAGTCAATCGCCGTATTTTGTGGTGAATTTGCGGCACAAATTCCAAACATATACATTCGATACAGCATTCGATAGTATTGTTTTGCACCGCGTTAGAAATTTCGTTGTTTTCTATTCCTGTATGTGATATGATGTAGAATTTGGAGTCAGACATTATTTTATTATTTTGCAGAGAAATTATTTGTTGGCATGTGCTATTACTTAATTTGTAATTGATTCTAATACAAGTAGAAAATGTCATACGTAAGAGGTTATCAGCGGTTCTCGACTATAAGGAAAATATACGTTTAGCAATCCACAATTTCTGAGGTGTCTTAGTGAGTTCAGCAATGTCAAGACACTAACATTGCTGTAAGGATTTTCACTGGTCCTGATAGAGTTGTAAGTCGGTTTTGACCCTTTCAACTCTCATATGTTTGCTGCTACAATCATGCTTTTGTTTTGTTTCATGTAGACAGTAAAACACTGTCATGTTCTGTGATTACAAAACAATTTGAAAGAAAAACCCGTGTTTCCAAATAGCTGAGATCATCTACATGAATCCTCTGCTTCATTTTGCTATTTTAAGGGTCACAATATCTTTTAGAACTATTACTATCGAGTGTCTAGTAAATATGTTTGTGGAAATGGAAATAATAAAAGAGCTTTATTGAGTAGTGGACCAAGTGTTATGAAATTATTTCATTACCAGATCAGTAACTTCGATTATCATAAAAGTTTCTAGATGAGCAAGCACGAGGAACATGACTTGCTTGTTCATAGTTCCCTTCATAAAAAGTCTGTGTTATCTGCTTATGTGTTGTGCCCTTCAGATCATTGCTTAGTTCATTCTACTTTCGTTTATTTGCATCACCATTTTATCGATTTTAGGCAGTTGCCTCACGGAATGTTATTTATTGAATTGAAAGTTTTGATATTTTTATAGTTTTTATTAAAAAGATTTTTTGTTTGGCAGCATTCTATAAGTTTACCCAGCAGAATCTTCCAGCTTGCAAACCAAATCTGACACCAGCACGGGTGAGATTTTTTTTTTTTTTTGAATGTCCTGAATCTATCAATAGCCACTTGGATCTTTTACTTAATTTCATCCTTGTGCAGGTTATAGCAATATTTCTGTTAGCTGGTGTTGTTTTTATACCTGTTGGTCTAGTATGTCTCCGTGCTTCAGAAAGTGTAATCCTTGGACTCAAAACTCTGTTCAGTCAGTTTAAGTTCCTTATGTAACTATCATCTTGGACTGAGGTTATATTGTATCTGTTGGCATTTTCTTCTGATTATGTAGGTTGTGGAAATTCTTGATCGTTATGATATTGAATGTGTACCTGAGTCTTATAGAAACAACAAAGTAGCTTACATCAAGGATCGCTCAATTTCGAAGAATTGTAAGCGTCTAATAAAGGTAAAGTTTATGCTATGCTCAATGCTAATGTTTCAACACTCATGGTAGACACGAACATCCTTGGAAGCTCTTTTTATTTAACCTTCCTATCAATATTATTCAGCCATTTCTAGTGAGAACAACAATTAGTTGGATTCAAGGATTTTATCTTTTCGTACATTCACATGAACTCATGTGGTACCCTATCTGTGGCCCGATGATATCCATGACTATCAAAACATAATGTCAACCTGCATTGCTGTGACTGCACTGCAATCTATTCCAACAACTAAGTCCACAGGAGAGGCATATATATTTTCATTGATGGAACAACCACACAACTATTCTTTTAGTATCCCTATGATGTTCCATGATATGGTTTCTTATATCTTTTTGCCATAGCTTCTTTTTTTCAGGGTGCCATTGGTTTATCTTGTTTATATTTAGCTATTTACTGCACAAATGTTCAATATTTTCTTAACAGTTTTGAGGTGATATTAAATTTAGATATGATAGTATAGATCCCCTAAGAGGGAAAAAATTGTAAGACTTAAAAATGAAGTGTTCGTTGCTATTTACAACTCATCTTTGGCCTCTGATAAAGAAATCCATTTGTGCATAATGCTCTATGATGCTCGAATGTGTCAAAATAGTTAGGGAAGTTATTGGTGTATATAATATATGCCAGCACTCTTCCTCTCTTTGTCATTTTGTAACCAGAGAACTAGGGAATTATGTTATTTTGATATCAATGATCTTCTATGTCTAGATAGTAGTTGAGTTACTTGTTTCTATATATGAGATTCTGTTTTATCTTACTTGTCTTCTTTATCTAGAACTATGTGACATTAAAATATTTAAAGTTCTCTGCAGATTCAGAAGCATATGAATGCACCAATTTATGTCTATTATGAACTTGATAATTACTATCAGAATCATCGACGGTAATCATCTTGTTGGCCTTGTGTTTTTTTTTTAATCTTACTAGTTCAGTTCCTCAAATTGGTTTCTGTTGATGCATGATAAGTTTTGGAAATTTGCCCAGGTATATAAAAAGTAGAAGTGATAAGCAGCTTCTACATGGATTGGGGTACAAGGACACTAGTTCATGCAGACCTGAAGAGTATAACAATGGTCTCTCAATTGTTCCTTGTGGGTTAGTTGCATGGAGCTTGTTCAATGATTCTTACACCTTCATGCGTGAGACTGTAGAATTAAGAATCAACAGGAGAAACATTGCTTGGAAGAGTGACCGAGAGCACAAGTTTGGTAGAAATGTATATCCCTTCAATTTTCAAAATGGAAGCCTAATCGGGGGAGGAACCCTTGACCCAGATGTTCCTGTGAGTATTTTGATTGTTCAAATTCTGTATATTGTACTTGTTTGTAACATGGGGAGGGATCTTACATCCAAAATTCGCTAGCCTATCTTGAAATATATGGTTCTAGTATATGTATCTTGAAGTGTTTAATCATTAAATTTTTACCTCCAACTAGCTGAGTGAACAAGAAGATCTCATAGTTTGGATGCGTACCGCTGCTCTTCCAAAGTTCAGAAAGCTGTATGGTGTAATCGAAGAAGATCTACAAGCTGATGAGATTATTGAAGTACACCTTGTTAATAACTACAACACTTACAGCTTTGGGGGAAAGAAGAAGCTTGTTCTTACAACTAAAAACTGGCTCGGGGGCAAAAATGATTTCCTTGGGATAGCTTACATGGCAACTGGAGGCTTTTGCATTTTCCTGTCCATCTTGTTCGCACTCATTCATGTGAAAAATCCAAGGTATTTTTTTTTTGACATGACAGTACTTTTGATGAATGACATTGCACACATCAAATGTGGCGAGTGAAAAAAATGTTGACGAGATTATGCTTTGTGCTATGATCTTTATTAAATTTCACTTCTTGTTGATGCTCTTTCTGGTGCTTATTACATTTGTTTTCTTCTGATGAATCAAGTGATTCTTATGTAAAGACATTAACAATATTTTGATGTAATACATTACTTTTTGGACTATTGAGGTCCATGCTTATGTCTACCTTGTTAATTTCTGTCTGCAGGCCTCATGGCGATCCTACTTACTCTTATGGGAACAGGAAAAGCACCACTAGCTGAATCTTGCGGTAGGTTGATGATGACAACGTGAAAAGTTCCATTGCTTATGCTTTTCTGTGAAGTCATCAGATATCAAATTGAAATAGTTGTTTGAAAGTTGCATTTGTATTAAACCAGGTGAACCATTCTTACCATTATAAACTATGCTGTGGCTGTACAGGATAGATTATGTCAAGATCAACTTGTGGCTCCTGCTTCCACTGATCGAGCAAATGCTGCTCCCGGCGCAATCATGGCTGATAGTCGCAAGTTATACTTCTTGTAAATTTTGTGGTGGCCTATTTGGTTACTCGTGTATGTGTACATCAGAACTCTTGTGCCTATCAGAAAATCAGGATTTTATTTCAGGAAATTAGTACGCAGATTGTAACTGATGTTTTCTCTCATCTTGTAGAAAAAATTGTCAAAAGATTTTTTTTTCTTGTTTTTCTTCTCTTTAAATGTTGATATCACATATAGTCAAAGCTGGGTGGTGTTTCTCCATGACCCTGGTTGCCAACTTGCAGATTGTCTGGTGAAATTTATGAAGGTATCTAGGAATGATAGTAAACTGATTGGTGCTGCCAGAAACTACACTGTTAGCAGAGCTCAAGATTTGCCCCCCCTGTTTTTTCCATTTCTTTGATGATGAAAGCAAGATGTGACCAACAACACCTGGAACTCTGTTTTAGGTATTGTTTGCAGAATGGAACTGTGTTTTAGAGAGGGCAATCCCGAGGAGCAGCAATGCTGCTAAGAAATGGTATGCAATCTTTTGTTTATCATGGAGATTAGATGCTTGCATTTTGTGTAAACCAGCCAGCTAGAATCACTAGCAACAACCTGTGATCACTCTCATCACCTGTGTCTGAATGTTTGATCGTGAGGATTACCTAATGTGTATATTTTCTTCTCTTCTTTGCTGGTTCTGTGAAATGTCATTTGAATCATCTGCAAGTTGTCATGTTCTTCTTAGTGCAGCTGCAGTGCTGTCGTTCTGTGAAGATGTAAGTACTGAAAGTTTATTGTGTTCAAGACTTGATGATGTTCCATTTGAGGTCGTCTATTTGCATCTTATTTCTATTTTATAATATGCTCAGTTAAATCATAATATTTTAGCAAAATTTTTAGGATTAATCGTTACAGATGTTTAATTAAAAGTATATCCATATCATCTTAAACAAGTTGGTATTCTTAGAACTATTCAGGAATCCACATGAACATTCTTCTATCATGTGAATTAACGGATAAATCAATTGATCGAAAATACTTAATCTCATAAGCCCATATCACTAATCCAAAATAATTAATTTAAATTAGTAATATATTCATCTGGTCTTTCTTCAGTTTCCAGTAAAAGTAAGGGCATATTATATTCTTAGAATTTGTTGTTTAGCCACTCTTTCTTGTGAGTTCTAAGTGGGCATTTCCTATTTGTTTTTGTATGAGGCTTTGAATGGGAAAAGGTGGTGGTCATGGTCAGACCCCTCTCTGCACACAACCCTAACTGTTTGTTGAAATGAAACATCATCCGCTGCTGTGAGCGTTGCAGGCACACAGCCTCTCCCAGAGACCACCTTCTTCTTCACATGCAAACGTATTATCAACCTAATCTCCCTCTCTCTCTCTCTCTCTCTCTCTCTCTCTCTCTCTCTCTCTCTCTCTCTCTCCTCTGTGCAGCAAACACAACACTTCACATGGGGAAGACTGCACTCGCTCTCGGCTCCAATTATAGGCATACCACCACCACCATCATCATGTCCGCACCCTTCTTTGCCGGCTCTAAAGATTCCTTCTTCATGTTTGTCCATGCAAAAATGCACTTTGCCTTTCGCATGCATTCTTACTGTTATTAATGGCATACATTGGCATTGGAAAGCTGTATGCATGCATGGAAGAACAAAATGTTGGGATAACTCATGCTTTTTGGTGTGACAATTAACGTATGCGACATAAGCAGGCATAGAATTTGCCTTGTCATGGCAAATACTTGATAGAATTCGAAACACACGTATATTTACAGTGGGAGAGAGAGAGAGAGAGAGAGAGAGAGAGAGGTGATGGAGGCGTTCAGAGCCAGAGAGCACCGGCTTGCTTGAGTAGCGGGACGAGGGAGCCGTTGATGTGGCACGACATCACCTTCTCGACGCCGCCGAGGAGCTGTCCGCCGATGAAGACGGCGGGAACGGCTGCGGCGGAGACGGAGGTGGAGGGGGAGGGGGAGGCGGCGGAGAGGAGGTGGGAGAGGACCGCCTGGATCTCGCGGCCGCCCTTCCCCAGCTGGTCGAGCTCGTACACGGTGGGGCCGACGCCGAGCCCCAGCAACAGGTGCTTCACCACGTGGCACATGCAGCAGCCGCTGACGCTGAACACCACCACCGCGTTCCCGCTCGCGATTCTCGCCACCCTCTCGTACGGTCCGCTTCGCCTCATCATCACCATTCCCGCCGCTTCCTCTTCCACCATCCTCATCCGAAACCTTCTTCTTCTTCCTCCTCCTCCTCCTCCTTTTGCTCGTATAGATAGCAGAGAGCAAGAGAGAGAGAGCTGGGCTGAAGGTGGAGTGGAATTTGGTTGGGGTGTTCTGCTACTAGTATAAACATATATACATATATATAGATAGAGAGAGAGAGAGAGAGAAGCAGAGGAGGGAGAAGGATGAGTCAAAGCAACACGATTCGGTAGCCTTTGCAGGCGACGGTGGCCCCTGTTGCCCGGCAATCTCTGACCTCCATCCCTTCTCTCTCATGCACGGAGACAGAGAGAGAGAGAGGTGCTGTAAAAGGGAAGGCTAGGGGGAGTAGTACGGGGAATAAACGGAAGGGGGACAGCGTGGCCTTCAAATGGGAAACGTCCGTCACGGACGGGTAACCGACAACCCGACAGCTAACGTCCTCCCGCCGCCGTTTGACCCGTGCCCAAACCTCCAACTCCCTCGGGCTTCGGCTTCCCCTTCTCCCTCCTCTCGCTCACCGAGTCAGCTCAGTGAGTCTCGATTCGCCTTCGATTCCGAACTCGCGAGCTCGTGATTCAGTTCGCGTATTCTACTTTTAGCCCCCCGTTTTTCCTTTTTTTTTTTTTTTACTTTAAGGCATAATAATAATAATAATAATAATAATAATAATAATAATAATAATAATAATAATAATAATAATAATAATAATAATAATAATAATAATAATAATGTTGATGATTATGATAGGAATAGTTGAGAGTATACACATGGAATTACTTGCTTATTTCATAGTCAGGGACAAAGAAGTGTCAAGGTTTGGTAGAGATGAGAGAGAGGAAGACGATGCTTGTAATTGAAGTTAGTATCAGCTGCTGATAACTCAACCTTAACTTACTATTTCTACATGATTAAGACCAACCAAAGTGATTATTAATTGGGGTATGCACTTAAATAGTTTTTGATGCATCAATCCATGTGATTCCATTTTTCTTGGTGACATCACATTTGGTAGATGTAAGCTTCTCACAATGGCCAATTTGCAAAGGTCACCATGATTTCAGAGTCATATCAACTGTTGACAGTATAAAGGGGAAGAACAAAGGCCGAAGCCTGCGTCACCAGAATCTTCACATTTGCTTCATGAAGCTAAGAATGATAACATTGCTCTCTCTCTCTCTCTCAGTAGTTCCTCTAACAATTCAGTGTCTGGAAGGGCTTGCCCTCCACGCCACTCTGTGACTAGCTTTGAGCAAGTGCTTCTTCTATCATGTGTGGAGGAAAAGTCCATGTGTGTTTCTGAGACTAGTAAAACTCGTTCTACATGGGAAAGATAGAGAATGGTTTCAGTTTGGTCCATTCTTACTGAATCACATCAATTCTCAGTTCCATGTCACAAAAACAGAGTTCTTGACATCTGACCAGTAAGGTTTTACAGCAAGTTTGGGATGTGCATCACCCAATGACTCTTAACAGATGCTATCAAGTTGTCACTGATGAACATGACAAGTTAATATCAAAGTAGGACTTCAATAAAAATCTTGGTTGCATAAATATTTTTCCCAAACAAACCATATGAAAATGTCTGATGAAGACATACGAAATAAAGATATTTGCATCCAGAATCATGAAGCACTTCACAAGTATTTAGTATATCCAACCAAAAAAATCTCGGTGAAAGACTTAGCCAGCAGAAGAATCCTAAATAGAGGTAAAACATCCCGTGGAAGTTGGTCACTCAAGATATGTTCAGACAAAGTTGGAACCTTGACATGCTTCTTCTTCCTAATCTCACGAGGCATTGGCCGAGAAAACAAGAGTGCCAAACGGCTCCATCTGCTTGTGCAAAAGGACTACAGTGTTGTCATGAAACTTGATCTCACTATTATCACATCATCCCCACACACCACTACACAAGAAAACAACATGCCCCTTCTTTACTTCACCGCAAGGTTGTGCTTCCTTTATTGTGGTTATGCTCTCACTCAATCATGCTTCTCTCCTTCCTCTCAAAGCTTGTATACACAACAAATTTTGCACCAGAGTTGTCTACCACTTATATTTTTCTCACCTCGACAAAAGTTATTTTTGCTGCAACACAGTGTGCAAATTCAGCTTGTCTTAGTTCACCCAGAATTTGTACACAACAAAATGTTTCTTCCTTGGATTTTCTTTAATGATTAAACTGTAAGTCTGAAGCACCTGAACTATGCAGAGATTTTCAAATCAATAAAACAGGAAAAGGAACACTAGAATTACTGGCCCAATAAAATAGAAAATTAAAGTAAACCTTTACAATATCTTCAAATCAGTTGAAGGAAAAAAAAAATTGCCTACAAAATATCTGTTAAATAAAAGAATTCCTAGCTACCATAATATGCCTCCTCCAATATCTAGAAAGAAACGACAAACAATATTTAATATGCAGTTGACATTTTTAAATCTAGCATCAAGTTGTCAAATACTCCTACGCTCTTCCACCCTTGACTTCCTTCTCAGCCTTTTTAGCAATCAAATTTGTTTGAGAAGGACAAACAAGCTGGTAACAATGGGTTGGAGGTCGATGGCCATGATGTTGAGGCAAAATCACATTGAGAGAGGTGGTGATGGTGCAAGTGAAGTGGGCAAAGATGGTGCAGTGGCAAAGGCAATGTTGGTGGTACGCAAGAGGAAGCTAAAATTATTAGAGGCGATGTTGATGAAAAAGGATCTCAGTGAATTTACAATGTTGGGGGCATTGTGGTCGTTGCAACCATAGTAGAGTTGGGCAGCAGGGGCGATGACAATGAGAAATTTGGAGGTTGATCAAAGAAGTAGACGAGGTAGGAAGGTCATGGAGCAGCAAAACGAGGATGACACAGATAAAGAGGAAGAGAGGAAAGGCTTACTGCCAATTTAGTGCATTTTTAGTTAAAAAAACAGCGAAATATTCAAGAATTGGTCCTTCGAACAATCGTGACACTAATGGATAGGCATACATCAATAAGATAGAGGTCTTCTATAGTCATAAGATTTTGTGTGTGTCAGCTGAATAGTCTGTTTCGAATAAAGGGTAGTGGATGAGTTGTCACGAATGGCTCTCACGTTTGCAACACCTTCGTCAATGAACCGTTCGATGTATACTTGTACAGTTGTTTGGCATTGTGTTTTGCCTAGTTTTTGTGTGTTTTTACTAGGTTTTTGGAAGCATAAGCAATTCACAAGGCTACGAAGTGATTGCTAACCATATAGGGCAAAACTAGGCCAAACTACTCCATTTTCGTATGCTATGGCCTGTTTTGTCAAGGTAGTTATGCAGTGCGGAATATCAGCCATCTCAGCCCCTTGGAAACTGTCCAAGTGGCAGAGGGCTAGATAGGGCTTTGGAGTAGTGTTGGACCCTGTTTGGATAAACAAGTTTGTACACAAAGTGTGAGTAGACTTGCCTTACACCCCAACACCTAGTTGACTAATCGTTTGTGGACTTGCGGTTGTCTTTTGCCTTTTAAACTCCTTATTTTTCCTTTCTCTTTTTTCTCTTTTTTCTCTATTTGTACTTTAAGTCTTTGCTGAATTACTTTTTGCTAACCCTTAGTGGACGGATATCACAATGGTGTTTCACGACTCAAGCAATTCTATCTAAGTCCATGACAAAGTGGCAAACATTAAAACTTCTGTAGACCAATTCTTACAGGCTTAACAAAAGGAGAAGAGAAGACTCTTAGCGATTTGGATTTGACTTAGATAAAAATTGTGAAGTTCTCTTTTATGCCCAAGGCAGAATAAATAAGCTACAATCACATGGCATATCTGTTAAACCAGAAATAGAAAAATAAAAACGAACTCATAACTCAAACATAAAGAGACAAAAACAATACCTGAAACAGAAAATATTGGCAACTCAGCTTTGCAATTGTGCCATGAGCTGCTTTTGCTTCCTGACAAACTATTGTCAAGACTCCCATGTAAATGGAAGTTCTGAAAAAACTCTTGAAACCACATATTGCTGGTACTTTGGTTATAATGCTGAGAAATTGTGGGATGCTACACCACTGATACTTGAAAAGTTAAATCTACTAAAATAAGGCAAAAGAGAATAACCAGGATTCATGGCAGAAAAAATATTTGCCACTTTTCCACTATTGATTATTATGTCCAAAGAGATCATTGTGTGATATTAAGCTACTACTTCACCATTAGCTTCATAAGACAGTACAAGGCTACAAGTGTTGAACAAATGGGGTTAACCGAACAAAAATGACGACCTCGATGAAACTTAATTCTCTTGACTTTTGAACTTAATACTGCCCACTTAGAGGGCCTAGCATAAGCACATGAAGAAAGTTGAGAAAGAAAAATTGGATGATAACATCATTGTGTCTAACAACTTATAATCCACCAGAACAGCCCTCATTTGCCAGATTTTCACAAGAAAACTAGCACAATTTACATATCTACATGGATTCAAGCATGAGTCTTGCTTTCAAGTCATATTTTTGGCTGTCAACTATACAAGGCGCAATATAGATTGCAAAAAAAGTTGGAAAATATATAAAAGGAAAAAAAATTTGATTTTAACATCCATTCAAGATGTCCAGGACCTCATAATATCATTGAGTCAATACACATCGAACAAAGGATATCAAACTCATTGAACTAAATTTATAATTAATCATCATTTGGGCATCCCAAGAATGAGTCCAGCTCCTTCTTAAGTTGGTTACTGTCATCACACCCATATAGATTTCAAGAATTCAGATGTCAAATATGAAACTCAACAAATGCCACTATGTTTTTCTTTTTATTTTTTTAATTAATCAAACTGTTGGTGTTTCATCATGAATATGGGCTTCATGATTTTCTGTTCAAAAGTCAAATTAAGTTCTCTTTAATGCATTTATAAACATCAACCTTTTGATGTCCTTTCTTATGTGAATGCAATGGACACAGATTATGCCCCTCACTTCCCTTTCATTAACCAACAAGTTTATGATTATAACTGAAAAGCAATTACCAGTTTACAAGATGAAAACTTCTCAACGTAAGGACAAAAGGATCGATTAATGAAAGAATTTCAGATAAAGAGCAACACCATAACATTGATATTATCAGATCCAGTAACAAAACTAAATAGCAACGACTGAAGAAGCATTTTATCAAACAAGTGGACGACGAAACATATTCTTGTAAACTGGCTTTCCACACTCTGGAATATATAATCATCATCACGTTGATAACATGACATCTGACTAATTAGCAGCAACCGACTAAGCATTTTGTCAAACAATCGGAAGATGAAAAATACCATTAGAAATTGGGGTTTGATGCTCAATCTAATCATTCAACGTTCCAACATCTTCAGTTAGTCGTTCGGATTCACTGATGCGCATACAGATCTGATGCTATGCCGATGCAACGCTGACGATACGCATTTCGAGGAAAAGCACAGCCTGCTCGGGACATAATAGAACATGACTAGCAACGCAAACCTGTGGACCATTTCGAGGTGAAGAATCCGCTCATTCTCTTCAACAACTCGAGCGGACACGGGGAAGAAATACCAAGGAACATACTGCTCTTCCCTGATAAGTTGAAATCAAGCAGAGACACGACGACCGGAACATGGAATTGCCCGCAAACGTTGGCAATGCGGTTGCCATAATACGACGAAGGGGCCGCGAATGAGCAGTTTTTAGGAACAGGGTCACCTGCTAATCGGATGCGGATCCCACTGTATCAAATCATGCAAACTGATAACAACGATATCGGATTTGCATCCGAATCAAACAGGGGAAGAAACAAAGATATGACTGTTATTAGATCAGTAACATCTCAATTATATATGCATTTGATTGAGGGTCTTATTATTAATTTAAACTCAAATATTTTGAATCAAGTCATCCCGAATGAACTATCTGATTCACATTGTCATGGAAAGTTGTTGCAGAAGAACTATCTGATTCGAATGGAACTCAGCCCATAAACTTGCTCTAGAAGTGACTCTACCCAACATGATGGATATCCACACGAAGAGCAGATGTTTTTTTTGGGAAGAAGACTGTTTAGATCTCATATCCAGAAAGCATCAAACTCGGGTTGGAACTTTCAGCAGTTTAGTTGCCAAGTTTGGCATCTCCAGCTTTCTGCACATCTTCTTCTCTCGTATGATTCATGCAATTAGTCTTCTTGTTTCCAGGAAAAAAGAGTTTACTTATACACCAGCCATGTTTTCTTCGAGCTCCGGCCAAGTGAGAGAATGGTGAAGTGATCTGTCGAACGACAATGTTGACTACTACTTCTTCTCCTTTACGTCGAGCAATCAATCACTGAAACCAATCATACACTTCCTGCAGAAATCTCACGTAGCTAAAATGATGCAAATGTGTTGACCAGTTGATGTTCCTGAAGAAAAGGATGCCTATGATTTCTCGACAATCCCACGTATGCAGGCAGAAAGCACAGCATCATGTTAGATCTCCTAGCAAAGCGTGCACCCACTCAGGTCGCGAAACGTGTCCACACCACATGCAACTGCAGCTGCTGCAAAAGCGTCGCTCCCTGAATCCACCCACCATTAACAAAGTCCAGTCGCCATTGATATGTGCCAAAGCTCCTCTTCTCATCTCATCAATCCAAGAGCTCCTCTCTCTCTCTCTCTCTCTCTCTCTCTCTCTCTCTCTCTCTCTTTCTCTGCTTGATCCCAATCTTACTTTAATCACCTCTTCCCATGCTGAGATAAGGAAGCTTTCATCTTCTCCTTGATGCTCTACAAATGGAACACTAGGCTCCACATGAGGGTGACTTGGCCGTACAACTTAGGACGATAGGTGTAGGGATTTAAGTAGAGGTGTAGCTGCTTGGTTCGAGGTCCAGGGCATTAGTTTTGAGGAGAGAATTATGATCCACCGAGACCACCAAACGAGGATGCGGAATTGGATATGGCCTGCTCCTTCCTGTACATGTGCATAACTCAAGATTTATGCACCAGGAGTGGGTGCAAACATTATGCAGGGTGGTCCAGAAACTGGTGGTTGCAGCTTGATGTCTGCTCTTTCTAGTTTTTGGTGGGTGATTGTGACACACATGCCTCTCCTCCTCCTCCTCCTCTTCATCTTCATCTTCATCTTCTTCTTGTTGCAGTGGAAAATGAGGAGTGCTGACATATCCCTTGGAAATCTTCTTTGCATGCAAACTAGTATTATATGATACAGCATAGAAGCATGAAGATGTCATGTTTGAATCAACCTTGCAATGCTGCAGAAATCAAAATCAATATATAATGAAAGAAGTACTTCTCACTATTTTATTCAGCTCCAGTTTCTCCCTGTCCAAAAGAGCAATGTGACCCCCAGTTTGGAGAGGCAGTTATGAAACCTGTATCCATTCTGCTTCTGATCAGTATCCATTTTTGCAATTCAGTTCAATGATTCCCCACTTGTTTCACAAGTAAAGTAAAGTAAAGAAAGAAAGAAAGAAACACTGGCAGTCTAATCGTGAGCTTTTCCATGACCTTTAGGAGTTACATCAGCCATGCTCACCCGGACATTGGAGCTTTTTACTCTACCTACTCATTCGGAAGGGCCACGAGTCGAGTCAATCCATAGATGACAACAACACATCCAGGTCATAGGACACCAAGGCCACCTGCCTTTCTGAACAAACAGTGACCAAAGTATTGGGACTCACTGTTGCAAGTTTCACAAGATCAGGCTCACCAGTTCCTCGCTGTCCTTTTCCGCCGTACACACTCCATTAGTGACATTGAAGAGAGGTCCATGGTTATGGTGTGGGATCCCCCCAAGGTCAGGGGACAAAGGCCATAAATTGCAACAAAAAGCCAAGGAGCTACAGATGTTTAGTCGCCATAGGCTTAAGAATTCATGATTAAAGATGGGGAGACAGCAAGACACGTATGCTGTCTACTCTCAGATCTCCATTCTCTGCATAGGAATCATCCTATTGCTTGCAGCATTAGACAGTGCATGCTCAAAGCACCACCAAAAGCCTCCCACCTTATTCTACTGATATCCATCTTGTGCCATCATCAGAAAAAATAAAAAAAGTGTAGCATTCTTAAGGATCTGAGCTTTATGATTACTCGTGACTAAGTTTGATATGAGTGTGTGGAGATCACTGCTTATGTTTCTTCTTTTCAGTGCAGCTTCAAAAAGAAGGCAGCAGGTAACATGCCACCCCTATACAATGTTTCATAAATAAAGATTGCATGGGTTGTTTCTGACAGTCGCTTTAGTGAGCAAGGAACCATATAATCATCCACTGACCCACCAACCATTTGCTGTTTCCTAAAAACAAATCAAAAGATGAGGGTTTGGGGCCTAAGGGGTGTGATCTGCCAAAAGCATGATGGCGAGGAGTCTTTGCATGCATGATAACAATGGATGAGGTTGGTATGATGAGGTGGTGCAGCTGAACTTGATCATATCAGTGGAGGAGTGGTTTGACATCATGTATGGAGGACTTTAGCAGGACTATTGTCCTTCGTAAAACTAAATGCAATACGATCTTTCACAAGGGCAAGATAAGAAACAACTCCAATTCTCTTTAGACACACAGTTCCGCTGCCAGAGTCTTTTTTTTTTTCTTTTTTCTTTTTTCTTTCATTTATTTAGTTAAAAATAAACTTCTTATAAAGCTCAGCGACGATAAAAAAAAATCATCTAATCGATCCCAAATAATTATAATTTTATCGTTATTGTTGTCGAATGGATACTATTTTAAAGGCTGCCTATGAATGTTGCCATTATAGTTGAAAGTCTTATTGCACCTCATGAAACATGAAACAGCACTCCAAGTGATGAAAGATCAACACGTTCATGACAACCAAGAATTAAGTACTTCTCGAGAAGAATATCTTAATCCAAAGACAAATTTGGCTTCAGAGGCTGGTTGATTGGTATCAATATCTATAAGATCGAAAGTAGCAGTTGTCAAGAATGATGTCATCCTAATACTCGTAAAGAAGCCTTCTCCTGGCTGTCTAACATTTGGAGGAAGAAATATCTCATGCTAAACATGAACAATATAATAACTGTGCAATCATGGAGTTTCATTTAATATGTCGGAGCATAATTTAATTTGTCACGCTTGAAATTTAATTAACATAACTTGGAACAGTATTATTATTATTTTTTCCTTGGATAGAAGTTGATGTCTTCTAATTAATTTCATTTATGGATTGCCAAGTCAGTAGTAACATGCCATGTTAGAAGCTGCATTTTCTTTTTAGGTTGTCTTGTTCTTTCGAATCTTCATTTTATAAGAACATATGCAAAGCAAAAGCTTATCCAATTTGCTCGGAGAAAAAGAAACCCATAGCAGCTCACACATCAACAGAAACACAACTCTGGAGGTAGCAGCAGCAGCAGCACTTTGCCTTTTGTTTGTCTCTAGTACTCTCAAACATTTACACGCTATCGTTCAAGGACCTAATTCTTCGTATGATGGAAGTACACTAAACTACACGAGGAGTGGATATATAGCAAATCAGCAATAGAGAAAGGAGCATTTCTTGCAGAAGAACATTCACTTGCATGGTGAAAATTCAGTACAGGAAGTGAGGCATAAAGGTTATCGAATTAATTGACAGAAACAGTGCAGCATCTTCAGTATATAATATACTTTTCCAGTTATGACACAAGTAAGCATCTTGATCATAAATACTACAGGAAAGAGCCATCGTTGAAAGCACCATATTTATGATCTCCTAAGGAGTCTTGACATCACACAAATCTTTTGCTTTATCACTGCCATCTATTCATTCCTAAACATATAACATAATCCTCTGATAATTTTGTTGTCATCCATATGCAGTCTGCAAAGTTTGATCTACGCTTTGTGTCATTGTTAACCAAAAATATCCCTAGCAATTTAACCATAAAACACTTCATTAAATTGGCTTTTATGTTTCCTTTACAAAGTCCATTCTACCCAATGCCATGCTGACAACACGTAGGAAAGGAAGAACAAAGGAGAAAATTCTCTACCCGCTGCATCACCTGCTTTACGAGTGGAAGGAGGTGTGGGCACCGGATCGTACCGTGGCAGGTAGACGAGACGAGTAAATTCTGATTGTACCAAGTACTGCGCCAAGAAAAATCCACGGGAGCAGCTGAGGAGGAGGGTAATACAGTAAACAAATAAAAGTTCCGTGCCATCAAGAGGTTCTCCACTGCAATTGTGCTCCAATAATAAGAGGCCACGTGTGCAAACTCAGGTGACTTGTTAACCGTGTCCAGAAGTGATTTGGTGGGAAGATGTTTGGTGTCGGGTCTGCGCACGAAGGCGGGACGGTGGGGATGGTAAACGGGAAGAGGGGAGTCCGCCATATAAAAGGATGGGGAGGGAGAGAGTGAGAGAGGAGGGACGGCGGTGTGTCGTGACCTTTCCCGATAAGCTCGGCGATTGCTCGAATGCGAACGCCTAGGGTTTCGATCCCCGAGCCCTCGCCAATCCCTCTCCCTCTTTGCTTCCTCACTCATCTTTTTCTTGGATGGATTGCACTAGGATTTCGCTCAACTAGGAGTCGGATTCCCCGAAGACCCTAAGCCCTCGCGCCATCCGTTAGCTCCTTCTCTGCCCTGCCTCCACAACTGTACTCTCTTTCTTCTCTCCGCTAACCCTTTTCTTGCGCGCCGAGGGGATTGCGCGAGGAGAGGAAGAGATCGAGTTACGGAAATGGAGGATTCTTGTCCGAAGCGGGCGTAGCGGCGTTGGCATTTGTGGAGGCAGCTGCTTGGCGCGCGCTGAGATCTTGATGAGAATTGGAGGAATGCAGGCCGGCTGGGGTTCGGATGCTTGGAATCTGGAGTGAAGGAGTGGCTTTCAGGGCGGGGTTTCTGGGTTCCTGGAGTTTGAGTGGGTAGATCTGGGAGGTCTTGAACGCGGAGGCATTAGCTCGAAGGAAGGTGAGATTTTTGTGCGTAGTACTGATGATTAATCGCTGAGATTACCGCCAGGTTCGATCGTCTAAGCGAGCCTTTGTATTTTTCTTCGCTTTGCCTTGTCTGGTTACTCCTTTTGCTGGCTCTTTTCTGTGTCCCGTTTGGTTTCGTCTTTAAAGCTGCAGCGAGGATTAAAGGTGTCGCTGCCTTTTCTTTCGTCTTTTTATGTCTTCTTCGCTCTCAATAATCCGTCAGAATTCGGTGTCTCATGCTGCCATCGTTGCAGTCAGTGATGCTGCAGCTGCTGATACCGCCTTGCAGGCCGCAGTGCTGATTTCTGGCAGCCTGGCGAGCTCGAGCAGCGGGAAGAGAGGAGGAAGTCAATAACATCCGATTCCTCCTGCGAGAAAAGCAAGGTCGCGAGCTGTCATCTCCGGCCACGAACACGATCCGGAGCGTCCAAAGGTCTCGCCTTTCTCCACTCCATTTCCTTGCTCACTTTTATTTCTCCCCTTGTACTGCGGACTGCGGACTACGAACTCGTCATCAATGCTAAAGGACAGCCTACCGCTGACTCTCAGCAACCCTAAGCTCCCGAGCTGACACAGTCACCCACCGCTTCCCAAAAAGGAGATCAGGGGTGGAGATAAGAAGGCAGTGGCGGAGAAGGCGATAAAGATCCGATTTGGGCCCCAAAGAGGCATGAGAGTGAGATGGAATTTGAGGAGAACAACCACGCTTGCAAGCGGTCACGGGTGGTGGGTAACGGCAGCCAGGCGGCCAAGATAGGTCGCAAGGAGCACCAGGATGAGGACGAAGATGATGGAGAAAGGAAGGGTGGAGGGGCCGACGTCGGCCGCGTCGCCCCCTGGCAGCACCACCCGTCGTCCAGGATCTTTCGTGTTTCGCGTGCCTCCGGTGGGAAGGATCGGCACAGCAAGGTCTATACGGCGAAGGGCCTCCGCGACCGGAGAGTCCGCCTCTCGGTCTCCACCGCCATCCAGTTCTATGACCTCCAGGATCGCCTCGGCTACGACCAGCCGAGCAAGGCCATCGAGTGGCTGATCAAGGCCGCCACGGCTGCCATCAATGAGCTCCCTCCACTCGATGGCTTCCCCAAGCTGCTTCAACCTAGCGGAGATGATCAGATGAAGGCCGATCCTGTTGTTGAGCCGGCCTACAACCAGCAGCAGCATCCGCCGACCAAATCCGGCTGCAGCAGCAACTCGGACACCAGCAAAGGCTCAGTCTTGTCTCTCTCGCGCTCGGAGAGCCGTGTCATGGCCAGAGAGCGAGCTCGAGAGCGAGCAGCGAAGGATAAAGAGAAGGACAGAGACGACAGTGGCCACATCATGGCCTCCCATCACCAGAACCTGAACCCTAGGCTGAACCCGCAGACCCCCTCTTTCACGGAGCTTCTTACCGGCGGCAGCGGCAACAACGGAGGCAGCAACATCTCTGCTGTTGCCGCAGGAGGGGAGAATCCGGGGCACAATTGCATTCAGAAGCAAATCTCCACAGCGGATTACTTCGGCCAAGCTGGTCTCTTTACCCAGTCTCAAAAGAGTCACCAGCTGCCCTCAGGGTTTTCTTCCCAACCCCACTTCGGAAATAGCTCTCCTATGGGAATTTTGCCTTTCAACATTGCTGCCGCCGGCGACCATCAAGAGATGCAGCAGTTCCCTTTCTTGCACGAACATTTCTTCCCCGTCTCGGCTGTGGCAGCGACAGGGGACCACAATCTCAACTTCTCCATCTCGTCGGGTCTTGCGGGTTTCAATAGGGGGACCCTTCAGTCCAATTCACCAGCTCAGTTGCCTCAGCAGCAACACCACAGTCACAACCACCTACAGAGGCTCTCTTCTACGGTTGACGGATCGAACCTGCAGTTCTTCTTCGGTGCTGCGGCCGGTTCAGCTGCGGCCGCCACCAACACGGAGAATCAATTTCAGTCTGGGTTCGACGGCCGCCTGCAGCTTTGCTATGGGGATGGCTATCGGCAATCAGATCTGAAAGGGAAAGGAAAGAGCTGAAATCATCACAAAAATGATGGCTTTTTTTGTGCATATTCCATTGCTGGTAAGAAGTTCTCCTAGTGCTTTTCTTTTTATATGAATGATTATTGCTTTGATGTATTAGTTTAATCAAAAGATCTCTGCTTGCGTCTGTCCTTTTTTTTGGTGAGCTTTTTGGACTTTTGTGTGTGTCATTGTCATCCAAGTATGCTTTTCTCGAGGTTGCATTCCTTTGTTTGATCTCCTTAACTTTTGCAACGGAACGATTGTGTAGCCTACCATTGGTTGAGATTTCAATGGTGCGTTGATGATGGCCATGTTGGAATTTTATATCCGCCTATAGTTCTCTCATTGTGTTGGCTAGAACAGGTGTCAAAATGTTAGTAGTTACAACGTTTGCACCCCATTAAAGGGTAATTTTGTCGCTGCCAGCCATTAATACAACATCCACTGTAGCCTGGCACTCTTATGGTATTATGGTTTGCATTGTACCTGTCCTTTCTGTTCTTTTATATCTTGGGGCCTGGAAAGCTAGAATCAGAAATTGGTGCATGCAACAGAACATGATTGGAAAGTTGGAGATTGCCAACTTTTAGATAGTTGTTTGTCATTTAACAAACTTTTCCTAGCAGACGGAACCATTATTGCAAACTTCACATATGACACCAGAATGACATGAATCTCATGCTTTGACATTGTTAGTAAAAGATTAAAAATTAGTGTAAAATTAACAAATAAGCCAGTTGAATATTTTGTTGACAGTTATAATTTGGGTAAATAGCAATTGTAGCTTGTATTAGTTAAATTTACTGGCGTAATTTTGCTGGGTGAAAATAGAACAATTTCCTTATCATTCCACGCTAATATGATCTAGATGTACTAATTTTACTTTTCCTTGTAGATCATCTGTTGTTATTAAAATAGTTGTTTTTTTTTACTTGTGAAAATCTTCAGCACCCATTGAAACTAGATTCAAAGGTTTGATGACGATACAACCCAGAAATAAAAACAAGATTTGACACTTAACTAGGAGAAACAAGATGTGAGAACAACTCCATGTTCGAGTTTATCAGTGAGTTTGATAAGGTGACCAAACGTAAGGTATATTTGGTTTCTAGTTCATGAAAAAGCTGATGTTAATAATGAGCTGTATTGTATATTGCATTGTATGTTGATAATGGGTCTTTATTCTTGGAGCTTGGTAATGAATCGTAGTGAAAAGCTTGAGATAATTTTTGAGATTTATGAAGAACACATTATTTGATATTAGTACCGTAGAAGAACTTTATAGTCCTCAATAATAGCATTAGTTGCTTTTGCTGTCATGTCAATGATTACATGGCACTATCAAGCTGGGATACTTATAGAATTTGCAGTTTACAAAAATCGAGTGGAGGGATTAGTTTTTTCATATGTTACCGGAAGATGTCATTGACATTTTGGTCAACTCGATGTGATTATGGCCCATGTGTGTAGGAATATTTGAAGTGTGATCGAGATAACTCCGAAGTGAATATGTCGAGCTCTCGAGGTGTCACCTACACAAAGATTATGGTCTAAAGAATTTTATTGACCTGATCCCATTGATGTCTAAGTCAGTAACCAGAAGTAAGTGAGTATCATTATTAGTAGTCAAAGTGATCCTTTTGTCGTAGTGTGCTAAAAGTATATTTTTATACTTTGTCATAGAGGGCAATAGAGGGGCAAAACATTCTATGGAGAGGCAGCCCTCAACCATCTCTAACAACCTACTTTTATCTACGTAGGCGACAAGGGAGGAGGCACCCCACAAGTACCTGCTTCGGACTTATATCCATCTGGATAGACCAAGGGGGCAGGTCTTATCCCCCCTATGCTATCTTGTTCATCACGTAGAAGTCATGTGTCATATGATAATTGGTTGATGATATTCCTCTATTATTTGTACCTCTCGAAGGTGCGTTTCTAAGATCACTTTCAGAGAGACCCTGAAGTGCAACTATCAGCTTATCTGACACGTGTGTCATGCAGAGGTGAGGGAAGGATCCATCGAGATGCTTGTTTCGGGCAATAGAGGATATGATTGACCTACTTGATTTGCTACATGGATATCATTTTATCGTTGCATGATGTGCTATAACAACGTCGAGGTGCTTGTATTGGGAGGTGGGAGCTGATCATCATCAACCTGCTCCTTTTCCCTCTTCTCTTCTTCTAGCTCAAGTAGTACTTCAATCCTATCCTCTTGGAGGCACTTGAAGAAGGCCGTGACAAGTCCGTTTATCAAGGCAAGCTATGAGAGGAGTCGACATGGACTCCTCCGCTTGTCGAGGTGACCTATAGCACCTTAACCTAATCTTGCTCATGTCATCACCCGATCTGTAGCAGGGATACTCCGAGGTGCTTGTTGGGCCATGGGTCGGTTGTCTACCAATAGTGGAGATCTGCGACCCTTATCGTCATCCAATTTGTGTTGTTGCATGCTGATATGGAGATTAGATTTTGGTTGCCTGCTTGATCTGTTGAGAGACAACTTCGAGTAGAGGAAGCTTGCTCTCAGGTAACTTGTTGTATGAACCGAGGAATGCTCCTATATTATTTATCACCAAGGCAGGTTGTGGGAAGAGCTAAGGAAAGCATCTCCTTTGCTTATCATCGATGGACCTATGTCATGCAACTAGTCCGTTATGTAACCACTGAGGAACCTATGTAGGGCTGCAGTGGGATGCTATAAAGATCCCATGTCACTGACTTGCCCCTTCTCCCTTTTTGCTTATCATTGTGGTGAGTTATGGGAGGAGTCATAGTGGGCTCCTCTACTTATTACTGATGGGGGCTATGGGAGGATCTCTCCTTTCACTCATTGATGAGGCCAATTATAGGAGGAGTCCACCTCGACTCCTCCCATGGCTCATAGATCTTGCTCTTCTCGAGAAGGAACAAGGATGGTGTAGTTCACTAAATTCCATAGTTAGGGACCAAAGTGCTCCCTTGGCCGACAATTCGATTGGCCTCGAGCGCTCCTAGTATGATAACACCATGTTGTGTTAGAGAATATCAACAAATGCTAGTGGCGGTGGAGCTAGGGATTGCTGCTTGATGAGTGAGGCTAAAGAATACCTTAACGGGGACAAGTAGATGGCTCGAGGCCATCTGCAAGCATGAGAGACTCAAGTCGTTGAACAGATGCCAGTATCTCATCAATGTCTATGTTGAGGTGAATGCACCGATGTGCGAAAAGGGTGATTACTATCCCCTTTGGGTGAAAGTACTATGGCTTAGGCGCAAAGCCTCTTCACTTGAGTATTCATTCAGAGTATTAGTTGGCAGATATTCTTATAATATCGAGCTCTCCTAGCACTAAAAATATTATGAGAAGATGTTGTTGATGTCTTGGTCAACTTGATGTGGTTCTGACTCGTGTGCACATGGATACTTGAAGTGTGGCCAAGATGCCTCTAAAGTAAAAATGCTGAGTTCTGGAAGTGCCACTTGCACAAAGATTGCGACTGAAAGAGGTTTTTTCAATTTGATCCCTTTGATATTTGATTTAGTAACCATAGGTAGGTGAGTGTGGTCATGAGTGATAAAAGTAATCCTTCCTTGATAATTGTGCTAAAAGTGAGTCTTTATTACTTGGTCATAGAGGGGACTAAAGGGGTAAAATATTTTATGGGAAGGCAGCCCTCAATCGCTTCTAACAACCTACCTTTGTCCTTTTGTTTACATAGGCAACAAGAGAAGAGGCAGCTCATAATCACCTACTTTGAGCTTATGTCCATACAAGCAGACTAAAGGGGTAGGTCTTGTCTCCCCTTTGCCAACTTGGTCGTCACATGATGACCACATATCAGATGATAATTAGTCGATAATATTCTTCTATCATCAAAAATATTTTTTTTAATCTTTTAACTACATATCTTGATAGGATTTGCTGTATTTGTTTCTCATTGATTTTCAAAGTCTAAAATTTGCATTACTATAATCACCTACGTTAGAGATTTCAGCACATGACAGCCATTCACTGCTACGGTTTTTAAGTGAGATTTTTATTTCATGATCATGGCAATTAATTTGAGATGAATAATCAACCATAAACTTGAATCTCCTATTCATCTCTGGGCATTGATGTTTAAGAGATTCAGCGTAGTATTGTCACAATCTGGCCCAACAAGAAAACTAGCCTATTAATTTTATTTAATTTAAACGGTATGATACAAAATATTTAAATCTGAACTAATAATAGTAAATCAATCTACACTTATTATACCATTATATAAACACATGGGATTAGTATTGTTGAAAGTAGTTCTGACTTCTGAAGAACAATGCCACCACCCTAAAGTAATCAAAGAATCTTGTATTATGATTAAGAGTCATCAGTTAATATTCAATTTCTGAAGCCGAAGTCTACTATATATTGACGATGAGGATAACATAGTGACGAGTGACAAGAAGAAAATGGCCATACGGTAAGTCTAAGTATCTGGGCTTTTATAGCCACACATGTAGGAAAGTGTTGAGTTGTCTTCATCTTTGTTAAGTAGTTCTTTTTTATGATATAGCGTACAGTTTGTTTCCAGCCAACTAAATGAGCAACTCTTTTATAATTAGTGGTATTAGAGCTACAACATCTTGGAGTTGAATCTAAACTATGCTTGTCCATGTGGTGCAATAAAAGTTGTGAGCAGGGTAGACTGCCAGATATGAAAGATAAACAGAAGTGGGGTTTACTCTTTTATGATTTTGCTAAGAGTAAAAAATTCAAACAATAAAACAAGCAATTCTCCGCTCTGATAATGTGGAGAATATAATTAAGTTAAGCGATTCATGTCTAAACTGAAGTTAATAGTACTATATCGATTAAATTCAATATTAGTGTTAGCTCATTTCTAATGTGAGATTAAAAATGGATGTTGTAATATTTTCTGCTCAAATCTTTTATCATGTCGGTTTTGATACTAATTATTACAATCAGTTTTGATAGGATAGATTAAATTTGTAAGTCTGAATCATTAACTCAAAATACTTAATCTTGATCTACTTTCTATATGGGATTAAATAGGAGTGTTATATTTGGTATACTGACAACAGATCTACAGTACTGAATTAAGAGAATAATAATTTTAATATTAGGATATTTTTTTATATAAGATTTCTGAAATCATTTTTGTTCACCAAATGCAGTAGTGTCTGGATTTTCTAAGAGTCTAATAAAAGAAAGAAATCCTCAACTTAAAAATTGGAATTACTAGGAGTCTTACATATTCTCTATGACCCACCAGTTTATGTGGAGATAGTTTCAGAAACTATGTAACTCAATATATTGAGAAAACCATGCACTGATGTTGCATTGACATCTTTGGAGTGGTCTTGAGTGGTGTTCGAAAATGATTTTGCTTCAGTCGTAAAAACTATGCTGGACCTTAAATTGTTTAGTGCATCTTAGTGACCATGTATCAGACAACGTAAAAAACTGATTAGGAGGTCTCATGGAAAACTGAACATTACTATGGCAGGTTTATGATAATTTGGTTGAATATATATGGAAAAATAACACAGGATAAAAATATTTTTACATTCGTTCCTAGTTTGATCCTGTACCTTTTTAATTCCTTTCCATTCAACATGGAGAACATTGCTCATTTTTTCTTGTATGTCTCGCAATTTTTCTTTTAATTGGGTTGAGGTGATAGAATTATTTTATCATTTTACGCTTAGTCATTGTATTCTTAGTATTTAATGTTTAAGAGTGTCAGATAGCTTAGTTGATAATGATTTTAAAAGAATATCACAAGGTGCCGAGTTCAAATCTCATCTTCCTCACCTTTTCAAAAAATATTCAATGTTCTCCAATTTTGAATCGTATCATTTGTCCTGTATCTTTAATTTTGTTGTATGAGCTTAAGCTTTAGAACCTTTTTTATCTGAGGTAAATTGTGGATCATGCCACCTTCACTTGTGGAATAAATAAATGAGAAGCTCTGGATACTTTTTTAGTTTTATACTTTCTTCTCTATTTCTACTCCTGTGTTTAATGTGTATGAAGATGTAGAATTATCAAAATTACCTTTCTGAAACCAGTTCTGTTATTCTTTTTTTTTTTTTTTATGATGAAACATTGATGAAACCGATGTCAGGCTTGATCGGTTAAAGTTTGTGAGCCAAAAGTGCTGGATCAAGAAAAATGAAGAAACTTTGGTTGCTTCTACGAGGACACATTATGGAAAAATTAGGTTCAGACAGTGTTAGGGTTTATTGAGTTGGTTTTAGGTTCAAACAGTTTTAGGGTCTTTTTGACTTACATATCTGTTAATTACAATAACAACAAGAAGTCCTAATACCCAACTGTTTAGGATTTACTGTAATATGACACTAAATGAATCAATGGATTCTAATATTAAGTAATTATATAGAAGATGGAGAAGTATTAAAAGACTTTAAATATTAGTTGTGTGCTGGCGTACTAGACTCCCTTACCAAAGGTTCAGGATTCAAGACCTCAATTGACATATTTGAAAGTGTCAACTAGTCTAGCTAATAAACACCTTCATAGTTTAATCGCAAAGTCCTGGGATCGAATTCTACTTTCATAATTTATACTTTCTAAAAAAAAAAGAAGTAGCACTGAAGCTCATACGAGAGAAAATCTTAGCTATTATATCTCAACCAAAGACTAATGCCTTGTTAAAACCTTGTTCGTAGTATCTAACGAGTAATATGAATTAAAGGGAGAAAAAGAGGTAGTACAGACTTTTTTTGAAAGAAGATATCTGTCTATTATTTCAGGCCTGTGTTACAAACAATAAAGCTGATGGTTCAGCAGCAGAAAACATAAAGCTAGAGGACTGTGATCTACCAAAATTAGCAAAGGAATTACTTACAAAATTGTCCGGCCTAGGGACACGATTGACTCATAAGAGAAAGATGTCAAGAAACAGAAAAGAAAGATGTCAAGAAACAAGTCAAAAACAAGGGTACAGTTAGTAGAGACTTGATTTTAGGTTGTCAACTGCTAGTTTTTCCGTCATTTTTCTTGGCTTTACCAGAGCTGTAGTGGGTTGGCTTAAGTGAGGTTTGGTTTTCTGCCAAGTTGGAATCATAAGAACAATTGTTGAGTGAGGCAGATCTTGTATTGCAAATAAAAATGACCTACGTTAAGCAAATAAGGACCAGTGGTGGTTTGAAGTTGAGGTGAGTTCTGACTTCAGAGTTCTGGGAAAGGACGGCTTGAGCTTCACCAATCAAACACTGCTTAGTTGAAGCTCAGCTTGTCCTGGTACTGGATTAGATTACTTGACCAGACTCTGCCATGTTGATATCAAGATCTCCCCCTTTGTGTACGTAGTAACATGATTAGGTGGTAAATAACTTTTGCTAGTAATCAAAAGATTGTTTGTTTGGTCAATTGGTATGATTAATGTTAATCACTTAGGCCCAAGGAAGCATCAATTGTAGGGAAGAACAAGGCATTAACTTGCTGGTCTGAGAAAACATGACCCAAGAAATAGCTTAGATTTGCTTTGAGAATGTGATTTTAAATTGGAATTTTTCTGTTCTAGACAGTAAATTTCTTATAAATCAGCATAGAAACAATTGAAGAGCAGATTCCAGCAAGATAATAATCAACAGACAAATTTTTCATAGGAGAGCTTTGTAAGATTGAGAGGAATGGGAACACCCGAATGTTGGAGATATGATCAATGAAAATATAATTAAGCTTCCTATATCAGTTGAACTGGTTGGAGAAAGTGAGCAAATTATGGAGAATTCATTATGCTTGAAAGACTGAGAGATTAAATAACATTTCTTATAGACTGTTTTGTGTTTCCATTAAGATGTACAGAATATACCCTGACGACTGATAGTTACAATTCTTTTCGATTCAAATATCAAATCGCAGCTCCTATTTTTTTCTGTATTTTGTTGACCAACATTTGTCCTGCCAAAGTATCAATTAACAATGGTGCTAAGACAAGCCTAGCGGCACGACACTGATATGGGAGCCAAGTACTATTACATCTCAAGCCAGGGAGCAAGGAGTCATAGATAGGATTGTGGTTTGAGCGTTACATTTCTTAGCATACAAGCAATTGAAGTTTCATGTTAACATCATTCTTTGCACTAAAGTGTGGTGCTTTTGTTAGTAATAGAAAATTTGCAAAACCTGAGATTATGCTTTCTGATTTGAAATTTGTGACAACAGACCACTGTTTTTTAGGATTTTGCCTTGTATATAGGAATTTATGTGTGGTTTCCAATCTTTTCTTAAACCTTGTGACACTCTTCAACATACTGAAATAATTGAGATCATGACTTCGGTACTTAATCTTCCATCAGATCCTTTAGAACTCCAGTGTTTGCTGCTTCATGTCTATAAGGGCTTTAGCTTCAAATTACTATCATCGATCGACATAGTGACCAACATCCTGTCTTCTATGTAGAAAATAGTTACATTTGGATGCAATCTTTGGTCATCGCTTCCACATATTTTTAGCTCTACTTTCTTCACTTGCATGGTGTTTTTTCTATTATCTTGGCTCCTGATGATTGTTATTTGGTGCTCCTTGAGATGCTGTTCTTAATGTTGCTCTGTATGAAACTATGCCACCATTGAATATTTTGAGATAACATAGCATTGCATTCTTTACTATGCAATGGTTACTTTATGCTGTAACTTCTGCTCTTTCATGCTCAAAGAACATCAAACCATTCATTTCAAAGCTATGCAAAGATCCAAAGTTCAATGAAGAGACTTGGTAAGACTTTCATTTTCTAAATTTCTAGAATTCTGCAGCACTTAGACTTGGTGCTTATTATTGTGGACAAGTTCATCTAGAACTATGAGTAATGCCAGAATAGAGGTTGGATTTCCTTAAAACTAGATTCGAATAAGAGTTAAATGAAGCTCTGTACTCTACAATAGCCTAATAATTGTGTCCTCTCCATTTATAGGCACGACCTTGCCTAGAACAAGTTTTCCTGAGATATACCAGAACCAAGATTGGATTTCCTTAAAACTAGATCCAGTAGAAGTTACATGAAGTTGTACTCTATGTTAGCCTCATTTTGTGTTCTCTCCAATTATATGCACTTACTAACAACACATGGATGGATAATGCAGGAATCAAGAACAACAAAAGAATGCTAAATGCAACCTGGGATCAGCTCCTGCAGCACATTTATTGTTTCTTTTCTTGTCGACGACTCTAATATCAACTGTTATCGCTACTATGATTATTTTGTTCTCTGTTCTCATTCATATCGTGCAGCATCAGATGGGCTTTTATCCTTGTCTGGTTTGAAGGATAAACCTCATCATATAATGGCAAACAATCTCATCTTTATAGCTTTTGTGTGGATATGGGAACAGCTAGGCAAATTGAAGTCCTTTAAATGAGATGCTTGTTCACTTCAATTAACTCTGCTTTTAAGTTGTAGAATGTGGCAGTTGTTTCCATTCACTGCAATTATTTCCAGTGTGTTTGCTGGAGATAAATTGCAAGTAATGCTTTGTGCTTGCAGAGATGGTGTTTGTTGAATGTCCCCTGTGATGCTCCACAGAGAGAATGTGAAGGAACACATTTAGGTGTCAATGAGCAGCAACACCACTTTGGTCCCTGAACAGATGACACAATGTTCTCTGCCAACTCTAACACAAATGACAAAAAGGGTAAAAGGCCACTTGAAATAGTATGGCCAGTTCCCTTGTGACATGCACACTAACACAAAAAGCATTTGGTTTGGTACCTTCATAAACAGAGGGGTAACATTAGCTCTTCATTGCTGTACTGCCAAAAGAAACACCCCCAGCATTCAAGACAGCTAAGGAAAAAAAAAAAGGGTTTTCATTATTCATCCAATGCTACAGCAACATCAGTGAAAAGAGAAATGTTTGTGAGCTTGCATGCTTGCTATAAGAGTAAAACATACAACATCATGGATGATTACAAGATAATGGCAAATATATAATATCCTGGTTACTTATTGTCACAAATATATAATATTTGTGTATGTTTACTTTTGCTTTTGCTAATGTCTTGTACAACAAGTTTGATCGTTTTATTTTGGTTGACTCTTTTAGTTGTTTCATACTTATAAACGTACATTTTTTAGCTTCATGGAGTGGTTCGGAGTGTCAATGACCTAAGTGAGATATAATTGGATGAGTCTTTAGGGTAGTGCTAACGACCTAAGTGACACATAATTGGATGAGCCTCTAGGGTAGTGTTTAAGGTTGGTTTGTTGTCTTAGTTTGCAAATAGTGTTATGTGGGCACTTGTGAAGATTTTTGGTCATGACGAATTAATATAGACATTTTATTGTGCAACTGTTTAGAAATTACGAAGTATATATTTGTAATTTATATTGATTATCAAGTGTTTACTGAAATGACTGCTTATGAGATTTTGAGTTAAATGCTTCCTCCAATTTGTGTTCTTTTTTTGTAGGTCTTCTGGGAGATTGTCCCTTTGTGAATGAACATGTAAGTCTATCGCATGACTTCGATAAAACCAACTAAGTCCGTGATAGATAATATCACAGTAAAACAAGTATACATAGAAATAATTAGCATACAAATATAAAGATACCATGAGGACAAGCGAGCTGGGACAAACATATAGCGAACAAAGGTTGCGATGGCTGAGTTCAAGCCATAATTTGACATTGACAATCAAACTTGATAGTACTTAAGGCAAATAAGATACTTGGGAAAGGATGAAATCATGCAAGGAGGGATGGGTTACTCAGCAACCGATCATCCTGCAAGGAGGGATGGGTTACTCAGCAACCGAAAGAGTTGTGCAAAACTCACAGAGGATAAGAGAGTTGCTAACTCAACGAATTTGATACTCAGCTTATATATGGATGATGGACTATCCTAAGGCAATTGAAACTCGACACCATGGAGCATTGAAAATTTTTCATTAGCATTGGAAGAATACATTTGTAAGAGGATAAAATGTGTAGTAAGTTTATATATTGCTAGGCCTTGAGGGGCATAGTGGGGGTTGTATTGACAAAGAGTTGCAATCTAACAAGTGCGTTCATGGGGGTAGAATAATGAATAGTTTATTTAGTAAGGTGAACCAGTCTAAGGGAATGGTGGTTTCTGAAACTTACAAAGAGAATGATGCAAAGAGAAATATTGCCTCAACGGGACATATATCCAAGAGGGATATGTCCCGATTTTTCAGAGAAAGAATTATTTGTAATGAATCGCACGTGTTAAGATGAGATACTTCAACGGATCGAATGAGCAACGAGGAGTTATCACATGATCTCGCATGAGGTAATACATTAGTGGACACATTCTAAGATTAAGTGGGGGAGCGACTTAAGGCAACACTAAACCAAGGCATACTTAGAGTCAATATGGAGATTTGACTCAATAGAGGGTTGACCTGTGGAATGGTAGGTGCAAGGGCCATCATTAACTTAATGCAAATCAAGAAGTAGAATAACTTGAGTGGAACTTAATGAAGTGCCCAAACTACATGGAGGGAGTCGACATAGAAGATGGAATATAGAGTGGAGACACAAAACTTTCCTTGGATAGAGATCAAGAATATAAACTCTTGTAGAGGTGAAAACGAGATTATGTTATTCCATGGGTCCCTCATTTTAATGAAGCAGACTCATCTTGCATAGTGCCAAAGTTGAAAGGAACCTTGAGGCACATACACCTTATCTTGCCGAAGCATTCAACAAAGGAATTAAGACGACTCAATTTATAGACATAAAGTTGGGGTCAAAAGACCTTAACATGAGGCAAGAGAATGTAAAGATTGGTACTCTTGAAAAATATGTCATAATGCTACTATTCAAGTTGCCGTGAAAGAAACGATGCATAGTGGATATTATGCTAAGGGTATGGGCTTATGATCCAAACAATGATATACCAATTTTAGTGAAGTTAGTAGACTTCGAGAGCCACTAGACGACGGGCTATCCTAGAGCTACTCTTCGTCTAGGTGTGACCTAAGACTAGGTGGACGAAGGTCGATTGCCAAAGGAGCGAACACAATCGGATGTGGTAGAGGCCCTCTGATATGCTAGCAAAGGCCACACATAGAGATATTATAGTTTAAGTTCATCCTATAAAGATCAAAATAAAATGAAAATATTACCAGGAGACAACATGGTGCAGCGGATCGTGGTGCAACAATTTGAGATAATGGGATACATATGAGAGAAGTCTCCTAAGAGACTTAATCATACAAAGGTATGATCGGGAGCTACTAGAAGCTCCATTTCTATGAATATTACAATAGTAAGAAAGACTATGGATTTAATGAGTAAATATCATGGTACTGCAGAGGCAGGTCTTTCATGCTTGTATTAAATTTCACATCGGGTGAAAGATTTGGTCGTCAACGTATAGGAGCTATGTACCACTGAGAGAAAATTTCAAGTGCAAAATGCTAGTCATAGGTGCCCAACAAGCCAATCACGTGAGTGATGGCACGTGTGACTTGATAAAGAATCTTTTTGCTTATTATATTTTTGGCGTATATCACTTTATAACTATTGCATAAATGCATATGTATTGTGATGTCCTTGGATTTGTGCAATGGGAATCGGATCGTGATGAGATCACGATAATGAGATCGATTCACCTTTAAACACATATCCTAAATAATCCCGGTCATAGGTTACTCGAGAGGGACATCGTGATAACCGGATAGACTGGTGTGCTGTATACCCGTCCATATGATGGATGCAGCTGGTCTCATAGCTGCTCGTGTAGGGACACTAGGGATACAGTACAGGTGCTCATTGGAGAATGAGTTCACTGATTGATCCGCTTACGGAATGCTGGATGGTTGATGATGCCTTATTGTCAGACAACGATTCCGTAGTCCTAGTGGTGTATCTGGTTCTTAGACTTGAGACACCAAGGATGTCCTGTATGAGTGCTCCACTCTTTGATACCAGACTTATAGGTTTGGCTGTTCCCAGATCTAGTACAGCTGGTCATTGGGAGTGGTAGTCGACCTTACGAGGGCTATTGAGTGTCGATAGAGGATCATCCACTCTCGGTATCATGAGAGGAATATCCCATGTGTTCTTGCTCAGACAAATCCCTGGCCAGGGTCATTCGGGTTGAGAGAGAAAGAGTTCTCCGGGAGAATCCGATTAGAGCGAGACTCAAGTAGAAACCGTATGGGTCTGACAGCACCATGCTCGATATACGGTCTCTGGGATATTAGATGGATGAGGGACTATAGGTACATGGTAACTGAGGACAGACAGGTCCAATGGATTGGATTCCCCCGTATCGTCTGGGGACTACGGCGTAGTGGCCTAGTACTTCCGTAGTCGATGAGTCGAGTGAATTATTACAGAGATAATAATTCACTTAGTTAGAAGGAGTTCTGACAGGTATGACTCACGGCCAGCTCGATATTGGGCCTAGAGGGTCACACATATATGGTAGGCATTGCGATGAGTAGAGGTTCGGATATGAGATATCCGACGGAGCCCTTGTCTTATTGGATGCAGATCCAATACCCACTAGGGAAAGGACCCATTAGGGTTTTGACACGGGATCTCTATAAATAGGAGGGATTCACAGCCTCATAGGCTAGAGTCTTTGCTTGCCCTTCCTATTCTCCTCTCCCTCTCCACCTCAGAGTAGGCCTGGAGTTTTGAGGAGCGTCGTCGCAACCCTGCTGTGTGGATCACCGCTAGAGAGGAGGACGCTTGACCTCCTTCACCCTCTCCTGAGGATCTGCAAGGAAACAGGGATATACGATCTCCCTAGGTAACACAATCTCTATACGCAGTTTTGTGTTTTGCGGATTTTGCGCACCAATCTTCGCACGACGACGAACATCTTTTTGGGAATCGGGGATTTTTGTTTTCTTGTTCTTCCGCTGCGCATATGATGTCGCCCCCCCATGATTTCCCAACAGTGGTATCAGAGCCAGGTTGTTCGTGCGAATGATTGGTTTTTGAACTGCGTGTGTTGTGTTTAGGAAGAATATTGACGTCAAAATCGTTGACGCAAAAGCAAGGAAGGGCAGCAACAGTTGCTGCCCTCGATCTGCATGCCTGCAGCCAGCCGCAGCCAGGCAGCACAGCGCCGGCGCATGCGCAAGCGCTGTGCCTGCAGTAGCCGGCCGGCGATCTGCTTGCAGCAGGCTTGCGGCCGGCGGGGCTGGGAGCCCGCTCGGTAGAAGCGCCTGCGGCCACTGAGCCCGCGGGCAGAGGCGCCGCGGGGCAGCAGCGCGGGCTGAGGCACCGCAGGGCAGCGGCGCCTGTGGCCGCTGCTCCCATGGGCAAAAACCCCGCAGGGGCGGCCGCCAGCGAGACAGCACCACCTGCGGGCGCTGACTCGCGGGCAGAACCGCCCGCGAAGGCGGCGGCGCCCGCGGGGGCGCCCACCTGCAGCGGCAGCGACCCCAGCGGGCGTGCCACCTGCAAGCGAGGGCAGTGCCCTCGCCCTCGCCGCACAGGCCGCCGCCAGCAGGGTGGCGGCGGCGGCGGCGCAGCAGCGAAAAGGGGAAAGGGTATTAGGGTTTTCTGCGCAAAAGATAGTTTTGCCCCTCGGAATTTGAGAAATTCCAGTTTCTGTCTTTTGTCCAAATTACGAAAATACCCTTAGGAATTGAGAAATTCCCTATATATCCCTGATTTCAGAAAATATTAATTAATTAAAAGGTTTAGTTGATTATTATTTTTATTATCTAGTAGTCCTACATAATGACGATTATTTATACATGTGATGTATGATGAGTGGACGGATGATCATGGACCGTGTGATGTGTGTACTTGTGATTATTATTATTGAGGTCTGCGAACCTCCATTATATTTCTCGTTTATTGTCGGGCCTGCGTGCCTATGATTAAGTTGTAATCACATGAGGAGGCGCAGCGGGAGCGTGGAAGCCATAGCGGGACCCACGAGACGGACGATCGTGATGCATGAAGATGCATCAAGATGTCGACGGAACCAACGAGGACGAGATGGACGATCACAAGGCATGGAGATGCACCGTTGCACACATAGATCTTGATGTGAGTGATTAGGCCTACTGGCTCGGGCCTAATCATATGAGGTTGTGGTCCATGATCATCTGGTGTGATTGCTTATACACATACTAGATATGTATATATATTTGCATGCGATGTAGATATATATTAAATATGTACATGTGTGACATGTCATAATAGGAGACCAAATCATAGAAACATCTCTCGATAATATTAAGTCGGTAAACGTGAGGCAATTAGATTGACCCACGTGGCCTTCCATCGTTATGAGTAGGAACCGAATCCCGGTGTAGGTTGAGTTGGTCGAGTCCCTCGAGACTCACCTATATCGCGATTCGCTATCTTGCTTACGACATAGAGATGTCACCGGTGACCTGAGGGCATGATATGCTTGGTCGAGTCCCTCGAGGGTATATCATCAAATCAGACTCATCTTGTAACGAAGGTGTTGACTTAACCGAGCATCATGGTTGGTCGAGTCCCTCGAGGCCATGGTGATTCGGAGGCCGAACAGGACGAGAATCACAAGGAGTTGTGATCGGCAAGAGTTGTCTACCTTTTAGGCTTAGTGTGATTGGTCGAGTCCCTCGAGGTTACACTAAGACGCTGATTGGATCCTGATCCCCACTAGAAGTTTGCCGGAGACTTCCGTTTCACGTGCTGAGGGTGTCGCGTGACTCGTTAGTAAAATAGTGGGAGCATATTAAGATAGAAGTCCATATCTTGATAGTTTATTTCTTGCAAAATCTGCATGTTATTCATTTTTGCTACATCTTTATTTTCAGAAAATGTCGCTTTCAAATCCCTTACGTGGCATACTTGATGTCAACCGCCTCACTGGTCCAAATTATACGGATTGGCTCCGTAACTTGAGAATTGTTCTCACAGCGGAGAAAATCGTGTACGTCCTTGATACAGTGATGCCTACGCCCGAAGAAGGGGCAAGCGAGGATGAGATCGCTCGCTACGTGAAGTACATTGATGACTTCACTCTTGCTCAGTGCTATATGTTGGGCTCTATGACTCCAGAGTTACAGAGACAACATGAAAAGATGGATGCCAGATCCATTCTCCTACATGTCCGTAAATTGTTTGAGGAACAGGGAAGGACTCAATGATATGAGATATCCAAGAGCCTTTTCCGCGCTAGGATGACTGAGGGGACACCGGTTCAGAACCATGTCCTAAAGATGATTGAGTGGATAGAGAAACTCACAGGTCTAGGAATGGTCCTAGAGGATAACTTATGTGTGGACATTGTGCTTCAGTCCCTACCAGATTCCTTTTCACAGTTCATAATGAACTTTAATATGAACAAGCTTGAGGTGACTCTCCCAGAGCTCCTCAATATGTTGAGGGAGGCAGAGAGTATTATTAAGAAAGAGAAGCCAGTTCTCTACACTGGTGAGACCAGAAAGAAAAGGAAAGCAGAAAGGTCCCTTAAGAAGGGAAAGGGCAAGGGCAAACAAGGTAAAGCAAAGGTTGCTGAGAAAGACCCAACAAAGGACAGAGGCCAGTGCTTCCACTGTGGTAAAGATGGGCACTGGAAGAGAAACTGCAAAGAGTACCTTGCAGAAAGGGCGAAACAAAAGCTTGATGAAGCTTCAGGTACATTCATGATCGGTCTCCATTTGTCAGACTCTTATGATAACACATGGGTATTAGATACCGGTAGTGCTTATCATATATGTAATTCGTTGCAGGTTCTGGCAAGGCCTAGGAGACTAGAGAGAGGCGAGATGGACCTCAAGATGGGTAATGGAGCAAAAGTTGCTGTTTTAGCTGTTGGCGAGGTCGCCCTACATCTGCCTAGTGGAGCTTTTATTGCATTAGATGCATGTTATTTTGTTCCTTCTATTATCAAAAACATTATCTCCATTTCATGTTTAACAGTTAGTGGATATAAATTTGTTTTTGAGAACAATGGTTGTTCGATATTATTAGATGATAAGATCATCACGAAAGGAACATTGCATAATGGTTTATTTATGTTAGACACCACTCCACATATCATGAATATAAATATGTCCAAAAGGAAACGAGATGAGTTGAACAGTGCATACCTGTGGCATTGTAGGCTAGGTCACATCCATGAAAGAAGGATTCAAAAGTTGCTAAATGATGGATATCTAGATCCATTCGACTATGTGTCATATGCAACTTGTGAGCCTTGCATTCGTGGAAAACTGACCAACTCTCCATTTAGTGGAACTGGAGAGAGAGCCACTGAGTTGTTGAAACTCATACATAGTGATGTATGTGGACCCATGTCAACTCATGCCATTGGAGGTTACTCCTACTTCATTACATTTACTGATGATTTCTCAAGGTATGGATATGTGTACTTAATGAAGTACAAGTCCGAGGCCTTTGAGAAATTCAGAGAGTATAAGAATGAGGTGGAGAACCAGACTGGAAAGAGTATCAAAACTCTTCGATCAGATCGAGGAGGTGAGTACTTAAGTACAGAGTTTACTCACTTCCTCAAGGACCATGGGATATTATCCCAATGGACACCTCCTTATACACCTCAGCTCAATGGTGTCTCTGAAAGGAGAAATCGTACATTATTAGATATGGTACGGTCCATGATGAGTTTCGCTGACCTACCCATCTCATTCTGGGGATATGCCCTAGAAACCGCAGCTTACCTTCTGAACAGAGTTCCAACTAAGTCGGTGGTGTCTACACCATATGAGATATGGAAAGGGAAGAAGCCTGATCTTAAAGTAGTTAAGATTTGGGGCTGCTCTGCCCATGTTAAAAGACACAACCCCGATAAGTTAGAATCAAGGACAGGGCGATGTAAATTTGTGGGATACCCCAAGGAAACTTGTGGGTATTACTTCTATCATCTCGAGGACCAAAAGGTCTTTGTAGCTAAGAGAGCAGTGTTCCTTGAGAAGGAACACATTCTTGACGGAGACAGTGGGAGAATGATAGAATTGAGCGAGGTTGGAGAACCAAGCTCAAGCACCACTCTATAGCCCGAGTCTGTTCAGGTATCTAATACACAAGTTTCAACTTTACGCAGGTCTGATAGAGTATCCCATCCTCCTGAGAGATATGTGGGACATATTAGAGCAGAGGATGTAGAGGATATTGATCCTCAGACCTACGAGGAGGCTATTATGAGTATAGACTCCGGGAAGTGGAAAGAAGCCATGAATTCTGAGATGGATTCTATGTACTCCAATAAGGTTTGGAACCTAGTTGATGCACCCGAAGGTATTGTACCCATCGGTTGCAAGTGGATCTTTAAGAAAAAGATCGGAGTAGATGGAAAGGTAGAGACCTATAAAGCAAGGCTAGTGGCTAAGGGGTATCGTCAAAGGCAAGGTGTTGACTACGACGAAACTTTCTCACCCGTAGCAATGCTAAAATCCATCAGAATTCTATTGGCTATTGCAGCACACTATGATTATGAGATCTGGCAGATGGATGTGAAAACCGCATTCCTCAACGGGAACCTGGAGGAGGAGGTGTATATGATGCAACCTGAGGGATTCGTGTCCAAGAACTGCCCAGATAAGGTGTGTAGGTTGCTTAG
The DNA here is from genome assembly GCF_036884655.1 of Musa acuminata AAA Group. Taxonomy (NCBI): domain Eukaryota; kingdom Viridiplantae; phylum Streptophyta; class Magnoliopsida; order Zingiberales; family Musaceae; genus Musa; species Musa acuminata. Next base: position 931,029 of record NC_088344.1, read on the forward strand.
ATCCATTTATGGACTAAAGCAAGCTTCCCGAAGTTGGAACATAAGATTTGATGAGGCAATCAGATCTTATGACTTCGTTAAGAACGAAGATGAGCCTTGTGTATACAGAAAGGTAAGTGGGAGCGCTATTAGCTTTTTGGTGTTATATGTGGATGACATCCTCATCATTGGGAATGACATAGGAATGCTATCCACAATAAAGGCTTGGTTATCTAGACACTTCTCCATGAAGGACTTAGGAGAAGCATCTTATATCTTGGGGATTAGAATCTATAGAGATAGATCCAAAAGGATGCTTGGCTTGTCCCAGTCCAGGTACATAGAAACTATTGTCAAAAGGTTTGGCATGGAAAATTCCAAAAGAGGTCTCATACCGATGAGACATGGGATATCGCTTTCTACGAGTATGTCCCCAAAGACTCCAGAAGAAAGGGCGAACATGGATATGATACCTTATGCCTCAGCAATAGGGTCTATCATGTATGCCATGCTATGTACTAGGCCTGCTGATATAGCGCATGCTCTGAGTGTCACGAGCAGGTATCAGGCGGATCCAGGCTTGGAGCACTGGAAAGCAGTAAAGTGTATCCTTAAGTACTTGAGAAGGACTAAGGATCTTTTACTAGTATATGGAGGTAATAGCCTTAAGGTTGAAGGCTACACTGACTCAAGTTTTCAGTCTGATGTCGATGATAGCAAGTCGAATTCAGGGTATGTGTACACCTTGAATGGAGGAGCAGTGTGCTGGAAGAGTTCCAAGCAAGATACCACTGCTGACTCGACCACAGAGGCGGAGTACATTGCTGCATCAGATGCAGCAAAGGAGGGAGTCTGGTTGAAGAAGTTCATCACAGATTTGGGAGTCGTGCCGGATAGTGAGGAGCCGATTTCCCTATATTGCGACAACAACGGGGCAATTGCTCAAGCGAAGGAACCTAGGTCTCATCAGAAATCTAAGCATGTTCTGAGGAGGTTCCACCTTATCAGAGAGATCGTGACCCGAGGAGATGTAGCAGTGGAAAGAGTTCCATCCGAAGATAACATTGCAGATCCACTAACAAAGCCATTGTCTCAGATTGTCTTTGAGCGTCACAGGGGTCTGATGGGGATCAGACACATAGGTGATTGGCTTTAGGTCAAGTGGGAGATTGCTAGTCATAGGTGCCCAACAAGCCAATCACGTGAGTGATGGCACGTGTGACTTGATAAAGAATCTTTTTGCTTATTATATTTTTGGCGTATATCACTTTATAACTATTGCATAAATGCATATGTATTGTGATGTCCTTGGATTTGTGCAATGGGAATCGGATCGTGATGAGATCACGATAATGAGATCGATTCACCTTTAAACACATATCCTAAATAATCCCGGTCATAGGTTACTCGAGAGGGACATCGTGATAACCGGATAGACTGGTGTGCTGTATACCCGTCCATATGATGGATGCAGCTGGTCTCATAGCTGCTCGTGTAGGGACACTAGGGATACAGTACAGGTGCTCATTGGAGAATGAGTTCACTGATTGATCCGCTTACGGAATGCTGGATGGTTGATGATGCCTTATTGTCAGACAACGATTCCGTAGTCCTAGTGGTGTATCTGGTTCTTAGACTTGAGACACCAAGGATGTCCTGTATGAGTGCTCCACTCTTTGATACCAGACTTATAGGTTTGGCTGTTCCCAGATCTAGTACAGCTGGTCATTGGGAGTGGTAGTCGACCTTACGAGGGCTATTGAGTGTCGATAGAGGATCATCCACTCTCGGTATCATGAGAGGAATATCCCATGTGTTCTTGCTCAGACAAATCCCTGGCCAGGGTCATTCGGGTTGAGAGAGAAAGAGTTCTCCGGGAGAATCCGATTAGAGCGAGACTCAAGTAGAAACCGTATGGGTCTGACAGCACCATGCTCGATATACGGTCTCTGGGATATTAGATGGATGAAGGACTATAGGTACATGGTAACTGAGGACAGACAGGTCCAATGGATTGGATTCCCCTGTATCGTCTGGGGACTACGGCGTAGTGGCCTAGTACTTCCGTAGTCGATGAGTCGAGTGAATTATTACAGAGATAATAATTCACTTAGTTAGAAGGAGTTCTGACAGGTATGACTCACGGCCAGCTCGATATTGGGCCTAGAGGGTCACACACATATGGTAGGCATTGCGATGAGTAGAGGTTCGGATATGAGATATCCGACGGAGCCCTTGTCTTATTGGATGCAGATCCAATACCCACTAGGGAAAGGACCCATTAGGGTTTTGACACGGGATCTCTATAAATAGGAGGGATTCACAGCCTCATAGGCTAGAGTCTTTGCTTGCCCTTCCTATTCTCCTCTCCCTCTCCACCTCAGAGTAGGCCTGGAGTTTTGAGGAGCGTCGTCGCAACCCTGCTGTGTGGATCACCGCTAGAGAGGAGGACGCTTGACCTCCTTCACCCTCTCCTGAGGATCTGCAAGGAAACAGGGATATACGATCTCCCTAGGTAACACAATCTCTATACGCAGTTTTGTGTTTTGCGGATTTTGCGCACCAATCTTCGCACGACGACGAACATCTTTTTGGGAATCGGGGATTTTTGTTTTCTTGTTCTTCCGCTGCGCATATGATGTCGCCCCCCCATGATTTCCCAACACAAAAATCAATGAGTCACTTGGGGGGACTTGATCATACAAATGTATGATCAAAGCGATTAGAAAGTTAGACTGCTCTAGAACTCATATTCACTTAAGGAAGTCCAACAAGTTAGAGAATAAGGTTGAGTAAGCAAACATTGCTATTAAGGACAAAAAGGAGAACAAAATCAGCATGAGTCCTCCAACAAGATAGCGGAAGCCACGTATGAGAGCTTTAATATATTTTTCTATCGACCAAAGGGAACTGCTCGAAGGATATAAATGTGTTAAAATAAGTGTCCAAAAGGGGTGAGGAAGCGACGAGTCTAGAGAGACTTAGTTACCAAAAACTAAGGATTAATTAGAATGAAGGAAGACTTAGAGGAGTACCAGAGTGCCATAAATATGAACCTATCGATTGCAAAGAAAAGAGATGCAAATACGAGACAACAAATAGTAGGGCCATGATTATAGTAGTGTCATGGTGCCACAAAGGCGAGACTTTCAGGAGTCATCGATCCCTTGCTCTCATGAAGGGAGAGTACATGGTTGTGAAAAGGAGTCGAGAAGGTAGAGAATACAAAGGTAAACCTTAAGTACTAAAATAAAGCTAAAGGGTAAAGGCCAGAGAACTTTGAAAGACTAGTGCTAACGAACTTCTCATCAAAATAACCGAAAATGAGAGATTTCAGGTCATGTAAGAGTGCCCGACCAAAGAACAAAACTAGCGTGTTGTACCTTTTCTACTCAAAGTTATGAGACAAAAATGATGGAGGAAACGATATAATCCCTAGAGGTGACTAAAACTATTAAAGACTTACTCTAAGTGAGGGCAAAATTTTATTTTATTTTTAGTAAAACTTCTTAGATTTCAAAGGTTTGATGGTAATGAGGAGATAAATTATAGCACCTAACTCAATATAAGAAGTACAAACACTTTAAGTTCTTCAAAAATATGAGCAAAAAGGGCAAAATCAATTACCTTTGTCTTCTCAACTCTTAAGAGAATGAGCAAAACCGAATACCATAGTTCTCTTGTTTATCTAGCAAAGGAGCTTTGTACATATTCAAAGACCATTCAAATAAATTAAGTATAAGACAATAATTGTCAAATCCTTACTAATGGTGATCGATTATATTAAGAGTAGATTATCCGCTTCATTTTTCAATATAATGTTAATCGAAAGCGAGAGTAATGCGAATATACTTGGAGGTGACAACTAAGTAAAAGATGAATCGATGGACAAATTTTATGAAGGAAAGACCTCAAAAACTTCAAAGTCGATGAGGCGATGCACGTTAAAGCTCTAATAAACATCCAACCAATTTAAGCAGCACGTGACATTTTAGAGACCAGTGCATAATAAGGAATGTCATTTTCTTCATATGAAAGAATTGTAAGAACTAACAAAGATCAACACGACTTAATCAACCCCACACCAAAGTCAGGGTTATTGGTGAGTTAAAGCAGCATGACAGATCAAAGTTCGACTACTCAATAACAGAGGTGGAGAGCAGCTAAGAGCTAGGAGGTGTGTTGCAATTGGAGCAAAAGATTGAAAAATAAACAAAGGCAAGGATATACAGCATCTGTAAAGGCTTCGATAAGAACATTAATGGAATTAACAGGAGAGAATGTCACAAACAAAGCTATAAATATGATGTTCAATGTAATGCTCGTGTATGTCTATGTCTTTTGATTTTGTTCATACTTTGTACAATATGTAAAGGGCTTGCATTAAGCTGTGTAATCCTATTTGATTGGCTTTTGTAGTCATTTCAGGCTTGTAAATATTGATTGTGCAATCGTTGCGTAGAAACAAGACTACCTAGAAATAAGCCATCTAGACAATCATTTTGAGATTTTTTAGCTTCATAGAATAATGCAGAGTGTTAACCAATATTATACCCGAAAGCTACCCGAGTGGCACATGACAAGATAAGTCTTTAAGATAGTGATATCGAGTTGGTTCGCTATCTTATTTCGTAGCAGAATCATATAAGTACTTGTGAAAACTTATTTTATCATAATGAATCACATTGAATCCTTTATCGCACGACCATTCAAAACTTGTGAAGTCTATTAAGATAACTATTTATGATATCTCGATTTAAATTCTTCTTCTAACTCATATTCTCTTTTGCATATTCTTAAAGGACTATAAGAGATTTTGAAGAGATCAACCACGAACAATTAAGGCTATCATATAACTTAAACAAAACCAACTAAATCCATACGGTTGGCAACACCATTGAAAAAAAAAAAAATTTCCGAAAGAGAAACATACAACATATGATTTCAAGATACTGGCAATCCTTTATTGGACTTAATGAGAAGATAAAATATACGGTTACTTGCGGCCTGAAATTGCAATCTACGGTGCAGAAGCAAAGCTTAATACTACAATTACAACTCCATTACCGAAGGTTAACGACATTGAGCAAGCTACAATTACAACTCCATTACTGAAGGCTCCGTTCAGCCGGCCATTCGCCATTCAAAAATTTACAAGCAAAGATGAAGATGGTGGACACGCCGATCACGAGTGTGCCTCAACGGATCTTGAAAGTGGAGGAAGCCCAAAAGAGACACAGAGACATCTGGGTATTGCAGCTCAACATTTGCACCATGTAATCACTGCAGTCGATGGTGGCGAGTTACAGGCTACCACTTGTAGGCAAAGCCCACCAGTAGGGACCCTTATGATGTGCCCGTCGTCTTTCAAAAGAGAGGTTCATGAAACCTAAAAAATTGCACAGTAAGATATGTTAACAATTCATGTTAGACCTAAAAAACCAAAATGTAAGAGCAAGTCATAGTATCATACTTGAAACTCTCATTTAGCTTCTATTTATATTTACCATGTTAGATATTAAAATCACAGCCAGATGCCCATTGAATGTCAACAAAGAAAAAGAAAAAGATCAACTAGATTATAGGTGATGCATGAAACAAAGCAACGGCTGGTAACTATTGACCTCTCATGGGTTTGACCAATACTTCAATATCTATAAAATACCATATACCATAAAGAACTGACAAATAGATAGTTTACCTACAGATCCAAAATCGTCCGTCGAAGAAAAAGGCGCAAACAAATACACTAATTGATGGCCTCTGATTAATTATGAGTTGGCCTATGTATTATCAAACATACTTTCCGTGATTGTAGCATGTATACTTATACGCAGCAAAAACAGAGGAGCATTAAAAGCACCATGTCTTTGTATTGGCTGTAACTTGCAAGCAAGTTTAGGTTCCCCTTAAAACTGTATGGCCACATTATAACCCTCACTACGACTAATTTAAAAAAAAACATATATATATATATATATATATATATATATATATATATATATGCAGCTTCAAGTTTGAGAGCTCTTCTCATAGCGTATCGGATAATTGATTCATTAACTTGATAGAGGATTGAATCACATGGTCCAAAATGGTGTCTAAAACCCAAACCGATGCATACCTCAGAATAGCTCTTAATTACCATTATAAAATATCATGTAACTTCAATTTGGAGAGCTACTGTCATGAAGCATAACTGACTCATTAACTTGATATAAGGCTAAATCATGCGATCTGAAATGCTTCAATTCAAAGGCTAAACTAACATAAAGCTCATAATTATCCTAGTATGGCATATGAGGCAAAGTTTGATGGTGGTTTCACAAATGCCTCCAACCTCATACATGATTAGCTTTTCCCTAATAGAGTCCCTCATTATGCATAATAGATCCTAAATGTTTAAACTCAAATTAAGAGTAGTAAATTCTTGTAGTTCTATATATCCTCCACTTTCAATATGGATGGTGTTGCAGCTACATTACTCGAACAAGATTTGATTTTTACCTATTGAAGACCATGTTTGGAGTAGTTTTTCCAGGCTCAGAAGGAATTCATCTCAAGACAGTAAGTCCTTCTCTTCATGAGTGTGCTGGTCGCAGACTTGTATGGCTCTTCAAAGGCATCTGAAACCCAGCAATTGTCCGAGGACCCAATGGATCCACTGAAACCAGCCTCACTCATCTGCTCCTCACTTGGTCTGATAGCCAACAGCGTCGCACCCCTCAGCACCATTCCATTGGGCAGTTCCAACTGGTCAGCATACCATAGACGCATGCTTAGTGCTGGCAGAAGTGTTCGTTGCGAGCTCCTCGAAGCCATCCATGGCTTCATCTTTAATTCCTGCAGCTGCCGCCGGTCCATGGTCAGCAACCCCTGCCCATCCGCATCTATCAGATCTAAGCTCTCTAACGTCTCATGGTCTGCCACGATAGGATGGAGAAGGTAATGCCGCGCTGAAGCAGCAATCAGCGAGCTGATAGTCCACACTACTCTGCGCTTCAAGCTTCCGTCGTTGTAGAATGACTCCGGGATGCTCCGGCAATCATCACCACCACAAACGTTTGAGGAATTGGGGGGAACTGAAGATGATAAGGCAACGGAGGAGGCGCCAAGGATGACACAGCTTTCGAGGGTGGACCCGAAGTCGGCCCTCCACTTCAACAGGACGCCGTCGTCGACGCCGAGCTCGCTGTCGGGAAGCTCGATGCGGAGGCGCCGGATTTCCTTGAAATTCTTTAAGACCTCCGCTGGGGAATGGTGGGAGACATCGGACGATGGTGTTGAGGATGAAGAGGACGGTGACGCGGACTTCCTGGCCGCAGCGGAGACGGCATCAGCTGTCGCCAAGGAGGATGAGGAAGAGGAGAACAATTGACCGAGGGCGTGGAGGGGCTTGACGAGGCCGCCTAGGACGACGCGGGCGAGGTGGAAGAAGACGCCGCGGGGCTTGTCGGACCCGGCAGCAGCGGAGTCCGCCTCGGTGTCGGGGAAGAGGGAGGGCTCGTCGGAGACGACGCAGTCGACGCGGACGACGATGTCGTCAACGAGGCGGACGAGGGCGTGGAAGCGGCGGGACACGATACAGCACCGCCCCAAGGCCTTGATGTCGCCTACCCGGTTGAATACCACAAGAAGCACCGAGTCCGGCAGCCGGTCGAAGTGGTCAATCCCCTCCTCCGCCGCCGCCGGATCCCAGCGGCGTGGTCGCAATCCGTCCAGATCGGCCGCGGCTAGGCCGCCGGAGGACATCGGATCGGAGAATTCAACTAGTGGGGTGGAAAAGCAGAGGTGACGGGATCGGAGAGAAACCCAAACCCAAACCCTAACCGTAGGTTTTCCGGGAGCACGACTTTTAAAGGGTGTGATGAGGAAGGAGGAAAGGTTTTGGCGTCGGCTGTTTCTTACAATTTTTTTAACGTATAATTCTATTTAACAAATAAAAGGAAAAAAAAAACATACTTCCAAATAAATTTTCCTTTGCATTGAGAAAAATATTTAAATATAATTAATCGCCTCCTTTCCTTTCTCACTCTCTAATTAAATTATTATTAGAGTTTAAGGATATCAATATAGTTGATAAATACTTTGATAAACCATTCTAAAATTCTCGATTTGTATCTAATTTTCATCACTTATATTTTTCTAAACAATTATTATTGTATATACACGCTGATTAACTACTTAAATATTTTATTATCACTTTATATTTGATTTTAATTTACTAATTTATTTTGATATTTATGTGAACGTCCATATAATTTTATGAATGAGAAAGTTTGATGGAACACATTTGGTCGTCCAACGAATGCATTTATTCAATCACATTATATGTTGGAGATGAGTTATAGATTAAAATGAATGATAATCTATTCAAACATCAGAAAAGCCTTCTTTTTTCACTCAGTAATTAATTTCATCTGAAATATGTATATATATTTATATTGATGATGAGATTACAAACCCTAATTTGATATGATTTCCACATGACAGAGATAGTATTTAAGACAGAAATTGAAGCTTTTCCTAGCCATTTAATCTTTTGGAATCACCTAATCAAGCTTATCAACGAATTGTTAGAAATAAGAGTATATAATATGATTTATCATTAAAACAATTGGAAAGCTACTTATTAAAACTATTTGCCAAGAACAAAAAAATTGGTTGTATAGACAAAAGATTAGGGCAAGGATAAGTTTGAAGTCACCATCCAGTTGTGTTCAATCAAAAATTTCACAGGAATAAAATTAGAAATTTTTCCTTTTTTTTTCTTCTAGTTCTCAATTATCAAAACTTGGAAAGCTACCTTATAAAGCACTAGTGTCTCTATGTGGAACATGCATCGCATCAAATATCAACATGTAGGGTCTATTTGTCAGCCACAATGTGTGCAAGTTAATGTTGTATCAAAAAGTTTCCAAGATTGGTTCCTTGGTTGGCTAAGTGTCAGGATAGGGATCAGATAGCTACATTTCACATTTGATTCTAATGACATGGACTTTTGTGTTGAGACAATCAACAAGACACCAAGAGATGGATGTTCTTGTAATCATGTGCAATAATAGTTTGTCATTCATTATAATGGATAATTATGGCCTGTATTATAAAAGCACTTACCACACATTGTTTGATAACTTTGAGATAATGCTTGTAAAAAGATTTATCAGTAAGCGGAAACAATTCAAACATTGAGATCAGAATTAGGCCATGCACTTTAGCAGACCAGAAAAAAAACTACTACATCTACCAACTTCATAAGGACTAATTTTCTAATTCAATTGACCCTTCAAACTAGTAAATAGCAAGTACTGACGAAAAGTGTTCTTAACCATCTGAAATGAGAAAGTTCGTATGTGCCAAACCTGGGAGAATTTACTTACATCTGGTGTTGGATAATCCTGCTCTGTTCTTGTACTCTACAATGCAGAATATTTTCTGAAGTGTTTTTTATTCCTCCTTATAGGTACTTTCTCTTGCATTGATTCATCTGCTCAATGTTATGGAACAGAAAGATTGATTGGTACAGATATGTTTTCATTTGCACAAAAAGGAAGCAAAAAAGATAGATTGATTAGTACAGACATGTTTTCATTTACACAAAAAGAAACAAAAAAGTTTCTAATGTACACTGGATGAAAAATTAAGTCAACTAAGAGAGTTTAAGATTTATGATCATATGCAGCCAAATATCTTTGGTTCTAATGATTGCCATGTCCCATGCATGTGGCATATGTTCAATGTTTCCTGACTAATCATTCATTGTACAGAACTCTTCAGCCAAGACAGCACTAACAAAGTGTTCTTGCTGACAAGGGACAAGGACCTTGGATGAGTACTGATGACAAGGATGGATCAACAAATTCCATTGATTGGGGAGCACCTGTTCTTTTATCATGCCCAACATCAGTTTAAAAGGAAGAAAAATCAGTTAAAATGCTTGAAAGGCAGCCAAGGATCATGGAATGATTGGATTAAAAATGTATGCAGCCTTATTCTGCATATGGAGATATGTCTCATGCAACAAGATCAATGCCGTCAAAGTTTCTATCACAGCAATCATATCTCAGCATCATGATCCATGCAGCCTCACCTTGATCATTATAATGTTTAAGAGGAAATGGTAAAGGAATCATACTTTTTAAGCTAGTGTTTATTGATAAGAATCTGGAGAATCAACCTTAAAAATGCAAGTTTTGCTTAGAAAATAAAAGGACGGAGTGAGAAGACTTCCTTACATGTTCTCCATCAAGAAGAAAAGCTCTGAGACTGTATGCCTGTACTGGGAGAACACATCAAGAATCATACGAGATGAGGAATGCAACCAAAGAATGCTATCACTGGCAAATGTAATCAAATCCTTCCAAGAGTTCTTCCTCAATGCAAAATTTGTATCTCCCACATCATGCTTCAGTTTTACTTAAAAAGGATCCCCATATCATGTTGAAAAATTAGACAACGTAATAAAATAAATCTCTACCTGATACCTAGTTACCAATTTGCTACTAAACCTGGAAGCATATAAAATATTTCTCATATGATTGAGACAACATAAGAAGTTACCATGACTTAAGTACTGCACAATAGATCAAACTTCATATTTAAAAATGGTCTTCTAATTAGCACTCATCTAACAGATATTTTCATCTACAAACTGTTGCGAAGTCAATGGTATGTAGAATGAAGTCTAAATACATGAAATTTGCCATAACTTACTGGCTAAATATTATTCACATACATTTTCTAAGAAAAAGATATCAAATTGTCATTCTCTGAATCTAAAAGTACAATAAGTGATTCCTAGAAAGGGAGAAAAGGAGACTATAAATGATATAAATCACAAGGTGTCACGATTGTGTAACGTTATAAAAGGAGATCACTTAGCATCACCAAAAGCTCTTATGTACAATACCCAACCTAATATGAGAATAAACACACAATGTATCTATAATACCCAACCCAATATGAGAATAAACACACAATGTGTCTTAAGAGGATAAAAGTAAATGCACAAGGGATTAACATACTACAAAATATTTTATAAGAATAAGATCAGCTAAGTGTATAGTTCTTAAGAGGATAAGATGCTGACTCGTGCCATCAAATTAAACATCATGGATTGAATTGAAAAGATATCAGATGTCATTAATGGTACAAAATGGTTTAATCATTTCATAAGGTCCAAGAAGACAAAGCCATTCCATAGGCTATGTAATAGCATTGAAGCCAGCAAGTTCCTTGATCTTGCAAATACAGCTCCCATCACTACCCCAAGGAATACCAATGGAAGTAGTCTCTGTGCATTAAAATGTGCAAGTGCAAAAGCAACTGCACTTACTAAAATTGACCCCCACAGTGGCATGTACCTGGTGAGTGAAGGGAGAAGAAAGCCACGGAATACAATTTCCTCCCAGACAGGTGCACAGACCGAGACCACAACAGCATAAAGAGCCATGGCCACAGGATCACGAGCCAAAATTGATTGCTCAACACTGGAGACTCCTACAGGAGGGGCAGGGAGAACTGGAACCAAGTTGATGTTGATCTGGGATAGAAAATTGACCAATGGAAAGAGTAGGCACCCCAGAGCGACATCAAAGTGCCAGCAACCTTTCAAACTGAACTGAAACCAGCCTGATGGAAGGGGACGGAATCTAGCAAGACATCGGTGGAGGATCGCAATTCCAGCTAAACCTTCGGCTACATCAGTAAGAAGGCTATATAAGGCCTGACCTCGGTGTGTCAATGACTCCTTGCTGAAACCAGCAGCATGAGCCAAGAATGGAATTATCCAGGATCCCACAAACCAGAATGAAGCAATCCAAAGAAGCATAACCTGCAAATTTATTGCTTTTACCAATTTTACTCATGAAACAAGAACTGTAATAGTGACTTCGATTCAAAAATATAAAGCCACAGTTTAAGCAGAAAATTGATTAAAATAAAGCATGATACAAACAGAACAAGCCATTTGTTATTTCTTCATGGGTGTTCACAATGTTGATACCTGCCCCATCCTGAAGCACCAAAGAAGTGGAAACAAGCAGGGAAGAAAATCAAGGAACAGTCTTATGTGTTACTTCCCATGTCCATTTACGTAGATTAGTCAAATTCATGCCAACAAGTGTGTCAAAATAAGAATACATAGATGGTCAATCAATTGGGACCTAGCCTGATCAGTTGGACCTACTTTAGACTTATCAAATCAGAAGACTGAAAAAGTAAATCAATCATATAAATCCATTGAATTTGCATCATTGGTCTATGGTCACACAAATAAAGCTTGATAAATCAGCTTCTTTATCTGCTCAATTGACTGACCCAATTGGAAAGACAAACTTTATATTTTCATAAGAACTAGTACCTCGATGAACAAGGGTTATTTTAATGATGCTCAGAATTTTAGTGAAGCTAACTACGTCTGAATAACAAAGAGAGAACACAACAACCACCTTCTTGAAAGTTCTTGTAAGTGATTCCAATAGGTGAAAAAAAAAATTATTTGATGAGTGATTCGACAAGAGTAGATTGATAGACAGCACATGAGGCAACTCGAGATCACTTGAAATCTTGATTAGGATCAAAAGGTGGCATGCATGACTTAGGTATATCAGAGTTGAGGATCTGCAAGTCCACTTAGACTACTGTGAACTCAGTAATAATAAATGATTGGTATTCTTTTTTGCAAAAATCGGTTTTCCACATAAATCCTGTGTTTCTTAATGTTTGTTTGCCACTGTGCAATGTGTCAATTTTTCAATGTTTGCTGGTATTAGCTTCCGTTAAGAAACACTTACACACACTTCGGAAGATGAATGTTAAAAAATCATATGAACAGTGTGTCTATTCTGGTTGAAATAATTTGACTTCTTAAGTTTTGCCCTGTCTTCAATTTAAATACCCTCAAAACCAAGAAAATCTGAAAGGATGGTTTCAACTAAATATAAAATAATATAGGTCCTGATGCTAAAGTATAACATATTTCACTTAAAATTTTGAATCTCAAGCAGAGTTCCTATGTGGGAAACCCAAAAGCCATTCACAGAAATGACATGGATGTCAGTAAAATATTTTTCCCAGAACACCTGGTTGCATGAAGCTGAAAATATGAGAAGCATTAGCAGTACTGGCAATAGCTAGGCTTGTAAAAAACAAGGAAATGGTATGTGGTACTTCTATCAAGACACATTGAGATGCAAGCAGTTGTTTTGGTCTTGAATCTCACAAGAGGCTTGGCAGCTTAGCTACACAGAAAGGTCATATGTTCAAGAATATATTTGGTTCTCAGAAAGGTATGCTTCAATTTATTCTGCTTACTTAGAAAAGAAAAAAGACTATGGCCAACTGAAATAATATTCAGTATGATAAATTACTCTTTGAAAACTTAAAAATAAAAAAAATGATATATATACATATTTATATATCCACAGAATATGAACAAATTAAGGTAGATGAGAATGCAACAAGTCAGTATTACATAGAGAACAACTCAAAAACAATAAGACCTCCTAAAAAATTGCAGAACTTCAAGGCCTATTGCCAACATATATCAAATATATGGGATCAGTCTGATCAGAGCACAACTCGAATGTAGGAGGACTTATCATAAGTTTTTCTTAAATTTTATGACTGACTGTCAGAGTCAATCCATTAAACCACTTTTTAGGTGACACAACCATCAACGACGAGAAAAATTTAAAAACAAAAACAGCTAGTTCTAGGGGGAAGAGCATTGAAAAAAGAGCTACCTTATTTAACTCAATTTAAGCTCGTGTATATGGAGAAAACTTCAAAATTTCTCTATACCAAAGGACAGTAAATCATAAAAGAAAGCATAATTCATCACAAAGTAAAACAAAAAAAGTAACATGTTGCAAGCAAAGGAAGGTATACCATCATCTTAGAATATTTTACTTTAACTAAAAAAGGTTGGTCAAAAGACTAATATAAAATGCACTAACCTGGACAATCGTCTCCACCGTCCATGGTACCGTCCAAGAATTACCATTAAAAATAAAAATCCTGTGTGATACCTGAAAGAACATAGACTGTTAGATAGAGATGATTGAATGCATTAAAGAAAAATCTAAGTCAAAGCCTTGTTTTTTCCTTCAATCCTAAGCTTCTCATGCCCATTTATATATAAAAAAGAAAAAGCTTATTCGGTGACAAAGCAGAACAACTTATATACCAAATGGAACTGAATCTAAATCTATAACAAAATATAAAAAAAAAGAAGAAAAAGCTTATGTTGCAAGCCATGAAATAATAAGATCAATTTATTACATAGCATCAATTTTAAAAAAGGAAGTAATAAGATTAACTTCTAGCATATATTCTTCATCCAAATGATCTACATTGTTTACAATAATTTCTGGATAGGTTTACACACATAAATATTTTCAATATATGTCCGTATCCCCGTAGGTTCCCATATATGTTTGATCATGATATCATTAGTTTCCCTCCTACTAATCCTTTACATACCCTTTAATTAATTTATCTCGCAGATCACTGTAAGATACATCCTCAGTCTCATCTAATGCTCCATTCCCAACTTTCTAAGTATTTGTATGTTTTGCAAAGTTCTCAATGCCAATTGATCTCCATGGAATAATGAGAATGTGCCTTCAATGCTACTTCATATACCAACAAATTATATTGCATGCATTCGTCTGAGATATGTTAAGCAGCTTGTTTTACGTGTGTTGTTTCACAACACATATGATAACTAATATAGGAGAATCAAATAATACCATGTCAAATTCAATCTATAAATGAGAGAGAAGGAAACCTTTTGAATTCTTGAAATCCAGCCCCTGTTTTCCTTGCTTGTCTCGTCCAACTTAATCTCGCCGGATTCTTCGCCTCCCTTAATTTCCATAAACCCGAATCCCCTCTCGCTGGACGACGTTCCCTCCTCCTCTTCGTGCATAAAACACGATACATCACCAAGCCTCCATCTCTACACAAACGGGACAGAACGGAACCAAACTTTTTATGATAAAGATATCAATTTTACATGGAAAACTCTCAAAAAATCAACTATTTTAGTTTAACTGAAAGGATTCAAGCATTAAACCAACCTTCTTGGGAGCTCTGCGAGATGATAACGATCGAACGCCGCGGAAGCCAAGAGATGTCGAAGGGGGAGAAAAGACGGTTCTTGAGGAAGACCGAGCTCTAGATGGCGAGGGAAGGGGAGTCAGCGGGGGAAGGGCAAGGGAGCGACAAGCGGAAGACATTGTGAGGGGTCTCAAATTGGAGGAAGAGGAATTCAAAACCCTAGACCCCTCGCCGAAGGCGAAACCCATAATCCTCCGGTGCACACGAGCTAAAGGACGGGAGGAAGACGCCACGGATGACGGTGCCGCTGCGCTCGTCCTGCGGCCACCATGGGATGGCACCGGGAATCCATCGGCCAATGGCTATGAGGAGATGCCTATGCGAGACGGTCAACCCGACCTCCTCATCCTGCCACGAGAACAAACGCCACACTGTGTCAGGCAATCAAAGGGTCTCATCGGCTTTTCTTATTTGCCCTCACTAAGTTTTATCACTACGCAGCCCAAATAACACTAAATGGGCTTTTCTAGGAAGGGATATATATATATATATATATATATATATATATATATATATATATATATATATATATATATATATATATACTCTTTTCTTCTTTTTCAGACTTCTTGCAAGCAAAAAATGAAATTTTGAACAAAAAAATGTTTGGCTTTCAATAAAATTTTCCCTCTCTTATACTTTGAATAAATAACGATATATTTAGTTGTTCTTTTTTGTAAATATTGAGTACATGCAGTTAAAACTGGTACTCAATATAGAAAAACACTGAATGTTTGTCCATTTATTTTTCTAAATATTGACAGCTAAATATTTATTTTTTATAACAATTATTGATACATAAACAATAAGCTTCATACTTTTTTTATGTTAAGAAAATTATCAACAGGACAAACCTCCAATCAAAAACCTGTTGATGCTCCTTCAGAATCTGTCAGGTTCATTTGGTAGGTAGGCATCATAACCTGTCCTCCTACTTATATGCTTCCTGATTCATGGACTCACCTTCTTGAAGTGTGAAATGCACATATCCCTTTCATGATCTCCATCCATACACCATATTTTGAGTACCTTGCAGTTTGACTGTCAACAACCATCACTTTCCTCCCTCCAAGTTTTCCTTAACCTGAGTACTCCATATTGAATGCAACCATCTCACATGGCTGTCATTTACTCCTTGTCAGATCCTGCTCTGGTGCTGAGACAACTCTTGCAGCCGTTCAAGACATTCCAGTTCATCACCTCCCATCACTTTGATCATTCTATAGTTTCATCATGATTCACTTTCGTAGTGTATTAGGTAATACGAAGCTAATCTATAAATGTTGTAGTAGGATGATATCAACTGCACCTGTTGTGGACAGGATCTGTGTGCTATATTTTGGTGTCCCTTGAACGCCACCAGGCTGACAAGACTCGAGACAGAGAGAGCGAGAGGAGAGAGAAGAATCCCTGCTTCAACTTTCAATTCAAGAGTTGCTTTTTGTGGGAGTGGAATCACCAATGCGGTATGTGTTTGCATGGACGAGGCATTTAGCTCTAGCTGGAGAGAGGTAAGAGTGAGGCCGAGGGGGAGCAGAGGAGATGTTCCTTAGCGTGCATGGAAAGCAGAAGCATCGGGTCGTGGTGGTGATGGCTGCTTCGGTCGAGACGTTTCACGTCAAACCCTCCTCAGAAGAAGAGAAGACCGACACATTAGCGGAACAGTGACATGCAGTCAGCTTTCCAGGCTTTCTCCAGATCCATATAACAGGAGCTCCGCTTGATCTCTCCTTGCTCTGTTCCTCCATGCTACCATGGCCTCCACCACTGTCGAACGCCTCGCGAGGCTCCTTGCCGTTGCAGGTTGCTGCTGCCTCTTTGTGCTGGCTCAAGCCACGGACGATGGCGGCGGAGTCGGGATGCGAAGTGAGGAGCTTCTGGGTCTCTTCGAGGTGTTGGGTGCTCTCCTGAACGACCCAAGCTGGGCGCAGCTCCACCCACGCCCTTGCACCGAGACGCCGTGGCTGGGGATCCAATGCGAGATGGTGCTCGGTGATGGAGTTCAGGGACGGCAGCAGGATCCTTATCTTCATGTCACAAAGATTCACATCGGCCCCGACGTCGCTTCACCGCCATGTAAGGCCTCTGCAAAGCTCTCCGAGTCCATGCTCAAGCTCCCTTACCTCAAGTCCCTCTCACTCTTCGGCTGCTTCCTCGTCCCGGACACGGTCTCCCTCTCTCCATCTCTCTTCGCCAATGCCTCCTCCTCCTTAGAGCAGCTGGTCATCAAGTCCAACCCGGGCCTCTCCGGAGCCATCCCACAGACCATAGGCAGACTGCAGAACCTGAGAGTTCTCAGCCTCTCACAGAACGACCTACATGGAGAAATCCCAAAGGAGGTGGGAGAACTTGGGAAGCTGGAGCAGTTGGACCTCAGCTACAACCATCTCACTGGCATCATCCCTGTGGGCATTGGTGGGTTGGCTAGTTTGTCCATCTTAGACCTCAGCTGGAACGGGCTGGAAGGGGAGATCCCTTGGTCGGTAGGTCAGCTCCAGTCCCTCCGAAAGATGGACCTTAGCTTCAACAAAATCTCTGGTAGGATTCCAACAGATGCAAGCAAGCTACAGAGTCTGATCTTGCTGGATCTGAGCCACAACTCCCTGACAGGGCCAATGCCAGATGCACTCTCGGATCTGAGAGAACTGCAGTACTTTCTTTTAGAGCACAATCCTATAGGAACAAGCATCCCTCTCTTTCTTGGTGCCCTTAAGAACATGGTGGTGCTTGGTCTCTCAGGCTGCGGGCTCTCAGGTCCAATACCCACGTTCTTTGGCTCTCTCACCAACCTCACCACCATATCCTTGGACAGGAACAGACTCAATGGGACAATCCCTGCCAGTTTAGAGGCAATCCCAAACCTTGGTCAGCTCAACCTGAGCCAAAACCAGCTGAGTGGGGAGATGGCTTTCTCTGAGGAGTTCGTGAGCAGACTTGGGGAGAGACTGGATGTCAGGGACAACCAGGGACTGTGCATAAACCCACTCAGAACTCAAAACCTCTCCTACTTGGAATCTCCACCTTGCCTGTGCCCTCCTATCAACTCTGGCGAGAGGTCATCATGGCCCGAGTCTCCTCCACCGGAGTCCAGTGCTGTGAGGGTGAGGCCATCTTGGAGCCATGGGAAGGGGAGCATGAGCTTGGTGCTGGTGACGGTCAGGTGTTTGATGGGTCTGTGATGCTTATGATGCACTCTGCAAGAAGCTCTGTTGTGCTGTAAATGTACTCTGCCTTCTTTTTCTTGTATTCATTACAAGGGAGAGGGAAGATTTCAGTTGCCATTGCTGCTCAAAGGACATCTTGTTTTGACCATGATTCAAAAGCCTCCAAGCTTTTACTATTTCTTCACATGCTCTCTTCCTGATTCCCTAATTCTGTTACCAGTCTTGGGGGGATTCCTTATGTGGAGCATGCTTGATCGATCGTATGGAGAATAGATAGTACACATGCAGTGCCCAATGTGTTTTCCTGCACCAAAAGTCCCATCACATAAGAAAATAGTACACCTTTTCACTTTTTTAAGGAATTGCTAAATGTAGAATCCAAATCTATGAACAAAGTAACCTTTGGCATCTTCATATTATTTGCATATGCACAAACACTAGGCACCACAAGGCCATTAAATTGAACAGAAAGAGCTCAAGTCTAGTAAGACCTGACTTTGATCAAACCCACAGTTGTTGCAATGAAAATTTAGCTCATAAGACTTCTACTATAGTTACTCTGTTCATCCATTCTATGGAGCTTTCCGATGGCATTGGATAAATGAATCAGAATTTTTTGCTTGGTGGATGAGGAAGCAGTGTGGGAGATGTCATCTTCACTTCCACCTCCACAAGCTAATCCAACATAAATATTTTTCCTGGAGTTTGTCTTCATGCAGAGAGCATGATCGCAAACAAATAAACCAATGACCATCTCAAATCTGCAGCCCAGTCATTGGTTTACTCCTCACCACCACCCTTGCCTTCTGGTTTCACTCCCTTTATTCTCCTGCTTTCAGGGAATCAGGTTGGTTCTTCTTTTTCCTGATTGGTTGTGTTTGAGCTTCACGTAAGGTCATTAATTGGGGTATTTGCTCGTGTTAGATCGTTTTAGCTGACTGATCATTCCGGTTATGCTTTAGTTTGATGCATCCTTCTGTATGTGATCATCTTCAGTCTCGAACACTTCACTACACTCTGAGTTTGATGCAACACTACACACAAAGTGTTCGATCTATTGTGCCTTTCTTGATAGCAGTTGAGGTGTAGGCTTTGTTTGTTTTCTGCTCTTGTTGTGAAGTTTGTGGATTTACTGTGTTTGGGCAAAGATTGGAGTTCACCAACGTTTTCCTTTCTTTAAATTAGAAGAATTTTTTATTGTAAACGTGCAAAACGTTCACACATGGATTTAAACCTGAGACCTATTAATCATGCAACGATGCACTAACTATCTCGAATGTCTCAACAGAGACATAGAGATCACTAACATTATGGAGTATGAGGCAATTGCCAAGAAGAACTTGCCCAAGATGGTGTTTGACTACTATAACTCAGGTGCAGAGGACCAGTGGGCTTTGAAGGAGAACAGGGAGGCCTTTTCGAGGATTCTGTGAGCACTCTCCCTCATTCTATTCTTCCCCTAGTGTGCTGCCACTTTACGATGCTCAATTTGCTCTTCATCTATAATTTTCAGCTTCTCTTTTTCTTTTCCTGAGGGAAACAAGAGTTACTGATAGGAATTATGTAAACCTTTATAATCAATACCATGTCAAATATCGATCATCTTTTTAAGCACTAAAGTTCCTAATTGGTTCCTACGATATTGTGTGATGATAATTTTTTAGCATGTCGATAAGATCGATAGACTTGTCATGCTAATGTTTTACAAAGTGATCCTCTGACATTCACTTTTCCTTCAAATTATGCAGATAGAGTATCTGAAAGATTGTCTTCAATTTCTTTTTCTTTTTCCAAGTCTTTTTGAGGGATTCTGTTTTGGTTTTAGTAATCTTGCTAATAATATTGAAATATTGGAAACAGTCAAGCATGTTCATCTTTATGCAGCATGACAGGATGCTGCAACTTGATAACTCTGCATTCTGTACCTTATTAGAAATGTCATGTTCTTCATCATTGATTCTGGACTAGGTTTCGACCGCGCATATTCATCGATGTATCCAAGGTCAATATGACCACCACAAAGATATCAATGCCAATCATGATTGCTCCAACAGCCATGCAGAAGATGGCTCACCGTGAAGTTATGATGTTTCTGGAATTTGGTTGTCTTACTTCTGCAAAGTTTCAGGAATGTACAAAGATTTGGTTGCTTTTGCTCCAATTCTTTGGATATCTGTTCAACTTCTAAGATCCATACGACCCGATGTTGGAATTTAGAATGACTCTTTCTTCTGCTTTGGATGCATATGCTTAAATATAGGCAAAAGTGTCAAGCTATCTACCATATAGTCCTTTTTGTTGCTGCAACTTACAACTGAATCTTCTAATGTTGAGTCTCTCATTGTTCCTCAGGAGAGTATGCAACCGGGAGAGCAGCATCAGCAGCCGATACCAATATGGTTGGTGATTATTGTATTGGATTTCTTATGGTCTACTAATTTGATTCTAAGACTGATAAGAAGCAGATGTCAACCTCACAGAATCTCAAGATTGCTATTGTTAACAGATATTGCTGCTTAAGTAATTAGACTGACTTCAGTAGCTAACAAATCATGGTGATCAAAGAGACTAAATATATCAAATATTTCTTCGCTGGACACTGTCATCATGGGCTACTTCCAGCATCGAAAGAAGTTGCCTCAACAGGACCAGGAACTCGATTCTTCCAGCTCTATGTAAGCATTATCTTCTGATATTGATTATGTTCCTTTAATGTTTGAGCTAAAAAATTGATGTCAGGAAGCCTTCAATGTTATCTTTTTAGGTATATAAAGACCTGAATGTAGTTGCTCAGCTCGTCAGAAGAGCTGAAGAGCAGGATTGCGAAAGCAGACATCGAGTACAGGTACATGAACACCTTGATCCTGAGTTGCCTATTAAGCAATGCTCATTGACCTGAACTCTATTTTGACAATTTCACTTGACTGACGCTTGAGCATATCATTGATTCATAGTTCATAGTGTTTTTGCTGTTCTACTTTAAAATGTCTTGCAGATTCACTTTGCTGCCTTTCTTGACACTCAAAATGCATTGCAGATTCACTTTGGACCTTGGGAAAATGGACATGGTGAATAATAACTTTCATACTTAACATCTGACTGCATAAGACAACTGATTCATCTTTGTAGTTAGTGTCTCTTGCAAATGCGTATTAGGATGCAAAACAGAGAAGGTTTGCTGTCTTGATTTGGAGCACAATGGAAATCATGAAGAATGTTCTGAATCATCAAACGAGTTCAGCATATAATGAATTCAAATTCTATCATATTACAAACTGATTTGATGCCAACAGGATGTGAAGTGGTTGCAGACAATCACTACCATGCCCACTTTTGTGAAAGGAGTCCTCACTGCAGAAGACGGCAACCACTGTTTCACTTCTGACCTTCCATTTACTTGTGCTGAACACAGTCCAACACCAACCTTGACTTCAAATTGCAGCCAGACTTGCCATACAAGCTGGTGCAGCCGGTGCCATTGTCTCCAACCATGGAGCTGGTCAGCTCGACTGTGTTCCAGCCACCATCGGTGCACTGAAAGAGGTACATCTGCAACATGAAATCAAGCTTTTCTCTTTGGCCATTCTACTTCTTTATGGATCAAATATCCTCCTTTTTCACAAGTCAATTACGACTTGATATCATATGGTGGCAGATTTAGGTTGTCGAGGCTGCACAGGGTCGTGTTCCCGTCTTCTCGAAGGCGGCGTTTGCGGTGGCACCGATGTGTTCAAGGCTTTAGCATTGGGTGCCTCTGGAGTATTTGCAAGTAAAAATGATGTTTCAGTCTCTTCCAAGTACGTATCATAGCTTGCATGCGATTGTAACACGAACTAACAATGATCCTACAATCCTGAACTAGAGATTTACTGTGAATTCAATCAAATCAAATCGAGTCAATGTCGTTTGTTGTGATTTACTGCAGACTGGGAGGCCTGTGGTGTTTGCCTTGGCAGCTGAAGGTGAAGCTGGTGTGAGGAATGCGCTGCAGATGCTAAGGGATGAGTTTGAGCTGACAATGGCACCGAGTGGGTGCACTTCGCTCAGAGGTTAGCCGCAGTCGCATGGTGACTGAGGCAGACACCACCAATCAATCACATGGTCTCAAGGTTGTACTGCTGCTGCTGCTGAGGTGATTGTCAATCTCCTTCGGCAAGAACAGAGCTTACATGTCAGCTTTAGAATGCAGTGGCATAGTACCTCTTAATGTCTTTGATGAATATTCTTACTATTGTTAAAAGCTTGAAGGAGATCTTTTTATCCGTTAAACTTTGAAAAAGAAGCCTTTATCATTTGTTGATGAACACAAAAAAGGCTGTTAATCCATTGATGGAGAGCAATCAGAGACAATCAAATGGAAGATGTGAGGTATAACTCCATGTGCACCATGTTCTTATTGCTGCGGCAGACATTGTTGACCTTCTTGGTCTAAAATCTTTGATTTGATTAGTCTAAAAACCTGTGATCTAAGATATTTAAGCTCGGATTAATAGCAAATGTCGGAGATCATATCACAATTTATTTATCTGTACGCTGACTTTACAATCCGGAAGTTTGACTTGCTGAAGAAATGAGGGGAAATCTCAGAAAAGAAAGAAAACAATCCATGCTACTGCTATCACCATAAGAAACACCACGTCATCAATACTGTTCTTGCTAGGTTGACTTCACAGAGGACAAGGGGCGTAGGGAGAGAGGGAATGCAATCTGGACTTCCTTTTCTGAAGGAACAGCTGCAGTGATCGCTTCATGGCAAGCCCAGGATTGATCAGGAGCTGCTCCGCAGGATGAGGATGAGGGTGAGGAGATGGTGGCGGATCTCGAGGCAGGAATGATGAGCCCTTCGCTTGTTGTTCATCCATCTGTCTCTTGGCCATGGAGATGATGGCTCTTGCCTATGAACACGAAACACAAGATCATCATTCGCGCACAACAACCGAGTAATGCTTGAAGCGGAAACTTACAGAGGAGAAAAGAGATGAGGTCATTACAGACCTTGGTATCCGTGAGATTGCAGACACAGATTCGACCATTGTAGAATAGGGTGATCTGTTGCTGCTGGGACTCCTTCGACTTGCCCAGGAACTCCACCAACCTGCACAAAGCATACCACAAGAAAGGTAAGTAATCCATGAGGTTTCCTTGACCACATCAAGACTGGAATACCCGTTGGATCCGACGGTGCCGGAATCGGTCGGACAGACATCGCTCCCGCTGCTGCTGAGACGGAGTCGAAGGTCGAGATCACAGCTGATCTCCATCAACTCTTTCATTCTTTTTCGAGAACTGGTAAAGCGAGCTGGGAAGAAGCTTGGTGAGCGAGCGAGACAGAGAGAGAGACAGAGAGAGGATGCAGTAGGCCTTTGTGTTCTCCACGACACAAGATAAGAAGATGGAGGAAGAGAAGAGTAGGTGACGGACGCCACAACGTGTAGCAGGTGGTCCTCATGCACGTAAAATTCCTTCGTCAGCAGCCACGTCATGGCGGCGGAGATGGTAGCCATGAACGAGACAATACGCCTTTCCGATTTGCTTTCTTCCTCTCTGTCTTCTCCCTTCCATTTATTGCATTACATTAGTTCCCAACACAACATCACACACAGCACAAAACTCTCTTTGATAATATCACTTTTATCTCGAATTAATATACTCAACAAAGAGGATTTTTTTATATAAAAATAAATACATGTACCTTTGTAGTATGTGATTTCCCATATTTATTTTTATGTATCCTACAAAAAGTATATATATATATATATATATATATATATATATATATATAAATTAATTGTAATTGATATTAAAACTCTTTATAACTGTACCATTTTGGATCATATAAATAGTTAGCAAATTAAAAAACTTGAGGAAAAATGTTATTTCCAAACTTTGCAAAGATTGATGTATTAAAACCCAAAAAAAAAAGAGAAGAAAAAAAGGGAAAGGTTTGATATTTTATGCTTGACAACCAATCTTTAATTTTTAATATTTGAAAAATAGAGGAAATGACACTTAAAATTCCTCATTCATTTACGAAATTTAAAGCTTTATTTCATCTAGACTAAGTCTAGTTCAATGGGTAAGATTTGAACAAATCAAAGATCCAAGTTTGAATTAAAATGATTTGAATTATATCTCATCCGGTCTCCGTCAAAAATTGACTTGTGAACACAAGTGATCATGAAACTACTGTTTACACAAAATTATCTAATAATAATAATGATAATGGTCACAAAAATTTTGACTACAAGTTCACTGATCAAAGTGTTGTGCTAATGGTCAATGGTTATTTTCCCCTTCAAAGAAAAAAAATGCAAAACATGTGTTCTCTTCTTTTCTATTATCACAAGTCATTAGAAGTGATTAGAATTATTAGAATAATTTTTTAAACATCCTAAGATCGTTTTAAATTTCATCGAGTCTATGATTTATCAAAAACCAACTCTTTTGAGTCTAATTTAATTTAGTGTTTTTATCTATCATTTTTTAGTTATCGAATCAGTCTGGTTTTTTAGTTTCTTAAGTGAATTGTCCGATCCGATTCGATTCGATCGATAGTAAAGAACTGTTCGATGGGAGCTGACTTCCTCGTAAGTGCTTTAGGATGGTTGTGGGAATTAGTCGTAGATAATTCCAAGTCAACAGTCGGCGGCCTGCCCACCGTGGAACGTTGTTGGCAGGTCAACCCACCAGTTGGTGAGACTTGACTGATGGTTGTGTAGTACGTACTTCGATGGGTCAAATGACAACAGCACACGGCTACTACTACACTGGGAATTCAGATTCCATTTTGATACCGAAGAAGAGCTCATGGACCAAACTTCTTAAAGAGAGTTTGACCTTCGATCATGGTAAGGAGTCAAATGCCAAAAGCTCTCACTAAACACCCGACATTAGTTGAATAAAGGATAGACGAATATATGGAAAACACTAAATTTTTTATTAAAATTATTTAATAATATAGAATAATAAGTAAAGATGGTCGTCTGACACATCATCTCTTTCACACATCAATTTCATTGGACGTGGAAGCTAACGTTACGATATAAACAGGAATAACTTTTGTATATGAACAAATACTAGCAGACCATAATACGCAGCATAATTAAATGGAACCACAATCAAATAGAACACTATGTGAAAAACTCCTCCAATGTAAAGGGTAAAAATCACGGGGTAAACTAGAGATAATCCACTATGAAAATAATGAATATACAAATCTCAATCTCTTGCCCTAAATCCTAGTAACAATCACAAAAAAATAAATAGGATACAAGGATCATGTCATTGCCCACAATATCTAAATTCTCCCCAAGTAATCACAGGAAGAGTTTACTGTAGATTTGATCTAACTTGAGAGGAGAACACAACTAGATGATTGAGAACAGTCTCTCTGCGTTGTCCTTGTCTTCTTCCCTTTCTTTCTCTTCCTTTTCTGCTTTGTTTTTCTCCTTTTCTTTGGAATCTCGCGGTTGTTTTCTTCTCCCATGTTGTTGCCCTATTTATACCTTTCTCTGCCTCCAAAACGTAGCCACCACACCCCTCTTAATTAGGGTTAGGTTAAGAGGGAGTATGGGCTGTGGGCTGCCCAAGCCCACTATGAGCTGAATCTGTGAGCTGCCAACCCAACAACCTAACGAGAAGGTCGATTTAGTCCCGTGTAATCGACCATGTAGTATTAATTGGAAAGTTGAGTCGATTGATTGTTACCTAGTGTTTTTCGGATTCTATGTTGCATGATGAGACTTTTTAATATTATTATGTTCTTATAGATTCGACATTTAATTTAAGCACTATGTTTTTCTTTTTTTTTTACAAAGGATAAATTCGGATCTTATATCTTTACTCGCAAAGTTAATTGATACTTTCAAAATATATCAAATGAGATTTCAAACTCTCAATTTTTGGTAAGTAGATCTAGTATATTTTCACCAAACCAATGTTTAAGATGTACTTAATAATTAGAACTATATTGGTAATAAGGTCCACTTACATAAAATAAAATAAAATAATGAATTCAAACATTATATCTGAAAATGTAATTAAAGAATATCTAAACTCAGTTTAAGCATATTAGATTGATTTAGATACCCTAAGAATCCTGACATGTTGCAATCTCTGATCTCGATCCAAAAATCTCAATTGTTGGTATATTTATGAGAGATGTGGAAAAGGTTTTGGGATGAAGATGAATTATTTAGTGTTACTGTTTAATGCACCGCTAATTGGTGTGTTAAGGACTTTTGTTTCCATATTTGCTAGATACATTGCATAACATATATACATATCCTGCAAACTGATGATTGATTCGAAAATGTCTGGAAATGATGAAAAGAACAATAATGTTCCACAATATGCACGTATTCGAATTCATATTGAATTAGAAGATGAACCTGGCAATACCATAGCTCCAGATAAATTAAGGCATGTTTAATCTGTGTGTGTGTGTGTGTGTGTCTCTCTCTCTCTCTCTCTCTCCGCGAGTGTTTCGCGTGTGTGCGAGAAGAGTGAGGAGTACGTAAACCTACGTGACGAAGCAAACGTGACGACTGAGCCCTAAACGTGGCGTTGACCGCCGCCCGACGCCCCATGAATGCGGGCGAACCGGACGCTTCACCAGGGAACGTCCAATGCATTCTGTGGGCTGCAATCCGCTGTCTTTCTTATCCTCACATCAATTCCAGAAATATAACACTATTTTCTGATCGGTACGAAAATCTGATTATATTAGCTTATTTTATTGTCATCTGCGTGTCAATAAATTATGACATATACAAAGCCATCAATATATGTCTTAGTAACTGATGGAATAGAATATCACAAGTGTCACAAATGTCTCCAATGTCAACTTGTGATTTTCTTAGAAACTCACGATCAAACTATCCTAGAGATTTATCATAATTGTATGTTCACTTATCAAATTATATATTAAAAATATTAATATATTCCTAAACTCATTATTAATTGATAGGGCACATTTCGGTATCGCCCACGTGGACTTAGATAAAGAGACAACGATATAGACGTGGTACTTTAAGTCTGATATGGCGCGTAACACACACGTAGCGGGCAGTCGCTCGTCGCCCCCTCCATACGAATGACATCATCATAGTATAGTCGTCTCGCAGCACCGCACGACATTGATCCATGCAGGTCAGTTAACGCTCCCACAAAAGCTTAAGCCTACCGCCCGAGGATCCGGTCACAATTAATTGACCCTGTACTATCAATTCATCCTTGCAGGTATAAAAGCTAACCTTCCTTAATCAGAAGGGAGAGAACTTTCGCACATTCAACTAACTCTTATTTCATTCAACGCTAACTTAAGCTTCGGAGGGATCGAGTCGGGAAATACCCCTCTCGACCTCGATCTATGTGAAAAGGTCGGTGACGAAGAAGCAAGCAACAAGACTCATAGCTCAACCTAACCCGACGCAAACTTTCATTGCCTGAGTCTCCGCGTGAGCGACCTTACACATCCGTGATCGAATTGAGCCGAGTTGACTCCTCGACCATGGCATAAAAATTCACTAACATCAGTCATGCTACTTGAGTCTACCGAGTTGGAGGTAAGCCAATCATGCCGCTAAGCACGATTTTGTTGAGTAGAAGAGACACTTGTCTTTAAGTTGAATTACATTTTCGATTTGCATCTTGGTGAAATCACGTCGACTTAGATCATGTTTCTCGGACTGAATTGATGCCGAGCTGATTAAAGGAATGAGGTGTCATCCACGTGTCAACATTCTATTAGGCATAAATTATTCATCCACGTCAATTGTATTTGTAATATGATAAAAATATTTATAGGTTTTTGATGGGTGGTAAAGGTAAGTATGGAATAACGAGTGTTGAAGACATTATTACCCGATCAAAGTGGTTCAAACCCGCTTGCTTGATTGGAAGAGTGCAATTTGAGTAATTAAAGATGCGATGATTAGTAAGATGTACTTACGAGGATCTCAGGGCACAAGATTTTGGTTGTCCAATACCCTAATTAACTCAAATTTTAATCGGTAATTAACATTATCCGTATACATTGGAATTGTACACCGTATACATTGGAATTGTTCTCGGAAGGAAACTCTAAAGCAATTACATCAAAGAAGCGTCCACCACCGATTGCTGCATGCATGCATGCATGCACGCACGCATGCAGCAACACCACAGTGGCTTAGAGACGAGAAGGAAGGAAGGACTATGATTTGATAGAGAAGAAGAGTTGCGGTGGGTGACAGTAAGGGGAGACGGCGTTCATTCTGGACTTTCGCTTCTGAAGGAATCGCTGCAGCGATCGCTTCCTTGAGAGCTCCGGATCGATGTGGAGATGCTGCAGAAAACGAGGAGGAGGCAGAGGTGGTGGTGATGATGATGAAGTTGTGGATGACTCCTTTGGCTGCTGTTCTTGCCTCTTCTTCCTCGTTTGATCATCCGTCTCTTGCCTGGCCATGGCGATGATGGCTTCTGCCTGCAGTTTGCAAACATATATAAGGAGCAATTCGCAGAGGAATATATCAACAGAAGACGATGGTTGTAATGGGATGACAGAGGAAGAACCAGTCAAATATGCACAGAACAAAAGGGAAGAAGACAAACCTCAATCTCAGTTACGTCGCACACGCAGATTCTTCCGTTGTAACAGATGGTAAGCTGCTGCTGCTGGTACTCTGATCTTGAGCTGCCTGATGCTTCCTCCACCCTACGTAGTGCAT